>NC_072796.1:78127025-78801713 GCF_028583425.1 Eublepharis macularius | reverse complement strand
CCATATGGCCAGCCTGCAGCCGCAAGCGGCAATGCACCCCCGTACGCGGGGGGGCTGTGCCTGCACGCAGCCCGGCATTACCGGAGAGCCCGCCCCAGGCCAACCCGCTGAAGTGGATGGGTAGGCAGGCCAGCCCTGCCCCACCGAGGGATAAACAGGTGACAGGACAGCAACACCCGAGGCTTCCTGGTGGCCAATAGGCCCCCACGGCCAAGAACCTTCCTGCTGGTGCATGGGGACTTACCGTCATCCAAAGGTGTCTCCACCGCTATGGCTATGGAGTGAGGGAGGTAGTTGAGCTGGCATTATATACTAGGAAGACACAATATCCCTCGACTCCTTTCCTGCTAAGCCTCTTGGACATTATTCTTGAGTGTAATTATTTTAAGTTCCAGAACCAGTACTACTATCAAGTTAAGGGGGTGGCAATGGGGTGTTTCGCCGCCCCCAGCATTGCCAACCTTTTTATGTCTCGGTTAGAAGAGAGGTTTATGTTGAATGACAGTGAGAATCCTTTTTTCAAATACATCATATGGTACAGGAGATTTATTGACGATATTATGGTCCTATTAGACGATGAGGTACAATTGGAACCCCTGGCAAGGTAGATGAATAACATCAACCCTGACATCCAGTTTACTTGGACAGGTAGCACTGAAAGCATTAACTTCTTGGATGTAACTATCTTTTAATTAACTCCAGTGAGATTGGGTGTCCAACCCTTTAGAAAACCAATGGATAGACTCTCATACTTACATTATTCTTCCTGTCATCCTTCCCACCTTAAGAAAAATGTACCCACCTCACAGTATTTAAGAATTAAACATAACTCATCTCGTTTTGAAGATTTTGACAGTGGTAGGAAAATGTTGGATGGGGCATTCTCTCGTAGAGTATGTCCACAAACTGTTATTAAAGGGCTCCGATTACTCCATGTAGTGATTTGTTAATATCCAAAATTAAAAGTAATGATGATAGAATCAGATGGGTGTTGGAATTTACAAATATAGCTCCAGGCATTGCTAGGATCATCCGTAAGCATTGGCATATAGTGGCAAGTATAGTGGACTGCAGTGTGCCTCCATCTATTGGTTATGGAAGGACAAAAAAAATCTGAGAGATATTTTGGTGCACTCTTCCTTTGAGGAAGTCTCTAATGTTAATCAACTCCCGATGGGACACTTCCCCTGCGGGGGTTGCAATATTTGTCTGTTTGCCTTTAAAATTTTGGATGTTATTAATCCTACCACACACAAATCTTTATACTCCTCAACTTTTTCAACCTGTAAAACATCATATGTAGTGTACTTAATACAGTGTAGTTGATTATTATTATACATTGGCAGTACAACCCGCCCTCTTAAAACTTGCATTCAAGAGCACTTATTAAGAATCCGACACAGGATAACAGAAGCACCGCTTGTAGAACATTTTATTCAGTATCATAATACACAAACGGAATTTAAGGTCTCAGTTCTGGAGGTGCTAGATAGAACAAGGTTTGTGAATATACAACAGAGACTCTTGCAGTTGGAATCCCGTTGGATTTTCCGTTTGAATAGTTTGGCACCCTATGGTCTGAACAATGAAACAGACTGTACCTGTTTCTTGTGAGATTTACTTTTGAACAGAAGGTATAATTAATAGGGTATAGTTCCCTTTAAGGGAACAAGAGTTTAAATTGTATCAGCGTAGAGTTTCCATCCACGGCATCAGACTGTCCTGGAGACAACCCGATATGGTGGTGTGAGACTGTTAGAAGCATTTTCTGTAAGTAAAGGGCTGGTGGAGTGTCTTTGTGAATTGTTGTTAGAGTATGTGTAGGCAGTTTGTATATTATTATTTAACAGATAAAAGCTTGCCTGTGAAGAAGTGTCAACACGAAACAGGATTGGATTAAGTATTCTGGCAAAACCTGTAGGCGTGGCTTTTTCAGTGTTACAGCCTTGTCACTTCTCTGATTCCATCTAGCAAGTCTACATTTGTGACTCAAAATTTTACCATCTGGCAGGAGTGCCTGTGCGCACCAACATAAATGAACTGATTTAAATGAACTGATAAATTATCTTTGTAGATTTCTCCCACCATTTGGATACTTATGTGAAGACTTTGTACAATAGTTGTATGTATTGTTACTCATTGTTGTGTATTGTATTTATTAGTAATTATTGATACAGTTAGACACTTTTGCACTTGTAGCACTTTAAAAAGATTCAAATTTGTTTTACAAAATTAGACTAATTATTGTGAACTCCGGGATTTTTTCCTTGGTTTTGTCTGGAGGAACTGTCAGGCATGGAAGCAAAGTGTTACCTACTTGCAACCACTCTGTGTCTCTTGTGTCATGCTTGTGCCTACTCCTAGACCTGATGCTATCATTAACTGACCCTGGACTGGCCTTGACCTGGATTTTGGATTCTGGACACACCCTGGGTGTTTTACCTCATGCTCTGACTACAGATTGGACTTGGCTTTTGAATCTTGAACTCCCCTTTGGCTTTGTCTTGGTGCTTGAATTTTGGCCTCTCTGCTTGGGCTGGCTCAGCCCACGACAATTTCAGGAAGAAATTGGGTAAAGAGGAATTATGAGAATTTCTCTTAACATCCCTAGACTCACGACTGACATGAAACCTAGAAGAGTTCCTGCAACCTAACTTCCTTCTACCCTGGGTGGATACCTTCCCCACTACTTTGTATTATTTATTTGCACCGGGGCAGTGAGGAATCCCATGCAGAATACAAAGGGTCCAACTGGGCAAGACACAGACTTCAGTAAGACATGCAGCTGCAGCTTTCAGGATCATAGAGTAGCAGCAACTGATTTGGTGATTCTCTGGCAGGAACCACTGGCTTTTGTTGAAGGATAATTTAAGAGAAGGGGAAAGCCAGTCCTTAAGTGGAACCACTGGGATGCAATGATGGAGGAAGGGACTCTTCAGTCATTTTTTGCATTGTAAATTGTTTTGGGCCCCACTGAAGAGAAAAGTAGGACATAAATAAAGTTGCTATTTGTAGAAATGGGCACGATCCAAAAAAAAATACCGATCAAGCTGTTCGTGGATCTGCACTGGTGACGACCCCAGATCACCGATTCTCTCCAATCAAGTCCTGTTTCCGATCTGGGATCTGGGATCGGAGGGGCGCCCCCCCCCCACACACACTTAGAGCAGATGGGGAAAAAAGTTTTTAACCCAGAGACGAGCCGCCTCCCCTCAGGGAGGGGACGTTTTCTCTCTCTCTCTCTCTCTCTCTCTCTCTCTCTCTCTCTCTCTCTCTCTCTCTCTCTCTCTCTCTCTCTCACACACACACACACACACACACACACACACACACACTTAGAGCAGATGGGGAAAAAAGTTTTTAACCCAGAGACGAGCCGCCTCCCCTCAGGGAGGGGACGTTTTCTTACACACACACACGCACGCACACACTTAGAGCAGAGGGGGGGAGTTTTTAACCCGTCCCTGCCTCTCCAAATAGAGACACCCTGTCAACAAGTTTCAGCCAGCTTAAAAAAAAAAAAGCAGGGATAGAATCTCCATTCCTCCTCACCCGATTTTAAAAGCAAGCAGCCAATCTTCCAAAAGCATATTTTAAACAGGAAGAAAGTAAAACCAGGATCCACACGAATCCTCGCAGATCCTATGGTTTTTTAAATAGGAAAAACACAAATGAAACATCAAATCACATATCAACTTCTTGCAAAAAGCAGGCACTGGGCTGAGAAGCCAGGAAGAGAGAGAGATCTCTTTTCAGTGTTAACTCTTTCAACACACTGAATGAGCGGAGAGGAGCGCAAAACAGCTTCAGTTGATAGCTGCTCTCAAAGCAAGGGGTTTTTGTTTTCATTCAGTGCGTTGAAAGAGTTAACACTGAGAAGAGATCTCTTCTCAGTGTTAACTCCTTCAACGCACTGAATTAACTCAGGAGGAGCGCAAAACAGCTTCTGCTGATAGCTGCACTCAAAGTTTTCTCTCTCTCTTAACCCCTTCCTCTCCCAATCACTTTGCTTATATTTTTCTCAGGAAGCCACCTTTTCACTCACAACTGTTTGCTTTTCCTCGCTAGGGGAAATATTATCAAGTTTCAAACAGAGCTCAGGCATTCCCTTGCCTCCGTTGCCAGGGGAATAGATTGTTGGCGCCTGAATGTCTAGCTTTCCGATCCTATCACGATCACCCCGTCCAGCCCCAGTCCAGCCCCCTCCCGACCGCTGGATCGTTTGCCGTGGAAGACAACAATCCACCAGGTCCTGATGGTGCGAATGCCATTATCGTGGGGTTTTTTTTATTGTAATGCAGATCCTGCCCATCTCTAGCTATTTGTACCAGAAGCCTGAGAGCACTCTGGCAGCTGTTAGTCAATCAGCAACTTTTCTGCAATCACATTCAACCTTATAAAGGTTTCCTGTGAAATGTGCCCCCACACACATACAAAAACATTGGTGGCCACTAATTCTCAAACGTGATATATCTCCTTGGCCAGTTCTTTCATGAGAACAACAGCTTCTATGATCTCTGGATTTTTTAAATGCCTGCAATACTGAAACCTCTTTTCCCAGACTGGATGGGGCTCTTCCTTCTTTCCTCCCCGATACCTCCATATAAATGTAAGCTCAGTGAGAAACTCTATTCAGGCAACTGCCCCCCTCCATTTGTAAAGGGGAGAAATTATGCAAGCAGGGCTTCTGCATCAAGCATTCACACAGAGATCCTCCTTCATACATTATCTCTGTGGGGTATAAACTAGAAATTATATGTAACACACACATACACAATGAGGAGTCTGAGAAGAACTTGCAGAGGAGGCAAAATCCCAGCCCCTACATACGTGTTCCTGACTTCAACTCCCCTCAATCCTCCCATCACCATCTCCTTGCACAACCATTGCTTACTCTCTTCCCCAATCATTGCCTATTATTCCCCCTCCCCTTTTAAAATGGCTGGTTGTATGAGGTTGCTAAGAAACTCCATACTGCCAACCATGATCTCATGATGATCACAGTGACAAATCTATGCCAGTGCAACTGTTCTGCACAAAAAGCAGGGGCCAACAGATGGTTCTTCATGTATTGCTTCCATTTTAGAAATTAGACCAGGTAATTCATAACTTCAAAATCTAGGAAGAAATCCAAATGAAGACAAGTTAGAAAGCATCTCTAATGTATGGGAAAGGTGAATACTATCTGTTCCAATCCCAAAACAACATATACAAAACTTTTGCACATCAACCAATCTTTTGACAGTCTTTAAAAAATGACTTACCCAAGTATTTTTTTCAAATATGCTCTCTCTCTCTCTCTCTCTCTCTCTCTCTCTTTCTCTCTCTCTCTCTCTCTCTCTCTCACACACACACACACACAGTGGTTAATGATCTTATTTTTGGTAGAATAGCAGCCTTGCCAAAAGTCTCCCAGGAGTCACTAAATTGGTCAGGATACATTTTTTCAGAATTTGCCCAATCTTGTTAATGGGGAATCTTTAGTTTACACATTTACAGAATTGGACAGAAATCTCTGACTCCCCCCTCCCTTCCACAATAGACACACACACCAAAAAAAGCTACATTCTTTTGACCTCAAAGTATGTACAACACTAATTAGAACATTGGTGAGATGAACTACTTTTAATAGATTGAATTCCAGTATTTTTCAAGCAATATATCACAAAATCTGAAATATTTTCCATCTAAAACAAGTTGATGATGCTATATCTGCAATTGTAGGGTAGCTATGAATCTTTTCAAATAAGGTTATAAGAATTACTTAACATGATAAACAACAGGAAGCATGTGCTGAAACCACAGACTCTGATCTCCATATTCCCTAATGAGCTCAACCTGGTATTAATCATACTGATCATGCTACTTATCGCTTGGTCAGAAATAGGATTAATTTGTTACTATGGAAAGTTCAACTGGCTAGATGAATAGTTTTTGGAAAATATGTATTCTTTATATTTGACCAGGTACTCAAGATAGCTCTTGGGTGTGTATAAATATATGAATGGAGGGAGGGAGGTATTAAATCTCCAGTGTCTCTTTTCACAGTTATCACATGGAACTTTAAAAAAAAAGATTGTACTGAACCCAATTATCAGTCTGGTAATTGATAAAGAAGTATGTTAGGGATTTTATTTAACCTACTTATTTCACAATACACAGAAAACAGCTCCTTTTCCCAGTTACCCCATTATGGGATCAGCATGGAATTGCTCTGAGCTGGTTCCTCATAGCAGAGAGACCCACATTTAGCAGTAACACGAAGAGTGGACAACTATAGACAAACACACAGAGGCCCAGGGAGTCAACTGAAGGCTAGTTAGCAGTACTGCAGGGATCACTTAGTGAGAGCAGCATGCAGGAAAAGGCAATACTGAAGCAAGAGCCTTTTCTTCACTGAGAAGGTCAGTGAGCTCATGACAGAGCAATAGCAAGACTTGAGGCAAGAAGCAGATCTCAGATGTTTTGGGAGAAAATGCTTCCGTTTTTATGCCTGGCAGCTAGGCCAGTGCTGGTGACTCATTGAACTACATTGTTCACAAGAACATGTCTGATTTTTGTTTCTACTCCTCTTTCCTTGCATGACCAGGAACCACAGTTTGATCTCAAGTATTAGGAATAGCATATTTCACTGAATACTTACTAACACCTCTGGAAGAGCCTTATAACAGTTCTTTAGTAAGAAAGGTCTTTGTACTCTGTGCCAGTCAGCTCTAGAGGTGTTGAAGAAACCAAAGAACCATATGCAAATTATGGTAAGGAAATGGGCCATGCAAGACTTAAGAACCTATTTCTTTTGCATAACATGCTTGAAGTTTTGGGTACCTTTGGTATTAATCACTGCTTACTGTGACTCAAAGCTGTCTATGTCAGTCTATGGATGACAGGCTATGGCAGACCGACCCCTGTACCCATACAGCAATAAATCCAGGTTCTTGGTTAAAAGGTTTTATTCAGGATTCAAATCATTTCCATAGGATTACTCAGCAGCAACATAAGTAACTAAGCAGCAGACAATAACTTGATAGGAATAAGGAACTGAGAAAAGCCCTTTCTTCTTAAGCACAAATCCCCCCCCTCCTTTGAACAGAAAACATCATTTTGAGCATGAAAAAGCTGGGAACATTGTACACAGTTTACATATCATCTAGACACTACGGAAGGCACCAGATTAAGCTGTAACATGAAATAGTCAGTTACAAGTCAGTTTCAAGGTCGAGGCACTGGGAGCCGTCAGGGAGGAGAGAGAGAGAAGAGATAAGACACCTGTCGAATGTCTGAGGCAACAAAGCACTTATAGTATGAATAATGTGACATTAGGGCACAGCATTAACAATGGCTCACTACACAGAACAATGGCATGGATGTAGGGGTACAGACATGACATTTGTGCTTCCCCCAAAATTGTCCTTCCCCTCAAGGGCCAGGTTTGTCAGGATAACGCTTGTGAAATTTTGAAATTAGTTTGGGAGCATTTACATGAGGTTGCTCTACCCATTCTCTGAAAGATTCATCAAAGTCCTTCCATCTGACTAAATAAAAAAGTTTATTGTGTTTGATTTTGGAGTCCAGAATCTCTTCTACTTCATAGTGGATCTGGCCATGCACTAGCATTGGATGAGGAGCTCCCTTTTTCTGGATGCCATTCATCCAGTGGGGGAGCTTTTTTCGAAAGGCTGAAATGAAATGTTGGGTGAATTTCTTTAAAGTCTCTTGTATCACCTCCCATTGGGAAGTTAAATTGGTCCACCACTCTCCCAAATCTCCAGGTTTTGGGGAATCAGGGGTTGTAGCAAAAGGTAAAGCGTTCCCCTCATATCCTTGGGCTATTTTGAAGGGAGAAGCTCCTGTAGAACTGTGGATCGAATTGTTATATGCATGTTCAGCAAAGTAAATGAAATCAACCCAATTGTTGATAGTTAATGTAGCATCTTAAAAATGGTTCTAACACTTGATTTGTGTATTCGGTTTGTCCGTTGGTCTGAGGATGATGGAGCTTAGATCTTGTTCAATTCCAGCAACTTTGAGAAGCTCCCACCAGAAGTTGGCAACAAACTGTACCCCTCAATCCGAGATCACTTTGGTAGGAAATGAATGTAATCTAACCACATGTTTCATGAAAAGGCTGGCTAATTTTTTAGCTATGGGTATTGTAGTATATGGAATTAAATGAGCTTGCTTAGAAAATAAGTCCACAACCTCTAAAATGACCTTATATCCTTTTGAGGAAGGAAGGTCCGTGATAAAGTCCATTGAGATTACAGCCCATGGTCTAGGAGGGGTCTCCAAAGGTTGCAATAGTACAGGGTTTTTTCCCCTCCTAGTTTTCCCCATTATACATACTTGACAGGAAGATACATATTGAGAGACATCCTTTCTCATATTTGGCCACCAAAATTGTCTTTGCACTAAATGAAAGGTTTTCAAATACCCGAATTGACCGGCTAATTTTGACCGGCTAAGATTTCTTTTCTTAGGCCAGTTGGAATGTACAGTTTGTTTGACTTATACTAAAGCCTGTTTTCTCCCTGTTTTATATCAGCTTTGGGCATTTCTCCCCCTTCCTTTTCAGTTTCCTCCTTCAGTCTCTCTTCCCACTCAGAGAGATCAGGTTTCATGTTGCCTTTTTGTTTTGCAGCTTGGCTACAAGTCGTCACCCGCTCCTCCTAGTTGAGCTGGTGAAAAAAACTGTATCAATTACTATCACCTTTTGGCTGTTATGTTGAGGCAAGCATGAAAGCATGACTGCCAGGAAATTTGATCGCCCTGGGAAGTATTTCAGCACAAAGTTGAATTTAGAGAGGAACTCCACCCACTTTAACTATTTGGTGCTCAATTTAAGGGGGGTACACAATGCTTCCAAATTTCTGTGATCTGTCCACACTTTAAAAGGAAATTTAGCCCCCTCTAACCAATGTGGCCAGGTACTCAGTGTGAATTTCACCGCAAAAGCCTCTTTTTCCCATATGTTCCAGTTGCGTTCAGTTTCTGAAAATTTCTTAGAGATATATGCACAGGAGTACAATTTTCCCTCCTCATTCAGTTGCAACAAAAAAAAAACCTACTTCAGTATCGCTGGCATCTACCTGCATGCCTATAATACTAGTAAACCCGAAAAGGGGGACCCATGTGTGAGTGCAAGCCCTGATAGACTTGGGATGCTCACGCGACATTATGTCACCTGCCTTAGTAAACAGGCTCAGCTTAGATACCCAAGAACTGAAAGACCCGATAGCATTCGAGCAAATGGACGAGTTCAGCATGAGCCCCACCCCCTATGAGACAGAGCCGGTCCCAACAGGGAAGCACTGGAAAGACCGGTCCTATATAGTCAGCAATGTAGCAAAATACCCCTTGGTACTGGGGAGTCACTGGCTCTGGGATCATGACCCCTACATTAAATGGTCCATGGGGATGATCATCTTCAAAGGAGACAAATGCACCATGCATGCATGGGCGAAGGTATGGGGGAAGGAGGCACCCTCCCCGCTGGAGGTCGTTTTACTCATGCAGGAGGAGGAGAAGTCCATCCCCCTTGAGCATCGAGACCTCCGCTTAGCATTTGATGACAAGGAAGCCGACAAACTCCCCCCCCCACACCAAAGCACAGACTGTGCTATCGAACTAGTCCCTGGGGAGAAGCTCCCTAAAGGCAAACTATACTCAATGAGCCCAGGGGAAAGACAGGAGCTGAGAAAGTTCATTGACAAAAACTTGGAATGCGGATTCATCCACCCAGCCAGCTCCCCCCATGCAGCGCCAGTCTTGTTCATTAAAAAGAAAGATGGGGGCCTACGCCTATGCACAGATTTTAGGGGAATAAATGCCATATCAATGTCCAATGCATACCCGCTCCCCTTGATCCGAGACCTACCAAGTGTGGTGGCCCAAGGCAAAATCTTTTCAAAGTTGGACTTAAAAGATGCCTACTTCTGGGTCCGGATAAGGGGGGGGGGCGAATGGAAGATCACATTCAACACCCCCTTAGGACAATTCGAATACCTGGTCATGCCATTTGGCTTAAAAGGCTCACCAGGTGTGTACATGAACCTGATCAATGAGGTACTGCATGAATACCTGTACAAGGGGGGGGGGGGGTTACCTAGATGACATGCTTGTCTACTCAGCAGATAAGGAAGCACATGTAGAATTACTCCAGAAAGTGTTAACTGCTTCGATGAAACACAAACTGCCAGTGAAACTATCAAAGTGTGAGTTCCACAAAGAGGAGCTGGATTTTCTAGGGTTAGAATATTTCCCATCAGGGGCTAAAAATGGATCCTGCCAAAATCCAAGCGATAGTCGGGTGGGTGGCACCCCAAACCAGAAGGCAATTACAATTGTTCCTAGGGTTTGCCAATTTCTATAGACCATTTATAAAAAACTTCGTACAAGTAGCCCGACCCTTATCAGACTTGTTGAAAACCAAGGGCAAGGGACTGCAAGAGAAAAAACCTAGCACTAAGTTAAACTGGACAGAGGAATGTCAACAAGCATTTGAAAAACTAAAACAAAAGTTTGTCTCGGAGCTGGTGTTACAGCACCCAGACGAGAACCGTAAATTCGCAGTGCAAGTGGACATGAGTGATACGGCAGTGGGCAAGATTTTATTACAGCCCGATGAGGGGGGAATTTGCGCCCTTGTACCTATCTGTCCAAAAAGTTTTCAGACACTGAACGCAACTGGAGTGTATGGGAAAAGGAAGTGTTTGCTGTAAAACTCGCCCTCACTACGTGGAGGCAATGGTTGGAAGGGGCTAGAAACCCATTTGAGGTCTGGACAGATCATAAGAACCTAGAAGCCCTACATGCCCCCTGAAAGCTAAATGCAAAGCAATTGCAGTGGGTGGAATTCTTTTCCAAATTCGAGTTTACACTAAAATACCTCCCTGGGCGGGCTAACTTCTTAGCGGATGCCCTTTCATGCATGCCCCAGCATGACTGTCAAAGGGAGGAGATTATCAACACAGTGTTCTCACCCACCCAGCTAGGGGGAGTGGTGACGACACGGAGCAAAACAGCAAAAATGCAAATCGACCAGAAACCTGATCTCTCAGAGTGGAGGGAGAAAGTAAAAGCGGAGGTGGAAAAGGGGGGAGCACACCGGCAAGCAAGCTAACACAAACGGAGGCTGGTGAATGGTACCAGGACATTAAACTCTATGTACCGCACAGCTTGCGGAGAGAGATCCTACAGCAATGCCATGACTCCAAGCTAGTGGGCCACTTTCGATACCTAAAGACACTCCCACTTAGTACAACAACAATTCTGGTGGCCTAACATGAGACAAGATGTCTCTCAATATGTTTCTTCCTGCCCAGTATGCATCATGGGGAAACCCAGGAGGAGAAAGCCCCCAGGACTGCTGCAATCCCTGGAGACCCCACCCAGACAATGGGCAGTGATTTCAATGGACTTTATCACGGACCTACCACCCTCCAAAGGGAACACATATGTCCTAGTGGTAGTGGACCTATTCTCTAAACAAGCCCATTCGATACCTTGTACTACTATCCCCACTGCCAAGAAATTGGCTAATCTGTTTATGAAACATGTAGTAAGGCTACATTCTTTTCCCCTCAAGGTAATCTCAGACCGAGGCGTGCAATTCATTGTCAACTTTTGGCGGGAGCTCCTCCAAGATGCGGGCATTGAACAGGGATTAAGCTCTGCTCATCATCCTCAAACCAACGGACAAACCAAATGCACTAACCATGTGCTGGAACAATTCTTACGTTGCTACATCAGTTATCAGCAAGATAATTGGACAGATTTTATCCATTTTGCCAAATACGGATATAACAATGTGGTTCATAGCTCAACCGGAGTCTCCCCCTTCAAAATATTACAAGGATATGAAGGAACAGCCCTACCCTTTGCAACCAGCCCCAAGTCCCAAAAAGCCGGGGAAATAGGAGAATGGTGGTCTACGTTGATGTCCCAGTGGGAAATGATACAGGAGACCCTGAAAAAAGCCAAGGAGGATTACAAAAAGTTCACCGACCAGCACCTCACTGAGCAATGGAA
Source organism: Eublepharis macularius (assembly GCF_028583425.1). Classification (NCBI taxonomy): domain Eukaryota; kingdom Metazoa; phylum Chordata; class Lepidosauria; order Squamata; family Eublepharidae; genus Eublepharis; species Eublepharis macularius. The sequence goes on along the minus strand of NC_072796.1, from coordinate 78,789,686 downwards.
ACTACTGCCCGGGGACCGGGTGTACGTCTCTACCAGAAACTTTAAAAGTGACCAGCCCTGCAAGAAACTGGGACCAAATACCTTGGCCCCTTCCCCATCAAGAAGGTAATCGATTAACTGTAGTTAATACAGTTAAATAGATTAGATTCGTATGTATTATATAGATATATATTATACATATTATTATAGATTTTAAGAATTTATAGTATATATTCTTTAGGTTAAGTTGGGTATGGAAAACTGTTGGGAGTCACTAGATAAGGGGGGGGGAAGGATGGGGAAAATGTAATGGGGTAGAAAATGATAATGATTATCATGTTTATGTTTGTTAACCCATCCAATAAAAAAAATTGAAAAAAAAGGAAGGTAATCAATGAGGTGACCGTAGATCTGGAACTCCCGAAAAACCTATGCCAAATCCACCCAACGTTCCACTTCAGCCTCCTGAAGAAAGCCCCTGCCCTGGATGAGTGGCATCCAGAAAAAGGAGTTCCACATCCTACCCTATTAGATGGGCAAGTCCACTACGAAGTAGAAGAAATACTGGACTCCAAATTAAAAAACTAAAAACTTTATTACTTAATCAGATGGTGAGACTTCGACGAAGCATTCCGGGAGTGGGTCGAACACTCCCACATCAACGCCCGCCGACTCACTGCCAACTTCCACAAAAGATACCCGGACAAGCCAGGTCCTGGGGGGTGAGGGGGGCCTTTGGGGGGGGGGGCAGAAATGTCAGGTCTGTTGCCCACTGTCCCTCCATATTGTTATTCAGCTTACGATGTGTTGCAATAGCCTCTCGCACCTGCTCCCTGTTGCTTTCCAGATTCCAGGACGGGCGAGCCCTTATCTCGGATGGCTCGCCGCAGCAGCCTTGGGACAGCTCCTTCCGTCCCACTACTGATTGTGTTCAGCTAGGAGAGCCAGAGGGTTGGGGGAACATGTGAACGGGTTGATATAATGTATCCTGTGCTCAATGTGTCATTCTTAACAAGAAACCTGTGTACAGCCAGACACCTTTAATTGCTTCTGTGTAACCTATGGACACATATATGGCGAAGCCTATGATATCTTAATAAAGACCCATTTACTCAAGAGAGCTTGGATTTCTTGCTGCAAGGGTTGGGAGTCAACTTCAATGTATCCTGTCTTCCATAGACTGACAGAGACCTGCTATCAGGGCCTTTTCATGGCAGGTCTGTCTCGTTTCCCGGTGGCAGGGTAAAATCCTCCTCTTCTTTTTGTGTGAGTTCCTCGGTATTTCTTGGACTGTCATCGGCATCCAAGCTGGTCTCTGGCCCCCCACGATTCTGGGCCAGTTTCTGACCCGGCGGTTTAGGGGGGGCTGAGGGTTTGGGTGTGCTTTGGCTTCTTCCCCCCTGCGCTGGTCTTATGGGGCATTGTGCTGCAAAAGGTCCAACACCCCCACATTTGAGACATGGTCCTTGTCTCCATCGAAATTCTCTCCCAGTTACGGCGATGGAGGTCCTCAGCTGCAGCGGGTTATGTCCTCTGTCTGTGGTGGTTGGCCTTCTTGGCCCCGCATGTTGTTGCATTCTTACAAGTTTCACTACTTGGGTTCTGTTTTCGACCTCTAATTGGATCGTCTTTCATTAATGCTCGATCTAGCAGGTCAGCATTAAGTCCGTTCCGGAAAAGTTCAATTTTAACTCCTTCATGGTTGCCCTGAACTTTGGTGGCTAATTGCCTGAATTTGACAGCATATTTTCTAATGGGTCTGGACCCCTGCCTTATGGTTCTGAGCTTTGTTTGAGCCCTTTCTCCCTCTAGTGGGTCTTCAAATTGGGCTCTTAGCACATATATAAAAACATTTAAGTCATACAACTTGGGTGCTCCCATATTATGTAAAGTTACATACCATTCATCTGCTGCCCCCCCCCCAGTCGAGATCCTAAATGGCTCACCCTACTGTGTTCCATGGGAAACAAATGTCCCCAATCTTGGAAAAACTCCATGGCTTGTACTATAAAAAATCCCAAGTTTCTGGGGTTTCCATCAAACTTGGGCTCCAATTTGAACCATCCTTGTGGCAGTCCTGCCTGGGAGCTCCTGCTCCTTGATGCCCTGCCAGCTGCTGGATTGGGGCTGCTCTGGGGGATGGCTGAATGTGTCCCTGTGCCATGAATGGTATTTGATAGGCTCCACTTGCTCCATACACCATCAGAGTGGCTTGAGGCACCCCTCTGTACTGTGGGTGAATGGCTTGCACGTGACCTCCCAGTGCTCTTTGAAATGGGTATACTGTGGGACCTCCCAGTTGCAGGTAGCCCATTTGTACTCCTGCCCCCATTGGAATGACGATAGGGGTTCCTTGTGGTTGGCTGGTTTGGGGCACTCCAATCCCTACGGCGGCAACCAATGCCCCTGTGCTTGCTATACCCGGCAGGACCCTCGTTGGCTGTGTCCCCCCTTGTTGTGGCCCCCCTCCTCCTTGAGGTGGTAAAATGGGAACTGTCTTTATGGGTGGGGGAGCTTGAACTGGTAGGTTCCTTGACACTGGCATCCCCATTGCGGCAATTGGTGCCCCTGCGCTGCTCACGAGCGGAGGTACGATCAAAGGCTGTGCTCCCACAGATGGACCCATTCCTACTCCCTGAGAGGGTAGATTGGAGGCAGTCACTACGATGGGAGGTGGAACGGATCTTCCTTGCTCTTCTGGCAGTGGTTGTAAAACCAGCCCCACCGGTAGGCTCATCATTTCGTTTATTAGCTAGGCAGTTTGTCCCAACTCCTCTCTCATCAATGCCACTTGGGTCTAAATGGTTTGGTACCTGTTCTCCACCTCTCTTGGTTGTGGTGTCTGGTCCCCGAATGGGTCTGAAGGCCCAGCTGCACTCCAGTCCAGGTTGTAGGTACCATCATTACTTATGTAAAGCTGGGAACTCTGCCCATTGCCAGGGAGTAATCCAGGGTCCCCCTGTATTTGTACATCCTCCAACACCGATTGTGTTGTCATCTCTTGTGGCACGGGTACCTGCAGCGTCTGGCCCTAATCCTGGTTCTCTGGCCTGGCTGCAGCTCCCATTTCACACATGTCCAAGGGGTATGTCCCCCTTTCTTCTATAAATCCACAATACTCCTTGACATTGCCCGGGGGTAATCCAGGGTCCCCCAGCATTTGTAAATCCACTTGGGGTAGGGTACATTGGGATTCCACTGCACCGCTCATCCAACCCCTGGTGAGTCCTGTTAGTGCCAACAGGTTGTATCTCATCACCTGAAGCTGTTCACTGAGATAATCCAAACGGTCCTCTCCTTGTAATTTTGCCTCAATATCGGGTTCAGGAGACTTCTGGGTGAGAAACAAGCTCCCTTGGCAAAGGCTTTTCCATTGCCTATGGTCTTTGCTAATTAGTTCTTGATCCCCCCCCCTTTCTCTGGAGAGATGTTCAGAGGGGGATCAAAACCCTGGGGTAAGTAATTGTCCTTCTGTAGCGGATGACTTGTATACTGTCCCAGTTCATCATCCCACCACAGGTCCATCCCATTTATGGCTAAATCCACCACTCGTCTTTCAAACGTGGTTTGGTGTGTTAATGATGATAAGTCCCCCATAGGCTTTATCCCAAATTCGTTCTCTGAGATGGATGTGAGTTGAGGCTCTAGTGAGACGTTTGACACCCCAGTCTCATTGGGGCAGCATCCAAACAGTGCCTCCGTATTCCTCACTTTCTCCTGTTGGGGTCTGGGTGCCCACTGTCGGGGAGATGGCAAAATTGTCCATGTAAGATGGGTGACCCCTCTCCTGGGGATCACCCCCAGCTCTGTAGGAGTTTGGAGTTTGGGCCATTTAAAGGGCCCTGCTGCTTGTAAGCAGCAGGTCCCTTTAAACTATCAGCTGGCAGGCAGCGAGGGGGGATTCCCCCCCTGCCACCTGCCAGCTGATAGTTTAAATGGCCCTGCAGCTTGCAAGGGGCAGGAAAAGTTTTAATGGCCATTTCCCTGGGGAAATGGCCACTTAAATTGCCCCTTTAATATGAACCAAATGAACCAGTAGACCAGTTCATGGAAGTTAGTGAAAATGAGCCTCCATGAACCACTGGTTCACGAACCATGAACCGTCCTGGTTCGTGCATTTTTTAAATTCATATTTAGGTTCGTGCCCATCTCTACTTATGACATATTTTATAATTAGATACTTGAGTAGAATAAAAGGTGTATATATAACAGGAGATACGAATGGCAAATTAATGCATAAAGCAATAATTTTAGTTATCCCTTTCCCATGACTGATGGTCAAGAAAAGGAAAGGATTCTATTTCACTTTGCTATCTATGTAAACTACATCAAAAACTTACAAAAATACCCAGAAATAACAAGAAAAAGAATCAGAAATATATAAACTTCTGTATAAGATGTGGACCTCACCTTTATTGTCATATTTTTGTTTTTGTTTGCAGCAACAGTTGTGGTGTGATTGCTTGACTCTAGAGATAATAATACTGGTGAACTATACAGAGTGGTTGGTTCATTCAAACAAACTGTATATGAAGCATTTTGTGCACATAGGTAAAGCATAATATTACTACTGATATCGTAATACAGAACAGAAAATACTACCACAATTGACTTTTGCACTCATGTTGTGGTCTTTCTCTTGTCAGGAAAGTGTGAAATATTGCTGAATCTGCAGCATTAGAATATTTCCATTTTCAGATATTCAGAATGAACAGAACTATTTAAAAGTATAAAACTGTTATAGAGTACCTTCCAGCACACACTCTTACCTAATTTGTGCACTTCAGCATAGGGCAAAGGTGAATGATTCATATTTTATCTGAAAAGGAGTTTGCATCCCTCATAATTCAAAAACGGATTTGAAAAAAGTTTGCAGCTTTACAGTGAATTTTAACCTTTCTGTGGAATTTCATCACCTACCACAATGAGGTTGATTCTTAGGGCAGACCTGTCATATTTATAAGTTAAATAATATTTGTAAGGTAATTTTTTTAGGATTTTACAAGGAATATAAACTGCATTTTAGCATCAAACTACAGCACATAAAAGTAATCAATCCTATGGTAAATTTTGGAGGGTCTTTTGAATAATATATTATTTCTTTTTGGTGCAGCTTCCTATTTGAATTCGCAAAGCATTTGATACAAGAGTAGAAAATACACCGTTCAATTGGCTTAAAAAAAGAATAATGCACTAGAGAAAAAAGTGAAATCTGGATAAGCCAAATGAACTTGACAGAACTTGGAAGAACTGACTGGATGAGTTGATCTTCAACTTCCGGGGCATGTGATTCAGTGCAATGTTTCCTTATTTAATTTCAGTTTTCTAATTATTAAGACAGAGCATTAGAAGTCATAGCTTCAATGAAAAAGGAAGTTTCTAATGAAGTTAAACAGCAGATATGTGTGTACAGGTAGGATTAAACTCATTTAACTCACCTCCCCCCGGGGTAAAAAAAGCAATTAGCCTATACAACTAAAGCCACTGTCTCTTCTGGAATGCCTCTAGCTTAAGTAACTACATTTGGTTTCCATTTGTTGCAGGCATTAACAGGAAGCATATATGAAAGTTAGCCTCAAGCTGACTCCAAGCCTTCTCTGTTACAAAATTAAAGAGAGGAACTGAAAATTAATGTTCTGCATTTAGAATGTTGTCACAAATGAGAGCTTTGGGTATTTTGCACTCAGATGGAACAATGGCCTTGGGTCTAGGTTTGTGTACCAGCTGTACTGTTGTTAAGCCTTCTAAAAATTAAAAAAACTTCATTTTTCCAGTGAAAATGGGAATAATAGTGATCTATTTCACAATGTTGTTTGAAGCAAACATGGTAAAAGATTTTAAATATAGTCTTTGTATTACTGTAGGGAGAAATCCCCACTGAATAGACCTGAGTAGGATTCTAAGACCAGCTGAAGATTGCACTGTAAGCATCTGATTAGTCATACTTCCTCTTTTCCTATTGCCTTCCACTTTTCCTAGTAATATTGACCAGAGGTGGGTATGGACTGGGAAAAACCCATGTACTGCCAGCCCGTGGTCCTTCAATTTTCACGGACCATGGACCATGAACGTTTCACGGACCACCCTATTCACGGACCAGTTCATTAGTCCATGGTCTGTCATTTCTGGCAGCCCTGGCTCTGCTACCTTCAAACCTAGAGATCCGAAACTCACAGAGAATCTTCAGCAGCCTCTCCTCCAGCCACTTTCCAAGTTTGGTCAAGATTGCATTTCAGATATCCGAGTTACAAACCCCCAAAGTGGCCACCCCAAGGAAACTTCTAGTAGATACTGGAGTCACAAATGCCAATTGACTTGCATTGGCTAGCAGCCGTGTGAAGGGGAAATGGGCATTGCCTCCTGTTGTGCACCTGATTATGGCTGGGTAAAGGGGGGGCAGGCATTGCCACCTGCTCTGAGCCTGATCCTAACTGGGTGAAGAGAGGAGCGGGCATTCCCTCCTGCTCTGCACCTGATCCCAACAGATGAAGACAGGCAGCAGGCTTTGCTACCTGCTCCACTCCTGATCCCAGCTGGGTGAAGAGGGTGCAAGCATTGCCACTTGCGCTGCTCATGATTCTGGCAGGTTAAAGGAGGGTGGGCATTGCTGCCTGCTTGGCGCCTGATTCCGGTAGGGTGAAATAGGGGTGGGCATTGCTGCCTGCTCAGTGCTGTATTCGGTAGGTTGAAGGGGGCACACTTTGCCACCTGCTCTGCTCCTTATCCCGACTGGGTGAACGGAAGAAGGTCATTGCTCTGGGCCTAATCCCACCCAGGTGAAGGCGCAGGGCGGGTACTGCCACCTGCTGTGCTCCTAATATCAGCTGGGTTAAGGTGGGGATGGGCATTGCCACCTGCTCCACTCCTAATACCAGCTAGGTTAAGGCAGGGGTGGGCATTTCCACCTCCTCCGCTCCTGATTCTAGAGGGTTGAAGGGGCAGGGATTGCCACCTGCTCCACTCCCTATCCCAGCTGGATGAAGGGAAGAAGGGCATTACCACCTGCTCCACTCCTGATCCCAGTTGGCTGAAAGGGGGACGGGCATTGCCACCTGCTCCACTCCTAATACCAGCTGGGTTAAGGTAGGGGTGGGCATTGCCACCAGCTCTGCTCCTAATACCACCTGGGTTAAGGTGAGGGTGGGCATTTCCACCTGCCCCACTCCTGATCCCAGCTGGGTGAAGGGGATTGGGCATTGCCACCCGCTCCACTCCTGCTCCCAGCAGGGTTAAGGCAGGGGGTGGGCATTGCCAACTGCTCCGCTCCTAATACCAGTCGTGGAATAAACTGGCTTTTCCCGATGTAACACTTCCAGAAATATAGGTCCTAAGACCAACGGGAAAACAATTATTTATCAATCATATATTACATATACATAATCATTATTTTAATATAGCATATTACAATATTGCAGCCAATTTTTATCTTCGTTTTGCAAGTTTCAGTATATAGTTTATATTACATATATCATTCAAGAATCCTCCCCAGGAGGATCAAGGGGTGCAGCGGCAAATTAATGACTTGTACTATATCAACGTCCTTTCAGGAGCTGGTTCAACAAGTTCATGGTTTGTTCCAAGATGAAAAGTGGAACCTTCAATGGTGCCCAGAACTAAGGCCGGCAATTTCCAACTAGTTCTTCGTCCCCACAGACTTCCTCAGGAGCAACCATTTACAACTACATAAAAATGAATAAATATTACATAGATTCATTTCAGCTCATTTATATATTCTCTAATAGTACATAGATTGATTATTTTATATATTACACATTATCAATAGTCTTGCTAAAACATCTACATGTGCTCACCCATCCAAAGTCATTTAACAGGCACACCGTCAGTTCACCCAATGACGTGGAAAACTCCTACGTGATGCAGTTCCTAGCATTCACATTTTTGTACAAAAAAAGATTTACAATACAGGGAGGTACCAATAACATCCATGATCTCATCCCAAATCGGTGACACCTGCAAGTTACAACCTCAATTTCTCAGTATATCCTGAAATAACTTACAACCTGTAATGACAAAATGCCTATACGGGTTACTAAAGACAATGTGGATTCCATTCTACAAAGGCACTACACTCAAACCAGAAAGCTTTTCAGTGGTAATTCATTATTAAGTCCCCGTGGTGATAAGGTTTTTAGCATATGAATCCACCTCGCCTCCTTTCTCAATAGAGTTAGTTGCGAGTCAGATTCTTTGGTGGTAGTAAAGAGTCCTGCTACTTTTATCTCCTCTGCCTTATGTTTCTCATCTAAAAAATGTTGTGTTAAGGGGGCTTCCTTCACCCCATTACGTATTCTGGATACATGTTCCAGAATACGCACTCTCAGAGGTCGGGTTGTGCTGCCCACATATAATTTTGGGCAAGGGCATATTATTAAGTACACCACTCCCACAGTTTGACACGTTATGAATTGTTTCAAATTAATTACAATCCTTTTACTTGGTAAATCCACTGTCTCCCCCTGCAGCATGAATTTACAAGCTGCACAATGAGCGCAGTTAAAAGTTCCCCGAGGGGGTGGTAGCCTACCCAACGAATAATCCTCACTTTCAATCTCCTGTAACTCAGAGTGGACCAACATATCCCTAATGTTTTTTGTACGTCTGTATCCGATGTTTGGTGTCATTTCACATCCTGGGATGTCATTAATGATGGGCCAATGTTTATTAATTATTCCCCTAATTTGCCTTGATAGTGGAGTATAATCCATTGCCCATGTGAGCCGGTCTGTTAAGTCCTCACTTTTCCTACAAAAAAGTGAGTCCCTAGGAGTATCACTAGATCTTTGTACAGCTTCATTAATAATTCTAAGCGGATATCCCCTCTGGCTGAAACGTTCTGCCATCCCTGCACAACCTTTATGAAACTCCTCCAAGGAAGTGGAATTCCTCTTGATCCTCAGCATCTGGCTGTAGGGAATGTTTCTGATTAGGTGGGGTGGATGGAAGGAATGATATTCCAGGTAAGGATGACAATCTGTGGGTTTACTAAAGGGTCGTATATTTAACTTATTGCAATGATTCCTATACACAACTACATCTAGATAATCTATTGAGTTTCTATCATATTTCCATGTGAACTGGATGTTAGTGTCCTGGCTATTGAGCCAGGAACAAAAATCATTTACTATGTCCACATTTGTAAATAAAAAGAACAGGTCATCCAAATACCTTCGAAAAAAAGTGATGTTTTTTAAATAGGGGTTATCCTGACTAAGAATGTGAGTCCCTTCCCATTTGGCCATAAATAAATTAGCAATACTTGGTGCTGCCGTGCAGCCCATGGCCACCCCCCTTAATTTGATAATAATAATTCCCTAGGAAACAAAAATAATTCTTCTCCAATATTAATTCAGCCAATTGAATGAGGAATTCTGTTGGTGGCTGTGAGTCTGCTCTCCTGATTAGTGTTGCCTCTATGGTTTCCCTGGCTTGTTCATGGGGAATTGAAGTGTATAATGAGTTTACATCCATAGTTAGAAGGATTTGATCTTCTCTAATATCCTTCCCCTCCACTAATCTTATGAAGTCTGCAGTATCTTTAACATAGGTGTTAATGTTTTTTACTTCTGATTGTAAAAAGCTGTCCAAATAAATTGATAATGGCTCCAATACTGATCCACACCCCGAAATTATCGGGCGTCCTGGAGGGGGTTGGATACCCTTATGAATTTTTGGCAACACATAGAATGTTGGAACTCTTGGTTTAATTTTATAAAGAGCCTCCTTAGTGGCATCAGATATGATGGACATAGCCACAGCCTCATTGAGTACCGTTCTAATTAAGTTCTGAATATGGGGAGTAGGGTCCCCTGAAATCCTTTTGTAGCTGCTGTTGTCATTCAGCTGTCTCATAATTTCCCCAACATATGTGGCTCTATCCAATATTACTATACCTCCCCCCTTTATCCGCTGGTTTAATGATGATGTTCCTATCCCCTTGCAAGTTTTCCAGCGCTAACTGCTCTGATCTAGAGAGGTTTCTCCAACCCCTGATTGGTTTGGTTTCCAATAGTTCCAAATCCTTATGCACCAAGTACTCAAAGGTCTCAATCCTGTGATCCACTATAGGGGGAATGAAAGATGATTTACTTTTCAATTTATTGGGTAAATGATCTTCTGCAGGGGGAGATTCTCTGGTGTCACCAGAGAAAAATCTCTTTAGTTTTATTTGTCTAATCAGTTTAAATAAGTCAATTCTTGTTTGAAACGAGTCATAACGGGGGGTTGGTACAAAACTCAAGCCCTTGTTCAAAGCTTGCTCCTCAGTGGGACTTAAAGGGCGAGACGAGAGGTTAAACACTAACGTTTTGTTTTGTATCTTTGTGGTTGACGTTTTCCCTCCCTCTCTAAAAAAGGTCTTGCTGTGTGCTGTTGTGTTCTTTTTCTTAAATTCATAGTGCTTGTCCCTTCATCGCCTGAGCTTTCCACAGTAGATGGTTCTGATGTCTCTAAGTCTGATACTCTTTCTAAGGTCTTAGCCCATGTAACTCGTTTGCGTTTTTGTCCTATGCTAGACTGATCCCACCATAGGTATACCTTCCCATTATTGTAATCAAGATTGTCTCTTTTGTATTTTTTAATTTTGATCTCCCTTGTTCTATTTTCAAACTCCACCACCTCATTTTCAATTTCTTTTAAACGTGTTTCATATACTGTGGCTGGTTCCGCTGCTTTGATGGTTTGGCTCACCTTTTCCACCTCCTCTGCTAAACTTTCAGCTTCTTGTTTGCAGCGGCCAATTAGTAGTAGCATTAGATCAAAACTGCACTTATTGAGGATTGCTGCCCATTTGGTTTTAAAGGCATCGTCCTCAATAAACATGCCTGGAGGTTTCTGTATTCTAAGCCCTCTGGGGATTTTTTGTGCCCTGTGGTAATCGAATAGGGTTGAGGCATGAAGATCAAATTTGACTTGTTTGGATCTCAAAAATTTCAAAGTGTCCCAATCCTCCCCTTGGGGAGTGGGTTCACTATTAACCACTGATTTCATCCCTGCCAAAATTTGTTCCTGTTCCTCTAAAGAAAAGGCAAATATATCCTGAAAAGAAGCCATACTAGAAACAGTCGTGGAATAAACTGGCTTTTCCCGATGTAACACTTCCAGAAATATAGGTCCTAAGACCAACGGGAAAACAATTATTTATCAATCATATATTACATATACATAATCATTATTTTAATATAGCATATTACAATATTGCAGCCAATTTTTATCTTCGTTTTGCAAGTTTCAGTATATAGTTTATATTACATATATCATTCAAGAATCCTCCCCAGGAGGATCAAGGGGTGCAGCGGCAAATTAATGACTTGTACTATATCAACGTCCTTTCAGGAGCTGGTTCAACAAGTTCATGGTTTGTTCCAAGATGAAAAGTGGAACCTTCAATGGTGCCCGGAACTAAGGCCGGCAATTTCCAACTAGTTCTTCGTCCCCACGGACTTCCTCAGGAGCAACCATTTACAACTACATAAAAATGAATAAATATTACATAGATTCATTTCAGCTCATTTATATATTCTCTAATAGTACATAGATTGATTATTTTATATATTACACATTATCAATAGTCTTGCTAAAACATCTACATGTGCTCACCCATCCAAAGTCATTTAACAGGCACACCGTCAGTTCACCCAATGACGTGGAAAACTCCTACGTGATGCAGTTCCTAGCATTCACATTTTTGTACAAAAAAAGATTTACAATACAGGGAGGTACCAATAACATCCATGATCTCATCCCAAATCGGTGACACCTGCAAGTTACAACCTCAATTTCTCAGTATATCCTGAAATAACTTACAACCTGTAATGACAAAATGCCTATACGGGTTACTAAAGACAATGTGGATTCCATTCTACAAAGGCACTACACTCAAACCAGAAAGCTTTTCAGTGGTAATTCATTATTAAGTCCCTGTGGTGATAAGGTTTTTAGCATATGAATCCACCTCGCCTCCTTTCTCAATAGAGTTAGTTGCGAGTCAGATTCTTTGGTGGTAGTAAAGAGTCCTGCTACTTTTATCTCCTCTGCCTTATGTTTCTCATCTAAAAAATGTTGTGTTAAGGGGGCTTCCTTCACCCCATTACGTATTCTGGATACATGTTCCAGAATACGCACTCTCAGAGGTCGGGTTGTGCTGCCCACATATAATTTTGGGCAAGGGCATATTATTAAGTACACCACTCCCACAGTTTGACACGTTATGAATTGTTTCAAATTAATTACAATCCTTTTACTTGGTAAATCCACTGTCTCCCCCTGCAGCATGAATTTACAAGCTGCACAATGAGCGCAGTTAAAAGTTCCCCGAGGGGGTGGTAGCCTACCCAACGAATAATTCTCACTTTCAATCTCCTGTAACTCAGAGTGGACCAACATATCCCTAATGTTTTTTGTACGTCTGTATCCAATGTTTGGTGTCATTTCACATCCTGGGATGTCATTAATGATGGGCCAATGTTTATTAATTATTCTCCTAATTTGCCTTGATAGTGGAGTATAATCCATTGCCCATGTGAGCCGGTCTGTTAAGTCCTCACTTTTCCTACAAAAAAGTGAGTCCCTAGGAGTATCACTAGATCTCTAATAAGAATTGACTTATTTAAATTGATTAGACAAATAAAACTAAAGAGATTTTTCTCTGGTGACACCAGAGAATCTCCCCCTGCAGAGGATCATTTACCCAATAAATTGAAAAGTAAATCATCTTTCATTCCCCCTATAGTGGATCACAGGATTGAGACCTTTGAGTACTTGGTGCATAAGGATTTGGAACTATTGGAAACCAAACCAATCAGGGGTTGGAGAAACCTCTCTAGATCAGAGCAGTTAGCGCTGGAAAACTTGCAAGGGGATAGGAACATCATCATTAAACCAGCGGATAAAGGGGGAGGTATAGTAATATTGGATAGAGCCACATATGTTGGGGAAATTATGAGACAGCTGAATGACAACAGCAGCTACAAAAGGATTTCAGGGGACCCTACTCCCCATATTCAGAACTTAATTAGAACGGTACTCAATGAGGCTGTGGCTATGTCCATCATATCTGATGCCACTAAGGAGGCTCTTTATAAAATTAAACCAAGAGTTCCAACATTCTATGTGTTGCCAAAAATTCATAAGGGTATCCAACCCCCTCCAGGACGCCCGATAATTTCGGGGTGTGGATCAGTATTGGAGCCATTATCAATTTATTTGGACAGCTTTTTACAATCAGAAGTAAAAAACATTAACACCTATGTTAAAGATACTGCAGACTTCATAAGATTAGTGGAGGGGAAGGATATTAGAGAAGATCAAATCCTTCTAACTATGGATGTAAACTCATTATACACTTCAATTCCCCATGAACAAGCCAGGGAAACCATAGAGGCAACACTAATCAGGAGAGCAGACTCACAGCCACCAACAGAATTCCTCATTCAATTGGCTGAATTAATATTGGAGAAGAATTATTTTTGTTTCCTAGGGAATTATTATTATCAAATTAAGGGGGTGGCCATGGGCTGCACGGCAGCACCAAGTATTGCTAATTTATTTATGGCCAAATGGGAAGGGACTCACATTCTTAGTCAGGATAACCCCTATTTAAAAAACATCACTTTTTTTCGAAGGTATTTGGATGACCTGTTCTTTTTATTTACAAATGTGGACATAGTAAATGATTTTTGTTCCTGGCTCAATAGCCAGGACACTAACATCCAGTTCACATGGAAATATGATAGAAACTCAATAGATTATCTAGATGTAGTTGTGTATAGGAATCATTGCAATAAGTTAAATATACGACCCTTTAGTAAACCCACAGATTGTCATCCTTACCTGGAATATCATTCCTTCCATCCACCCCACCTAATCAGAAACATTCCGTACAGCCAGATGCTGAGGATCAAGAGGAATTCCACTTCCTTGGAGGAGTTTCATAAAGGTTGTGCAGGGATGGCAGAACGTTTCAGCCAGAGGGGATATCCGCTTAGAATTATTAATGAAGCTGTACAAAGATCTAGTGATACTCCTAGGGACTCACTTTTTTGTAGGAAAAGTGAGGACTTAACAGACCGGCTCACATGGGCAATGGATTATACTCCACTATCAAGGCAAATTAGGGGAATAAGTAATAAACATTGGCCCATCATTAATGACATCCCAGGATGTGAAATGACACCAAACATCGGATACAGACGTACAAAAAACATTAGGGATATGTTGGTCCACTCTGAGTTACAGGAGATTGAAAGTGAGGATTATTCGTTGGGTAGGCTACCACCCCCTCGGGGAACTTTTAACTGCGCTCATTGTGCAGCTTGTAAATTCATGCTGCAGGGGGAGACAGTGGATTTACCAAGTAAAAGGATTGTAATTAATTTGAAACAATTCATAACGTGTCAAACTGTGGGAGTGGTGTACTTAATAATATGCCCTTGCCCAAAATTATATGTGGGCAGCACAACCCGACCTCTGAGAGTGCGTATTCTGGAACATGTATCCAGAATACGTAATGGGGTGAAGGAAGCCCCCTTAACACAACATTTTTTAGATGAGAAACATAAGGCAGAGGAGATAAAAGTAGCAGGACTCTTTACTACCACCAAAGAATCTGACTCGCAACTAACTCTATTGAGAAAGGAGGCGAGGTGGATTCATATGCTAAAAACCTTATCACCACGGGGACTTAATAATGAATTACCACTGAAAAGCTTTCTGGTTTGAGTGTAGTGCCTTTGTAGAATGGAATCCACATTGTCTTTAGTAACCCGTATAGGCATTTTGTCATTACAGGTTGTAAGTTATTTCAGGATATACTGAGAAATTGAGGTTGTAACTTGCAGGTGTCACCGATTTGGGATGAGATCATGGATGTTATTGGTACCTCCCTGTATTGTAAATCTTTTTTTGTACAAAAATGTGAATGCTAGGAACTGCATCACGTAGGAGTTTTCCACGTCATTGGGTGAACTGACGGTGTGCCTGTTAAATGACTTTGGATGGGTGAGCACATGTAGATGTTTTAGCAAGACTATTGATAATGTGTAATATATAAAATAATCAATCTATGTACTATTAGAGAATATATAAATGAGCTGAAATGAATCTATGTAATATTTATTCATTTTTATGTAGTTGTAAATGGTTGCTCCTGAGGAAGTCCGTGGGGACGAAGAACTAGTTGGAAATTGCCGGCCTTAGTTCCGGGCACCATTGAAGGTTCCACTTTTCATCTTGGAACAAACCATGAACTTGTTGAACCAGCTCCTGAAAGGACATTGATATAGTACAAGTCATTAATTTGCCACTGCACCCCTTGATCCTCCTGGGGAGGATTCTTGAATGATATATGTAATATAAACTTTATACTGAAACTTGCAAAACGAAGATAAAAATTGGCTGCAATATTGTAATATGCTATATTAAAATAATGATTATGTATATGTAATATATGATTGATAAATAATTGTTTTCCCGTTGGTCTTAGGACCTATATTTCTGGAACCGCTCCTAATACCAGCTGGGTTAAGGCAGGAGGAAGTCATTGCCACATGCTCTGCTCTTAATACCAGCTGGATTAAGGCGGGGTGGACATTGCCCCTGCTCCACTCCTAATACCAGCTAGGTTAAGGTTGGGGACGAGCATTGCCACCTGTTCTGCTCCTGATCCCAGCTGGCTGAAGGGAGAGGCAGGTATTGCCACCTGCTCCGCTCTTAATACCAGCTGGGTTAAGGTGGGGGTGGACATTGCCACCTGTTCAGCTCCTAATATCACCGGGGTTAAAGTGGGGAGTAGGCATTGCCACCTGCTCTGCTCCTAATACCAGCTTGGTTAAGGTAGGGGTGGGCATTGCCACCTGCTCCACTCCTAATACGAGCTGGCTGAAGGGGAGTGGGTGGGCATTACCGCCTGCTTTGCTCCTAATACCAGCTGAGTGAAGATGGGGGGCATGCATTGCCACCTGCTTCCATCCTGATCCCAGCCTGGGCTTCCTGCCATGGCACGTTTTCTGGAGGGACATGGTGCCTTGCCTGGGCTTCCCTCCGCAGCAGCACCCTCTGGTTGTGCACCAGGTTAGGAAGTGAGTCGTCTTGAATATGCTTACTCAATTATATAGTAAGATTGTAGTTTGGTACCATGCTTCTTTTTGTGTTTCCCTTCTACTTCATTCTATTTTTTAATATTAGCAACTCATGATCTGTACCACAATCATCTCCTGGTCTTGTGATCTATTTGGTTCATGTATTGGTCATCAGGTGATTTCCACATATACAATTGTCTTTTTGGTTGCCTGAAGCATGTGTTAGCAATGAACAGATTGTTGGTTTCTGAGTTGCTCTCCTGCTTCATTTCATGATCCTAGTCCAAATTTTCCAACAATGTTTGAGTCTGCTTTGTCTCCTCCTTTTGCATTCCAGTCAACTATGATTAATAGCATATCTTGTTTAGGTGTATGATCATTTTTTTCTTGGACACTTGCATAAAAGTTTTCAATTTCTTCCTCCTCAGCATCTGTAGTTGGGGCATAAACTTTAATTATGGTTATGTTAACAAAACCTCCATGAATTCTGATTTATATTACTTGGTCAGACTTCGTGTTGTAGCTCTTGACTGCTTGTGCTATGTCTTGCCTCACTATGAGAGCAACACTGTTTCTTTTGAGTTTGTTATTTCTACTGTAAAACACTTTGTGGTTTTCTGGCTGAAAATGTCCTGAATCAGTCCACATTAGTTCACTCACACCTAGGATCGCAATGTTTAAATGCCTCATTTCTTGTTTTACAATTTCTAGCTTACCTGGCTTCATACTCACATTCTATGTTCCTATTATGAGTACTGCACAGCTTTGAATGTTACTTTTGCATCTGTTCACATCCACAACTGAATGTCCTTTCAGCTTTAATCCAGTCCAATCATTAACAATAGTGCTATTTGTACTTGTCCTCAGCTCTTCCCCAGTAGCCAATTGAGTGCCATCTGACCCGGGGGTCCTTTCTTGCAGCACTATATCTTTTTTCATTTTGGACTTTTTCATCATAGGGTTTTCAAGGTAAGAGATTAGCAGAAGTGGTTTACCATTGCCTTATTCTAGTACTAATCAGGGTTAGCTGAAGCGGCACTGCTGTTGTCTGTGAAAGGTTCTCTACCAGTGTCACCTGCCACTATTGCTGCTGCCCATAACTAGTCTTCAACTATTCCTCCACACCCATCACCACTGGAACAGTCAATTCTCTTCTGTTGATGTGACTGTTGATCCCTGAAGGGAGTGGATGCATCTTCGTCTGTTGTCTCAGCTTTGACTGCCTTGACTGAGACTTCTAGGAGTTAGACCCTTGACTAGAGGTATGCACGATCCAAAAAAAAATGCCAATCAAGCTGTTCATGGATCTGCGCCGGCAACGACCCCAGATCACCTATCCACACAGAACAAGTCCCGTTTCCGATCGGGGATCGGGGAGGCCAAAGCAGAGGGGCGCCCCCCCCCACACTTAGAGAAGGGGGGGAGTTTTTAACCCGGAGACGAGCCACCTCCCCTCAGGGAGGGGACATTTCCACACACACACATGCACTTAGAGCAGAGGGTGGGAAAGTTTTTAACCCATCACTGCCTCTCCAAATAGAGAGAGAGAGAGACACCCCGTCAACATGTTTCAGCCAGCTTTTTTTAAAAAGCAGGGATAGAATCCTCCATTCCTCCCCACCCAATTTTAAAAGCAAGCAGACAGTCTTCCAAAAGCATATTTTGAACAGGAAGAAAGTAAAACCAGGATCCACACGGATCCTTGCGGATCCTATGGTTTTTTAAATAGGAAAAACACAAATGAAACATCAAATCACATATCACAGCCAGGTCCACAGACTGAAATATAAAAGACACAGATCCAAAAATATTTCGCGCCGCCATGGTGAAAAAACATGAATCTGAGACACGGATCCTCATGAATTCATATGATTTTTACATTGAAACAAAACAAAAAGGCTATCATATTTTAGATCTTTTGGTCCTGTTTGTGGCATTGGACATGATCTGGGACAGTATACTGGATTTTGGGTGGCCCCATGTAAAAATCAAGAGGATCCATGCTTTTGAACCATGTTTTTGTGCTGTGGCGCTGCCACAAAGCTGTGGATGAATGATTTTTTTGGTCCCATTTGTGGCAATGGACATGATCTGGGATCGTATGGTGGATTTTGGGTGGTCCCATGTAAAAATCAAGAGGATCCATGAGGATCCATGCTTTTGAACCATGTTTTTGCACTGTGGCGTTGCCACAAAGCTGTGGATGAATGATTTTTTTGATCCCATTTGTGGATATGGACATGATCTGGTTTTGTATGGTGGATTTTGAGTTGCCCCATATAAAAATCAAGAGGATCCATGAGGATCCATGCTTTGAGACCATGTTTTTGCACCGTGGGAGTGCCACGAAGCAGTGGATAACTGATTTTTTTTGCCCCCTTTGTGGCAAGGGACATGATCTGGGATTGTATGGTGGATTTTGGGTGGTCCCATGTAAAAACCTAGAGGATCCATGTGGATCCATGCTTTTGAACTGTATTTTTGTGCCGTGGTGGTTCCACGAAGTAGTGAATGGCTGAATTTTTTGGTCCCATTTGTGGCAACAGACATGGTCTGTGATTGTGTGGTGGATTTTGGGTGGCCTCACTTAAAAATCAAGAGGATCCATGTGGATCCGTGCTTTTTTAGCATGTTTTTGTGCCGTGGCAGCGCCACAGATTAGTGGATGCATGATTGTTTTGTTGCTGTCTGTAGACTAGGACATGATCTATAATATGACAGCCTTTTTGTTTTGTTTTGTTTCAATATAAAAATCATATGAATTCATGAGGATCTGTTCAAAAGCATCTGGATCCAGCTTTTACCCACTCCCTTTTAACACACACACACACACACACACACAGAGCCGTGAATGAGGTTTTCCTACAAAATACAGTGTTTTAAAAGCAGGTTAAAAACAGAGAGTGACAGACAGAAAAACAGCCATTCCTCCTACAAAGCCCCGTTTTTTAAAAAGCAAAAAACATTTGGATGGCCCGTGGCTACAGAACACCCCCTCCCCCCCTCCCTCCCCTCTCTTCTCCCAAATGGTGATGCATTGCTGGCTGCTCCGTGGTTGGGAGGAAGCCCTGCTGATCAAGGAAAGCTGGACTTCCATTCGCGTTTCCAGGGTGACAGAAGGAGGGCAAACACAGCTCAGGCATTCCCCCCTGGCTCCGTTGCCAGGGGAATTGATTCCTGGCGCCTGAGTGTCTGCAATCCCAAACAGAAACCGATCGATCCGATCAAGCCCCGAACAAGCAAACCCCCGACTGCTGGATCGGTTGCCGTGGACAGCACCTATTAGCTGGGTCCCGATGGCGCGAACGCCATTATCGGTTTTTTTTTTCAAATCATAATGCTGATCGTGCCCATCTCTACCCTTGACCAAGCCTGTGCTTCTGACGGTGTTGCTCTCAGCTTCACTCAAAACCCCTCACCACATTAAGGTGTATATCCAAGAGAAATGTGTACATGTGTACTATAATCAGGAATGCTAAGAGCTTTGACATGAATGATACCTAGTCAATCTTAAACTGTATCTTAAATTGATACAACTTATTATTTAAACTACCTCTTACTACCTCTTAAGAGGTAGTATGTAAAATGAACAGGTTCTACCCATGCTTATTTCAGTATTTTCAGTTCTGATTCTGGCCCCTCCCAGCCAACGATGTCAGCCACCAAGGTGTGAAGGAAAAAATGCTATGTTTCAATGGAAGCCATTTCTTGAGAGTTAGTTCAGAGGCTTCATTGCTGAGAGAAATTCTCTTCCCCCTTGAGAGGCCTCTTTGTCTCTTGCTAGCAGCAAGCTACTTTCGCTTCTGTCCTTGAGATAAGATAAGTTGTTCTAGCTGGTGTCAAGTCAAGCCTCCATAGCTGAACTTTTTTGTGTGTGAGTTAATTGGCAATCAAATTTGCACCTGTGGATTTGGGTTGTGTGCCAAGAGCTGCAGACTTGACACACGTTGCTTTTGCACTAGACACCTACTTCTCAGGTGATGTTGGCAAGTTGTGACCAGATTGGCTGTCAGGCCTGAGTTACTCTGACATTGACCATCTACCCCCCATATATGAGCGACCACGCATGGTTAAGCCGGAACCTCCACCTTCGTCAGATGCTATATGGTTTTTTAGACAGTAAGCAGGTGTTTTATTAGAAAGCTGTGTTAATTGATTGTGATTTTATCTTTGTATATTTTATCTTCTGCTGTGACCTGCCCTGAGCCCGCTTGCGGGGAGGGTGGGATATAAATATGATAATGATAATGATAATGATAATGATAATAAAAACTAGCATAAATTGGCTACTAAAAACATGGAGTCTGAGCTTGTAGTGGGTGTCAGCAACAGACAACTGCCCTTGCCCCTTTGTTCTGGCACATTTTGTTCAAGGGACATTGAGGCTCCCAACTTTGAGGTTGCGGTGCTGCTTGATTTTGTGGACTCTTGACTAGAGGAATTACTGTGGCATGTAGAGCTAGCAGCTATAGTTTTTTTGTTTTGTTCTCACATTTTATCTTGTGCTTTGTGATGATGAATAAACAATTGCACTCTGATTAATAAACAATTGTATTTTTACCCTATGGGTTATTGTGACTCTGAAGCCTCAAAACTATAAAATCTTTGTTGAACTTACCCTGTGTGTACTCGAGAACCACCTACCATAACAGTACTTTATGTTGAGACCTCTGCTTGCAAACCACCCTTGCAAGGCAGATTTCTGTTTGGTTAATTCCCTAATAGGCTTTGGAGCTTTGTTCCCTGACTCCTCAGCCTTGGGATAGATAGGGGAGCTGGTGGCAGCCTACCTAGGCAACAACGAGACTTTCTCTTCTTGCTTGTTCTGCAATTAGTGTGCTGTTTGAAAAAGGCCTTCCAGGCAGCCTGTGTCCCTTCCCCTTAGCTGGATTGAGACAGAGGGGCTTGGAACCCTTGACACAAGGCCAGGGGCCACCTTTGCCAATCTGGTGGAGAAGGCGGTGGGACACCTCTTTCTGGCCATCTGGGTTTTCGAGCAGGGAGCCAAGCCAGATGCCTTAAAAGGTGGCTCCACCCCTCAGGCTCTGCAGTTCACTTTGTGCTTGGCTCACCCGCCTGCCCTGTAGTAGTGCAGATTTAGCTGGTCCCTGATTGCCAGGGGCAGGTAGGAATTTTTTCTCCTTTCCCCAATTGGCTGATTTTTCACCTACCTTATACTGCATACATGGGTTGTGATAATTGACTTACAGTAGAGCATTAAATAGGTTGTCACTGGCAAGATAGATCCAGACAAAGAGAACTGTGGTTCTCAAAAGCATCTGATGAAGATAACTGCTCTTAAAAGCTTATGCTACAGTAAAGTTGGTTAGTCTTAAAGGTGCTACTGGACTCTTTACTATTTATATTGGCAGGATAGAGTTTGGGTGAAGTGAGAGGGCCAGTGAGCACCCTTTGTACATCTTCATAGTTGGGGGAATTTGGGTCTGTCGGGATCAGCTGACATGCTTGATGGCTGCCAGCTGTGAGTGCAGACTGCCAGGTGGGACCCCCTGTACAAGACTTTCCCTCATGTTTGACACCTGGGAGTGGTAGGAGCTTTGGGGGGGGGGGGCTTTTTGCCTGGCTGGCAGGGTCCCAGCCATGCATATGGATGGCTCATGCCTGGGGCAGTGGGGCTTGCCCAGACAGGTCAAGGCAGAGGTCTAGGGGTGACCCCAGGGCTTGACCTGTACCACTAATTAGGCTCTTGCCATGTTTGCATTAATGTTTGCTGTTACCAAATACTTTGTCTGCCTTTTTATTCCATCAGGGGTGGGGGACAGGTGATCAATAAGCTGGATGTAAGAGAAGATTACAGAAACAAATGGGCTAAGGATATTGGAAGCCTTATTCTGTTACAAAATTTGAAATTATTTTGGAAGAACACAACCCAAAATACAATTAATATGCATATGAAAGAGAATTGTTATAAACTTTATCTGAGATAGTATCTAGTATCATTATGATTGAAACATATCTGTAATTTAAGTAACTCAGACCTTTTGTGGTTTCAGGATCCCAATGCACATTTCTATACCATAGAAACAAAGAAATGAAAAATCTTTAAAATTAGCCTTTTGTGTAATGAAAAACACACAATTTTTAGTATTTTTTAACACAAGAAGGTGTAATTTTAAAGGCATTTCAATGTTTTGTCTCTGTTATAAAGAAAAGTATAATAATATACTTCTAAACCATAGAAAGAAGAGAAAACCCTTCACATTAGCTCTTTGTGTGTCGTTTTGTTTAATTTTTTTCCAGGAAAAAAGTGTTAGTTTTGAAGGGTTTCTGTTTCTTTGGTTGTACTTCTGTTGCAATACACGGGTACACTTTTCCAGGGATCTCTGATTCCTGGGGCTGCAGATATGTATATCTATGTGATATGCCCCCCCTTTCCCGAAATGTGGAAGGGTTATTTTTATTTAGTGTAATTTTCTCCTACTTTCCTCCAAGACACGTAGGGTGGCATTTAATTCTTGAGCTCTGTTCTTCTTTGATGGACAAAGAATTAAACATCAGGACACAGAGGAATCCTATCATCCCTAATTTAGGGTTTTATCTATATATTTTGTGATTTCTATTTTCTTTTTTTAAAAAAATGCTTTTCAAGTCATTTATCGAAGTCCTGCACATAAAGCTTTACTCAGTGTGATTTTCTTCCAAAAGCTTCAAAAGGCAGTTGGTTTAAGTTTTCAGGGAACTGTGAGCTTGCTAAAAGATAAGTGCTAAAGAAAACTTTAAAAAAAAATATTGGGTGAGTATAATATAAATGTTTACATTTCCCAAATCTGCCCATTCTTAATCTATCCCCCCACCCTTTCCCTCCCCCCTTTCTACTATAGACTTCCAACAGCTTTCCAACCCAATATCTAACTACTCTGCTTAATATTATTTGGCTATTTAGCAAATAAATTGTTCTCTTAACTCAGTTACTATTTCACATCATTGTCCATATTTCCCCCTTGTAATGATCACTAACTCCTCCCTTAATCAAAAACTAAAAATTATCTAATGCCCACATCTCCCCTTTTACATCCCACTTTTTTTCTATATACTGTTTCAATTCCCCCCAGTCTTTAAAAAATTCTTCTGGATTTTGTTCTCTTAGCTTCCTTGTTAATTTGTCCATTTCAGCCATATGTAGTAATTT
Organism: Eublepharis macularius; assembly: GCF_028583425.1. NCBI lineage: Eukaryota > Metazoa > Chordata > Lepidosauria > Squamata > Eublepharidae > Eublepharis > Eublepharis macularius. The sequence goes on along the minus strand of NC_072796.1, from coordinate 78,766,463 downwards.
TTGTATCCAATTCTCTACAGATGGCTCTTCTTGTGTCTTCCACACTTGAGCATACAATATTCTTGCTGCCATTGTCATGTAAAATACTAATGTTCTGTCTTGTGGAATAATTCCGTCTAAGTTCAAGTCCAGCAAAAGCAGTTCTGGATTTTTATTTATTTGGATTTGTAGAATTTGAGACATAGCTTCTATAATATTCTTCCAGAACTGCCTTGCAACATCACAAGTCCACCACATATGATAAAATGAACCTTCATGTTTCTTACATTTCCAACATTTATCAGACATTTGATTATTTCCATATGCTATTTTCTTCAGTGTTAAGTACCATCTGTACATCATCTTATATACATTTTCTTTAATATTGGTGCATGTTGATATCTTTAAGGTGTTCTTCCACAAGTGTTCCCACGCCTCCATTGTTATGTCTCTGTTACAATTTATAGCCCATTTCACCATTCGCACTTTAACTGTTTCATCTTCTGTGTACAGTCTTAACAGGACCTTATAAACTTTAGATATTTTTTCCCCATCTTGCAGTATGCTTTCTTCCAATTCAGAGTTTTTCAGTTTAAATCCAAATTTCAAACGATCCGAATCGTATAAGCCTTTGATCTGTCTATATTGAAACCAACCATATTCAACTGGCAGCTCATCACCTGTTTTCAACTTAGCCATATTTTGCTCCTTTTTCAAAATTTCTTCATAGGTCAAACATTGTTCTCTGTTGTAAATTATATTTGGTTCAACAACTTCTAGTGGCACCACCCACATCGGGATACCGTCATCTAAATATTTTTTATATTTTGACCAAACCGTAAAAAGGCTTCTTCTTATATAATGATGCAAGAACATAGAGTCTGCTTTAAGTTTTTCATACCATAAGTAGGCGTGCCAACCAAAAAGCTTTTTGTACCCTCCAAGTGTAAGTAGTTTTTGATTTTTTAATAGCATCCAATCTCTGAGCCACACTAAACATACTGCGTCATGATATAATCTTATATTAGGCAATTGTAGTTCTCCTCTTTCTTTTGCATCACACAACACTTTCATTTTTGCTCTGGGCTTCTTCCCAGCCCACACAAAATCTGATAACTTCCTTTGCCATTTGTCAAATTGTTTGTTATCTCTTATTATTGGTATCGTTTGCAGTAAAAAACATTATTCTCGGTAACACATTCATTTTAATTGCTGCTATTCTTCCTAGCCATGACAAATTCAGTTTATTCCATTTAATTATATCTCTGTCTATTTGTTGCCACAGCTTCTCATAGTTGTTCTTAAATATATCTATGTTCTTTGCAGTGAGTTCAATTCCTAAATATTTCACTTTTTGTGTTACCTCACAACTTCTAATTTCCATTAATTCTTGTTGTTTTTGCTTGGTCATATTTTTACATAATATCTTAGACTTTCTTTTATTCACATAAAATCCCGCCAGATCACCAAATTCTTTAATCTTAGTCAACAGTTTGGGCATATTTTGAATCGGATCTTCTGTTATAACCATTACATCATCTGCAAATGCTCTTACTTTATATGTAAATCCTTTTATCTTCATACCTCTTATATCATCATCCTCTCGTATCTGCGACAATAGAATTTCCAGTACCATAACGAACAGTAATGGAGACAGTGGGCAACCTTGTCTTGTTCCTTTTCTTATCTCTAATCTCTTAGTAAGTTCATCGTTTACTACAATCGCTGCACATTGGTCTTTATAAATTGTTTTGACAGCTTGAATAAATTTCTTTCCCAGTTGCAATTTCTCCATTGTGGCGAACATAAAGTCCCAATTTAAGTTGTCAAACGCTTTCTCTGCGTCTACAAAGAAGAGAGCAATTTTTTTTTCAGGATGTTTTTCATAGTATTCAATTACATTTATTGCAGTTCTCAAGTTGTCTTTAATCTATCAGGAAAAAATCCAGCTTGTTCCTCCGCTATGAATTCTGTCAACCACTCTTTTAATCTTTCCACCAGTACCTTGGAAAATTTTTTATAATCGTTATTTATCAAGGATATGGGACGATAATTTTTCACATTTAACAAATCTTGATCTTCTTTTGGAATCAATGTTATATTTGCCTCATTCCAAGTTTCTGGCAAGTTTCGCCCTTCCAAAATTCCATTCATCACTTTTTTCAAAAATGGTACAAGCTCTTCTGCCATGACCTCATAAAATTTGGCTGATATTCCATCTGGCCCTGGTGCTTTCCCCAACTTTGTCGTTTGTATAGCTTCTTTAATCTCAGCTTCTGTAATTTCTGCATTCAGTTTTTCTCTTAACCTCTCTGGTACCCCTGGCAAATTCATTCTCTCCAAATATCGGTTAATACAGTTCACCTCTATCGCCTCCTTCTGATACAGTTTTGTGTAAAATTTATAAAATGCTCTACTAATTGCAGATTGGTCAGTCAATATTTTTCCCTCATCCAAAATTTTGTTTATCATTTTTTTCTCTGTCCTTTTTTTCAATTGCCATGCCAGGTATTTCCCAGGTTTGTTGGCACCTTCAAAAGTCTTCTGCTTCATTCTCTTCAGTTCCCATTCCAATTCTTTATTTTCCATTGCCTTTATTTGTTCTTGTAACATCTGAATCTCCTGTTGCAGTCCCCCCCCCCCGGTCTTTTCTTTAACTGTTGTTCTTTCACTTTTATTTTTTCTTGAATTTCTTTCCTTTTTTCCTTTTTGGCTTTTTTATCTCTGGCATTTAAGTCCATTAGGATCCCTCTCATCACGGCTTTATAAGTGTCCCATACTTTATGCATTGGTACTGTCTGGTCCAAGTTATATTGAATAAAGAATTTAGTCTCTCTTTGTAATAAGTTTAAGTTGTTTTGGTGTTGTAGTAAGTCTTCATTAAGTCTCCATCTGAACTTCTTAGTACGTTTTCCAAATCCCCACAAAATTGGATTATGATCTGAGCTTACTTTAGACAATATTTCAACATCTTTAGTCCATATCGTTAACTCTTTTGAAGCCCAGATCATGTCTATCCTCAATAGAGATGCATGTCTTGCTGAATAGTAGGTATACTGCTTAGATTTAAGGTTGTTTCTCCTCCAGACATCTTCCAAATTCTCTTGGCTTTGTAATTCAAAAAAGGATTTCGGTAACAGTCCCCTTTTCTTTTTTGTCCCCTTTGTTTTTTTATCATCTTGTAAATTCACCACACCATTAAAATCTCTAGCCAAAATAATTTGTGCATATGCCAGTTGGTCTAATTGTTTCAATATCTCTTTGAAAAAAAGGTCCTTGGCACCATTTGGTGCATAGATCCCTACAATTAATGTCTTTTGAGAGTTCCAATCAAATTCCACAGCCAAAAATCTGCCTTGCAGGTCTTTAAAAATCATTTTAGGCTGAAGCTCTTCCTTTATATATATAACAACTCCTCTTTTTTTCTGCTTTGTTGAGGCCACAAATTCTCTACCCAATTTGTTATTTTTTAGGTATTTTAAATCTTGTGTCTTTACATGGGTTTCTTGTAAACAAATTATATTACAGTGTTGTTTTATTAGCCAATGAAAAATAGCTTTGCATTTAGAAGGTGAATTAAATCCATTTACATTCCATGATATTATTTGGCACTCCATGATTATGACCTGGGTCACTTAGGTAAATCTTTTTCATAGTCCAAAAAGAAGATCTCCATCTCGTGTTGTAATTTGATAATTTTCCTGCTTTCTTGAAACTCAAAGCTCAGACCTTCCGGTATCTCCCATCTATATCGTATATTGAGCTCCTTCGAAATCTGAGTCAAATCTCTGTATTTCTTCCTTTCAAACAAAATCCTCTTGGGTTGTTCTTTCATTATTCTCACTTTTCCCCCATCCATGGGTTTTGGAATTGCCTGCTGATAATTTCTTCTTTCATTCTCTTTGTAATTAACTGCACAAGCGTATCTCTCGGTAAATTCCTCTGGGCTGCATACTTTGAGTTAATTCTATACGCCATATCAATATTGCTTGCAATTTCTTCCAATGGTTTATTCAAAAATCCTGCTAATATTTCCAAAATTTGCTCTTCGGCGGATTTCCCATCTTCCTCCAGGACGCCACGAAATCTCAGTTGTTTATCCATATTTTTGCACTCCATTACTGCCATTCTTTCATTCAGTCCTGTGGTCTCCGCTTTAAAAGATGTAGCAAACTTTTCTGTCTTTTCTTCAACCTCTGTAACTTTCTGCTGTGTTGTTTGTAATTCTTTCTTCACTTCTTCCAAGTTTTTAGCCAGCTCCACCACCTCCAATTTTATTGTTTCTTTAATGTCGTTCATCATACTTTGCATAGTCTCTTTTAATTCTCTGTTGCCTTCCATCATTTTTTTATCTAAGTTATCAAAAGCCGATTGCCATTCTTTCTTCGACATCGTTGGGCTTGCTTTGCTTCCCGCCCACGAGTCAGATCTCTTCCTTAATTCCGTGGTTTGATTAATTTGTATTCCCAATTTTAATCAATTGGTGTCAAAATAACAAGAAAAAAGCTTTAAGTCCATCAAAATGTCGGGCGTTTTTTCTCTATGGTTCTTAACTGAAGTTTTGCCCTTTCCCTTCTCCAAAATGGCGTCCTTGCTCCTTGGATGAAGTCTTGCCCTTTCCCTTCTTCAAAATGGCATTCTTGCTCCTTGGGTGAAGTCTTGCCCTTTCCCTTATCCAAAATGGCGCTCTTCCACTTTCTTCTTTGTTCTGTCGCTCTATCACTCCACAGCTTGTTGGTACCTGACGTACTTCCTGTTCTGTCTCTGTCATCAGCCTGCTAGTCTCTTTTCACGATGTTTCCGTGGTTCCCACAGCTCACTATCTCTTCTGACCACAAGTATGTAAACAATCTTCTTTTTTCTTCTATGGTTCTCTATGGTTCTTAACTGAAGTTTTGCCCTTTCCCTTCTCCAAAATGGCGTCCTTGCTCCTTGGATGAAGTCTTGCCCTTTCCCTTCTTCAAAATGGCGTTCTTGCTCCTTGGGTGAAGTCTTGCCCTTTCCCTTATCCAAAATGGCGCTCTTCCACTTTCTTCTTTGTTCTGTCGCTCTATCACTCCACAGCTTGTTGGTACCTGACGTACTTCCTGTTCTGTCTCTGTCATCAGCCTGCTAGTCTCTTTTCGCGATGTTTCCGTGGTTCCCACAGCTCACTATCTCTTCTGACCACAAGTATGTAAACAATCTTCTTTTTTCTTCTCTAATTCTTTTAAAAAGTCTTATTTTAATCTAGTTTTCTTTCCAGAGCGAACTTAAATAGTTTCTACAGAGTCTCAATTAATGATTTCCACGTTCATCTTATTCTTCTAGCCGAATTTAAGTCTGTGAAAGAGATAGTGATCTTTACCTTGCCGGTTCTTTTCTGGGTTGTAATCGCTGTTTCAGTTGTCAAAATTAGTCCAATTTTGCTACTGAGGCTTGGGTACGACAGCCCTATGCCAACTCGATGACTCCAAAGTTGTTGCAGAGATAACAGCTGCCCTTCTTAGAGTGGGACCTCAAGTCTGGGAGAGGATCCTTTATTCAGAAACCCCCCCTCAGCTGAGATCACACACCCTCTGGGTCTTGAGCGTACCTGCCTGCTCTCCGCCTGAAAGCAAGGGGCTGTGGGCAATCTAGCACCCCACCAGCCCAACAAACAACAACTTGGATGGTTCATCTCCCTGAACCGCGTCAGCCTGCCATAAATCCCAACTGGAAGTCCCAAGTGCTAAAGAAAACTTGAAGCACTAGTCCTTTTGGACATTCTGCATAACTCCTAGTGAGTAATTGTTTGGTCCAGAATGTAGGTAGAAAAGTAATACTTTTAATGTTTCCATTAGTTGGATAACTATTTAATAAACTATTATCCTCTGCCAAACAGCATTAAAAAAAACCCTTCCTCTGTACAGCAATAACTATAAAACATTTTTAACCATAAAGTCTTCTTTTAGCATTTATCTCCTGTAGTTCTTGGGACTACCACTGAAATGAGTTCAACATATATTTGAATTCTTTACATGGTTGAAGTTCTCAGTAGGCATTAAGAAACATTGCCAAATTGACTGAAAGAGGGTACAGGAGCAAAATCAATTCATTCATTTCTGGTCTGGGATACAAAGTATCATGATCTTATCATTTACTTTTCTAACTATGGGTAGAAAAATATCTGGGTATAATTCTGGATATACATATTTAATCTGTTATACTTAGGTGTCCCTATTTTTAGTGTTTTAATATTTGCTGTCTTGGGGACTCTATTTGGGTAGAAAACAGCATATAAATGTTTTAGATAAATAAATAAAGCCTAGTTATAGATTTCAGTCTATTAACACATTTCCAGAAAAGAGTTAAATATTGTAGGCTGCATTGACAAAGCCATTCATAACCCTCCACTGAACATATGTTCTGGGTTTTTGGTTTTTTTAAAGATATACCAAACAGCTATGGGCACAAGGGAGATATTTCACTATGTCTATATTATTCTGTTTTCCAGCTCTGGAGTTTAACTTTTGAAAGCATCACTTTCTCTTCACCCTCAGGAAAAATTGATTGTCAACTGACTCTTAACCTGTCCTCAGGCAGGAAAACGCTTTCATAAACAAGTTTAACTTCTCTTCAGAAAGCCAGGGAAGCCACCTGATAAAATGGAGTCTTGAAGGACATAGCTGCCAGGACAGTCAACAGTCACAATGGACCTAGGATAGAGATTCTCTCTGGAGACCCCTTCATCCTATTTAGACCTATCTCCGTCTAATGTGTGAGTTATTAGATCCCCCAATAACTCACACATTAGACTTTTAATTTGAGATGTACAGCATGCCCATTACCATTTCAGATATGGGAAAACAAATCTTAAATAACATATAAATATGTGTAATGAGTTTTTTCTGAGCTATGCTCTGATTATTTTTTTAAAAAACTGTCTTCTGCAGATAACTTCTAGGAGGTACTTTAGTAAATCATATTATCAAGAATGAAAGGAGAAGGGGTTGATGAAAGGTTTGAGTAGGTGAATCAAAAGCAGCAGAAAGTTGTTTGGATCTCTCGTTTAAAACTAGGGCCTTTTATATTTCTTTTAGAAAATGTGCCTTTTGTTGCCACAAAATGACAGGATACAATTAGAGACTAACTCTTGATTGTATTATTATAAGGGGGGAAAAGGGGGGTATTCAGATTCAAAAAAAGGGTAGAAAAGGGGAATAAAACAAAATACAGGGGAAAGCGCACAATAACACAGTACATAGACATAGTACATAGACTAGTAAAAGTAGTATTAATGTCAGTCTAACTGAGGTAGTTACACTTTACCTAGACTGTAGTAGATTCCTCAAAGCATGTGCAGAGTTCCTTGCAGTTGACATAGGAGTCTTGAACCCTAATCACCATCCTATGGCCTCCAGATTTCATGTGGTTTTAAATAGACATGGGCACGAACCACATTACGAACCAAAAAAACCCACGAACCACCCAATCTTCCGTTTGCAATCCAGCGGTTCATGAGCATCCATGGCCAAACAAACCAGTGTTCATTAGAGGCACAGTTCGGTGCATTCTTCTATGGTTCGTGAAGCCAGACAGTCAGGCACCATCAATCAATTCCCTTGGAAATGGAACCGGGGGAATGCCTGAACTCTGTCTGCACTCCTTCTGTTGCCCTGGAAACCCAAATGGAAGCTCAGCTTACCTTGATTGGCAGGTCTTCCTTCCAACCATGGAGCTGCAAAGCGGTTACAAGTTGGGAGAAGACAACCAGGGGAAAGAGGGGAAGGGGGTGTTCTGTAGCCACGGGCACTCCAATCTTATCCCCACAAACCCTGATAGGCAGCTCTGATGGCCAAACACGGACCTCCTGCATTGCTCAATGGGACCTCAGCTTACAAAAAGCACTGGGCTCCCAGGCTGGGTTTCACTTTCGGCGAGCAGTGGAGTGTGACAGAGCTGTTGCTTGCTACTTGCTAGCCTTTGGGGAGAGAGACAGAGAGTTTAATTGGAGCTTGGATCCCTATTGCAATCTTGACCAAACTTGGGTAATGGCTGGAGGAGAGCTTGCTAAACACTCCCCGGGAATATGGGCTCTCTAATTCCAACAGGGGCCGTTCTGACGACCATGAACCACGAACCTCAAACCGGTTCGACAACAGGAAAAGTTTGTTGCAGTTTGCTGGTTCGGGTTCGTCATCGGCACTGAACCACAAACCACTGGTTTGTTAAATTTTTTTGGTTCATGCCCATGTCTAGTTTTAAAGGAGACAAGGAGCAGTTCAGAAACCCCAGATATTTCTGGGCAATGGAATCTGACCTAAGCAGACTCTTCTGTAAGAGTGACTAGCTGATTTAGCCAATCCAATGTAAAGCTCCATCTCCAATGTCAGAGGCTAACCAATTGGAAAATAACAAAAATGGTAGTCCTACCCGCCAAGGAGCTGTTAATGATTCTGAATTACCATGACAAACAATTGGTCCCATCCAACTAGCTATTTTTTTGGTTTAAAAAGAACTAAATCTGGCAAGGTGGTCCAATGTGGAATTGAAATGAATGGGTTATTCTAATGTAAGCTCCAGACATCCAAAATCCCAGATGCTGTAGGGGGCACTCTTGAGCTATATTAAAGTTTAGGGGTTTCTTTCAAATTGTGTTACTTAATATTGAAGGTATAGTGTCTAATTCTGGCACTGAGGACCAGATAATCTGCCATTTTCTTGTCTCCTCTTCTTTCTTCCACTGGTGGACCTTTAAGAGAAGGATGTATCAAACTTTGTAGGAAAAATGGGGAACTTGACAGAAAAAAAATATTTGTGGATTGTTGGATTGGAAATATTAAACCAACTTCTTGTCTAGCCTAATAGTTAGAGACATTGCTTACCTGACAGGGAGGGTGTATATGGCAGGTAGGTAGGTCAGGAACTGATACAAATGTCCCAACTGTTCTCTTGGCATGTAAAGAATTCAAGGAACAAAGGGCAAGTGAATACTTTCTGCACATTGGAAAACATTCTTGTGTCTCACTTCAAAAGATAAGGCAAGATAAAAACATTTCAAAAAGGGCTGTAGCTCACTGGTTCCATTTTCAACCCCCCCCCCCACTCCTCCAGTTAAAAGGATGTTAGTAAATTATGTGAAAGCCCTTTTACTGAGGCCCTGGAGAGCTGCTTCCAGTCTGAGTAGACAATACTGACATTGATGGATCAGTGGTCTGATTCAATATAAGGGATCTTCATGTGTTCATGATGGCTAAATGGAACCTCTGTTCCAAAGCAGCACACTTTGGAATATCAGTCAGCAACAACTATGAGTGTTACCTGGATGGGACTCCTTGTGAGTAAGAGGGGGAGAATTAGCGACAAAGAGAAGGCTATGTGAGACGGGTAACAAGAGGATACTCCACCAGTTTTCACAGGGTCCCCTCCCCAAGGAAGGAAAAGAGGCTTATGGTATTGAATAAAAGAGAACTTTTATTTAAAGGGGAAAACTCACACACATACACAAGAGATTGCTCACAAACACACAGGATGCCTAGGAAAAGCAGTGGTGAAAGTGGAATAGATTTGAGAGATTTTCAGGCAATAATTACCTATCCAGAGAGTAGAGCAGTTCATGGAGGAAGAGGGCTTCAAATGGTTGTTGTGGGTTTTCCGGGCTGTATTGCCGTGGTCTTGGCATTGTAGTTCCTGACATTTTGCCAGCAGCTGTGGCTGGCATCTTCAGAGGTGTAGCACCAAAAGACAGAGATCTTTCAGTGTCACACTGAGAGATCTCTGTCTTTTGGTGCTACACCTCTGAAGATGCCAGCCACAGCTGCTGGCGAAACGTCAGGAACTACAATGCCAAGACCACGGCAATACAGCCGGGAAAACCCACAACAACCATCGTTCTCCGGCCATGAAAGCCTTCGACAATACATCGAGGGCTTCAAATGTCCAGCATTCTCGACCAGGAGAGAGTCTTAGGGGAAGTGACCCTAAGGGTACAGCGCTCAGATCCAGGAAAGTATGCACAATTTGAATGAGGCAAGAACCCTGGTTCTTATAGGGCAAAATGTGTCCTGAGGCTGTGGCAAAACGTGTCCTGAGGCTGGGGGACAAAGACCTTAAAGGTCATCACCTGGGAATGACAAAGGTTTGAGTACCTTTGATTAATGCTGCTGGGGTGTGATAAAAGAAATGCAGATTTTCTCCTGGTGCTTCACAAAGAAGCAATTCGCTAATGAATGTTCCTGGAGCTAAATTGATTAATTTGGATCTTAATTACATATTCCCAGAGAGAAATTAGAAATTTATCAGAGCAAATTGATGGTTCTCAATCACAGGGTGGGGATTCAATCATGGAAGGAGGGAATATCGGAATGTGCTAAGTGACTCAGTAAGAAGTGACTCAGTAATTCCAGCTGGCTGGAATTTCCCCAATGCAGATCAAGCTGCATTAATTCAGGGACTCTGTGATTTTTATATCACAGGCAGTATTAAACATGGCAAAGGCCAGGGTTGACTGCTCACACAAGAAGGGAGGGGCTATGGCCTCTGTGCTTAGGGCCCCTCACTGTTTCCAGCTGACTTATTTCAACTTTCTCCAGCCTGACTCTGGACTTTTTTTTTTTTTAATTTTCATTGACAGGTACAGTGAGTTAAAAAAGATGGGATGAGTATTTCATGGAATGTTTTCAGTTATCTAGCAGCTCAAAAACCTTTGATAATTTACTATTCATTTTATGTTCAGAAGACAAAATGGGTGCATCTCTTTTTCTAGTATCATATGGACTTGGTTTCTAAGAACTTCTGTACATGTTTTGTGCCAGCCTGTTTATAATTATGTGAGGGATGGGAAATATTGGGTTGGCTCCAGCCAGCTTTTTCACTCAATCTCGTCTAATTCTTCTCCTTACTACAGACCCCATCTTTTGTCTATGCAGGTCCCATTATCCCTAGCAAAGCCTTTTAGAGTGGTCACGGGGGAACCCTTCCTCCCATTTTCACTAGCAAATATGTGAGTAGAATCCAATCCATCTGATTATTAATTCTGTCTTGATAAGATGTTGTTTACCGTAATATTCTTTCTACGCTATACTGAGTAGTTCTGTCTATTCTTGGAGCTTCTTTCCCTTGATTGCCAAGTTATGCATAGTGGTGGTATATTCTTGAGGTAAAATATTTGCACCCTCTCAATACAAGCGTTTCCACTGAACTTTCAGTGTTTCAAAACTAGATGGTCTATATACTAGTGTTGCCAGGTCTCCCACCCTCCTGTTCCAACTGGCCTTCTAGCCACCACTGAACTGGACAGCAGGAGGGGGATTAGGAGGTTGATTGGCCTTGTGCCTATGCCATTATTTCACTTCCAGCATGATCCAGAAATGAGGTCATCTCATCAGACAATGCACTAGTATTTGGCCACTTATGGTAAACCATAGAGAATGCCCCACTCAGCAGTAAAGTGAGTCTCTTGACTAGAGATGGGCACGAACAGCAATACGAACAAAAAAAAGCCACGAACAGCCCACAAGCTGTTCATGAGGCCCCATTCTAAATGAACAGGTGGTCCTTGCAAGCCTCGTTCATTGCTGTTCATCAAGCCAGACAGTCTGGCACCTGCAATCAATTCCCTTGGCAATGTAGGCAGGGATTGTCTGAACTCTGTCTGAACTCCTGCTGTTGCCCTGGAAACCCCAATCTAAGCCCAATTTAGCTTGATAGGCAGGTCTTCCTTCCAAGTGTGGAGCTCCAAATTGGTTACAAGAGAGCAAAGACTATGGGGGAGGGGGGGCTCCCAGCTCTGGCTAGTCTTTACAGACAGTGGAGCGGGAGAGACAGCTGCTATTGGCATTTTGATAGAGAGACAGGGAGAGTGCATTGGAGCTTGAATTTTCATTGTGTGTGGTGGGATATGGATCTACCCCTTCAGGTTCCAGGGCTGCTGCCAGGCTCTGGGGCCAAGCTATTATTTACTATTGGTACTTTTCCTGCTGCCTGCTCAGGTAGGGTTTCTGGGAGTGTTGCAGTAGGGATCTACCCCTTCAAGTTCCAGGGCTGCTTCCAGCCTCTGGGGCCAGGCTATTATTTATTATTGGTACCTTTCCTGGTGCCTGCTCAGGTCAGGTTTCTGGAAGTGGTGCAGTAGGGATCTTGACCAAACTTGGATAATGGCTGGAGGAGAGCCTGCTGGCCCCTACAAACAGCCAACCATGAACATGTTCATGAACATGTTCATGAACAGGGTCATGTCCGTGGTTATTCGTGAGTCCCTGTTCGTGGATGGCAATGAAAAATAAACATCATGTTCGGGTTTTTTTTCTGTTCATGCCCATCTCTACTCCTGGCTATTGCCAGCTCAGGTTGCAACACAACTCTAGTCCAATTCTTTCCCCCAACACTTCATGCAAACTCTTCTTTCTTACTCCACTGATATCTCCATATCAGAAGCTACTGTTTGCATCTACTCCTCCCTCCCCTCTCCACCTATATATCTGACCAGTTTCTTCTTGCCCTCCATGCATCTGACGAAGAGAACTGTGATTCTCAAAAGCTTATGCTACAATAAAGTTGGTTAGTCTTAAAGGTGCTACTGGACTCTTTTTGATTTTGCTACTACAGACTAACACGGCTAACTCCTCTGGATCTATGATATCATCTAGTGACTATTAACACTAAAAAGAAGATTTCTTTGGTGGCAATAGTTTGTTATTTTACTGTTTGTTTCTTACATTCATATTCTATTTGATTTTTTAAAAAACTCACAATGGGTATTATGGGTTCCCTAAGTTTCTCCTATTAAGACAATGAACAGGTTTCCCAATTAGCTTAGTTTCAGCAATGTTATAGTGATGTGACACTGGAAATTCTGAGAATGGAGCTCTAAGAATGTTATTTCTTTAGATAACAGGTACATGAGGATCCTAGTTGGTCATGGTATGAAGGGAAAGGTTTAAGCCTCTCCCTGCACAACTTTCCTAACTTGAAACGGCCCCTCACTTTGCTATTTTCTCTGTTGGGACAAACATAAGATATCCATATCATGGGGCCCCTTCAGATCAAAGAAATGGTGTGTGTGTGTGTGGAGAGAGCTTAAACTTCCCCTCCTCTCATTCCATGGTCCTCATCCAAAGGAAAAGCCACTAGCAAGAGCACATGTGCAGAATGCATTCTATTTTTCAACCTAAATTTCAAGAACAAAGCTTTAAACCTTCAAATCTGCAGACTCATTAGCCGCGTTGTTTCTTTTATAAGAACTTTTTTAAGTAAGTTGCTAAAAAATCTCTTTTTATCATCTGTTTATTAATTCATTTATGACTGTTAAGACTGTTCAATCAGTGCATGTTACTTTTCATGGTAGAAAGTTTACTTTGTAATACATTATTTAAAGCTGTTATTTTTAGTAATCTAAAAATTATTCATTATTTAGTATTATTTTTCAATTGCTGAAAAATTCTTACTTCCCAAACATTAATAGCTTCTTTCTTCCTTGATGTCCAATGACTAGTTAAGGTAGAAAAAAACCCTCTTTTATTCTAATATTTCCTTAGTGTACACAGAGAATTCTATATGAGAACAGCTTTGTTTGATGGGTGTTTCAGAGAAAGGGATAAATCTAAGATTTTATGACCACCTTTCCTTACCTAGGTTTAGCTGTTAGGAAAAAAACAAAGATCACTTTCTTCTTTTCACACCATATTGCTTGACACACCATGGAGAGATTTTCCTCTCATCCAGCTTCATAGATCACTGTAATACCCAACCATGAAAATGTAAAACAGTACTATGTTAAAAACATGCAGTTTTTAAACCTTGATAAGTGAACCCCCCTCCCCAAAAGCACAGAAGTAGTAAATGGTATTTAAAATGTAGACCAAATACATGCAAATTGAATAGAATGTCTTTTCAGCCTTTTTTTGCATGTGTATATGCCTTCAAGTTGCAACTGACTTCTGGCAATCCCACCAAGGGAGTTCAAAGCAAGTGAGAAGCAGAGGTGGTTTGCCAGAGTCTTCCCCTGCAGAGTCTTCCTTGGTGGTCACTCATTCAAGTACTGACCCAGCTTAGCTTCTAAGATCTGATGAGATTAGGCTATACCATGCTGCCTTCCCTCCCCAGCTTTTTCTTAATTCCAATTACTTTTGCAGCACATAAAAGCATCTCAGGTATCTGGTATTACCAATGCAATCATACAATGTCTGTCCCACAGAAAAAATTGTTATGCCAGTCTCTCATGGAGGTGGGGACTTTAAAACACTCCATATATCTATCTGGCTCCAGCATGAGTTTTATTCATGGCCATGTAAGATATTTGTCAACTCCAATTTGTTATAATGACTTCCTCTTCATATGCCACTACCAGCTGACCTAGAGATGACCCCAGAAACAATTCTGCAAGGACTCTGGGTAAACCCAGCCAATGGTGTTGCCCGTTATCTCCCATGCCACCAATGACTGGTCTTAGCAAGCAAAGTCCCAGCAGTGCAATAGTTCACTCCTCATTAGAGATGGGCACGAACTGGAATATGAACCAAAAAAACCCATGAACTGGCCCAGTCCATGGTTCGTGAACCAGCAGTTCATGGAAGCTCATTTCCACGGTTCATGGAAGCTCGTTTCCACGAACTTCCATGAACTGGTCTATTGGTTCATTTGGTTCATTTTAACCCCAAAAAGAAACAGGAAATTCTTCCTCTGAAAAATTACTGAACAATAGGGAGCCAAAGGGCTCAAGAAAGTACAGCAAGGAACACCAATTAGTGAACTGTGCAAAATATATTAACAATAATTTAACAAGTGCTACACAAATAATCCTTGAACATATAGTTCTGAAGTGTTTGCATGGAAACAGTTCCAAAGCAAGTTCGTATTAGCAGACAGTTCCAAAGTAAGTTCGTATTGGCAGAATTCCGCCCTGCTAAATGGCAGGCTGGCATCCGTGGAGAAGCTGTAGTACGCCAAGGTGCTGACAAGGAGCGGTAGCAACGCCATCGACAGTTTGTAAGGGCAATAAACTAGGCAACAAGCTGAGCCAGCCTCCTTTCTTCACTCGTTTCAGAGTAATCTCTTTCCTCAGGCCATTACATCTATGATAAACCGCAATACAGTGAGCTACAAAGCACCCAAGCCAGTGAGCTACAAAGCACCCCAAGCAATAAGAAATTATACATATACAGAGATATACTGAATATTTAGCCCAAGATAGCCTACTTACAATTACCGCCTATGGAGTTCAAATAAACTCTCAATTCCGTGAAGGAAAAATCGTCCATTTGCCTGGGAGGGGATTATACCTCCCCTTTCTCAGTTATATATAGTATCCAATAAGAAACCTCCACAATTTAAAGGAGCCGCTGTTTGATTAGAAAATAGCCCTTATATGCATAGGGGCAGGGATATTGTTACGGATTACACGTAATATCTACTCAGACCATTATCGCATTGTTGCATACTTGCAAACTAAACTATCTACAAGGGTACATGAATAGTATGGTTACAATCAGAGCCGTTATGTACAGTCATTTGACACATGCTTGGAAAGATATTAATTTATAAATACAATGACTTCTATAAATATATGAATAAATACATAGAAATTACATAGAAACAGCAATAATAAATATTAAATACTTTAATCAATTTAATTTACTTTAAATTTAAAATCTCTAAAATATTAAATATGACATTCAATTTAAAGGCTGTACTGCCTAGAAGCGTAGTCCTCCCCAGTAGGGGTGTTGTGAAGGCTCGATGGAAAAAATATACTAATGAAGAAAAAATGTTATGAGAAGGGGGAGTAGTCTAATTCATTATTAAGACCACGAGGACACATAGTTTGGAGACGAAAAATCCATCGTGCCTCTGCTTGTAATAGGAACCGATTAGCATAACCTGGCTTATCCACTACTTCTAAGACCGAGAAAGTTAATTCTCTTTCATTCCTATGATGAACTCTAAAGTGCTGGGCAAGGGGGGCATCTTGATTGAATGTTCTTATTTTTGAAAGATGCTCCTGAATTTTGAGGCGAACTGGGCGTGAAGTACAGCCCACATACCTCAAGTCGCATGTACATTGAATAAGATATACTACGTTGGAAGTAGAGCAAGTAGAAAAACCTCTAGACAACAAGGGGGTACCTAGGGAAGGATGAGTGATGCTCTTGAGATCTACACTCAATGGGCACACATTGCAGTGGCCACAAGGAAAGTGGCCCCGAGGTGTATTGCTAACGGTGTTCCAGTCCTTTAAATCTGAATGTACTAATCCATCTTTCAAGCTCTTGCTTCTTCTAAACCCGATCTCTGGGGAAACATCGCATTCCGGAATATCTAGCAACACATGCCAATTTCTCCTTACAATCTCTGAAATTTTCCCGGAGAGGGGGGAGAAATTTAGCGCCCATCTAATCCTACTATCCGTACGGGTTTTGCGCTCCTTGTAAACTAATAAGTCCCGTCGGGGAAGCGATTCAGCTTTAAATTTCGCTTGTTCAATAATATGTTTGGGATAGCCTCGTGATCCAAAGGCCATGCTCATATATTTGGCTTCCGTGAGATAATCATTATCTTTTGGAGCATTCCTCCTTATCCTCAGGAACTGACCATAGGGTATGTTCCGCTTTAAGACAGAGCGGTGATAAGATGAATAATCTAAATACGCCACTCTGTTTGTTGTCTTTCGGTGAGGTCTCACGCCGAGTGAAGTAGGAGTTCTCTTATAAATAACGACATCGAGGAATGTAACGTGCTGCAAACTCCCCTGGTGGGTGAACCTGATATTAGGATCTAAAGTGTTGATCCAATGCATAAAATCCTCAACACAATCGGCATTTCTCATAATCAAAAGAATGTCATCAATGTACCGCCTCATGCAAATTATTTGGTCAAAGAAGGGGTTAGATGCTTCCTCATAGATGTACCGGTCCTCTAAGTTAGCCATATACAATATAGCTATGCTAGGTGCCACGGAGCAGCCCATGGCTACTCCTTTCACTTGATAATAGAACTGTGACTCAAAACGGAAATAATTACGCTCCATGATTAAATCAAGGAGAACAAGCAGAAAATGGGTCGGTGGAAATCTGGGACACCTGTGGTCCAGGACATCCTCAATGACTTGTCAGGCTTCAAGATGAGGTATGGAGGTGGTGATTCGGTGATTCGGTTTCATTTTCGCAGCCATGTCGGACGCTCCTCTCGGCAGGTCCGAGAGGAAGCGGCCGAGCCGCCTGGCCGGGCGGCTGATCTGCAAAGGTTAGCCCCCAGACTCTCAGGCAGGGAGTCTGAGTCTGGGACGCGGCGGGAAGAGCCCTCTGACAGATCGAGGCAGGGGGTAAATCGCCCGTTTGTCCCTATGGAGGCCGGCAGACGAGCGCGGCACCTAGTGTGCTGCCGGGCTATAGAAAACGGCAAGGAGCAAGATTAGGCGAAAGCCTGCAAGTAAGCGAATCCCTTCTGTTACTACAAGCTTTGTGAGGAGTGGTGGGGTCTGAAGGTTAGAAGACTCAGATTTTTCCCCCCTCATAGAGTCTCGGAAGATTGGCGGTCCCCCCCCCCTAAAATGGCAGCGAGAAAGCAGAGTCCTTCTCTTGGCAAGTCAGTTACGGCGGCCTTGCAGAGGGGCAAGACGCTTGAAGAACTGGTTAAAAGAGCGGTTATGGAAGCCATAAAACCCTTTGTTGACAAGCTGAATGAAACAGATCAAAGGGTGGGCTTAATTGAAAGCGATGTGAAAGCCATTAAAGAATCAGCGGGGGGGGGCAGAGAAGTCTGCCCGGGAAAGTGCGTCACTTACGAGAGCAACGAACAGGGAATTAAAGTTGGTGGAAAACCAGCTGATCGGACTGCAAGTGGAGCGAACACAAACCGTTTTGCGTCTCCAGAATGTTAAAGAGGAGGAAAAAGAGGATTTATGGGATCTCGCCTCGGAACTTTTAGCGACACCCGCGAGGGCAACTAAAGAAGAAGTGAAAAGCGCCATTTTGGGAGTCCGTCGGGCATCTTCAAAATATGCAATGAAGCGGCAGCTGCCTCGCGAGATTGTTATCGAGTTTTCATCTAGGAGGGTCCGGGACAGTATCCTATATAATTCATACAATGCGGAATTGGACTTTCTGGGAAATAAAGTCAAGATATTGAAGGACGTTCCATTTTTAGTGCAGAAGAAAAGATTTAAGTACAAGATGTTGGCAGCTCTTTTGAGGGAACGGGACATAAAGTACAAATGGCTACTCCCGGAAGGAATCGGGTTTAGTTATAAAGATAAAGCTTACAAGATTAATTCTGAAGATCAGCTAAGGGATTTTGTGGATAAAAATCCAGAATTTGGACCAGACACCAAGCAAAAAGAAGAGGATCCGAAGCCTGAAGGGAGGGGGGAGGCAGTGAGCGCTCCGGCGGTAGCTGCGCAGAGGGAATTGCGCCCGAGGCCCAGGGGAGGGAAAAAGATTTAATTTGAACTGTAATTTGTAATTTGTATGATCAACCACTCCGTCACTATTTTATTAAGCTATTTTTTTACTGTGGCAGTATGAAGGGAAAGCATTGAAACGTAGTGTTTAGTGTTTGTAGGTTACCTTCCCCTTTTTTCCCACCCCCCCTTCCCTTTCTCTTTTTTCTCCCTTCCTTCCCATCCCTTGTGCTATTGTAGTCTTTTGTAGTTACTGTTTTGTAGGTTACGTATGTATGCAGTAGTTTTGTATGTTAGATATTGAAAAATAAAAAATATTACAAAAAAAAAAAGATGAGATATGGAGGTGTATAACGACTGCACATCCATAGTAAGCAGGAAAGTGTCGTGGGGTAAGGCCAGATTCTCGACGAAGTTAATGAGAGCAGTCGTGTCCTTGATATATGATTTTGTTTGCACCACGAATGGTTGCAGAATTTGATCCAAGTAGATGGCCAGGGGCTCCAAGATGGAATTGGAGGCCGATACTATGGATCGCCCGGGGGGTGGGTAAATATTCTTGTGGATTTTGGGGAGACAGTAAAAGACCGGGATTCATGGATTGCAGTTCAACAGATCTCGATGCAATGTTTGAGTAATAAAGCTGCTCCCCAAAGCATCATCCAAGACTATTTTAATGGTCCTACTAATTTCAGCCGTGAGGTCATATTCTATTGGATTGTAGTAATCTCTATCAGATAATTGGCGTAGGACCTCATCTCTGTAAACCTCCCTGTCCAACAAAACTATGCCTCCCCCGTTAACCGCTGGTTTCAAGACCACACTAGGATCATTTTTTAAATTGTCCAATGCTCTCTTTTCTTGCCTCGTTAGATTTTTGCCAAATTTTATAAGGCTTGCTTTCTAGGGCAATTACCTCTTTGAGAACAAGTCTTTCAAATGTCTCAATTTGTATATCAGAGACTTTAGGCATAAAAGTAGACCTATGTTTCAGGCCGGTATTAATAACACCTCCAGTAGTGCTGCCAAAATACTTTTTAAATTTCAGTTGTCCGAATAATTTGAACAAGTCAATACGTTTGTCAAAAGGATTGTATCTGGAAGAAGGTACAAAACCTAGACCTCTATTTAATACTCTAAGATCCATGGCCATAAGTTGTTTCGAGGATAGATTAAACACTAGATCTTGTGTTTTCCTCTTCTCGAGAGGCGGCCTGTTGCTGCAAAGCGGCAGGGAAAGGGGCATTTAAACCTGTGGATCAGCTGCTTATCAGGGAGATCCCTGACAAGGAGCTGATCATTTAAACAGCGGGGCTTGGCTGGCCAGCCAGGAGATCCTGGCTGGCCAGCCAAGCCCCACCCACAGTTTAAATGGCCATTTCCTGGCTGCTCGGAGCGGCCATTTAAACAGCCCCGCTGTTTAAATGATCAGCTGTTTGTCAGAGATCTCCCCGACAAACAGCTGATCCAGGGGTTTAAATGTCCCTTTTCCTGCCACTGCTAAATGGCTGGAAATGGGCATTTAAACCCCACAAAGCACGAACCATGAACCAGTTCATGAACTTGCTCCAGTTCGTAGAAGTTCATGGTTCCTGGTTCGTGAAAACGCTGCAAACCACGAACTGCACAATTCGGTTTTTTTGCGGTTTCTGCTCCTCATTGTGTCACTTCAAGCATTCACTTGATGACTTGGCAAGAGAACCAGCTTTGTCTGGAGTGGTGGCATTTGTATTCCATCTATCCAGAAACCTTCCTCAGGCAGTTCACAAAGTAAAAACAATATAATAAAATCACACAAAATAACTACATAAGAATGATCAATATTGAAATAAATGTACAAAGGCTGAGGGCATAAAAACAGCAGAAAATGGCATTGATCAACTGAAAATGATACTCATTAAACAGCCCTCAGAAGACAGATGCCCTCAGTTATTAATGTAATAGAAATACGGGTCTGGGAAAGGCCTGAAATCAGTTCAGTTAACCCCCTGTTAATCTCCTAGTCAAACCATAAATATTCTTCCATTCACGGGATTCGGTTTCGTTTTCTCAGCCATGCCGGACGCTCCTCTCGGCTGGTCCGGGAGGAAACGACCGGGCACCCTGACCGGGCGGCTGATCCGTAAGGATTAGCCCCCAGGACTCCCAGGGAGGGAGCCAGGGTCCGGGACGCGGCGGGAAGAACTCCCCGAAATCAATGCGGGGGGGGGAATTGCCCGTTTGTCCCTATGGAGGCCGGCAGATGTGCGCGGCGCCTCGAGTGCCGCCGGGCAACGAGAAACGGCAAGTAAAAGAAACAGGCGGAAGCCTGTAAACAAGCGAATCCCTTCTGTTCTACAAGCGTTTGTGAAGGAGAGGTTGATCTGAAGAAGACTCGCTCTTCCCCTTCGTGGAGTTCCAGAATTTTGTTGGCGCCCCCCCCCCCAAAATGGCAGCAAAGAAGCAAAGTCCCGCTCTCGGTAAGTCAATCTCGGCCACCTTGCAGAAAGGGGAGTCGCTCGAAGAGTTGGTGCGCAGGGCGGGGGTGGAAGCCATAAAACCCTTTGTTGACAAGCTGAACGAAACTGATCAAAGGGTGGGCTTAATTGAAAGCGAGGTGAAAACCATTAAGGCAGCAGCGGGGGGGGCAGAAAAGTCTGCTCTGGAAAGTGCGTCACTTGTGAAGGCTACAAAAAAGGAGCTGAAGTTGGTGGAGAACCAACTGATCGGGCTACAGGTGGAACGAACGCAGACAATTTTGCGTCTCCAAAACGTGAAAGAGGAGGAAAATGAGGATCTGTGGGATTTGGTCTCGGAACTACTGGCGACACCCGCGAGGACGACTAAAGAAGAGGTTAAAAGCGCCATTTTGGAGGTCCGTCGGGCTTCTTCAAAATATGCAACAAAGCGACAGTTGCCTCGTGAGATCATTATTGACTTTTCAACTAAAAAGATTCGGGACACCATCCTATATAACTCATACAATGCGGATTTGGACTTTATGGGTTTGAAAGTCAAGATTTTGAAGGACGTTCCATTTCTAGTCCGGAAACGGCGTTTTAAATATAAAAAGTTTGCAGCTCTTCTGAGGGACCATGGAATAAAGTACAAATGGTTATTCCCGGAAGGAATATGGTTCAGATATAAAGATCAGGCCTATAAGATATTATCAGAAGATCAACTAAAGGATTTTGAGAATAAAAACCCAGAACTCTGCTGCACCAAGAACGAAGAAAAGGAGGAGCCGGAGGGGGGGGGGAGGAGGAGAGCATCGCAACAGCAGTTGCACAGAGAGAATTGCGTCCGGGACCTAGAAGGGGGAGGAAAGTTTAATCAGAATTTGAAATGTTTATTTTCTGTATGATTAACCACTCCATCATTATTCTATGGAGCTATTTTTGTATTATGACAGTATGAAGGGAAACATTGAAGTGTAGTGTTTAGTGTTTGTAGTTCATTCCCCCCCCCCCTTTTTCTTTTTCCACCCCCCTTTGTCCTTTCCCTCTCCCCTTTCCTTGTGATAGTCTGGTGTAGTGTTTTGTAGTTATGAAAAATAAAAAAAAAATTATAAAAAAAAAAATATATTCTTCCATTCACATTTTCAAGCCCCTAATCCAGATTATGCCATCACTGTGCATTCCAACGATCTGCAGAGATATAATCACAGGGAGAAATCATGGTGTCAGCCTAGCTAGTTATCAATAGAACTGCTGTTATGGAAGAGAGATTTCTGTGAACACGATAGCTCAAAATTCAGTTGCCACTATCTTGGAAATCACTGCCAGAACCTCTCCCCACCCCAGCCATGTGATTGCATCTTTAACCATCTCAGACTTAATTCACCCAGCTATCAACCATGTCTCAAACAGTGGGACACTAAGATAGTTTATTAGAATTTCTAATTATAGTGGAAATGTGATAATAACTATATTCCTTTTTTAGAACATTTAATTACATTTTAGATGCCTCCATAATCAAAGTTTTCTGTTTCCACATTAGCTTTTCCTATGTGAAATGTAGTACTCAAGCCAGAGTTTCCAAATTCACGTTTTGTTACCCTCTCTAAGTCCTCCTGCCATTGGTCAGGGTGTCCAATGACCAGGAATGTGGCCAAAGAATGCCACTCCCTCTCCAATAAAAAGTGGGATATAGACATATGTTGTCAATAAAGATGCACAAAATGTTGGTGCACTAATACAAAATGATATGTACTTCATTATCAGCAAAGTCAAGCTGAAATACTTCTTGTCTATGATATCACACTAGAATGAGGTTGCTGTTGAAGACTATATAATTTTATTGAGCTTGGTTTGCATTGGCAAAATGTGTGTAGCAGAGATTCTGGTTGTCATTTCATTATAAGACCATGAGGCTAATCCATCTGCGCTAGGAGCTGGAAATCTGTGCCAACTATCAGGAACCATTTAGCACATGGACATCATTCAAGAGATCGATTATTATAATATTTACCTTAAACTGTTCAGGTTGAATCCAAGAAAGTGAGGCATCCATCTTTATCAGTTTACATACCTTTAATTTCTCATGCCGTTAACTGAAAATGTGATGGTATGTCCACTCCAGTCCCACACTGAATTTGTTCAAGTAATAATTCTTAATTTCATCTCGACACATCTCAATTTATCTTCATCACTCTTCTCCTGGAATTCAATACAGTCTGGTTTTAGAAATCCAGCAAGTAACTCCTTGCTGGATAAATTGTAATAACTGCAAGCTGTTAAGTGAAAGGTGGCAATGCTTGTTTGCCAGTGGACAAAAACAAGGTCCTTGTTAAAAACATTGAGTATTTTGAAGTGTTTTAAAAAAACAGAGCACTCTAACCTAACATATCTTCCTGGGTACACTATAACAGCATGCTGGAGGCACAACAAAAGAACATTCCAAAAGCTGCCTGTAGTTTGAAGTCATTTTTTCCTAATCAATTAATTTCCTTTCATCTCCTTCACATTTTCCCCTCCCCCTGTTTTCCTCCCACTCACTGGCTTCTTTCCACTTCACTGTAAGCATCATATGCAATGTCAGTGAGCCGGCTGCTTTTAATAATTTACACAAATTGACAACAGATATAATCACTTTTTAAGTGTTATCAAGAATAACTGCTGTGAGGAATTTCAGTATGTGAGATGTGGAAGAGAAAGAAGGAGGGAGGCTCCTCCTTATTACACATGCACAACATCCACAGCTATTCCACAGGATTAAGTGAAATATTCTCTCTGGCTTTTCAATATTAAAAGATAGCAAAGCAGGATTGAAAGCATATATAACCATACTAAGAAGATGCATGAATTTGAACATTAAATCTCAGCACTCTCACATGGGAAAGAACAACCTAGAAAAGAAAGTCAGTGAAGTTCCACCAAAATTAGAAGCTCATCAACAATAAGAAAACAACAACAACACACAATAAAGACTAATCTAATCCGAATGTGGAATGCTTCATTGACTCATATAAACCTTACAATCAATACACTTTAAATTCTAAAAGAAATAAACACCTCAGGGGCTAAAGTACACCGCTAACTTCACTGTACTTCCATGAGTACTTAATGATTTGAACTGAAGTTACTGACATTCTTCCTTGGCAGTGAACTGGTTTCACCCAAGTTAACTGCATATTAGACCTCCAAAAAATCCCATGCATGGAGCTTTTGAGCTCAGTCTTCGAAGGGAGGGAGAGGTGAAATATTAATATAACACAGAATTAAATAATAATAACAGTATGCTTATATAACAGTCTTCTAAACAGATTAGTGCCCACTGAACATAGTGTCATTATTATCCTCACAATACAACTGGGGAATTGGGGCTGAGAGGAGTGGCTTACCCAAGGCTGCCTGCTGAGCACATGGCAGTAGAGGGATTCAAACTAGCTGATGGCAGTAGAGGGATTCAAACCCAATCATATAACCACTGTACTATAGCCGTTCAGAATTGCCTTTATGAAGTCATTCTAATGGGCACAATTCATCCCTATTCTGGATTAATACATACACTATTGCAGGTCTCCAGGAGGATTTCTGGAACTCCAGAAAGCAAATAGAAAATGATTGGGCAGGTGGGGGTACAATGGTTGTTTCCACATGGTCAGGATTCTCTGTTGCATGTTATTTATTCCTGCAAATTGTGTTAGAGTGATTACCAATTATTTTTAAAGCCCTATAGTAGCATGGCAGAGAAAATGGTGGTTGCAAGGGCCTAATGGCATCATTCTGGCATCATCAAAATGGCATCATTCTGGGACTGCAAAAATGTCTATCTTCCCATCTAAATGGCATGCTAACAAATTTGTGCTGTGTTCTTTCTGAAAAGATTGTAGCAATCCAGGTTTGAAAACAAGTGTACTGAGGATGGAGAAAACCTAGAAAATGGCCAATAAGAGGATGGCTCCAGTTTAGAAGCAAAGACTGAGGAAAACATTCATGAGGAAGCAATCAATGAGATGGATCCAGCCAGCTTGTGTGCTGGTGAAGGAGTTCTTTTTGCCTACCACCCCCCAAAGGTTACACTGAGAAAAGCTGTATGTACAAAAGCCACTGTAAGTGACTGAGTGAAAAAGCTGTCTGGATTCATCCAAAGACCAGGAAACCTAATATTACCCCATTCAATAGGAAGGCTTCTCTATACAACCTTTGTGAGTCTATGACAGTGCAAACCCACCCACCCCTGTATTGACCTCAAACCATGATTACCAGTAGGGTTGCCTGTCCACTGCTTGGAGTGGGTATGCCCCACCCTCACCTGTCATACCCCCCACACTCACCTGGCCAGTGGGGGAAGGAAGTGTCAGGAGGCAGGCTGGAGCCTCCAGAGCGCATGGCAAAATGGCTCACCTGTGCTCCTGTCCCGTGTCCTTCTGCTGAGGTTATTTATGGTATAAAATGGAAGCAATGTGTAGATGCCCCCCCCAGAGTAATTTTGCTGATTTGGCCTCACTGAGCCCCCATTGCTTCTGTTTTAAACAGGAAGAAACATCAGAAGGTCTCTGGAGCATGCATCTGAAAGCACTAGCACCCCCCCCCTCCCACTTTGAAGGTAAGGTTGGTGGCAACCCTGATTACCAAAGAGTCCAAAGGTCATATCAGTGGGTATATATTGCTGGAGGCTGGAGTGCCATGTAGGGATAGTGGAAAAGAGAAGTCTTCTCAAGTCTTCTCTGTCACTCTGTCTTTGGGATATTCTGTTATCTTGCTGACTTTTTAAAGCTGACTTTACTTCCTCAGAGACTGCCTTGATCATCCTGCCTGAGTGTTTTATCTCATTTTTTTAAGAGAAGTGAACATTTCTTTTTGTCTCGATCTTCCAGTTTCTCATGTCTGAATCTGAGGGCTGTCTATTTGATTTATCCTGTGGCAGACTGGCAACAGAGTGGGCTATTATTCAGGTCTTGATCTTCTAAGATCCTTCTCATACCAAGGTTCTCAAAGAGAGAGAGAGAGAGAGAGAGAGAGAGAGAGAGAGAGAGAGAGAGAAGCAGAAATGACAGTAGTGGCCCAGGAAGGAAAATCTGCCATTTTCCCCCTCACAGTTTGGCAAAACACTCACATATATCGTAACAAATATTTTTAAAAAAATTACTAAGAGAGTTGAGAGCTCATTTATGACATGAAATATTCACTTTGTTGGATTTGGCCTTTTTATTATAAAGGCTGAATACTCTCAAAACCTGAGGTTCTTGAATACCTTAAATCCAGGGATATTGTCCAAGGTATGATGCATCACTATATATCACACAGTAATTTGGAAAGTTGCCTTTGACATTTAAAGCTTACATTCCAGTAAGAAAGTTCAGGATTTTTTTCCAGGGCTTTTCACATGAAATGATGAGGAACTTTAATACCGCCAGAAGCTTTGGATGTCTGTCTTGGACTTTAATACTCATGAAATGATTGCCTCGCAGGCGTAAGCTAAGGTAGCACTCACCTGGTTCCTGGGGTGCCTTTCAACTCTCCATACTGCAATGGATGAAAATAAAGAAAATCGGCTGGCTGTGTTAAATAAAATAAAAAGACTATTAACTGGAATTCAGAAAGCCTCCTATAAACTAAAAGGCATGCTGAACTAATTCTCAAAACTGAAGGATTTGTTGGCATCCCCACTTTCTCTCTAAAACATTCCAGATGTGACACAGGAAATTCCAGATGCCTGTACCTTAAAAGTAAACTCAGCCATGACTAATAAAACAGAAATCCATTTATATCCATGAACAAGAATACTCTCATCAAACTGCTATCAGTGTAGCTTCCCTGTTTTGGTGACATGATGC
Source organism: Eublepharis macularius (assembly GCF_028583425.1). Taxonomy (NCBI): domain Eukaryota; kingdom Metazoa; phylum Chordata; class Lepidosauria; order Squamata; family Eublepharidae; genus Eublepharis; species Eublepharis macularius. The sequence goes on along the minus strand of NC_072796.1, from coordinate 78,739,869 downwards.
TCCAACTACTGAAAATAAGCCATTGCCCACATCATCATTGTTATAGGGACCTCTTGCCTCTTTTCTTGTCATGCTCTTGGTCAACTCTCTCAACCTGACACTTTACCTTAGCTAGACTGTACACATCAATGCTAAGACAGGAAGACTCACAACAGAACATGGAAAATAGAAGTCTTTAGCAGTACATCCCAAGGCCAGGAAAAAAAATTCATTTTCTAAACTAGTCAGGCAAAACAATAGTTTTCTGAACTAATCAGGCAAATGCAAACATAAGGATTTCCTTAGCTAATTAGGGAATTAGGGAAGGGTACTCTAAAACAATATTCTGAAGTTGGAGAAATTATGAGAATTTCCTTTTGATGTCTAGTTTTTGACTCTTGACAGCAACTGTGACTGTGACACCCAGATAACCAGTTGGAAAAACCAGTTGGTTTCAGAAACTTTCCCCTTTATTTGCACATATAGTTCCATAAAGGAATGATTTGCCAGAGTTTACTCAGTATTTGAAATACACAAGAGGAGAAACAATCCTCAATACAGTATTTCCTTTGTTTATATGACTATCAGTGTACAGGGCCAACAGAGAGGGAATAGTTGTTGTAGTCCCACTCCACACAAAACAGAGCATATTGCCCTCAGTCATTCCTACATTACAGAGTTTGTAAAGCACTGTGCTCGCATGCAGTGAATGTGCATGGAAGGAAACTGGGGCTGCCTCTCTGTATATGTTTGCCCTCTATGAAAATATGCCATGTGCACAGGACTACCCCATACACAGCAAAACAACCAGGTAGGGAAGCCAGTGATAATTCAGCTGCACAGGAGAAATCAGGAATTGCTTAGACCAGCTGTCAGAGCAGTGTAGGAGAGAAATGGCAAGTTACCAAGGAATCAGGGACAACTGTTGCAACTGCTATTGATGTGAAACAAAAGCAATGGGCCAGCCCCATTGCTAGTCAATCAGGAGGCAGGCTGGCTTGCAAAGTAAGGGAATCTGAGAGAGTTCAAGGAATGGGGAAGGACAAGAAATTAAAAGAGAGCAGTGATAGCAGACCTAGGTCTCTGGGGACTTAGTCGCAACTAGACATGGGCACGAACCGCATTACAAACTTCAAAAACCCAAGAAATTGGCGATCGCGCGATTGCGTGATCGCGATCTGGCAGATCGTGATTGTCCTCGGCCAATGAGCCAGCGTTCGGAAGAAGCCTGGTTCAGTGTGTTTGGCTGCAGTTCGGGAAGCCAGACTGTCAGGCTCCATCAATCAATTCCCCTGGAAATGGAGCTGGGGGAATGCCTGAACTCTGTCTGTGCTCCTTCTGTCGTCCTGGAAACCCGAATGGAAGCCCAGCTTACCTTGATTGTCAGGTCTTCCTTCCAACCATGGAGCTGCAAAGCGGTTACAAGTTGAGAGAAGACAACCAGGGGAGGGAGGGGAAGGAGGTGTCCTGTAGCCATGGGCACTCCAATCTCATCCCCACAAACCCTGATAGGCAGCTCTGATGGCCAAACACAGACCTCCTGCGTTGCTCTATGGGACCTCAGCTTATAAAAAGCACTGCACTCCCAGTTCTTGTTTCACTTTCAGTGAGCAGTGGAGTGGGACGGAGCTGTTGCTTGCTACTTGCTAGCCTTTGGGGAGAGACAGAGAAAGTATAATTGAGCTGGGATTTTTGGGATAGGCATCTATCTCCTCTGGTGCCAGGGCTGCTGCCAGGCCCTGGGGCCAAGGTCAGTGGGCACCTCGGCTGAGGGCTCACAGTAGTGTTACTGGTGCCTGATCTGGTCAGGCCTCTGGGGGTGGTGGGCTAGGGCTCTAGTCCCTCCCTCCCTCTGGTGCCAGGGCTGCTGCCAGGCCCAGGGGCCAAGCTCAGTGGGCACCTCGGCTGAGGGCTCACAGTGTTATTACTAGTGCCTGATCTGGTCAGGTCTCTGGGAGTGATGGGCTAGGGCTCTAGTCCCTCCCTCCCTCTGGTGCCAGGGCTGCTGCCAGGCCCTGGGGCCAAGCTCAGTGGGCACCTCGACTGAGGGCTCACAGTATTATTCCTAGTGCCTGATCTGGTCAGGCCTCTGGGAGTGGAGGGCTAGGGCTCTAGTCCCTCCCTCCCTCTGGTGCCAGGGCTGCTGCCAGGCCCTGGAGCCAAGCACAGTGGGCACCTCGACTCAGGGCTCACAGTATTATTACTAGTGCCTGATCGGGTCAGGTCTGTGTGAGTGGTGGGCTAGGGCTCTAGTCCCTCCCTTCCTCTGGTGCCAGGGCTGCTGCCAGGCCCTGGGGCCAAGCTTGGTGGGCACCTCGGCTGAGGGCTCGCCAAATGATTATTATTATTATCACAATCATTATCATTTTCATTATTATTATTATTACTATTATTATTATTAGTCTCTGTGCCTGTTCTGTACAGGCATCTTGTTGTGCTGGGCTACGGCTGGGCACCTCAGTGGCCACCTTGGCTGAGGGCTCACCGTATTATTACTAGTGCCTGATCTGGTCAGGCCTCTGGGAGTGGAGGGCTAGGGCTCTAGTCCCTCCCTCCCTCCCTCTGGTGCCAGGGCTGCTTCCAGAGAAAGAGTATTGGTGTCGCTCTCCAGTTACCTAATAAGAGAGATAGAAAACACATATATAAGAAAAAAAGGAGACAGATTAAAATGCCCCCGAGGAAGTCTGTAGGATGAAAATCAGCATTTACAAATAGCCGGCCCCAATTTGGGCGTCTGCGTGAGAATGCCAATTCCTCTGGCAACAACAACTGATAAATACAAACTGCAAAAGGACAAGCTGCAAAAGGAAAGAAGATAGAGCAATTGTTGCTTTGAAAAAAGAAAAAAGAATGGACTTTAATTACTTACCTTGCTTCAGTTATCTGGAGTCGTGTCTTTAAATTGTTATTTATGAAATACAGTGTATAAAGAGTGAGCATTTGTTACTTTGAAAAAGGGAAAAAAACTTTTTGACCCAGTCAGGGTGTCCCCTTTCTATTGTTACAGTTTAACTATTGGGTTTGCCTTGTTTGTTATACCATAGGCCCTGGGTCCAAGCTCAGTGGGCACCTCAGCTGAGGGCTCACACAGTATTTTTAGTGCCTGATCTGGTCAGCTCTGTGGGAGTGGTGGGCTAGGGTTCTAGTCCCTCCCTCCCTCTGATGCCAGGGCTGCTGCCTGGCTCTGGGGCCAAGCTCAGTGGGCACCTTGGCTGAGGGCTCACAGTATTATTTCCAGTGCCTGATCTGGTGATCAGGCATCTTGGTGTGCTGGATTAGGGCTCTAGCCTCAGACTCTGGTTCCAGGGCTGCTGCCAGGCCCTGGGGCCAAGCTCAGTGGGCACCGTGGCGGAGGGTACACAGAGTCATCTCCTTTCCTGTCCTCCTTAATTCTAGTTTGGTGGCACAATGAGTCTTCCTGTTGTGTTGGCCGCCAAGGGTGGTTGTGGGGTGAAGTGTGATGGCAGTCCTTCTGGTTCAGTTGTGGAAAGCAGTATCGGGTGTGGCTTGGGGGCAGCAGAGAGTCCTCCCGCTCCCCCAACTCACCTGTGGGAGCTGTGGAGGAGGCCAAAGAGGTCTTTGCACAGGGGGTGAGAATCTCTCTCAACATTTTGAGGAGTGGGTGGGTGATGGATCCCTGGAGGAATGGTTTGTGTGTCTCCCATCCCCATCTAAAACTCTCGGTGGTGTCCCTGCCTGCAGTCCACCCCTCACCCTGTCGTCCGTGGCCAGCTCCACAGCGCAGCCTGTAACCATTCGTCCTCCTTCCCCTGGGACAGTTAGCAGCCCATGTTTCAATGCATCTGTATGGAGGCACTTTCAGGACTTTCCTAATGACCCCCATGTGGTGCAGTGCCGTGCCTGTGATGTCCTGTTCCCCGGGGGCAAAACCCCGAAGCACCTGTCTTCGACAGCCCTGACTTGGCACCTGAAGAAGCACCACCTGAGCCTGTCTCCCTCCTCACCCAGTGAAACATCCGTTGGGGGAAGAAAGGGGGTGAGCAGCTCTTCTGAGCGGGGGTCAGTGGGAGGCTCACTTTGCCCTGAGGGTGACACTGGTGGGAGCAGAGCACTCCGGCAGGCCACACTTGCGGAGGTTGTCCCCTCGGGGTTTGGGACAGCGCCGCTTAGAACCTTGAGGCTGATGGCTCAGGAGGCGGGCCTTCGCATCATGGCAGAGACGATTGCCCTACATGGCTTGCCCCTATCCAGCGTGGAGTGTGTGGGCTTCCGCAGGCTACTAAAACATTTTGCCCCTTGGTTCTCCATGCCATCGCCATGCACCCTTGCCCGTCGAGTCCTGTGGGTATCTCGAATGAGGGCTGGCATGTTTGGATCAGGTGTAGCCAGGTCCAGTCCCACTGCTAACAGGCTTCTGAGACCTTGATAGGCTTTCCTGGCACAGCCTGATCATCATGACACCTCCTTTCTGTGAAGGCAGGAAAGTGGTGATGCTGGAGGCAGCCTCCTTTGGGCACTTGTGCAACAGCTCAGGAGCTGTTCCACATATAGTTGAGCCACACAGTGCCCCTATCCAGCAAATGCTGATCCCTCTGAGCAGGGGGGAATGGGTCCCTTGACTCATGTCCTTCTCACAAAGGCAGGAAGGTGGCTGATGTCAGCTGCTGCTGCTACTGTCCTGTTTCTGTCTCCCCCTCTCAGGAACCACTCTGACCCATCAAAGCAATGTCTCCTGTCCTGCCCATTCCCTACTTTCCACAAAGGCAGGATGGTGGGTCATGTCAGCCGCTGCTTCATGAGGGACTATCCTGTTACTGCTCGCTCCTTGGTTACAAAGCTTGGTTGTGATCGCGCAGCCGATTGTATTGTATACGGATACAGTCGGTTGCACAGCGTGGTGGCTCCCCTGTCAACAGGACTGACGGGACCCCTTTCAGCTGGGTGGGAATATGTCCTGCAACTCCCGTCCTTTCTGTCAAGGCAGGAAGGTGGGTGGTGCTGGCTGCTGCCAGAGAAATCCTCAGTGGGACTCTTGGGTGAGGACCCGTAGTTGCTGGGGGATCTTGCCACTCCCCCTCCACATGTTGGACAGAACAAGACAGAGAGACAGATAGAAAGATGTATTGAAAAACAAAAACAAAACCATTGGAAAAAGATGGACACACGAGCATACATATAGATGAAGATAGAGAAAGGAATGTAGAAAACAATATAGTTATAGAAAGTGAAAAAAAGACAGCTAGAGATGGAAAGAAATAGTAAAGGGCAAATATATGTAGAAAGAAATAGATTCAGATAAATAATGGTGGGATCACATAGGAAGAAACAGAGAGAGATAGAAAGTTGCAAATAGACAGTGAGAGAGAGATACAGAGAAACAAATAGAAAGGGGCACACAGATGTCAACTGTTCTAGAACTAGAAACAGAACGCGAATGCAACAAAGAGATATAGAATCGAACAGAACACGACACATCCATGGAGAAAAGGACTGAAAATCAAAAACAGAGAAAGAGACAAACATTACAGAATGTATAGGTAGAATGAACAATACGCTAGAATGTATGTACATACATTGGACAATGTATGTTAACAGTTAGAGAATGGTATATGGTTGGAGAACTGTATGTAGAAACAGATAGAGATTGAAATAGAAAGAGAGGGGATATCACCTGCCCTCCGTGCCGGGAATAAACGTGCGCTCCTGTGAGGCCAGGCGGTTGCAGGGGGATCTTCCTACTTACCCCCCACATGACATGTTCTCTCCCTCCCATCCTTTCCAGCAAGGCAGGAAGGTAGGTACTGTCGGCTGCTGCCGTACTGTTCCTCAGTGGGACCCTTGGGTGAGGACCCGCGGTTGCTGGGGGATCTTCCCCCTCCCCCTCATCATGATGACAGGTCCTCTCCCTCCCATCCTTTCTGGCAAGGCAGGAAGGTGGCTACTGTCGGCTGCTGTCACACTGTTCCTCAGTGGGACCCTCGGGTGAGGGCCCGCGGTTGCTGGGTGATCAGGCCCCCTCTGAATGACATGTCCTCTCCCTCCCACACCGGGAATACCAGCGCGCTCTTCTTTGGCCCAGCGGGTGGCACATGGGGGGTGCCACCTGCGAGAGGCCAGCCCCACCGCCCCCTAAAGGGGAGGTGGCTCATTGAGACCTCCCCATGCCCTCCAGGTCCGGTGGCTGCCATCATCACCCACCTTCAGGCCTGCACCAGGAATACCAGCGCACTCCTGTGAAGAAGCCAAGAGAGGAGAATTCCTGCGCAAGCACACAGGAGCGCACACCCTGCAGGGAACACCTGTCGTTGGGGGGCCGGCACAGCGCCTCCTTCAGGCTTCAGCACCCGAGGCGGGGGCCGGCTCTGCCTCAATGGAAGCACTGGCCCTGAGCTCCACTGTTACTTTTTTATTTTTCCTTGATCTAAGCATTGTTTTCACAGTTAAATAGGCAGTTTCTCACACCTTTCTTTACCTTCCCAAGGAAATTTTAGCTAGGTATGTCACCAGTAGCCTACAAGCTACATTCATGTTTCTGCAGCCTACCAGTAAAGATCTGCCTCACAAGCCCTGCTGTATGTGCCTCCACCTTCTAGCAACCAGAGACAGGTTTTTTTCAGCAGTGGCAGTGCCTTGCTTATGGAATGCCCTTCCCCTTCAAGTAAGCCTGGCACCTACATTGATCTCTTTTAGACACCAGGCCAAAACTTTTCTGTTCACCCAGGGTTTGAATTAACACCATTTTGGTGTGTTTTAAGTTTGGAAACTATTGTTTTAAGCTGCTCAGTGTTCTCAATAGCGTAGGCTCTGCTCAATGTTCTTTTGTTGTGTGGCCAGTTCTAGGAATGGAGGAGAGCACAATGTGACAGAAGACACAGGACACCCAATGGAATTACAGCTTATGGAGCACTGACACTGCATAGGGCTCAGATCCACACATCGGCTGACCTGCCTGCCAGCTGATGACCCACACTTCCTCTTGGCCCATCTGCTGAGGGAGGAGGGGACTGCAGGATGACAGTAAATGGGATTCACACATAGGCATAAACCTCTGTGTGGTTTCCCCACCACTTGGGAGGCAGCATGCCCTGACAGTGCCTGAGCTGGGCTTGTCCCTTCCACGCATTGCCCCCAAGATCCCTTAAACAGATCCCCATCTAAAGGGGAACATTACCCATAGGCTGTGTTTTCGCCAAAAAGGATCTGTGCCCGATGCCAAAACCATCCCCTTAAAGTTGTGACAAGCTTGTAACAGCACCTTAAAAGATCCACAACCATGAACAAGACCCATTCTAATACGGCATGAAGCAGACCTAACTATGGCCTAGCCCCCAGGGCTAATCCAAGGGAGGGTGAGTAAGAAGCTGGTAAGAGGCAACTGCACATGGGCCCTGGGTGGCTCCAGAATTTAAGCCCTGCTGACAGACCTAACTGAAGCCTACCTGTTCCAAATTTGTCTGCAGGGCCCAGCCCCCCAACAGTCTGAGCGGCCTTGTTGATAGGCCAGCTGGCTGGTCTGAGGATATTAGCTTCTGTGCAGCCACAAGGAGGCTGCCAGGAGCTGCCTGGCCCCCAGAAGAAAGGAGTCTCTTCTGCCCTGAGCCCCACATCTCAAGGCCCCAGAATCTAGGGCCCCAGGTAAGTCTGTGGCCAGCCTTTCATATGTGGCTGGGTTTAAATGCTGAATTTTAATTAGTAACTTTAACATGTTGTTTTATTATTTTTTATTTTGTAAGCCAACTGAAACAATTATTGATTAAAGTTAAAGGAGAAAGCACCAAAGCAGAATTACAGCCAGACATCAAGAAGACGAAAGTAATGACTACCAAGGAATTACACAATTTTAAAGTTGACAATGAGGAAATTGAAATGGTTCAAGATTTTCTATTCCTTGGCTCAATCATCAACAAAAAAGGAGACTGCCTTGAAGAAATCAGAAGAAGACTTAGATTTGGAAGAGCAGCTGTGAGGGAGCTAGATAGGATCCTTAAAAATAAATATCAAGATAATCCAAACTATGGTATTCTCCATTACTATGTATGGATGTGAAAGTTGGACAATGAAGAAAGCTGACAGGAAGAAAATTGATTCATTTGAAACGTGGTGCTGGAAGAGAGTTTTGCAGACACCATGGACAGCCAAAATGACAAACAAGTGGGTACTAGATCAAATCAAGCCTGAATTCTCCCTATAAGCTAAAATGACAAAACTAAGACTATTGTACTTTGGTCACATCAAGAGAAGACAAGATTCTCTGGAAAAGACAATAATGCTAGGAAAAATGGAAGGCAGTAGGAAAAAAGGAAGACCTAAAATGAGATAGCTTAACTCAATAAAAGAAGCCTCATCCAGTTTGCAGGATCTGAGCAAGTCTGTTTATGACAGGACATTTTGGAGGTCTTTCCTTTCTAGGGTTGCCATAGGTTAGAGGTGACTTGACAGTACATAACACACACACTGGAGAGAAGGCGTTAAAATTTTCTAAATAAATAAGAAGCTACATTTTCCCTCATAGTGTCTTGCTCTGCCCGTAGCATATGTCATGTAATTAAGAGGAATCCCGGCAAGAAAAGGGAGTAGGTGGATCAATTCCATTAAGGGCAAGAAGTGATCAATTTAATGTACAGGAAGGTAGAGATAAGCTAAATATTTAGTGGAAAAATCATTTCTTAATTAGACAGCAGCAGACTGATAATTGCCAAGGGCAGTTATAGAATCGCTTTGAACTTTTCAAGAAAAAAAATCACACAGACATGTTCTGGAGATCTTCCATACTGTTTAAGCTTTACAAATGTGTTGTACTGGATTACTCAGCAGGCCCGTTCCCATTCACTTGGCACCTATTGGAGATAATTTAATATGGAGCTTTAACTAAATACTCCTTTTGTACTAATATTCAGGTTGGGTAAAATATAATATACCCCCTACTCTGTGAATGCATACCTAATGCCTATGTTTTGAAAGGAATGTATGTGCTTGGTCCTTGGACAGGTTTGATGTTGTAAGTGTAAAACCAGGGAATGGCCATTATTGTGTATTGTTTAATGAAAGGGGGTACAATTTTTCACATGCACTGTGCAACTGTACTATGCAAACACATTAAAAAAACCCAGCAAAATATTGGCAATCAATTTATATAAATATGTATTTTTGAACCACCCTGTTATATTGTGTCTGGCAGGCCAGACAGGAAATTTCACAAGCATGTCTGGTTCTACTTAGGGATGAAAAAATCTTCAAAACAGGTTTTGAAAGATTATTTGGACTTTTGTGACTGGATCTTTATAAACATTATTTAGGCCAAGAACAGATGATAAAGGGAAGATCAGAGAGCTAGATTAACAGTCAAGAACGAAGATTATGTCACTGGTCCCTCATTGAAGAAGAATTCCAACAGGCCATTCCTGCTAAAATGAAGAAAAAATGTTTGTTTATACATTTTTATTTGCCTCTACTCCAAAGAGCTCAGGGTGGGGTGTCTTGCCCTCCCCTGCTCTACTTTATCCCAACCACAACACTGTGGGGCAAATTAGGATGAGAGAAAATGACTGACCAGATCACCCAGCAAGCTTCATAGCATTGGTAACGAGAACCTGTCTCTTCCTTACATCTGTCTGGCAGATTTCTACTACTCCAGTTTGATTGTTTGTTTAGTTGTAAAGGTCAAATAATCAGTCCAGTCAATGGTTGTGCTATAGCAACCATCCCATCTCTTAGAGTAATGATCATCATCACAGGAACTCAGTCTTGGATTCCAGTAGTTTGGGACAAATGTGGACTTATAAATATGTTCCACCAATAGATAACTGCAGGCAGGAAGTAAGATAGCTGTAAGAAGTACTTCTCAAAGAATTCATGACACTTGGAAACTTCCATACAACAAAATACATTTCAGTGAAAGTTGTTTGCTTGTGCAGTTACAAGGCATTGTGTGATATATGTATCAATCTCTTAAAGGATAATATATGAAACTGGTATCATATGAAGGGCATGGCAAAACTCCCCCTGTGGGGAGACCTCCCCCCTCCCTAACATAGTAAACCATTAACATGCTCCGACTCATTATGTAGTTTGAGCACTTCTTTTCTACTGCAAGCTTAGAAACATCTGTAACAACAAGGAAACAACTATCTTATTCATGTGGTGAACTAGTGCATAAATTATTTGCCACAATAACTATTGATGCATTCCAGTATTTCCAGGCATTTCTGCTATTAAAAATACTATAGTTCTGCCTAGTTGACCCATGTGAACAATAAAAGCACTAGAGAAGTTTTCCAGGGTCTCTTTAATTTTTTTCTCCTTCCAGTCTGATTTATTTCTCAGGTCTACTCTGATCTCTCTTGTATGAATGAGAACTTTATTTAAAAAGAGCTGGGAGTTAGCTGCCAAAGACACAGTCCCCCTGTGAAAGGCAGCAGATGAGAGCAAAGTAGAGGAAAGTGGTAGTAACTGCTTTGCAAGAAGTCCCAAAATGAAAATTCCACTTCCCTTGGTGGTGGTGGGGATAACGGAGCTAAGGTTCTGGACACCCATCTTACTACTATTGAGAGCCTAGCTGGTGCCTACAACTGCTGGCTTGTCACTTGAGGCTTGTAGACTGCTTGAGAATTCCTCTTTATGGCCTGGCTTGTGGCTGGGATATTCACAAATTTAATGATTGCTTTCTTACACTGTGATCACAGAAGTTGTCATACTAAAGTGTTGCCAAATCCTCAGCATCCCAAACCCTGAGATTCAAGGGATGAGGCCTGATGAAACTGTGAGTGAGGCATGATGAGATTGTGTTCTTTCACAATGCAGCCCATTTAATTCCAATCAAGGCTGATTTTGGCCTATGTAACTGATGCAAGTCTGTGTTTTAGACAAGGGCAGAGCAGACTTTATGTTTCTGGGAGCCACTTTCCCCCCTAAGAACCATGGGAGCTACCAGACACAAAATAATGGCATGTACAAAATTACATTTCAGAATAGGTCTGCAGTGCTTGGGTGGAGAACCCTTTCTTCTACTTTTTCACCTAAGCAACCCCACCACCCCAAATTGTGCCTTGGCCTGTAGAGGGGGAAACACTCAGTTACCTCTGTGTTTTCCCTTGAAGAGACAATAGCATATTCCTTGCCCATTTAGAGCAAGAGTGCACATGCACACACATGCAGGCAGAGGAGAAGGAAGGGAAAGTGGGAGAGGGTGCTGAGTCTGATGCTGTGATTTTTCCATCCAGAGCAAAGGAGTGTGCATGTGTGTGCTTCCTCATTTGCAGGAAAATGAAACAGGAGACCAGCTGCTGCTGTGGCTTTAAAGGGAAGAAAAAGGGAGTGATTATAGCAGCACTGGAAGAAGAGCGGAAAGCTACTTTTAGCTTTGACCAGTGATTGGTTGCTCTATGGACAGTGATTGGTTACTCTCTGAAGGGACCTTCAGCCCCTCCCTTGCTTTAGCTCAATGCATTCTGTTCTCACATGGAAGAATAATCTGTTTAAGCCATCATGAGCAACTGAGTTACAGATTTCTTGGTGAGGAATCCATTAAGCTAAAATTGAATAACATTCTGTAATCAAATCATAGCTACAGGAATGTTTTATATATATGTTATGTCAAATCACACATGTCTCTTCGCAATGGAAAGGACTGTTGACATCAGTCAATGAAAGGAAGCCAGCAACTAAAACTCCAGTTGCCAAACAGCCAGAACTTTATACAACATGAGAAGGAGAGCCCTTCAAGCCCATCCTTTTTCATAATTGCGCTCAGCTCCTGAAATAGCAGTGATGATCAGGCAATTCCCTTGGGGATTTTTCCTTCCTACAGTATAATTTTTCCCTCGTGGCTAGTTTCTCCCCAGAGGCATGTAATGACAATAACTCACAATCCTAATAAAAATAATACCCTGCTGTATTGATGATGGAAAATGCAATGACTCTTCTCAGGCCTTATGTTTATGCAGTCAGATTTCTTCTTTGTAGGCCAGGGGAGTTAATGACATTAAATGACCCCTAAACTTGACACTCCCCACTTCCTTCCTTTCTTCCAGTAGTAGTTGATGAAAAAAATCATTTCTGTTTTAGCTAAAAAGAAACTATGTCATGGAAGATTTGCTCCATTTTTGCACATTTCACTGCTTCTTCATTATTTAAAAGGATTTTCTTCCTTTTATACGCTAATAATAACTTTTATGTAGCTTCAGGAGTCTTCTGGAAATATAACCCATAAACAGATGTCAGAGGAGGTTCACATGTCTCTTGGCAACTTCAAGCTGAATATGGTGCTGCTATTGGGGAAACGGGATTCAGCTGCAAAAGTGTTTTTCCACCTTAATTTAGCGCATTGTCTCCTTACCTTGATCTGGCCAAATGGATTAATGTCACAGTAACCATGAGGCTAGACTACTGCAACATGTTCTGTACAGGACTTCCCTTGAATACAATCCAGAAACTTCTATTACAAAATGCAACAGCTCATTGTTGTCAAAAGTTAGGTATAATGAACATATATTAGACCATTATTACAATCATTGTACTGAATTAGTATTAATTTTCAGTGGACAATTCAGGGAGCTGGTTATCCTACTATAGGAAGGCTGAGCTGTATTGGCGATGACTCGCTTTTTATTCTGGCAGACACACTGCCCTGTGAGTGTGCCTGTGCTGGGATAAAAATGAGTCATTGGTACAATATGTTTTCCCATTTGGGACAAGCACTTTAGCACTAGCACTTTGACATCTCATTAATGTGTATCCCATATAAATTAATTTTTCCTCCCTGGAGCACTTTAAGATTTGTCTGTTATGGTACAGATTGCTCCTTGGAAAATATAACTGAATATTTATAAATTGCAATAGAAGGGTCTATATTGTGTATTATTATAAACAAAATATTGAATGTGTTATAAGAATTCTATTGACTCATTGCCATTTAAAGGGGACTTAGTTTTCATGGGCTTTTTGTTTTTCTGTTACCTGACTACCACAATTCTCTCTTTTTGTTGTGCCAAGCTCCCTGTGGCAGGTCTCTGAGGGGCTGCGGAGTCGGCAGGAAGATGCAGTGGTGGTGCAGTAGGAAGGCCACGCTGGGGGGCTCCCTGCAGCAGCTGTGGGGCTTTGAGAGGGCCATGCTGGCATAGTCCCCACTGCTAGAGCCCATTGTATTTCTTCTCACAATAGGGTCTGTTGCTAGTTTCCTGTAAAGTTCTTCATGGTAACAAATGTGAAGTACCACCTTTCTTATTGTATTCATCTGTGACAGATCTGCTCAGCTGAGACTTTTGAGAATAGTATTCTACAAGTGAGGAACCCACAAGGACTTGTGGGTGATATCTCACTTCCCCTCCCCCACTATTTAGCCACTCCCCTTTTCCTGCTTCCCTCTCTCCTTCCCACTCACCAACCAACCTAATTTATCTGTCTTCCTGTGTTCAGCTTTCCCTCATTCCATCCCCTGATGGATTCTCCCTGGAAAAACTCTGCATATGTGCTTGCTGCTGTGCTAGTTGTACAATCCCAGCCATCAAATCAGTCCCAGTTGAGCAGAGAGGAACCCACAAGGACTTGTGAAGGCCACCGCACTCTCCCCATACCTCCCTCCCCACACTATTTTCTTTCCTTCCTCCTGACAGCCCCCATATCCTCTCCCCTTTCACTGTTTCCTTCTCTCCATTCTACCCACCACCAACCAACTTTTTATCTGTTTCCCATCTTCAGCTATATTTATTATTTATTTACTTGATTTATCCCACCTTTCACTACAATGGAGACCCCAAAACAGCTTGCATCATTCTTCTCTCATCCATTTTATTGTCATAAAAACTCTGAGAGGTAGGTTAGACTGACAGTGAGTGACTGGCCCAAGAATATTCAGTGAATTTCCATGGCAGAATGAGAATTCGAACCTGAGTTTGTCAGATCTTGGTCTGTTCATCACAATACACTGTTCATTGCACTAAGTGGCTTTCTTGGGGTAGTTCATGTTGAACAGTAGCAAGCAGCTGGACCTGAGTGAGTCATGTGAGTCAAATGGTAGCAAGTTGCCTGGTGTTTATTGCTAAGCCTGGAGCTGATGTCTCCTCCCTCAAAGGCCAAAACATTCCTGGAAGCAGCCCTGCTCTGTCCCCCTGCCTTTTACTGACAGAAACCAAGTCTTGAATGTTGGCAATATTGTTGCGGTTGTAGTTGCTTGGCAACTCCCATCATGGCCACTGAGAGGGTGTTTTTTTTTTAAGCTACAGGCATTGCTTCTATTATGGGGGGTGGGGGAACATTAAGTCTTTGGTTTTTAAAAAAAGACTTCATATTTTTCTGAAACCCTGCAGATTTTTTCAGATTTGTAAAAGATCTGCCTTGTCTGTTCATGGCTTCAGTTTCTGGATTTAAGAACCTACAGATTTGGCCATGTGAAATTTAGATATATTGATGATTTTTTTTAAAAAATGATGTCCATTCAGACCTCACATTTTACATGGTATCTCCTATTTAGTGGAATTGCCTTCCTAACAAAGTCTGAAATGTTCCTGTGCTCTTTTGGAGGTTGTATAAACCTAGATTGATCAAGTGGGCCTTTTTGTGGAAGTGGTATGTTGTTAGTGGAAGTGTTTTATTGTTGTTTCTATTTTGTGATTTTATTATGTTTTATTGGACTTTTAATTTGTCTTGCAATCTACCTTGAGTATAGGGTCACCAGCTCTGGCTTGGAAAATTCCTGGAGATTTGGTGGGGGGGGGGGTAGAGCTTGAGGAGAGTGAGGTTTGGGGAGGGAAGGTCCTCTGTGTGGTATAATACCATACAGTCCACCCTCCAAAAAAGTCATTTTCTCTTAGGAACTGATTTCTGGTATCTGAAGATCAGTTGTAATTCCTGGAGATCTCCCAGCCCAACATGGATTTTGGCAACCCTACTCGAGTACTTATGAACAAAACCAGGATAAAAGTGCCACCAATAAAAATTCTCTTATTGTGCTCCCTCCCCAATCATGTACACATGGTGCAATATGAAGTGACATCCTTTGGTTCTGCAATAAAGTGAATTCCCTCAGTGACTTTCAAAATGATCACCAGATTGGCAGCTTGCCATGTGGAAAACTGACATTTGGCTCCCTTGGGACCACTAAGCAGTGCTGCTGTGAGATAGCATTAGTAGCAAATGGAAATATAAAAGGAAGCAGCATGCTTGCTGAGAAGAAGGAAGCCAAGGGTCTTGTTCCCAGCAACAACATGGTTGGTTCAATATGTTTTAGTAGAGAGAAGCTCCTGAATCCTATGTAAATGGGAGCATCTTACAAAAATGTCCATTTACATCCAGCAGGCCAAGACAATGCTCTGCAGGGCTTTGAAACAGCCTTAGTCACATTATTTAAAGGGCACTGGAATGAATAGAATCTAGAAGATATGCTTTGCAAGAGAAGAAATCATGGTGAAGTTTTCTCAAGTTTGAAGAGATAATGCTTCAAAAGATTTTTGTAACCTTTCCTGAACTGAACCTGATAATGTGTTTGTGGTGGAGCACTTAGAGACATCTTTCAACATTCAGAGAAGCAGTGGAAATTCAATGCAGAAGTGACTTTCATTATTCTTTTGCATAAGTGAATAGCAGTGGAAAGGGATTACATGCATTTGGAATTTGTGGGCATGGTTGCAGGGGGATATATATAAATTCCTTCTTTGTTTATTAGCCTGGAAGCACAGCAGTGAGATGCACAAGGAACTTGTACATCTACTTTCCGCAACTCTCTTCATTGTGAAATGTGTAGAATCCTTGTCAGAGCCCATAGGAGGGCAGAAAAAGCATATGAATGTTGCTCCCATGAGTGAAAACATTACATCAGTCTTCAGACAGAGAAAAAAATGGTGTCCTGATTCTATTTTTCTAAAAAGTTGTTTGAGAGACTGCCAGCCCCTGGAGGCATGCAAAATGTTTTACAGGAACTCACAGGCAGGCTGTCTCTTCTGTACTCAGCAAAGGCTCCAAAACCTTTAAAGAAACCTATGGTGCTGCTATATCAGCTTTCAAATAGGAGGCTTAGCTAGGGCCCTCAAAGCTTAACCGCTTTAGCTCTTAAAGGCTATATTTCTATGAAGTATCAAATCCTACACCATCCCAGAATTAACAAAGAGGCAAATTGGCAATATCCCCTTGAACCAGGGAAGATGGTGCAATAAAAAGCTGATTGCTCACTCCATAAGTCATCTATTGCGCACCGAACAACATCTGGTAGACCTTGAGCAAATGGAGAAACTCCCTGGAAATACTCACTTCTGGAGACAGCTTCTAACATTTGAAAGTCCTACTATACCCTGCATGATGCTCAAAATGAAAAGGTTCCTGTCCACCTTTCAAATTTTCCCAATCAGAGTAATCCTGGACAGGGACAATGTGCTCGGAAAAGAGCCCATAGCCCTTGAGAACGACCCTAAAATAAAAGCCCAGAGCAACTCCATAAGTGGCGCTCCTCAGCTACATTTAACCCAACTCAACACTGAGCAGTTACTGACCCCCCCTTCCAGAACACACTCCAGGGTCGGTCCCTTCAGCCCCTCACGAACTGGCCCTTCAGTCCTTTAAGGGCACCCCTTCAGGCCAGAGAAACGAGCAGGCTGGAGTTGCCCCGCCCGAAGGACCTTCTCTCCAGTTTGCCAACCACTGTTATTGGCGTGGAGGAGCTCCACTCTGCCATCAAGCAAACTGAAGCTAAGCCTGAGACCAGATTGCCAGCCCCTCCAATTGCTGCAACCTCAGCTCCCTTGGTCTCAGATTTAATTAGTGGATCTGATATTTTGCCCTCCCTTCTGATGAAGGCCTCATTTCTGGAGAACTCAGTAGAGCAGGACCTATTCCCAGAATTAACAAACAACTTGGTAGATGTACTGTAACACAGCCTAGAAAGCCTCTGTGTTGGTGTCGTCAGAAATATATGCTATCTTTTTTAAATACTAGGAATCATGGGAATGGTAGTTCTTCACTCTCCCCTAAGGAGAGCGGGTAATTTGAGATATTCACAGCTCATCTTCCTGCCTTAAGTGTTAGTTTTATTGCCCCTCATCCCCTCTTTGTAACTTCTTCTTACCCTCAAGCAAGGATAGGAAGCCATTATGAATTTACCGCTTGTCTATGAATAAAGCTGGACCAATAAAGATGTACCCACTCAGTATGAACCATGTGCTGTTTACTGTCTTGAACTGTAATTAAGGATCCCTTTGGGTCTGGGTTTAAAAGGATAGCGCGTCAAAGCTACCCAGGATCAGCCTCCTTTTACAGCTGCTCCCAGAATAGTAGACATAACCCAAACATGGACATATTAGGTAGAGGAATAAGGCTCAGTTTAATATGCCTTGTAATATTTTTCCTTATTTACAGGATATCCTACTGTGAATTTGAGCCAAATGGTGTATAATTGAAAATTACTATTTGGAACATTGTTCCATATCAGCTTGTGAAGCTTACATGTCCTGTGGTGTTCCTGATGAAGAGTTAGCAAGGCCAGCTGGAGGAAATGCTGCCTTTGTCTTTGATTGCTACAGCTAACAGGAGACAAAGAGGTCAGAGATATTTTACTAGTCCGAATGGCTTCTATTGCTAGTCAAAATTAAAAGGGAATCTTTCATTCAGGGGGATTAGAAATCAAACAGACAAGTGTGGTATAGCTGGCCATGAGAGAGTTATTTGGTAGGACTGCCAGGTCTCCTAAAACTCAGAGTTGATGGGGGGTGTGGGGGTGTGGGGGGCATGGAAGTCAAAGATCAGGAACATGGTGGGAAGGGGTAAAGCAAAATTATGCCTGCTGGGGATGAATGATGCCTCATGGTGGGTCATGGGAAGAGCCTTCCTCTGCCTGATTCCTTAGAGGGAAGGGTAATAGCCATCTAGTAGAACAAATAGCAGAAGTTCTCAATCCAGCCCAAAATGGACTTCACTGTTAAGTGTGGCCCTTCACTCTGTGACTTTACTTCTTCCTTTGGAGAACCTAAGAAGAAGGTAAAAAACCTGAAACTTCAGGACAAATGTTGATGTTTGGCAGTGCTACTGTAAGACATTGTAGTATGATCAAAGCCTAAGATGATAAGTCGGGTTCAGAAATACTGAGAAATTAGACACAGAACATGATGGCCAGTTGAACTACTGTGATCATATTTCTTTGCTTAAAGACAAGGTCTTCCCTTTATCAGATCATCTTGGAGATTTTGTCAAAATGTGTCTTAGACAGCGTGTCAAGCAACTTTGGTCCAGCACTTCTCAACAGATGTGCTCCCTAGAATACTTTCCACGTCCCAGTAGTAAGTAACACATGCATATGTTGCATCTTGGTGATTTTTGTGTTTGAATGAAATTGTCTCAGTTATCAGAAAAGAAGAGCCTCATGGCTCAGAGAGGTAAGCTGAAGTACTGCAGCCCAAGCTCTGCTCATGACTTGAGTTAGATCCTGACGGAAGCCGGGTTCATGTAGCCAGCTCAAGGTTGACTCAGCCTTCCATCCTTCCGAGGTCAGTAAAATGCGTACCCAGTTTCCTGGGGTAGTAGGAAAGTATAGATGACTGCAGAAGGCAATGGCAAACCACCCCGTAAAAAGTCTGCCAAGAAAACATCGTAATGCAACATCCCCCCCCCCCCCCCATGGGTCAGTAATGACTCAGTGTTTGCACAGGGGACTACTTTACCTTACCTACCTTTACCTATCAGAAAAGAGCGTGTATCTCTTGAGATCATGTCTTGGTCATAAAATTAACCTGTTTGTCAAACATAGGCCATTTCCACATGGCTTACCTTGTTCCGGAAAACAGCAAAATCTCGCATGAAATCATGCGAGAAGACACTGTTACCACACAAGAAGACGTGATAACAGTGTCTTCTCGTGAGATTTCGCGTGAGATTTTGCTGTTTTTCGGAACAAGGTAAGCCGTATGGAAACGGCCATAGACGCACTTGCAGTTCCACTATAGTCAGATAGCCACTTTTAAATGACCAGCATTGGATGCATTGCCTGCTTTTTCCACCTTCACAGGCAGTGGCATCTATTTTTGCAGTGGTTACAAGAATTAGGCCAAGAATAGCTGCGATCTTAGGCAAATGAAGATAAGCATTAAGTTGTACTTCAAAATCTCAAGCTTTTTTTCTTTTAATGGTGCCTTTTATAAGTAGAGGAGGCAATGACAACAGATCATAAAACAGTGTAATCATGCAAACGGACACATCCTAACATCTTGATCAATGATTGATTCTCTAATTATGACCTCTGAGTAATTTAGGAGATGAACAATCCGGTCTTCAAGTATCCCTGGGCTATTCAAGGTGAGTAAGAGTTGAGAACAACAGGCTGGAGCTCCTGGACAAGTTTGTCCCCTAAAATGCTTTCCTTGTCCAACTTCATCATAAGAAATTAGTTAGCAGTGCTACTTTCATTAAAGGTCTGTCATGTATTTTGCTACAGAGTTATACTTTTTTTTAAAAAAAAAAATCTTAATCCAGGTTTCATAAAGGTTCTCCAGGGGCCAAACTGGGAGAGGGGGTAATTACCCTGCATCCACCCGTCATGCCAGAAAATGACATCATGTTTCAGTGTGATGTGGAAACTACAAGTTGTACTTGGGACAATTCACTAAAAATTACCCCGAACTTAGTGTTTGGGGGTGATTTTTAGTGAATTGTCCCCTGGCACAGTTGCATTGGAAAATAACATCATTTTCTGGCATGATGGGTGGATGTGGGTAAGTACCCCACTGCCCCAGAAATGATGTCATTTTCTGGCGTGATGAGGAAGCATGCTGTTCCCATGCAGAATTACAGAAAAACTGTAAAAGCTTTTAAAAATGCTTGACATATGCATGCACTGCTGACTGTAAACAGAATTTTAGAGTTTGGCTTGTTTTGAACCCAAACCCCACAAACAAAATTAACTCTGAATTAAAAAGCAACTTCCAAAAGTTCTTACTTTAGGTTCATGTGCACTAAAAACCTATGGGAGAGCTGGCAGAAGTCTGCAGTAGTTTGCTTTAGCATAAATTAGGCATAATTAATAAAGAGTATTAAACTGGAGGAAGATATTCAGCTCTGACATATAAGACTGATGGAAGAAGACCTGAACTGTGATATCTGGGTAAAAGTTCACTCTTCCCCCTCCCTTTCTAGCTGAGCAGAGAAAGATAGTCACTTTTAGGTTTTACACAAAATGCTGAGTACTGCATTCCACTAGGTACTGGGAATGACTCCAGGAGCTATTTTTAGCCCAAAGGACGAGCAACCTGAAGAACCTCAGAACCAACCCCATTGGCTAACAAGAGTCACCTGGTCAGAAGTGCCACTGACCAATTGTGATCCAGCAAAATTAGAGTGACACCTACCAAGGTGACATCAACCAATCAATCTTTCAAAAAGGTATTAGCCAATCAGCTACCAACCAATCAGAAAACCGAGGACTAATCTATAAAAAGACTAACCAAGCAGCTAGTCCTTTGCCACTCCTTGGGGAGACACATGCATTGGTGTCTGCCAACAAGTGGTCTCTGGGAAGCCCACAAGAGACCCAAGTTGGTCCAGAGGGGGCTTTCCAGAAGGTAAGTGCAGGTACCTGCAGAAGATTTCTAAGCGAGCTATTAGGGTAAAGTGTTAGGTTTTTTTAAGGTGTTAGGGACTTAGTATAAAGTGTAAGTTAGGAAGTAAGATCTTAGGTTTTTAGCTGTGTTAAGTTCTATGTAAGGGTTTGCTTTATTAGGCTATAGCATTCTGTTAAGTTAGATCTTTCTTTCGGTCTGTCATAAGGTTTATAGGTTAGGACTCTGTAACTGTATTTCTGTAAACATTGCCCGTCCTGCCTGGCACCTGTAATCTGTAATGGCAGTTTGACCAAATACCACCATAATTCAGTACTATATGTAACATTCCATTGTACTATTCTGTTATTCATGATAAACCTTGAAGATAGTTAAGAACTTTTCTTTGCAGTATTGTTTGCTCATGTCACTGGGACGACAGGTGAACGAAGGGAAAGTGAGGGGAGGTTAAAGCTATTCTTGATTCACTCCCCACAGGCCTTAGTGAGTAGTCACAGAAGCCAGAAAGAACCAAGGGGCTGCCAAGAGGGGGGAACCGGGACACCCCCCAACCACTAAATTCTCCCAACACTGACCTTTGTTCCTTCAAGCTTCCAGAGTTGTCTGTCTTTTTCTGCTAAGATATACCACCAATATGATACATTTTACTGAAGAAAAACAATTAATAGCTCTCTTTGGTACATTCACAACTATGTTCTGTCTGCCTAGTTATCTCCATCTTCCATTTCCCATAGTTCTTGCCTGTTCTTTGAAAGATTATTCTTCTGAATAGAACACAACAGTAAGAAAAAGCAGAATAGAATACAGCCACAGTGCTCATCTATAGTCAAGCAAATATTTTCTATTATAATAGGGAGATCAGATCATTTGAGGACTCAGTCACGAGCTTTCTCAGGGCTGAATATGAAATCACTCGGCCCTTTGGGGGGCCGTTTGTATATCCTGTTAGCTCCAAACAATCTGAAAGAAAAAGAAGATTCCCAATGCTTCCAGTGGCTGTGTGAATTAACTCTGATCACAGAAACTGTTTTGGAATGCTAGCAACATGAAACTCAATTCTTAGTGGGATTATGTGCTATGTTAATAAGTACAAGACTGTAGCCTTAATAGTTTAGGTAGATAGCCATGTTGGTCTGCAGTGGAACAGCAGGATCTGAATCCAGTGGCACCTTAGAGACCAACAGGTCTCTAAGAGGGAAGCTCTGACTCTTGAAAGCTTACACTGTGAAAATCTTGTTTATCTTTATGGTGCCACTGGACTAAAACCCTGCTAGCCCTAATTGTTCAGATTCTCCTTCTGAATCATTATTTTGGACAGTTCACATATTTTTATATTTTCCAACATATCAGTAAATGCATGTGTTCCTGGAAGAGTCTGGGATAATCTTTATTTTTGTGTGTGGATGTGTGTGTGCGTGTGCATGCACGTGCGTGTCCACTGTAAAGGTGCAACTCACTTATGATGACCACATCCAGAAGTTCTTCAAGGCAAGTGAGGTGGTTTGCCTTTTGCAGAGGTGGTTTACCATTGCGTTCTTCTGCAAAGCAACCCCAATCTTCTTTGGTGGTCCCCTGACCAAGCACTGACCAGGGTCAACCCCTGCTTAGCTTCCAAGATCTGATGAGATTGGACTATACTATGCTGCTTTTTCAGGTTACCAGAAACTAAATAAAAACTTGAGACTAAAGTGTGCTTAACCTTGGGTGAATCCCCTCGTTTCACTCACAAGCACACACACAACAAATAGGCATGCAATTATTCAAATGCTTGATAAGGGCTGTTCCTCAAACCTGTGTGTCTCTATATACTTAAGTTTAAAAAACACATACTGGAAAGTTCAAATAGTCTCTCCAGTCAAACATTTTACTTTTATAAATCCATTTCTTTTGGACACATCTGAATGTGTGTTGAAACTCATTATTATGTCTGGCTTCCTGGGTTTTCACCATCAACGCAGCAGAGAGGCAGCCCCACCAGAGGAGAACACTCATACCATGCTTGGGTCAGTCAGGATGAGGCATCCTAACGAGCGGTGCTTCTTCCACAACACACTAGTCATCCTGAGTGTCAGCTTCTACTAACTCTGTTTCTGCTTTCAAAGACACAGCTCAGACACATCTGTGCTAATCAGATTCTGGATCCACTAGCCTTAGCTTCAATAAACACAACCTCAAAAACAGGCAAAGTGACAAGGTGAAATTATTGTTACCATAGCAATGGAGCACACTGCAGAATTCATAAAAGGCACAAGCAGGATGAGTCTAATTATATTAGGCTTTGTGGACAGTGACTGTATTGTTATAGCCAAGAGGATATTGAAAGTACACTTTTTATAAAAGAAAGGAATGAGTGGCAAGGGTGGCAAGTAAAAGAAAGAACAATGGAATACTTTTCATCTTTTATAAAGTGATAGCAACTGAGTTAGAGCAAATTAATATCTAGTCTCCTGCCATAAATCTTCATAACTAGAGATGGGCACGAACAGGAAAAAAAATGAACATGATGTTTGTTGTTCATTGCCATCCACGAACAGGGACTCACGAGCAACCACAAATATGGCCCTGTTCACGAACATGTTCATGGTTGGTTGTTCGTGGGGGCCAGCAGGCTCTCCTCCAGCCATTATTCAAGTCTAGATCCCTACTGCACCACTCCCAGAAACCTGACCTGAGCAGGCACCAGGAAAGGTACCAATAATAAATAATAGCTTGGCCCCAGAGCCTGGCAGCAGCCCTGAAACCTGAGGGTGGGTAGATCCCTACCACGCTACTCCCAGAAACCCTACCTGAGCAGGCAACAGGAAAGGTACCAATAATAAATAATAGCTTGGCCCCAGAGCCTGGCAGCAGCTCTGGAACTTGAAGGGGTAGATCCCTACCACACCACTCTCAGAAACCTTACCTGAGCAGGGAGTAGCCCTGGAACTTGAAGGGGTAGATCCCTATCCCACCACACACAAAGAAAATTCAAGCTCCAATGCACTCTCTCTATCAAAATGCCAACAGCAATTGTCTCTCCACTGTCTGCAAAGTCGGAGCTGGGAGCCCCCCTCCCCACCTGGTCTTTGATCCCTTGTAACAAATTTGGAGCTCCACACTTGAAAGGAAAACCTGCCTATCAAGCTAAATTGGGCTTAGATTGGGGTTTCCAGGGCAACAGCAGCAGTTCAGACAGAGTTCAGACAATCCCTGCCTAAGTTGCCAAGGGAATTGATTGCAAGTGCCAGACTGTCTGGCTTGACGAACAGCAAGACGAACAGCAACAAACAAGGCTTGCAATGACCACCACCTGCTCGTTTAGAATGGGGCCTCGTGAACAGCTTGTTCGCGAACAGCAGATTGGGCTGTTCGTGGGTTTTTTCTGTTCGTATTGCTGTTCATGCCCATCTCTATTCATGACTAGGAAAAAATCTGCATTTGGAGAGAGCTCACAAGCACACTCTTATACACACTGCGATTTCTAACAATGTTTGAAGGAAAGAGGAGAGGAAAGGGGAAACATCCCTTAAAAGCAGGATTAAAGTCCATTTGCACCTTAGAGATCAAAAAGATTTTCAGGATATAAGCTTTTGTGAGTTAAAGCTCCCTTCCATGAATATTTTATTTGCCTCTAAAGTGTCACTGGACTCTAATCCTGCTGTTCTATTGCAGACCAATATGGCTACCCATCTAAAGCCCTTAAAAGGAATGCACTGCAAAAGTCCCAACTTAGCTTGCTACAGAAGTAAAGCTTCCCTTTCACAAAATTGTTTTGTTGCTAGAAGACAAGGTCTGCAAACAGAGCTCAGGTTTTTCATAGGCAATGCCATGTAAAAGAACTGAATGAGCAGTCAGCCAATAGTTTTATCACATCAAAAGTGGTATGAAAAAAATGAAAAAACAAAACAAAACATTGAACAAACAGAATGAAAATGTATTAGACAACTTAGGTGAGAAAGGTACAAAAAAACCCACCTGCTGTAACTTGACATTGAATGGGGGAGCCTGGTTGCCTGCTATAGCAGGAAACCTCCCAGCATTGTCCCACAGTTCCCTGGTGCCACTTCAGAGGCTGGTAGGGAGAAATGGGGGTGTTTGCTAGCATCACTTCCAGCACAAAACTGTTGGCAGAGTGCCTATATAGCAGTTAGGACACTGAACTGACTAAAAGAGTAACAAAAGCTTTATTTATGAAACCAAGAAACTGGATAGGAAAGATAAGAGATAGTTACTAGTTAAGAGAGTGTGTGGGGAGTTCTAGAAGAAAGGATTAAGCATAGCCTTCTGCAAACAGACAAGGAAAAGCTCATTTAGAAAGGAGGTACTCCCTTATATTTCTGCCTAGCTAAAGCTTGCTGCTCCCTGAAGGATCTGTTTCTCTTTTTTTTACATAAGGTTTTGCTTACTCCAACTAAAAACTGTGCTTTAACCATAGAGTGTTAAGTTGATGTAATGCTCTTACTTCCAGTTTTGCACCACATTTTGCAGCTAGTATGGCCAAACAAGTTTAGATTGGAACATCTGCATGATAGTTGCTTACAAGTTGTTTATAAGTATGGTTTCCAGCTTTACACTGGGGTGGTGGACCTCCCGCACCCCAGCTCCTGTTGCCTTAGCTAGGTGGTGTGAGGAAATGTCTCAGTGGAATGGGGGTATGATCAGTATCTGTGGCATGATGATGTTACTTTCAGTGCAACCTGGAACTAATGTCATCATGCTGAATGATGCTCGATCATCACCTCCAAATAAGACAGTACAAAACAATGAAGTATCATGGCAAATATAGATGAAAAAAGGAGAGAACCTCCACAATAAACACTTCGTAGGGAATAGAAGTTTCACTTCAGCAACATTTAAGGAACAATTAAAGAGACAATTTGTAATTGTGGATCTGTGTTTATATAAGGTGCAAGTGCAAAATATCAATTAAATTCACAATGATACACCATCAACATCTTATTACAATTCATTTTTAATAACTTTTATTGAAAATTCAACATAATTATAAAACATACAGTTATAAAGGAAATGAAAAAAAAACTAAATTGAGGTATAGAAAACAGAAAAAGAATAGAAAAAACAGAGAATAAAACATCCTGTAATAATTCATAACATCCAGTAACAATGTAAATACATAACATACATTTCTGAATTTCGTTTCCAACAGGAAGGTTTCTAACAATTAACAAGTTAATTGTTAACAATTTAATTGTTAACTTATTAAGTTAACAATTAACAAGTTAAGTCCACATAAGGTTCAAACTTTCTTCTAATGTGCCATTTATATTTTGCAGATAGCCAAGTCTCCTATAGCCATGTGATTCGGATACTGTAGCAGCCGTGCAATTCAACAAGGAGCCTGGCTTGATCCTTGTTTCGTGATCTTTTTCAAGAATGCCAGACTTTGCTCCATAATCTATAAAATACCAAAATTACATGCCACACAACAATATTCTGAACAGAAACAAACTGCTTAAAATAAAATTAGGACTCACACATGATGTCTTTCTTTCACTTTCTAAACATGAAACAACATATTAATGACCAATTAGTTAAGCACCTGCATGTCTGATCCTCCTAAATACCAGACGCTCACACTCAAATTGCTCTTAAAGGCATACTAGCTCTCAGAACAGACAAACCTCCATCCATTAAATATGCATATTCATTAATAACAATAATAAATAGTATTAAATAATTATCTAGAAATAGATATACAAAATCTAAAATTCATACTGTCTAAAAATGTTCGGATAAATACCAATAAATAATCAGAAATAAATAATCCAGCCTGATCTGTGTCATACTAATATCACACAAAACTTTTTTGATAACAGCTCCCTATGAAGCATTTATTGTGGGGGTTCTCTTCTTTTTTTTTGTTATCTATCATCACCCCGAGCACAATGGTGCCACTTCTAGGTTGCACCAGAAATGATATCTTTCTGCAATGATATCTCTCCCCTGCAATACAGAAATCCTTACTTCCCCCATCACCCCACAGTTGGCAAGCTGTGCCTGGCAACTAGAGATGGGCATGTACAGCAATATGAACAAAAAAAAACACAAACAGCCTAATCTGCTGTTCGTGAACAAGCTGTTTGTGAGGCCCCATTCTAAATGAACAGGTGATTGTTGCAAGGCTCATTTGTTGCTGTTCCTTGCTGTTCATCAAGCCAGACAGTCTGGCACCTGAAATCAATTCCCTTGGCAACTTAGGGAGGGTTGCCTGAACTCTATCTGAACTGCTGCTGTTGCCCTGGAAACCCCAGTTTAAGCCCAATTTAGCTTGATAGGCAGGTCTTCCTTTCAAGTGTGAAGCTCCAAATTTGTTACAAGGGATCAAAGACCAGGGGGGAGCTGGGCTCCCAGCTCTGACTTTGCAGACAGTGGAGAGACAGTTGCTGTTGGCATTTTGATGGAAAGAATGCATAAGAGCTCGAATTTTCTTTGTGTGTGGTGGGATAGGGATCTACCCCTTCAAGTTCCAGGGCTGCTGCCAGGCTCTGGGGCCAAGCTATTATTTATTATTGGTACCTTTCCTGTTGCCTGCTCAGTTCAGGTTTCTGGGAGTGGTGCAGAAGGGATCTTGACTTGGATGACGGCTGGAGGAGAGCCTGCTGGCCCCTATGAACAGCCAACCATGAATATGTTTGTGAACAGGGCCATTCTCGTGGTTTTTTGTGAGTCCCTGTTTGTGGATGGCAACGAACAATGAACATCATGTTCATATTTTTCCTGTTCATGCCCATCTCTACTGGCAACCCTCTTTACAATACTGAAATCTTCCAAATTCTTCCAGAAAAGTGGTGATAGTGGTAAAATTCAGCAATAACTGTTTTTATTACAACACCCCCCCCCCCAATAGGAGATACTATACTTTCCAATCAAGGAACAAAATCATTGCAGTTTTTTGGATATTTATTAAAAACCTGGATATGCAAATTTTACAGGGCAGGTTTTCTCACACTTTTTCTTGGTCTGCATGTTTGTTTGGATCCCAACATTATTGTTCATTGTTCCTCATTTAACAACAAAAAGATCTGGCTTAATTGTTCATGTGTCTTGATTGGAAAGCACACTGAACTGTACTGTTGGTGCATTGTTTCTACTTTGCTATTTTTGTACCAGCTTAAAGTTTCACAGAATGCCAGTCTATTGTCATATCTTCTCCATTTTTTGTAATAAGCTTAATTGAGCAACATTTTTCATGATGAGGCATACTTTCTATTTAATGCATTCTTGATAACTGTTCAAAAACTGTTGCTTTATTTGAGATGCTTCTTTTGCAGCTGTGAATGATTTTCACTTCCCAAAACAGACAACCTTGAATATTCATTGGATCACTAGTGATGTCAAGCATATACCACCTATGCTGTGGTCCATAACAAGTGTTCAGTTCATCTTGCAAGCTCTTGAGAATGGATTGTCTGATTGACTCTTTCCATCTGTCATCCTTCAAAAAAGCCAATCCTCTGTAGCAGATGGCAGACTAAGGCTTTTCTGCACACTTGATTTATTCCTGATTTTCTTAGTAGTTGATTCCCAAGCATAGGGATCGATTTGGATACAGTTATTCCGCATACCTGTACTTCCTTTGCATTTTTACAATTGTGGAGTTGGTTTATTTTGTTCTGCATGTGCCTTAAATTATCAAGATTTTCAAGTGAGGGCATTGTCATCATTGGTGGCATCATTAGTGATATCAAAACATGCACACACACCCTTTATTTTTGGTGCATGCATCTATAAATAGGTCAATACATTGATATAAGGGCAGATTTTTTTTAAAGACGGAAAATGAACACATAGGGAAGTCTTTGCATGGGGAAGCCAAAAAGGGGAGCAGCTCTAGCACCCATACCCACTCTCAGTCCAAGCCAAAGAGCCCTACCTGGGCTGACCCAGACCCAGGATGTGAAGGCCAGCACTGGCAGGGCAAGCCAACCTCTGCTGGATCAGAGCCCAGAGCAGTGATGGCTATGTGCTTTTCAAACCATACTACTTTTTCTGGTGCCAGAAGTGCCCCCCTCCCCTAGTTTTCCAGGGCTTTTGCAATTTTTTTAAAATCATCAGTTTCATATCAATAGATCGCCCTAATGTTATTATAAAAGATGCGGCAAATTCTCTGAATTCCCAGCTTTCATTTTAAAAAAAATCTCTAGTCCCTTCCATTGCGTATATATACCTTTTTCCTTATATCTCCTCAAGGGGAGGGCCTAGAGACTAGAGATGAGCACGAACCAAAATACGAACCAAAATTCATGATGAACCATGCCGGCTCATGGTTCACGAACAAGCAGTTCATCAGATCCCATTTCTGATGAATCGCCACAAACTTTGGGCTGGTTTGTTTGGTTCATTTTTTGGTTTATCACTGCAGACAGCCTGATGCTGATCAATCAGATTCCTAGACAACAGGGGAGGGACTTCCTGCAGACCTTCTGCTGGCCCAGAAGTGACATCCTGCTGACCCAGAAGTGATGATTTTCTGACCTGGATGTGATGTTTTCATGAACCAAATGAACCACGAACTGGGGAGGCAGGTTTGTGAAAGTTCATGGTTTGTCATTCATGAAATTTGATGAACCACAAACCACATGGTTCATTTTTTTCCTGGTTCATGCCCATCTCTCCTAGAGACTTACTTTTGTTTAAGTGAAATATGGGAACTTAAAGAATCTGCTGAACTTATCATTACAACAGTTTGAAATTGACCATTTTAAAAGATCAAAACAAAACTAGGAAGGGGAAAAGGAAAGCAGGGGGTGGAATGATTTGACAATGAAGAATGTCCAGTCATTGAAAAGTGGGCTGAAGATTGGTGGAACAAACAAAACCAAAAGAAACATTATGCACAAGGAAAAAAATTAACTGAAAATTGGCTTCCCAAAAAAGATTAGGGTAAAAGTGGTCTCAAAAGAACTGGTAAAAAACCTGGGGAAAGCCCAAAAAACTTGAAGTGAAACCTAAAGCAGGGGAAAACGCCTATAGAACTAAGGGGACAAATTGAAGCAATATGGTGCCAGAACCAATGAAAAAATCTCATGTGGAAAACCCCTAAGTTGCACATCTCCCGGCCTTCATTAAAGAGACTTAAAGAAGGAAAGCCATTGCCAGTGCAAGAGCAAGACTTGGATCTTTGAAAATCCTTACTTTTACAAGATTTCATCTGGCAGCCCCACCATCGCGAAGAGCTTGGACAGTGCCCGGACCACCCCCGGGGTCTGCATGGTCCTCAGCGGGATGACCTCAGGGAACCGCGTGGCATAGTCCACAATCACCAGGGCAAAGCAGTGCCCCCGGGGTGTGCATGGCAGCGGTCCGATGAAGTCCATCGTGATGCATTGGAAGGGCGTCTCCATGATGGGTAGTGAGGAGAGGGGGGCCTTCGGTGGGCAGCGGGCTGCCACCCGCTGGCAGGTGGGACACGAGCGGCAGTGGTCCTTCACGTCGGCATTCACAGAGGGCCAAGAACTGCTCGAGGATCTTCTTCAGGGTCTTGTGGTGCCCCAGATGCCCGGCCCACGCATGCTCATGGGCCGTGTGGAGGACTTCAGCCTGGTAGGCCGCCGGCACCAATAGCTGGCGGACCTCTCCCTGGCCATTTGGGGCACGAGCTATGCGAACCCAAACCCCTCCTTGCTTCTCGATGCACGGGAACCATTGGGACCTCCGCTCATCCCGCACTAGCTCCTCCTCACGAGCTGCTGTTTCTCGCAAGTGCTGCAAGGACTCATCTGCCCCTTGGGCGTCACAGAATGGGCGATCGGCCGAAGGCCCAGATGGGTCTTCAGTCCGGGGTCCTGTCCCTATTCTGGTGGAGGGAGCCTCGCCCGGGTCATCGGCCTCCTCCACTTGCAGAGCAGTGGCAACTTGTGGGTCTGCCAATTCCCCTGCCGCCTCCGGCCTTAGTCCGGCGATCCTGGGGGCGTCTCTTCCCAATTTCTCCGCTGCCTGCTTGAGGAGCCTGAAGAACCCCGGGGCATCTCTTCCCAGCAGCATTGGCACGGGTAGGTGGGCTACCCGGGCAACTTCCATTTGGTGGCGGACCCCTAGGTACTCTACCGTGATTAGGGCCGTAGGGTATGGCTGGGTGCGGCCCATCACATCCATCACCGGGATCCAGTGGTGCGCTGGAGTGGCAGCTGGGAGGAGTTGGGGTCGAATTGCTGAGACTGCACTCCCGGAGTCCAATAGGGCTTGTAGGATCAGCCGGCCTATCCTCACGGTGGCGTATAGACTCTGCACCTGCTTGCCGGGCGGTGGGTTACTTTCCCACACGAAGGCGCAAACCCTTGGCGAGGCCTCTGTGAGCACGCCGGCTTGCATCCGCGGCTCCACTGCCTGTGCTACTTCCGCTGGAGCGGCTTGGTAGGCTGCCTCCAGCTTTCCCCACATCCTATCCAGGCATTCCTCCCGCCCCAGTCCGAGCTCTGCTGGGGCGGCGGCCTGGGGAGGCCGCCCCTTGCCTGGCACTTGCGTCAGAACGTCTCTCCCCGTACGGGCCACCAACTTGTCAGGGCTTGCCGCAGCTGGCGCTGGGCGTGGCGCTGGGCGGTCTGCTTCTGATGTCACAGGGGGGCCAGGGATACTGCAGGACCCTGCTCTGTGGAAGGAGGGGCGGTATACATCACCCTGACTCCCTCTCAATCCACTCGCTGGCCTGCTCAACCTGGCCTGCTTACCCCCTGCTTCTTCCACCATCTCTTCTTCCCAGTACTCTCCTTCAAGCCTCCACTCTCCTTCTTGCCTTTTCCTTGGCTTCCCTCCACTCCAACTCCGCTCCATCACTCCTCCTCAAACCCACCACCTCAGGGCTCTTCCCAGCCAACTTCTACTGTCCCACCCCTCTTCCAGCCTGGTCTTGGGTTGCACTAAGCAGTTGCAGCTGGGTAGCTGATCTGGCTCCACTGACCAGCGCCAGCTGTGCCTTGTTCCCTGGCTGCCCAGCCTCCCTGCCTTGGCTGATTGCTGAAGGTATGCCCAGCTTCAGTCCCCTGGCTAGCAGCCCAGCCTCCCTGGTTGGGTTGATGGCTGAAGGTGTGTCCAGCTGTGGCTCCTTGGCTGGTTGCCCAGGGCTTCCTGCAGAGTGCCTCCAATACCCCCACCTGGAGTGGCTTGGCTTTTGGCAACTCCTGGGCCAGGCTGCTATTTTCTAGTTGGGGCGTGGCTTTGGGCTGTTGGGGCTGCTGCTTCTCCTCTTCAGGTAAGGGCTTTGGGTGGGTGACTGCTGGGCCCCCAATCCCTCTGTCCTTGCTCCCTTCTGCCTTGCTTAGCCCCCTTTCCTTCCCCAGGGGAGTGGGACTAGCTGGCCTCCCTCTGCCTCCCCCTGCCGTCTGGGGCTCTGGGCCTTTGCCCTTTCCCCCTGGCACAGGCAGGTTCTGGCTCCGTTTGCCCGTGAGAGGGGTTGATCTGCTGTCCCCCAGCTGCCCCCTCTGCTTGCCAGTCAGGCCGGTTGACCTACTGTCTGCTGGCTGACCAGTTGACCTGCTGTCTGCTGGCTGACCGGTTGACCTGCTGTCTGCTGGCTGCCCCCTCTGTTTGCCCGTCAGCCCGGTTGACCTGCTGTTCCCTCTTGTCAAGTCTGGGGGCTGGGGCTCAGACCCCGGACAGATCCATCCCATCCTCTAAACTTAAACTAAGGATTAGCTGTCTGTCCACACAATCTATTAAATTGCTCAATTAGTGGTGGATGCCTTGTGTCTCAGCAAAACAAACAAGCAAGCAATAAAAAATCATAGATTTAAATCCTATGATTTTTTTTGCTAATTCAGAGTCTTGTTCCTGTCAGGAAAGGCTCCTCATTTAGCAAAAGGAGCCATAGAATCAAACCTGTTACCTGCTTTTCAATCTTCCAAATAACATCATGTTTTCTGAATCCTCCCTTACTGTGTAGAGTCTAAGTGATTCCAAGTGCTTGACACTATTTTCCAGTAACCATCCCCTCTCTGTGATTCCTTATCCACCTTTCATTTTTTAAAGCTGATTTGCTGGGGCAATCTGGATTTTGTACATATGCCTGCATTCTTCCAGATAAAATCAAGTGTAAATTTAGCAGCAAAGCACAGTAACCTTGTAATCGAGCTATTACAACATGTGTGTACTTAAATCAAGTACTTATGTTACCTTGCTTCTTTTATTCCTTTCTTATCTTATTCCCTTCCTGTTCATTGTAACTTGAATTCGGCAGGTCATCCAGTGCTGGCAGCCAGGAATGGAATTCTTCCTTCATATCTGTTCTATAAATTGCCTTGACTATTTTGGGGTACTGTGGAAATAACTGTTCCAAATGGTGTGGCATTCACCAATGGTACTCTGTGAGGAGAAAGAACAAGTAAATGTCCTGAAGATTGACTTGCGTATATTATTTTAATTCTATCACCTTTAACACCCCCACAGGTCTATCAAATGGAAAGAATCTTTTTAGCAAGGCGTGTAAGCACCTTAATAAAGGGGAATGATTTACTTTGACCTTTCTGCATGACAGTAGGAGTAAGATAACTTTCTTCAAAAAATAGCTGGATGATTATGGTCTCCCCTCTACTGTGTGGTAGTATATGGAGCTTGCTGAGAGATGTTCAGATAGATTCTTTCCTTGATCTTTCAGTGTATATTATTGGTTCACAAGGAACACTATTTACTGATACTCACTCTGTATCACAACATGTCATTCTTCTACTGAGTACGGGCCGTACTATTTCTGATAGTGACCTGTGTGACCTTCGGGTTGTATCTACTGATGGATCTGAGCGCTCCTATTATCTCCAGTAGCCAACAGAAAGACCTGCCGCTGAATTGGTGGAGGTATATCTATTGGAGTTACTATCATGCAACCCTATTATTTGTCCAATGACAGTGCCTTGAGATAAATGTTTTAGGAATGACATTTGAAATGACAGGGAAGAAAATTCTTAAGTAAGTGACTCCAGCTTTAAAGTGTCTCTTGAGCCATAATACTGTCAGTCAGACATGGATATTTGCAAAGTTAGAATGAAGAGTTTTTAAAAAATCAAATCTATTAGGAAACCATAAAAGTCTTGCAAAGCAAAAAAAGTGATGTGCAAACTCCATAAAGACAGCTGTGGAATTCATATTTATACTTCCAAGTAGAACCCCAAAGGCAGAGAATCAAGCAACTAACTCCCTATTCCCCGTATAGACTTGGTCTCATTTCTCAAACACAAGCGAACTACATATGGACATTAAAAAGTAGACCCATTTCTGGAAAAATGTCCATGAAATATTGGTGAATACATCTACATTGTAAGACACTGGAAGTAAATTAAAAGTGGTTAGATGATTCTGTGTTGGGGTGTCTGTGTTATATATTCTAAAAGGTGTGTTCCAGTCATAATTGTTCAGACATCACATACAGAATGTAACGGAATATTGACCTAATAAAGGAAATTCGCTCTTAAATACTTTGGCATCCAAAGAGCCATTCACCTAGGCTATATGCCTAGAGGGGCTTTGGCTTGTTTTTCTTAACTGCTGCCCTCCATTCCACATGACAAAATGCTTTTGAAACTTAGCTTTGTGGGACTTTGCTGTTTAAAATATAGTTACATTTTAAATTCCACTGGACATGTGCAACTTCTTGGTTAGAGATAAGTAGCTCTCTGGGTGTTAGCATACGTAATTCTCCAAGGGAAGGTGATGCTGGTTTTCAAGGAAAAAAGTAAAATTGTGGGGGGGGGGGGATCCCAATATTTTCATTCAATTACAATGAAGACTTTTTTTCTCATAAAATTTCATGGAGACCCTGGATCAAAAACTCATTATGTTCCATAGTTGTTTTCATTTTGGCTTTTGTGAAATGGCTTTTAAAGAGAGCCTCCAGCAGCTACAAGCTTCCTTGATGTCTAAAGCCAGCTTAGAGCAATAAAAGAAAATAATTCTCTACACACAAGAAACATAATGAAAATATTTTTGTAATGAATGTAGACTGTTGTATGCAAGGCTTTATTTTATCCTGTCTTCTTTTCTTGACCCTGAGGGCAAGTGTTCATGACAGCTGGTCTAAAGATACCCATAGGAACTGGAATGTGTTTTTTATTGCACAATTTCACACAACAGCTATGATTCTAATACCAGCTGAAAATACAGCCACTCTTGGCCTCTTCAGAACTTTTGGCCACTGCAGATTAAGCTCCATCCATGTAGCAGAATCTTTTATTTTTCTTATGGAGACCTGACCTCCCCACCAGCATCTACTAAACATGTAGTATCATGCTAGGAATTAGTCACATGGTAGTGCTGGCTCCTTACTGGCCAGAGTTCTAACGAAAGTATAGGGAAAGGAAGGGTGTTTAAAGAATGAAATACAAAATGTACTAAAGTTCAGAATTCACTTTCAAAATGCAGTTAATTTTTGTGACTTCCATGATAATTTTTTCACATTAAGATAAATACAGAAAGACTAGTTGTCCCATTTCAGCGGAACACCTCCTTGCCTCCCTCTTTATTGCCCACTGGCCTACTGAGGGCTGGTGAGGAATTTTTTTTTAATTGGTGTCATGCCAGTGGCACCACATCCTTTGTGGTGAATGCCTGGAAATGACATCACGTCACCTGTGTGACAGTCGCATAACACTTAAAGATTTAGACAAAACTCAATGGTAAAACCATACTGTATGGTATTCACCAGAAGTGACTTCTACAGTCTTTCCCCCCTTTTTAATTCTTAGGACACTTATTCCATCTTAGACCT
Source organism: Eublepharis macularius (assembly GCF_028583425.1). Lineage (NCBI taxonomy): Eukaryota > Metazoa > Chordata > Lepidosauria > Squamata > Eublepharidae > Eublepharis > Eublepharis macularius. The sequence goes on along the minus strand of NC_072796.1, from coordinate 78,704,709 downwards.
TAGCAAGTGTGGTGAAGTGACCCTTACTTGCAGACAGACACAGGTCTAAGTATTTCCTGCATTACAAATCTGTTCATGGAAATGGCTTGCAGCAACTCTCCCATAAGTCAAAATCATGATACGGATAGCATCCCTCGGGCATAAAAATGTTGCCAGATTTCAACTCTGCTCTTTCTATAGCACATCCTATTATTTGCCTCTGGGCAGATATTGAGAAAGGTATTACAAAATTGTTTGATGGAAGCTGGTCTCTTATGCCACTTACTCTGTTTGTCTCTCATTTTTTCAAAATTTCAAAAAGGAAAAAGAGTGGAGTTCCACTGAGAAAAGAATGGAAGCCATGGAAAAGCCTTCCCTTAATTCTTCCAAAACATAACAAAATAGTATTTTGTGGGAAAAAACTGCTACATTTGGCTTTTTGTCAAGCCGTTATAGTCTCATTGCGTGCAGTATATCCACTGTTGCATATCATCAAACAATGACTATTTTCACACTGCTTACTGGCCATGGAACATCGCGCCAAGCTCCTGGAACACCAGCGTCTTCCTGCCAGGAAGACGCTGTCGTTCCGAAAGTGCTGTGCGATGTTCCATGGCCAGTAAGCAGTGTGAAAATGGCCAATGTTTTTAAAGGTTATATTTTTTATTTTATTTTGCTTTATTTATAGCCCGTCTTTCTTCCCAATAGGGATCCAAAGCTACTTACATCATTCTCCTCTCCTCCATTTTATCCTCACAACACTTGTGATGTATGCTGGGTTGCCAGGTTTTTCTGGTGACTGACAGGGATGAAGGTGGGGACCGGTACTCACCTGGACTTTCCTCACTCACACACAAAGCATGAACACTCCTGGTCCCATGTGTGATTTCATCACTTCCGGAAGTGATGTTATTGCATGGAATGTTTTTGGCCCCATGTGTGAAGCCGGGAGTGCACACACCTGTTTGCCCAGGCTGAGAATCTGTCTGCCACTGGTGACACCTGGCAACCCTAGAAGTAGGTTAGGTTGTGGGTACATGTGACTTCTCCTTGTATGGGGCCTAGGAAGCAAACTTTCACACAAATTGAGGTTAAGAAAAAAAATTAAACCTTTTAACAATTAATAGAATACAACTTCTTTAAAAACTAAACTCATAAGTGCAACCATACAGAAACTATAAACCAACAATGTCTTTGAAAAGGCAAAACAATTCAACTTGTCTGATTCCACCAAGTGATAAGAGTCCTTTTTCACTAATTCAAAGCAACTGTAGCCGAGGCTTCTGTCCTCTTGTTGAGGAATTACAGCCCTGCAAAAATAATACAATCCCAGTAACACCAACTAAAAACAATACACATACACCACTTTAAGACATATTGCATATTGATCATATACAACATTTGATTACCTTATTCAAGGTGATAAGAGCATATTAATTATTAGTCAGCTTCCCAGCAACCAGCCTCCTCCTCAGCAGCCTGGCTCTAGCTACCGACTCTACCCTACTGGGCTAAACCAATTACCTCATAAGGGTTACATATGCACTGGCCCAAGGTTACCCAGTAAGCTTCCATGGCAGAGGGAGAATTTGAGCCTGAGTCTCCCAGGTACTAGTTTGACACTGAACATGCACCAAAAAGGATGAGAGAAGAAACATACAAAGTTAAATAAAGGTAGAATTTCAATATGTGCCACAATGACAGAGATACGTGGAGGAGGGATTTCCATATGTGCCTTTCCAAAAATCTGTTTTAGCTATTTACCTATGAAAATATGTTGGGGTTAATAATCTGACTCAGAAATCACACAAGGAAATAATCTCAGGCCTACATTAAGAAGAGACCAACAATTTGGTTCAACTGTCAGGGTTGTCAGGAGCTTCTCTTAATTAAATTTCCACAGGCTTTCAACTTGATACATGAGAACAGTGTAAGATTCCTCATTCAAACAACAAGCATGAGACTTTCCTTTCAAACATATTGTTGTAATACTGTTAAAAACACAGAAGAGACATGATCACCATTCCATCTAAAATCTAAAATCCTGCTTAAGTCTGTTGTAGAATCAAACACTTCAAATTGTTCATATGTAGCAGTGCACTGTGAGAAGAAAGGTGGTATGTGCAAGGTGAGATTGCAGTGCCTGTAGTGGACTAACAGTGCTATCCTAAACAGAATTACTTCAGTCTAAGCCCATTGATTTCAATGGGCTTAGATTGGAGTAACTCTTCTTAGGATTGCACTGTTAGTTTCATCAGACATCAAGTTCCTGCAACATCCTTTGCTGTTACATGACTTTTATTTATTTATTTAAGAAAATTCACAGCCTTCCTTTCTGCCTTCATCAGGCTACTAAGGCAGCTAACAAATTAAAATTACATCTTTAAAACCATCCAAAAATCATAATTAGAACAATTAAAACCAGAGCTAAAACATAAAAAACAATTAGAATATTGGGCAGGAAGGAGGAGTTCCTGTATGATATCTCATGAGCTGTAATGACTTTAAGACTGAAATGCAAGTATAAAATCCCCTGTTCAACTATAATCTTAGCTGCAATTCTATACAAACTAACTTGGGAGTAAGTCCATTAAAAATGAACCTGCCCAATCTGAGACTTTATCATGATGCAATCTGCCTAGTTTGGTTGAAAGAATGGATGACATTAAAGAACAAGAAACTATTAGCCCTAGAGGGATATAAAAAAATATTTGGATGGCACGCATATTTATGGCATGACAAAGTAAAGGTCAACTCGATGTTCCTGCATCACTTTGTTCGGAGAAGTCTATACATAATCTGGAAGAAGTACAGAATTTATCTACAAGAAGGAACCCCTTTGTGGGTGGTTCCATATGAGGTGATAGACCCGAGAGCTGTTGATAATGAACAACAATGTTTAACGTATAAAGAAATAACTAAAACTGAAGCATCCAAACTTAGAATAAAGACACAAGAGGAACTATCACCTAACTACGATTGGTTCCAGTATAGACAGATCAGAGACTTATATAATTCGGACTCTGTAAAGGGAGGTATACGAATAGAGAATTCGGAACTAGAGCAGACCCTTCTTAAAGAAGATAAGAAAAGAATATCCAAGGTATACCAAGTACTGTTGAAGTGGTATACCGAGGATGAGATAGTTAAAACACAAATGGTGAAATGGGCTATAAACTTTAATAAAGAAATAACAATGGAGGCATGGGAATACTTGTGGAAAACTACAATGAAGACAACGACATGTATTAATATCAAAGAGAACATTTATAAAATGATCTATCGTTGGTACATGACACCAAAGAAGATTGCGCTAGGGAATTCGAATACTTCTAATAAATGCTGGAAATGTAAGAAGCATGAGGGCTCCCTCTATCATATGTGGTGGTCGTGTGAGGTAGCCAGGCAGTACTGGGGGGAAATAATAAGAGAAATGAGTGAAATTTTACAATTTCAAATTAATAAGAACCCAGAACTCCTGCTACTGAACTTGGGAATGGAGGGAATTCCAGCCCAACACAGGACGTTGATATTTTATATGACAGCAGCAGCTAGACTTTTGTATGCGCAAAAATGGAAAGTACAAGAAGTGCCAACTATTGAAGATTGGACTTACAAATTGCTGTATATGGCTGAAATGGACAAGATGACAAGAAAATTGAGAGATCTGGACTCAGGGCAGTTCAACACAGACTGGGAGAAGCTGAAACAATACCTGGAGAAGAAATGGGAGGTGGGAGGAAAACTGTGGCAGTTTGAGAACTACTGAAGTATTGAAGTAGAGGGGGGAGACTTTACCGGGGGGAGAAGAGATAAATGTGAATTAATAAGCAGTCAGATTAATAGATTGACATATATATAGATATATATAGGTTAACAAACAGAACATAGAGAAAATAATTAATTATAAGGACTAAATATAAGGAGCGATTAACTAACAATATTTTCTTTTTTTTTTCTGACAAGTTTTGTACCAAACTGAATGTCTGAAGATATAGATGGGTCAAATTGATTGACTACGTGAGGAGAGATATATAGAACTATTATAAAAAGATAGAATGAGTAATATATATAGAGAATAAGTCAAATTGTTTGATATAAACGAATGTATGATCTATATGGTTTATGATATATAGAAATACCTGAAATTGAAAAATTGGGATAAATTGTTTATCTAAGATGGAAACAAAGGCTTACAGTTTGGGCATATAATGTTAAAAATATTAAGGATGTACTGCTTAGAATAATGGAGAATATATATTTGTTTTAGATAGAGGAAGCTAATAAAAGTAAGGGAAAGGGGACAAAGGGTTGGAAAGCTGTTGGAAGTCAACAAAAAGGGGGGGGGGAAAGGGAGGGGGTTAGAGATGAAAAAATTGGGGAAAATTGAATGTAAATGTGGAAATAATGGATTCTAACCCAATAAAAATTTTTCAAAAAAAAAAAAATGAACCTTTTCCCAATTAAACGTAAGTAGAATTGTGCTCCAATCAAGCTCCATTTGTACAAAATAATAATGACCCACAGGGCTCATTTCAAGGGGGGATGCTCAGGAAGGCAGTTCTAGCAGTTCCCCAAAGAGATCACATGTCAGGTGGCCCCGCCCACCTGACATTTTGGGCCTGTTTCAGTCTGGATTGGGGCCAAAATTGCCCAGATCAGGCCTCTGATGGGTGGTGGATCACTCTCCCACTCAGCAGCAGCCTGATCCTAACCATTTTGGGCCCCTTTTTGGCCATTTTCAGCCCCTTTCTGCCCCTTTGGGCCCAATTTTGGCCCTGAATGGCCAGGATTGGGTCCAAAACAGCCAGGATAGGTGATGTCAGGGCATGTGGCATATGCAAATCAGTTATGCTAATGACACACTTCCAGTGATTTCAAGGGGCATGGCATATGCTAATGAGTCATGCTAATGAGTTCCTCCAGCTCTTTTTCTATGAAATGACCCCTGATGACCCAACTTACAGGATTGTTGTGAGGATTACTAAATTTTATATGAATGCTAAGAGATAATATACTGAACATTTTAGTCATCAGTCAAGTTAGCTTTTTGCAAAATAAAAGAGGAAGGAGAGCGGTGGAACCAAATTCCATACTATGTTGGTTCAATGAAAGTCTAAGTTTAGTTGGTGGCTCCTACACACTCAAGTGGAAAATCTGGGCATTGATTTCCTAATCACTTTATTGAAGTTTGACAGGAAAATTGCCATCAAAATTGCCACTTGTTTTCAGAATCTAGAGGTTAAAAGTAGTTTTTTTAAAAAAATAATATGGCAGCTGAACATTATGTTTATGACTGAATGATTAGCTGATATATTCACAATGGGTGTTAATTGTTAAAATATAATCCTCTGACTTGGAGAAAGTAGAGCTGAGGTGAGGAAGCAGGTTTAGTTTGGTGAAGATGGAGAAAGGCAGACAGAGACAGATGAGAGTTGTGCTGTATTTTAAGAATTACAAAAATGTATTAAAATGTCAGTGTTCTCTAGTCCAAGAAAAAACAAAAAACATACCCTTAGACCCTCAAAGGGAAAGCAGACTTTTTAAAGCAGACATTGATCTGCTTGAAGCATGGTCACAGCTGATATTATTCAAATGATAATAGTTGGATAAGAACAAAAATAGACAGAGTAAAATTACATATTTTGACATGGAGAAGTTAAAACAATTGTAAAATAGGTATCAAAGTATCCATTAATGAACAACCGATTCTATGTCATAGTATCACAGACAGAATAGCAAACAAGCTGGAACTACTAATGCTCATATGGAGTGAAATTAAAATTCCTGTAAGCCAATGAGCCATGATGGATATAAACACTTGGGAAAGACTGACCTCTCAGCACCATCCAAAGCCTATGTGTATGTCTGCCATTTGGTCCTGTGATTTACATACATTGCCAACTTAGGGTTGGGAAATTCCTGGTTTTCTTGGGAGGGGAGAGGGGGCAACCACAGCAGGCTATAATGACATAAAAGTCCATTTTTTCTATAGGAACCAGTATCTGTAGTCCGGAGATCAATTTTAATTATGGAAGGTCTACAGACTCCACCAGAAGACTGGAAACCCTAAGAGTTACTGTCTCTTTACTCTCCCCCTTCTTTTAGCCTTTTTCAATTATAAACGTCTAGGAATCAGAATACTGAAGAGTTCCAGACATTACTGACTATGCTTAATTTTTCATCTCAAATTAGTAATAATATCTATATTTAAAGAATAAGATAGTTCCAGTTCTTTAAAATTAGTTTCAGTCTAAATGCACGTTCCTAGTAGACATGGGCACGAATGGAAAAAAAAACCCGAACACCCTGTTCGTCATTCGTTGCCATCCATGAACAATGAACAACGAACCTGGACTCTTCCCGAACATGTTCATTGTTCATTGTTCATGGGGGCCAGAACCACCCCCACCCCACCACCCCCACTTAGCCCCCCTCCCCTCAAACTCACTTATCTGGCCCTTTAAAGATCCCTTTAAACTATCAGCTGGCAGGTGGCAGGGGGGGATTCCCTGTTCTGGCAAAAACAGCAGTGTCTGCCGGCAGCTAGTTTGAGGGGTTACAAACTGACCTTCCCAATGTCCAATACCCACCAAATTTGCAGGGGACATAGTCCTCACAGTCCTCTGAAGACCCTCCCAAGGTTCAGAGCGATTACACCCCGGGAAAGGCATGATCCATGGGTCTCCCTGTTGGCTGTCATTTTCTCTTCATAGTAGAAAAACGAGACTCTCTGCTGGAAGTACTTTGAAGGGTTAAAGCCAGAAGGAAAGCCAGAAGGAGTTCGTACAGAGTTCAGTCCCTGCCTCCGGTTGCCAAGGGGATTGATTGCAGGTGCCAGACTGTCTGGCTTGATGAACGGCTGCAGAAGGCAACGAACGAGGCTTGCAATGGCCACCTGTTCGTTTAGGATGGGGCCTCACGAACAGCTTGTTCACAAACAGCAGATTGGGCTGTTCGTGGGGTTTTTCTATTCATAATGCTGTTCATGCCCATGTCTAGTCCCTAGTCATTAGTTCATTAAATGGACCAATTGGCTGACCCAGAACAAAACAGTTTCAGGTTTCTGTAATCTAGCATGAATTAAGAAGAAGAAGAAGAAGAAGAAGCTCTTGAGCAACTTCAGGAGCAATGAAGTACTAAGCAGGCAGCTGATTCCCAAGGTGGAGTGCTCAGTACTCCTTCACTACCCATTATTTCAGTTTGAGGTGGCACAACAGCCACTGCTAATGTAAGCTCCCAAAACATCAATCTGAGTGGGCCATGAGTTATTCCATAGTAAATCCTAAATGTAGTTGTCCCTAAATCCTAAATATGTTCAAAACCTTTGCATATTAGCCAAACTGGGGAAGAGATTACTTTCTATATATATATATTATTTAATCTTTCTACTGTGGTACACTTATGATAGGAATCACTGAAGTATTTGCCTGCTTTCAGAAATCTCATCTTTTACCAATTTAAGAACATGAGCTCTTTTATAAGAATTTGAAAGTGTATCCAAAAACAATATGCAGACTAGGAGGAAAGCCATTTAATGGAAGCTTTCATAAATTATCTACTTTCTTACATATATAAAAACTTCAATTAAATCAACAGCAATGATACATTCTTTCAAATTGCACGTGAAAAGTAGGCATACATTGCCAGAATTAATGTAAATTTTCTATGTTTGTACCAATAGATGGTGCTAGCAATTGCCTTATTTTTCTGTCATTTAACTCAGCCCACAACATTCTTTTGCAATTGCTTGAAAAATAATTCTGCTCTGATGCTGATTAAAGCACAGTGAAAAGGATAACTAAGCAGACCTTTGCTATCACAGAAATTTAAATGAGAGTTACTTTTATCACCTCGACAGTTTGACAGCTTTGCAAAAATACTTGTATGGCATCCTATAGTTCTTAAGGAATGTATATGGATTTATGTATAGTGAAGATTAGACAGGTCTCAAACAACCAACATTTGATGACTGCAAGTTACCTCATACTTTCCAGTGAAGGAGATTAATCTTATTATCCATACAAACACAGGTGTTTGTGCTAGAACCAGTTTGGTGTAGTGGTTAAGAGTGTGGGAGTCTAATCTGGAGAACAGGGTTTGATTCCCCACTGCTCAACTTGAAGCCAGCTGGGTGACCTTGGGCTAGTCACAGTTCTCTGGAGCTCTCTCAGCCCCACCCACCTCACAGGATGTTTTGTTGTGGGGATAATAATGACATACTTTGTAAACTGCTCTGAGTGGGTGTTAAGTTGTCCTGAAGGGCGGTATATAAATCGAATGTTGTTGTTGTTATTAGGAAACTACAAAGAGAGATTTGTCTTCCTAGTCAAGTTTGTCTTCACCCTTCCAGACCCTGGCATCACCGTTAGGGTCACCGTTAGGGTGACTAGTAGATAGGAACTACCTAAGCGACACCCTTTTGTGATAAAACTACTACTAGATAGTATCACTTCAGGCTACATGTGAGGCACCTGCTGGAGTGCCTTTTACACAAGATGGTATTCAAACGTTTGATCTACGTATCAGTGCCACCCAAAGCAGAGGTTCACTCTTCTAAACCCTTTGATTTCAGTAAACATAGCTCTGCTTTAGGATTACATAGATAGTCCTGCAATAGATGCTTAATGAAAGGTTGGCCTTTCCTCCTGCCTCTCTCTAGCTCTCTCCTTGTCCCACCAAATTGTTGGACTATAGCAATATTTTATGTAGAAAGAAGAAAAGAAGATTCTGCAGGGAGCAGCAAGCTCTAGTTAGAAAGTCCAGTAGGGGGAGTATCTTCTTTTTAAAGTAGCATCTTCCTTGTCTGCAAAATGCAATTTGCAGGCTTTTCTTCTAGCTCCCTGAACACACTCTCATAAGAAAGGTTTGTTTTCTTCTCTTTCCTATCCAGTTTGTTAGTTCCATCATAAAGTGTCTCTTACTCTCAGTCAGTTCAGTGTCCTGACTGCTGTGTAGGCATTCTGTTAACACCTGCTTCATCGCTATCTTCCCTTTTCTCCAAGGAACTCAAGGGAGCATACGTTGCTCTTCTTTCCCCATTTCATCCCCACAACAGCCTTGTAGGTTAAGATGAGAGGTGGCCCAAGGTCACCCAGCAACTTTCATCGTAAAGTGGGTATTTGAACCCAAGTGTCCCAGATTCCAACCACTCTAATCACTTTACCAACCGCTATGTCAGTGGTTAGATCCTCTAATCACCATAGCACTCTTTGCATTTACTGTATCCAAAATAGTAATGCAAATACTCACCAAAATAAGAGTATTCTTATAATGGAGTATTTTACATTCCCCAAGGATTTAGCTCCTGAATATCTTTGAGGACCACTTTGAGGAGTGGAGGGTAGTAGGGCTTGCCCCAGAGTCATCATCCCCTAATGTTTCTGCCTGAAAATTCTACTGCTCTAAACACTACTTCTGAGCAGCTCTAAGGGGGATATCTTACAGGAGGTCCTTCCAATGGGCAGGTTTGGACAAAAGGTGGGCCCCTAATTTACACATTTCATTCAGACTCCATGTATTTATATGACTGAAATCACTTGGTTTCTGTACACTGCAAAATGGGGACCATATTTATGGAGATCATAAATACAGTGAAATAGTGGAATAAAGAAGAAATGGGGGTGCTGTTGTAGCAGGCATTTTTCAACTGTACTTTCTTATTTTGCAGTTCACACAGTACCCTTTCCTCTTTATTATACACAAAACCAAGCAACAGAATCAAGTATGTCTAAAATGAAGGAAACCCTACAATGATCCATTACTGCTTCCTCTTGTTACAAGTGGCTCACCTGAGTATAAACTAAAGTGTTCAGAAGGTAGGTTCAGCATAATACTTCTATTTGCCTACAACTGAAAACAAGTTTACATTTCAGAATATTCTCATCCTCTCATCTTCTCATATGACTCTAATTAATGTCAGATAGTTTTCCAAGAACATCAGAAGAGGAAAACAAAAACCTACTCCTACAAACTTAACATAAAAGATCTTTAAGAATAACATAGAAAAGGCATTCAGATGCTGCAAGGGTAGGTACTAATATAACCAATAATTTTCAAAAAGATTCAGATATGCTCAAGCAAAAAAGAAAAAGAAAGAATTAATGGTGTCATCTATCATTGTGATGATGTTGAACAAGTCACCCCTGGTTTTTTTCTGAACCTTTTCTGGTCTTTATGAAACATACTTATATATTAATTCATAAACTTCCCTTAAAAGAGTACATATATTAAAAATGCATGAACATGTTGGAATAATCATAAAACCACAAGACTAAAGAGAATTTCAAAGGTAGTTCACACAAAGATCTTCCTGTAAAAATAATTCTCATATTATTTTTCTTGATGTACATTCTTAAGATACATATCAACATGCAGGCAGTATATGGGCTATTTTGCAATAGGAGAGATGTCATGATTTGTGTCTTGTCTGCCGGAGCCATCATTTCTGGAGCTGGAATGTACCTCAACTACCAACCATCAAACAAAATGTAGACTTTGCGAATTATGGTAACTGTTAAGTGATCCTTTAACTACTATGCCATTTCCTGTTATTTTAAAGCTTCTGAGTACCTACAAAACTTAGGAATGTGTGAACTATGCACCCCAGAGAAATTCCAGTGCTTGTCTGGCAGGGGTGGGAGATAAGCATTAACCAGCAACTCAATGTAAACCTTGCAGTTTGGTCAAGATCCTGTCCATGGTGGGTCAGAGAGAGATGTTGTTTCATTTTGGCAAACTGGAGGATTATCAAAGCCCCACTCGATATTATATTTCCACTCTACCATTACAAAGAAAGGCCAAAAACAAGGCAGAATTTTCACCTGTGGAATGAACACAGTCATGTAAAAATCAGATTACTAGGACTGTCACTTTAATAAACAAATCTAAGTCAGTTACACATAGGTTTTAATCAATGAATTGTTAAGTTTCATGTGAATAAATAATTCTAAAAGAAAAAATACGCTGTTTTTGGATAATGCCTTCATATTACTACAGGCACCATTTTAGAACAGCTGTTTCCTTCTTTGTGAGAACACTGGTCATCCTTACTTTTTATAAGTATTTTGGAAGATATTTTTAAAATAATTATGTTCAATTGATTAGAGTAACTTTATAATCTATTAAAACATTTTAATCAATGAATGCACTTAATTGACTAAACATTGCTCCCCTGAATATTACAAACACTCAGCAAGGAATCCTAGTAAATTCCTGTCATCAGGAGAGTCTGGTAACTTAATAATGTGGAGCCTTGTTAATGTGAGAAATATAATAAAAGAGCTGTTAGAAAAGTTGCATCATCAGAACTGAAATTTTATATATTTCTTTTGCCCTTTATTATTTTGTTAACCAAACTTATAAAATACTGCCCTCAAGTCATAGTTGACTTATGGCCATCCTGGTGGGGTTTTCATGGTAAGAGACTAACTATTCTTCACTAATTCTGCAAGAGTGGACAATGCTTAATAATTTATAAGCACATCCATAATAATGTTTGGAGAACTCAAATACCACATACTATTGTTAACTCACATCAAAAGAACTTGCTGAGAATTGTGCTTGGAGGATTAAAACAGAAGCTTTAAGAGTTTGTAGACAGAAAAAGGTTTGTAACTATTCTTAATAGTGAAACAGGAAATTATTTGAAAATGAATTTAGTGTATTAGTTATAGCTATGGGGCAAGAGGGTGATGAACACGAAAACATTGGATTTTGTGGAAAGTGAGTTATGAGAGTTTAGGTAGATTATGGCATAGAATGCTAACAAAGAGCCATAAAATTACTATATGCAGAGTTGCACTGGGTATTAGTGTTGCCAACTTCCAGGTTGAACATGGAGATCTCTCAAAATTACAATTTATCTCCAGACTAGAGAGATCCGTTCTCCTGGAGAACCTTCCTTTCCTAGACTCCATGCCCCTCCAAATCTCTTGTTTTAATTTTTATTGTGAAAAAGTTAAAAGATAGAGCAAAAGAAAGTAAAACATAACAAAAACACAGCTCCAGAGAGCCAACAGTGGCTTATATCAACCTACAAAGTAAAAAAAAAAACAGTAAAAAGCATAATAAGCATATTGTTAATCCATTACAGTTTTTTGCCTACAACACTTCCTCCTTTAGTATCAATCAGCTTGTAGTCTAATTAATATCTTTTTCTGTATCTTCTTGATATCGCAAATCCTTATTCTTAAAAATCAAAGCCACAAATCATTAATTCATTTTTTTCATATTTTGCAGATAGTCCATAAAGTGTTTCCAATTTACTATGAATATAGAAAGTTTTGTCTCTAATTAACACTGGAAGTTTGGCCATCTCGGCTAAGTCTATCATCTTTCCCATCCAGGCTTCCAAAGAAGGTAGATCCTTGCACTTCCATTTTTGAGCATATAAAATCTGTGCCACTGTTACCATATATAGAATTAAAATACCATACTCTTTTTCCAATTTTTTTGTCCATAATTCCCAATGAATAGAACTCTGGTTTAAACTTTAGATTAACCTTTAAAATTCTCTGCTTTAACATATGTAATAGTAAACAAAAAAAAATCTTTGTTGCAAGTCCAGCAAAGATGATAAAATGTTCCTTCATGTAGTTCACATTTCCAACATTTATTTGAGACACTGTTAGCCATTTTTGCAATTTTATCTGGAGGTATATACCACCAATATATCATTTAATAAAAAATTCTCCTTGAGAGTTGAACACAAAGTAAATTTGAGGCCCTTAACTCACATATTTTCCCATTGATCCATTTGTATATTATACTCAAAATTCTTTGCCCATTTTGTCATACATTTTTGACAGATTCTTCCTCTGTATCAAATTTCAACAACAATTTATACATTTTTGTAATTATGTGATCATCATTTGTACATATTTCTTTTCCAAAATCTGTCCTCTCTTGCTGAAATCCCCATTCTTTTTTATCCAGTTTAACCCTTTCTAACAATTACACATAACAGACCGATTGGCACTTTTCTGTTTCAGCTTATCACCAGTTAAAAATTTGTAATCCCTTTTTTTGCACAGAATTCTGATCAGTAACTCATAACTGCCACATCCACTCCGGCAATTTTCAATCTATTCTCATAATGTATTTGCAGCACCTGATCTCTGATTTTCTTCTTCACAAAATGGATTATATTATCTCTTGCTAAATTGTTTTGGATTGCATATCTGGTTGAAATCCTGTACATCTTATCAAGTTCTGTTTCTATTTTTTGGGTATCAATCTGTAAAAGACCGGCTAGTGCCTCAGCCACTCTTTGTCTGATATGTTTGATACCACAAAGTCTTAATGAGAATTCCTTCTCTCCTAGCTCCTGTAAAGCCAAATTATTTTGGTGTGTCTCTCTTTGTCAAGTGTCTATACTTTACTGTCCAGTATCTCCATTTTCTCCTCCATTGCCCATATCTGAAATGTATTTTCTTTAACAGCCCCCTCCATCTCATGCATTCACTGTGTCAGCTCCACTTTCAAATACATTATTTTTCCTTGCATTTTATTCTCCAGTACTGCAAAGAGTTTCACACATCTTTTGAAAATGCTTACTACAATCTCACTCTAGTCTAGAAGATGGCTTCTTACCTTGACATAGCCGACCAGGCCACCTGGATCCATGCCATGGTAACATCAAAACTTGACTATTGTAATGCATTATACATTTGTCTCCCATTAAAGTTAATTAGGAGGCTCCAATTAGTGAAAAATGCTGCAGCTCGACTGTTAGTAGAAGTGAGCAGAAGCATGAACATCACTCCCATTCTACAGTCATTTCACTGGCTACCTATCAGTTACCGTGCTCAATTCAAAGTATTGGTTATTACATACAAAGCTCTTCATGGCCCTGGTCTGGCATACCTATGGGACTGCCTTCCTCCCTATGTCCCTCTACGGTAGCTTTGCTCATCTGAACAGGGTCTCTTACAGGTGATCAACAGCAGGCTGTACACAGGCTCTCTCTGTGGTGGCCCCTACCCTGTGGAACAGCCTACCTAAGGAGGTCAGGAGAGCCCCCACTCTCCTGGCTTTCCGCAAACGATGCAAAACTGAATTATTCAAAAAGATTTTTACTCAGATAGGAAGGTGGTATTGTAGGGAGTAGGTCTCAGATGCTTCACTAATGAGTTAAGGACCATAAACTTCACCACTATGTTGTCTTACATATTGTACTCCTATATACTACCTGTGCTTCATGTTGTCTACTGTCAGTCTTAGAATTAATTATGTTCTGTTTCAGCAATTCTTCAACTCTGTATTGGATTCTTTGCTAATGCTATGTCTTTGTAAACTGTCTTTATTTATCCTAGGGCATTGTCTATGGAAATGTCCTTGACAGTGTGTGGAAATGTCTTTGTTACTTATTGTACTAATCTCACACTATGTAATCCGCCTTGAGTCTCAGTGGGAAAGGCAGACTATAAATAACATAACTAAATAAGTAAAACATCTGGAGCAGGTCCAGGGACCTTTTTGCTGTGTACCTTGAACCATCTGTTATTAAGGTTGGAATGGTATTTCTCTTAAATCCAGGAGGTGGCACTATTAAATTAAAGTTTTATAATCCACATTTTTTCCAGAAAACTTTACAGAGTATGCTGTTTTTCTTTTCCCAGCTATTGTTTATCCTAACTCTTTTGTTCAAGATCAGTCTCAGTGACAGGACTTTTCTCCTTCTCCAAGCCAAACTGTTCAACTTTCCAAATACTTATTAGCATACGAAAATGAAAAACATAGCTAAGTGCCGTCCTAATGTTCATTTAAAACTTTCTGTTTTTTCCCAATCTTTATATAAGCAAAGCTCCTGTAGTTATTTATATCATTTAAATCTTGTTTTTCAAAAAGAAACAAAAACACTACACTTAGAAGAGATAGCTGGAAATTGGCTTTCCAGCCAAAATAAAACAGCTGAGTTGTCTCTCCCTGAGAATTTGGCCCCCACCCAGCCAGCAGCCAAAGGCTGGAGGCTGGAGGCCACATTTGCCACCGTGGAGGATAAGCGGCAGCGTCCCCCCTGGCCTCGTAGGGTCACGTGGGTGGGGGTGTGGCAAGGTGCCTTAATAGGGCTGCCCTGTCCCAATAATGGCCCTCATACTCGGATGGAGCGGAGTGTCTCTTCTACTCCGTGAGCACTTTTGGCCATCAGGGCTGTTGGGAGCAACAGCTGAGAGGTGGCGAGTGTCAGGCTGTGGTGCGCGGGCAAACCCGAGCAAGCCGGAAGCTCCAGTGCAACAGGGAGAGTGAGGCTGAGATGGCTCCATTTTCCATGCCTCACAAACGGTTTGGAGGCGGCATTCAGCATTGCAACTGGATCGGGGCTGTTTGGGCATGTGGCTCTGTTGCGAGCGAAGCAGCGCTGGTTTTCGTGTATTGTTTTAATTTTCTCCATGGAGTGTGGAGGTTGAAGGGGCTTCAGTGCTTCACTTTTTCCCCTCACAGTGCTGGGTCCTTGTGCTTTTTACCCCCCCTTTTCCCCCTCTATGACAGGGGTTCTGAAGGGAGGGGTTTCAGGGGTGTTAACTCGCAGGTTTGCCTGCTTTTGGGTGCCAGCCCTTCTTTCTGCCCAGTTGGAGACTGGGGGCTAGTTATTTCACTACCTTTACGGGTATCCTTGTCAATTTTGCTGCTATAGGGCCCTGGTCATTGGCTTCTAGGAAGGGGTAGCCATTTTATATATTTAGTTGTTGCCTCATGGTAGGCATAGTCGGTGGCCATTTTAGAGGGACTCTGGCTTGCTGGCACAAGAAGGATGGCCATTTTATATTCAGGGAGGAAGCCTTTGGAGGCCATTTTAAGGTGGCATTGCCATTTTATTTATAGGCCCATAAACCCTTGGGCACCCATAGGGTTTGTTAGGTTGCAGTGGTAGTAGTAGTAGTAGTAGTAGTAGTAGTAGTAGTAGTAGTAGTAGTTGTTGTTGTTGTTGTTGTTGTTGTTGTTTGTGGTGGGTGGTGCATGGTGCATGGTGGGTGTTGGTGTTGGTGTTGGTTAATAAAGAGATTATATACAGACATGCCACCCAAAAAGGGGTCTGGCCCTTCCAAGGGGAAACAACCAGCCAAGAAGCCCCCGCCTAAGAGGCCTCCCCCCACTTTGTCATCTTCTGATGAAAAGGAAAGCGCTAATCAGCAGGCCATTTTGAGCTGCATTGTGGCCTTGGAGCAAGCTCAGAGTGTGGGGTTGACCGACAGGGCAAAGCGCGATAGGCCTGTTAGGTGGATGTCAGCTGCTGCTTTTAAGGCTGAGGTTCTTAAACGACTTTCTGCCCTTGAAGGGCCTTCTGTTTCAACAGACGCTGCAGTGCTGAGAACCCAAACAAGGAGGGCACAGAGGGCAGTATTGAACCTTCAAGTGCCGATCCAGGCTGGAGGGCTGATACTGAACCTGTGGTGGTAGCTGTTGTCCCGGTGTGGGATGGTAAGTCTTCTCTTACGCAGCAGGGTGATGGATGGCCATGGGGACCCCAGAGTCAGCCCAAACGTCCTCAACTCTGACACCCTCATCAGGCATGCAGCAAAGCACTGCACACAGTCAAAGCGCTTATGGGGCTGTGCCAGCTCAGAGTAATTAGATATGGGGTGCTCAGTATGCTGCTGCTGTCCCAAGTGCAATGGGGCAGATGGGCTGGGCTAGTGGGCAGGGTTTCAATGGTCAGTCGCTGCCTGGCCCATCCTCTGCCTAGTCCAGTTATGCTCCCTCTTGGGGCTCCACTTTTACAATGACCCCTTATGGCTTGGTTCCATATTGGGCCCTTCTGTTTGGGGACACAGCCCTACCCTTGGATGACCATCTTACTCAAGCTACTAGGGACAAGATTTTAAAAGGAGAGTTTGTCAACA
Organism: Eublepharis macularius; assembly: GCF_028583425.1. Taxonomy (NCBI): domain Eukaryota; kingdom Metazoa; phylum Chordata; class Lepidosauria; order Squamata; family Eublepharidae; genus Eublepharis; species Eublepharis macularius. Next base: position 78,687,886 of record NC_072796.1, on the reverse strand, counting down.
TCTTCTCCCTTCTCTACAGGGAATTGGAGAAGGACAAAGAGGACCTTGATGATAGGGACAAGGAGTGGCTGAAACAGCACCGGGTCAATCGTACCTAGGCCAATTGGCTCCCTGGGTTTCTGATTTATGCAGGAGTAATAGTTAGGGTGCAGCCATGGAGAGATGCATCTCTTTTGCAGTACCTTGACATAATATACAAAGGGTACAGAGGCTTCGTTGGTGCTGCGTGGATGCAGTATGACGAAGAATTCTGTATGCGGGCAGCAATGAACCCTGCTTTGCCATGTGATAAGATTCTGCAGCCCCTGCTAAGGCTAAGCTTACTGACCATTCTGACAGTAGCCATTTTGTATAGCAGTCCTCCACTGCACCCAGTACCTGCAGGTTTGTGGGTCAGCTGGTTCAACCACAGCTGTTGTGCTGGGAATTTGCAAATCAGGGAACATGCACAAGGAAACCGTGCAGGTAGAAGCCCAACATGTGGAGGCTCGCACTCCTTTAACCTCCCCTAGGTGCTATAGAGGAGGTTGGGGAAAGCGGGGTGGTTGGGGCCGGTGATAACTCTCAGCAGCAAGCTGGTAAAGGGTCCCAGCCCAATAAAACTGAGGGAACTTAAGTACTTCTTGGATGGTTATCCTAAGCACGAAGACGCTTTGTTCTTGTTAAATGGGTTTAAGTTTGGGTTCAGGATTCCTTTCTAGGGACCTAGGACTCCTTTCATGGCAGCCAATCTTCGATCGGTAGCTGGTATGGAAGGGATTGTTAGGGAAAATATTGTCAAAGAGTGTGTCGAGGGTTGGATGTTGGGCCCCTTTGTGGCCCCATCAGTCCAAAGTTTGCTGAACTCCCCCTTAGGTGTGGTGCCAAAAAAGGCAGCAGGTGAGTTCCGGCTGATACACCACCTTTCTTACCCCAGGGGATAGCATCAGTTAACGATGCTATCCCTGAATGCCTTTGCTCAATCAGGTACACATCCTTTGATCAGGCAGTCAAGGTTATCAGGTGTTGTGGACAGGGCACTGAGATTGCCAAATGTGACATTAAGTCAGCATTCCGCCTTCTCCCGGTTCATCTAGAGGACTCTGAGCTGCTGGGTTTCTCTTTTGAAGGCCATTACTACATGGACAGAGCATTATCCATGGGGTGCTCGATTTCCTGTGCAGTCTTTGAATGCTTCAGCTCCTTCCTTGAATGGGCATTGTATCAACGGCTTCACTGTTGGGATACCATTCATTATCTGGACGATTACCTTTTTGTGGGGCCTTCGGGAACCGGCCAATAAACCCGGCTCTTGGAGGGCTTTGTTAAGATAGCAGCACAATTGTGGGTCCTCTTGGCCCACGAAAAAACTGAGGGCCCTGCCACTGCCCTGACTTTTTTGGGCATTGAGTTAGACACCATTCATCAAACCTCCAGGTTGCCACGAGAAAAGATAGCTGAGCTCAGAGTGCAGCTCACCTCATTTAAGAACTGGTATAGAGTATCCCTAATTGAGCTACAGCAGCTTGTAGGCCACTTAAATTTCACTTGTAGAGTTGTGGCTCCTGGTCGGGCTTTCTTAAGGTGTTTCTGTGACGCCATGGATAAATTAAGACCCCCCCCAATCACAGGCTCGGGATAGATGCCAGGATTAGGGAGGACCTTATGGTTTGGGAGGAATTTTTACAGGCATTTAATGGCATCTCCTTTTGGAGGGATGACCTTTTGCTGTAAGCAGAGTTGCAGGTACACTCCGCTGCCTCTGGCTCTCTGGGATTTGCGGTGCTTTTTCGAGGGCACTGGTGTGCCGAGCAGTGACCTGCAGATTGGGTTGAGCAGGGTCTCAGTCAAGACCTCACTTTACCAGAATTTTCTCCCATCCTAGTTTTTTGCCTACCTTGTACTGCTTGCTGGAGCTGTGGCTATTTGGCTATGATGGTGCTGTATAGGCCATCACTGGCAGGATTTATTTGGGGGGGGGGATGATAGCAGGATGGTGAGTGCCCTTGGCACATCCCCATTGGTGGGGATATTAGGGGCCTGTCAGGATCGGCTGGCATGCCCTCATGCTCCACGATGGGGGTGCTTGGAGCTTTAAGGGGGAAACCATCTGCCAGGCCAGCTGGATCCCAGCCATGCATTTGGATGGCTCGCATCTGGGGCAGCGGGTCTTGCCCAGACAGGTCAAGGTGGGGTCTGGGAGTATTGACCCCAGGGGCCCTTGCCAGGGTTTTAGTTGTTGCACTTCATGTTGTTGCCAAAATAAAAGTGCCCCTTTATTACTCAAGCCTTGTGTCTGCCTCTTTATTCTGACTGGGGCGGGGGGGGGCAAACAGGAGCTTCAAAAAGCAGTTACCTCCCCTGGGCATGCCCTTCCAAATCTCCCAGAATTTCCCAACTCAGAGTTGCCAACTCCAGGAGAAAACAACTCTGACCCCATATATTCATAGATAGTGCTACTAGCAAGCAGAACACTAAATTGTCAACAGAATGTGGCAGTGGTATTTGCTGTATTATTTCCTCTAAGCAGCTGACAGACAAAATTGGTTATTGCTCTTAGATTAATTTACAGTGCAATCCTAAGCAGAGTTATCCTCTTGTTAATCCATTGTTTTCAACAGAATAGAAGGGTCTAACTCATAAAGTTGCCAACTTTAAAGTTGTGGGGGCAGTAGGGGAAGGTAGAATTGAGTGAGGGGAAGTCACTCAGGATGTGATTCCATAGTCTAGCCTACAAATCTGTCCTTTCCTCCAGTGTAACTCATCTATGTAGGCTTGAGATTCTGCGAGAACTTCAGGCTCGACTTCTAGGTTGGCAACCATAGTCACTCAGTTTAGGATGGCATTCTTAACCCACTGATGTCCAAAGATGACCAAAGTAAGGGTAACACAACATGCTATTAAAGTTTAGGGTTGCACAGGTCTGTGTTGGTCCAGAAATACATTTCTAAGAACTTGCTTGTTGACATTAACAGTGCATAACAGGAAATGGCAAGGTTTTGCTCCAAGCTGTTTTATTAATTCCACTCCAAGTTATTTGATTGTGTGTGCAAAATGTGATATGGATATTGTTTGGGGTGGGGGATGGGACTCAAGGGCAAACATTGAGAGGGAAGGCAAATGATATGGATATTGTTTGGGGTGGGCGATGGGAACCAAGGGCAAACATTGAGGGAAGGCAAATTGAAGTGATTATTATGTAGTGCGAGAATAAGATGTTGTTGGAAAGAATAGAGTTGCTATGATTTACTAACGGTATCATATTTGCATTGTCATGGATATACCAATCACTTAGAAATCTTTCCATCTGGCAATTCTGTTCTTTATAGCATCAAAATGAATTTCTTTAGGAATTATCAAGCACAGAAACATATATTCATATCTCTATAGATAGCACTGGGACAATATTATTTCTTTTTAGCACAAACTGATTAAATAGATATAACAATGTTCAAAATTCAAGAGGGAAAGAGATTATGGACTGGAGGGGCAAGGAGATAGGTTCACACAGGGTCAAGCCCCGTTGTTGTGTTAGTGGCTCAAAAGTATATGGAAACTGAATTCCACACATTGATTTAAAATACCCAGCTAGATCTTTGGCAATATATCTCTGTTGGTAGTTTTGACTTCATTATATTTACATGTTGTTTGTACAATGCAAGATGAAAAGAAAATTGTCCTTTAGAACCAGAAAGTACATTCTTGGGTTGTAAACAACCAAAAGGGCTCTTGAGGATTGCCTGCCCTTAAGGGTGAGCTTCAGTGAGTGATACAGTTTCAAATGGGGAGGAAAAACCAAGCTATTGCAATCTTTGATCATCCTTCATTTGCCAGCCTCACCATGGATATATTATTCAGTCCATATCTATATTGCATGGCAGTCTTGAAGATGCAGGGCATGTTGATGAAGAATCAGGTGGATCTGAGGGAAAATTGCTGAAAGTGGCTCTCTGAAGACTGCATGTCTACTGTGAAGCTCCTTCAAAATGCAGGCAGTTAAACTCATCTGTTCAAGAAGGAAAAATGTGACCAATAAACCACAGAACAATGTTTAATATGGATATTGTTTGGGGTGGGGGATGGGAATCAGGATAAAAAAGAATAAAGCCCTTTTGGAAGCCACTGTCTTGATTTTGTGGAAGCAACTTAGAATTCACTAATGTTTCTCTTTTTGGATGCATCTGATGAAGAGAACTGTGGTTGGTTGTTGTGGGTTTTCCGGGCTGTATTGCCGTGGTCTTGGCATTGTAGTTCCTGACGTTTCGCCAGCAGCTGTGGCTGGCATCTTCAGAGGTGTAGCACCAAAAGACAGAGATCTCTCAGTGTCACTCAGTGTCAGTGTCACAGTGACACTGAGAGATCTCTGTCTTTTGGTGCTACACCTCTGAAGATGCCAGCCACAGCTGCTGGCGAAACATCAGGAACTACAATGCCAAGACCACGGCAATACAGCCCGGAAAACCCACAACAACCATCGTTCTCCGGCTGTGAAAGCCTTCGACAATACATAGAACTGTGGTTCTCGAAAGCTTATGCTACAATGAAGTTGGTTAGTCTTTTTTTTTCAAAAAAAAATTATTGGATGGGTCAGTATACACAAATCATAATATTCAATATCAATATCCATCACATTATATCACTCCCACCCATTCCCCCCTTTTCAGTTGACTTCCAACAGTTTTCCATTCCCTTCACCTACATTACCTCACTATCTCCTATAATATTAATTTCTACATTATAATATATAGTATAACATATCTATATCTGCCATGTTTAGAATAAGTCTCTAATGTTACTTTCACGATTATAATATAAAATATACTATATCATTCTTACTTATACACTATCCATATTTTCACCTCTAACTAATATAAAGTAAAGATCCATTCTCCCCTCTTAACAATTATCCAAAGACCACATTTTGCCTTTCATGTCCCATTTCCCCCCCACATAATTCTTAAGTTTCTCCCAACTCATAACATATTCCACAGTATCTTGTTCTTTCAACTTCCTTGTTAGCTTGTCCATTTCTGCCATATTTAGTAACTTCAGAATCCAATCTTCCACTGATGGTATCTCTTGAGTCTTCCACAACTGTGCATAAGACATCCTAGCCGCAGTAATCATATAAAACACCATTGTTCTGTCCATTCTATCAAATTCTTCTAGGTTCATACTTAATAACAACAATTCTGGGTTCTTACTCACATTTTTCTGTAAAATATCTGACATAACCTCTACAATTTCCCCCCAGAATTGTTTAGCTTTTTCACAAGTCCACCACATATGATAAAAAGAACCTTCTTGTTTCTTACACTTCCAACACTTATCTGACATTTGACTATTACCATTTGCTAACTTTTTTGGCATTAAATACCATCTATACATCATTTTATACACATTTTCTCTTATAGTGGTACATGTTGAAATTTTTATAGTATTTTTCCACAACCTTTCCCAAGCTTCCATCGATATATCTTTATTACAATTTATTGCCCATTTCACCATCTGTACTTTAACTATCTCATTTTCTGTAAACCATTTTAACAGAATCATATATACTTTAGATATCATCTTTTCCCCCTCTTGAAGTAAACATTCTTCTAGTTCCGAGTTTTTAGTCCTAAATCCTACCTTTCTACGATCTGTATCATATAAGTCTTTTATTTGTCTATATTGAAACCAACCATACTGAAACGGCAGTTCTTCATTGGTTTTAAGTATATATTTATCACAATCTACTCTTAAAATTTCTTTATATGTCCTCCACTCCTCTCCATCATATTCCACCTTTGGGTTTACAACTTCTGCAGGTATAATCCACATTGGAGTCTCTTCATCTAAATATCCCTTATATTTTTTCCAAACTGCAAATAAACTCCGTCTCACAAAATGATGTAAAAACATAGCATCAGCTCGTCTTCTCATACCACAGATACGCATGCCATCCAAAAGATTTGTTATATCCTTCCAACGTCAATAGTTTATGGTTTTTCAATAACATCCACTCTTTCAACCAAACCAAACATAGGTGCTTAAAGGTGCTACTGGACTCTACTATTTTGTGACTACAGACTAACATGGCTAACTTCTCTGGATCTTGTTTTTCAATGGTATTCAAGTCCGTCAGTTCCATTTCAAGATTCAGGTTCAGGTTTTTCTGGGATTCCAAAGTTATTTCAGTTCCATTATTCCCTACTGGGAAATATTTCAAGGGGGCTGGTGTGACTGCTTTTCAACCAAATGACACCACAATTGCAGGCAATCTAGTGCTGCCTTTCTACTAAAGAACCCCAAAGTTTCAAGTGAATTGTTTTTTTTTTAAATAATTTTTATTGGATTAGGAAATATACAATAATTGATTAATACATTAAACTTATCCAAATTAACCCTTTTGCATAGATATATATGCCACCCCCTCCCCCTTTTCTTTGTTGACTTCCAACAACACTTGAACCCCCCATTTATTCATAGCTATTATTATTACACTATATTACTATCATTTTTACCATGGTAAAGATCTTAATATGTTTTTCTTTCGTTAAAGTCTTTTTATATAAAATTTAAAATCCCTCCAAAGACCACAATTGTCCTTTAACATCGCATTTCTTTTCCAAATATTTCTTAAGTTTCTTCCAATCCTCCAAAAAAGTTTCTGGATCTTGCTCATTCAAATTTCTAGTTATTTTATCCATTTCGGCCATGTACAACAGCTTCCTTGTCCATTCTTCAACATTCGGTATTTCTTCTTTTTTCCAATATTGAGCATATAGAATTCTTGCTGCTACTAACATATAATATAACAATGTCTTATCCTTTCTATTAACCTCTTCTAAGTGTAAAGATAATAATAACATTTCAGGATTTTTAGCAACATTATATTGTAATATCAAAGACATTTCAGCACATATTTTAGACCAGAAGTCTCTAGCCTTTTGGCAAGTCCACCACATATGAAACAAAGAACCTTCATGCTCCTTACATTTCCAATATTTGTTTGATAACTGTTTGTTAGCTATGGCTAGTTTTTTCGGTGTTAAATACCATCTATACAACATTTTATATCCATTCTCTTTAATACTAATACAAGATGATATTTTTAGGGTATTTTTTTCATAATTGTTCCCATGCTTCCGTGGTTATTTCTTTATTACAATTTATAGCCCACTTTACCATTTGAACCTTTACTGTTTCATCTTCTGTAAACCACTTCAATAACAACTTATACATTTTAGATATTGCTTTATTATTATCTCCCAATAATAACTCTTCCAAGTCCAAGTTTTTAATTCTAAAGCCTATCTTCCTTTTATCTGAGTCAAATAAGTCTTTAATTTGCCTGTATTGTAACCAGCCATATTTGAATGGCAAATCCTCATTTCGTCTAAGCTTCAACTCATCCTTTTCTAGTATTGTTAATTCTTTGAGGGTAAGCCATTCCTTTCCCTGGTATTCCAAATTTGGGTTTACTTCAGCTGGTATAATCCAAAGTGGTTTCTTTTCTTCTGTGAGTTTCTTGTATTTAAGCCAAGTTAGCAATAAATTTCTTCTTAGGTAGTGGTGCTGAAACATTGCATCCATTTTATATTTTTTCATACCACATATATGCATGCCATCCAAATAATTTATTGTATCCTTCCAACGTTAATAACTTATGATTGGTCAAGGACACCCATTCTTTTATCCACACCAAACATATTGCTTCATGATAAAGTCTTAGGTCAGGTAACTGCATTCCTCCTCTTTCCTTTGCATCACATAAGGCTTTCATTTTTACTCTTGGCTTCTTCCCTGCCCAAACAAACTCAGATATTTTCCTCTGCCATTTTTCAAACTGTTTTTTATCTTTCACAATTGGTATTGTTTGCATTAAAAACATCATTCTGGGCAATACATTCATTTTAATTGTAGCAATATGACCTAACCACGACAGATTTAGTTTATTCCATTTTATCATATCTCTTTCAATTTGAGTCCAGAGCTTTTCATAATTATTCTTAAATAAATCTATATTCTTAGCAGTGAGCTCTATCCACAAATATTTGATTTTGTGTACCACTTTGCAGTTTGTTAATTCACTCAATTCTTGCTGCTGCTTCTTGGTCATATTTTTTGTTATTATTTTTGACTTCTTTTTGTTTATATAAAAGCCCGCCAAATCTCCAAACTCTTTTATTTTATCCAACTATCTTGGCAGGGTTTGTACAGGATCTTCCACTATAAACATCACATCATCTGCAAAAGCTCTCAATTTGTAGGAAGATCCTTTTATTTTTATTCCTTTTATACTGTCATCTTCTCTAATCCTTCTCAATAATACCTCTAAGACCATCACAAACAAAAGGGGCGATAAGTGGACATCCTTGTCTGGTTCCTTTCCTTATTTCGAAGTTTTCTGTCAGGTCATCATTAACACTAATTGTTGCTCTTTGTAGTTTATAAATTGTTTTCACAGCTTCTATAAATTCATTTCCTAAATCCATCTTCTCCATAGTCGCAAACATAAAATTCCAGTTCAAATTGTCAAAGGCCTTCTCTGCATCTGCAAAGAAAAGGCCAACTTCCTTGTCTGGGCATTTGTCATAATATTCAATGTCATTTATCACGATTCTCAGATAGTCTTTTAATTGTCTATTTGGTAGGAATCCAGCCTGATCTTCTTCTATAAACTCCATTAGCCATATTTTAAGTCTTATCTGCTAATATTCTTGCCGTTATTTTATAATCGTTGTTTATGAGCGATATAGGTCTATAATTTTTAACGTCTGACAGGTCTTGATTTTCTTTTGGGATCAGAGCGATATTTGCTTCATTCCACGTATCTGGGAGGCCTTTTCCTTGAAACATATCATTCGTTATATTTTTTAAAATCGGTACTAGGTCCTCCTTCATTACTTTATAAAATTTAGCTGTGATCCCATCTGGTCCTGGTGCTTTCCCAATCTTAGCCATTTCTTTTTTTTTTTTTTTGAAAAATTTTTATTGGGTTAGAATCCATTATTTCCACATTTACATTCAATTTTCCCCAATTTTTTCATCTCTAACCCCCTCCCTTTCCCCCCCCCCTTTTTGTTGACCTCCAACAGCTTTCCAACCCTTTGTCCCCTTTCCCTTACTTTTATTAGCTTCCTCTATCTAAAACAAATATATATTCTCCATTATTCTAAGCAGTACATCCTTAACTATTTTTAACATTATATGCCCAAACTGTAAGCCTTTGTTTCCATCTTAGATAAACAATTTATCCCAATTTTTCAATTTCAGGTATTTCTATATATCATAAACCATATAGATCATACGTTCGTTTATATCAAACAATTTGACTTATTCTCTATATATATTACTCATTCTATCTTTTTATAATAGTTCTATATATCTCTCCTCACGTAGTCAATCAATTTGACCCATCTATATCTTCAGACATTCAGTTTGGTACAAAACTTGTCAGAAAAAAAAGAAAATATTGTTAGTTAATCACTCCTTATATTTAGTCCTTATAATTAATTATTTTCTCTATGTTCTGTTTGTTAACCTATATATATCTATATATATGTCAATCTATTAATCTGACTGCTTATTAATTCACATTTATCTCTTCTCCCCCCGGTAAAGTCTCCCCCCTCTACTTCAATACTTCAGTAGTTCTCAAACTGCCACAGTTTTCCTCTCACCTCCCATTTCTTCTCCAGGTATTGTTTCAGCTTCTCCCAGTCTGTGTTGAACTGCCCTGAGTCCAGATCTCTCAATTTTCTTGTCATCTTGTCCATTTCAGCCATATACAGCAATTTGTAAGTCCAATCTTCAATAGTTGGCACTTCTTGTACTTTCCATTTTTGCGCATACAAAAGTCTAGCTGCTGCTGTCATATAAAATATCAACGTCCTGTGTTGGGCTGGAATTCCCTCCATTCCCAAGTTCAGTAGCAGGAGTTCTGGGTTCTTATTAATTTGAAATTGTAAAATTTCACTCATTTCTCTTATTATTTCCCCCCAGTACTGCCTGGCTACCTCACACGACCACCACATATGATAGAGGGAGCCCTCATGCTTCTTACATTTCCAGCATTTATTAGAAGTATTCAAATTCCCTAGCGCAATCTTCTTTGGTGTCATGTACCAACGATAGATCATTTTATAAATGTTCTCTTTGATATTAATACATGTCGTTGTCTTCATTGTAGTTTTCCACAAGTATTCCCATGCCTCCATTGTTATTTCTTTATTAAAGTTTATAGCCCATTTCACCATTTGTGTTTTAACTATCTCATCCTCGGTATACCACTTCAACAGTACTTGGTATACCTTGGATATTCTTTTCTTATCTTCTTTAAGAAGGGTCTGCTCTAGTTCCGAATTCTCTATTCGTATACCTCCCTTTACAGAGTCCGAATTATATAAGTCTCTGATCTGTCTATACTGGAACCAATCGTAGTTAGGTGATAGTTCCTCTTGTGTCTTTATTCTAAGTTTGGATGCTTCAGTTTTAGTTATTTCTTTATACGTTAAACATTGTTGTTCATTATCAACAGCTCTCGGGTCTATCACCTCATATGGAACCACCCACAAAGGGGTTCCTTCTTGTAGATAAATTCTGTACTTCTTCCAGATTATGTATAAACTTCTCCGAACAAAGTGATGCAGGAACATCGAGTTGACCTTTACTTTGTCATGCCATAAATATGCATGCCATCCAAATATTTTTTTATATCCCTCTAGGGCTAATAGTTTCTTGTTCTTTAATGTCATCCATTCTTTCAACCAAACTAGGCAGATTGCATCGTGATAAAGTCTCAGATTGGGCAGTTGCATTCCGCCTCTTTCCTTTGCATCTTGTAAAACTTTCACTTTCACTCGAGGCTTCTTGCCTGCCCAAACAAAATCTGATATTTTCCTCTGCCATTTTTCAAATTGTTTGGAGTCTCTGATGATTGGTATTGTCTGTAGCAAAAACATTACTCTTGGTAACACATTCATCTTAACTGCTGCAATCCTGCCCAACCATGACAAATTCAATCTATTCCATTTAATCAAGTCTCTCTCTATCTGAGTCCATAGTTTTTCATAATTGTTTTTGAATAGATCTATGTTCTTTGCAGTTAATTCGACTCCCAAATATTTCACTTTACTTGTTACTTCACAATCCGTTGTTTCCATTAACAATTGTTGTTTCTGCTTAGTCATATTTTTGCATAATATCTTTGACTTCTTTTTGTTAATGAAGAAACCTGCCAAGTCTCCAAACTCCTTGATCTTATCTATCACTCTTGGCATGTTCTCCAATGGGTCCTCTACAATTAACATTATGTCATCCGCAAATGCTCTGACCTTATATGAATAGTCCTTTATTTTTATTCCACGAATTTCATCATCTTGACGTATTTGTATCATCAGAATCTCCAATACTAAAATGAACAACAATGGAGATAACGGGCAACCTTGTCTTGTTCCTTTACTTATCGTCAATTTCTTGGTCAATTCATCATTCACCACAATTGCTGCAGTCTGGTCTCTATAAATTTCCTTAATTGCTCTGATGAATCTTTCTCCCAATTGTAGCTTTTCCATAGTGGCAAACATAAAGTCCCAGTTTAAATTGTCAAACGCTTTTTCAGCGTCAACAAAGAAGAAACCAACCTCTTTGTCATAATATTGACCAACGCTTGTCATAATATTCAATAGCATTGATCACTGTCCTTAAGTTGTCTCTTATTTGTCTGTCTGGCAAAAAGCCTGCTTGTTCCTCCTCTATGACTTCCGAGAGCCACCCCTTCAATCTCTCCGCCAATATCTTCGCAAAAATTTTATAGTCATTGTTGAGTAGCGATATAGGTCTATAATTTTTCACATTAGTCAGGTCTTGGCCCTCTTTTGGGATCAATGATGTATTCGCTTCACTCCAAGTTTCTGGAATCCTTTGATCCCTTAAAACCCCATTCATCACCTCTTTTAGGAATGGTACCAGTTCATTAGCCATTGTCTTATAGAATTTAGCCGTAAGTCCATCTGGCCCTGGCGCCTTTCCTAGATTTGCAGATTGTATTGCCTTACTTATTTCCTCGTCAGTTACTTCACTATTCAACTTATTTCTCCAAGCTTCCGAGATTTCTGGAAGTTTGGTTTTCTCCAAATATGACGCTATTGATTCTTTGTTTACTTCTTTTTTATTATACAGCTTAGCGTAAAATTTATAAAAGGCTCTACTAATGGTAGCCTGCTCCAAATACGTTTTGTTATCTTCGCAAATTTTATTTATTATCTTCTTTTCCCTTTTCTTCTTCAATTGCCATGCCAGGTACTTCCCAGGTTTATTAGCACCCTCAAACGCTTTTTGATTCAGTCTTTTGAGATTCCACTCCAATTCTTTATTGCTCATTGCTGTTAGCTGTTCTTGAAGTATTTTAATTTCCTGATATACCTTCTTTTTCCCTGGTCTCTTTTTTAGCTGTATTTCTTTGGCTTTTATTTTCTCCTCAATCTCTTGTCTTTTCTCCTCTTTCTTCTTTCTTGCTCTACCATTTAAGTCCATTAGTATGCCCCTTACAACCGCCTTGTAAGCATCCCAAACTTTATTGGTTGGTACTTCTTTATTCACGTTGTATTGTATAAAAAACTTTGTCTCTCTTCTCAGTATTTCCATATTCTCTCTTTCCTGTAACAAGTCCTCATTTATTCTCCATGCTTTCCTTTTTCTCTTTTTTCCAAATTTCCACATAATTGGGTTGTGATCTGAGCCTACCATAGGCATTATTTCTACCTCCTTAGTCCATAATGCTAAGTCTTTTGAGGCCCAGATCATATCAATTCTTGATAATGTAAAATGCCTTGCAGAATAGAAAGTAAACTGTCTGCTTTTAGGATATTCTCTCCTCCATACATCTTCAAGAGTCTCTTGTTGAATCAACTCAAAAAAAAGCTTTGGTAATAGTCCTCTTTTCTTTTGTGCCGTTGTAGTCTTTTTGTCTAGTTCCAAGTCTGTCACTCCATTGAAGTCTCCAGCAAGAATTATCTGGTCGTATGCAAGATCGTCTAAATGCTTCCTTAAATCCTCAAAGAAGCTTTCTTTTGCACCGTTAGGTGCATAAAGTCCGACTACCAACACTCTCTTTAAATTCCAAATACATTCCACTGCTACAAATCTAGCTTCCACATCTCTCATAACAAATTTTGGCTGTAGCTCCTCTTTTATGTACAACACCACTCCTCTTTTTTTCTTGTTGGAGGCCGCTACATATTCTTTGCCCAATTTTCCAGATTTTAAATATTTTACGTCCTGCTTTCTGATATGGGTCTCTTGCAAACAAACAATGTCACATTTTTGTTTTAGTAGCCAGTGAAAAGTATTTTTCCTCTTATTCGGTGAGTTTAGTCCATTTACATTCCAAGATAATACTTTACACTCCATACTCATGATCTTGTTGGTAAGTCTTTTTCATTGTCCTTAATAAATCGCTCCATCTCTCGCTCAGATCTGATGCGTTTTTTGGCCCCTCCAAACTCAAAGGACACTCCTTCCGGTAACTCCCATCTGTACCTGATTTTCATGTCCTTCAAAATCTGAATTAGCACTTTATATTTTTTCCGGTCCAGTAACACTGATCTGGGCAGTTCCTTCATTATAATAATCGTCTTGCCATCAATCTCCAATGGATCTTGAAACTGTTTTGTCACAATCCTCTCTTTCATATTTCGTGTTGTAAACTGCACAATCACATCTCTTGGTAGTTTCCTCTGGGTTGCTATTCTCGAATTCACACGGTATGCCACATCTAGGATAGCCACAACTTCCTCCTCCTCCTTCCCCAGGTACTCAGCCAACACCTCAGTCATCTGTTCTTGCGCTGACTTTCCTTCCACTTCTGGCAAGCCACGAAAACGTAGCTGCTTCTCCATATGTTTAGTTTCTGCAACTGACATTCTCCCCTTCACCAATCTCATCTCTGTTTGTTGCGTGTCTGCTAAATTCTCCATCGCGTCTTCTACTGTTTTAACTCTCTGCTGCGTTCCTTGTAATTCACTTCGTATTGTTTCCATACCTTTTTTCACTTCTGACAGCTCCGATTTTACTGTCTGTGTAACCTCTTTAACCTCTTTTATCAGCTCCAATTTCGTGTCCTTAAGTTCTTTAATCATATCTAAAAGTTTTTTGTCCAGGTTTTTATCCAGGTTTTCTATTGCCGATTGCCACTCTTTTTTTGACATCGTGGGGCTTGCTTTAGCTCGCTCCCACGAATCCGCTCTCTTCCTTAACTCCGTGGCGTAAAATTTAACGTTTTTCTATTTTAAATGTCCCGGTCTTCTTATAGAAATTAAATTTTAAAGAGTCCAAAATGTCGGGCGTCTTTTCTCTATGGTTTCTCTATGATTTTGTAATCCAAGATGGCCTACTTCCTCTTCCGCTGAAGCCGCGACCCTTCCCCTTTCAAAAATGGCGATTCCCTACTTCCTGCCCTCCAGCAAGGGCCGCTTCTCTCCAGCCACTCTATTGTTATTACGCACTTCCTGTCTCCCGTCTTCCCACAGCAGATCTCACGATGGTGCCTTTTTCTCACAGCTCCAAAGCCACAGGTATTCAAAACAATAGTCCCATTTCTTTAATAACTTCTTTAAACTTAGTCTCTTTTTAAATTCAATTCCTGCCGAGTCTTCCCCTCCTTTTCACTAGTCTGTTGCAGTTTAAAAATCTACTTTTTTTCCTCTCTGTTTTTATCAATCTGTCCCGTCTCAGAAGATAATGATCTTTACCTTCTCTTCACTTTTCTCGGGTTGTAATCGCTGCTTCGATTTTAAGTTCTCCTCTCAGCTTCTTCCCCCAATCGATGCTTGGGTATGTAGGTCTTATGCCAGCCGAATTGGCCCCAAAACTGCCGCAGAGATTATAGCCGACCCGTCGCAAGGTGGGACCTCAAGGATCGGGGGGAGACTCGCTGTGTAGAGCCCCCCCTCGTCCGAGATCTAGCTCACCCTAGGGTCTTGAGCGTTCTTTGCCTGCTCCCCGCCTGAGAGCAGTCGGCCGCGGGCTATTTTCACCCCGCCGGCCGGTTAAAACGGCAGTCCGGTCAGCTCTGCAAGTGGAGCTGCGTTAGACCTCCATGGATCCCAAACAGGAAGTCCCAATCTTAGCCATTTCAATTGCTTGTTTGACTTCTTCTTCTATAATTGGAGTGTTCAGTCCTTGTTTCATCTCTTCTGGTATCCTTGGAGATGGGCATTCATCAAATACCCATCTATATCTTGTTGATTCACTGTTTTCTTTTGAAATAGCCTTGCATAATATTTAAAAAATGCACGCTTGATTGAATGATGATCTTTCAATTCTTTACCATCCTCTATTATTCTATTAATAATTTTCTTTTCCTTCTTTTTTTTCAATTGCCAGGCTAGATACTTTCCTGGTTTATTTGCTCCTTCAAAAGTCTTCTGCTTTAATGTCTTTAGTTTCCATTCTAGCTCTTTATTACTAATAGCTGTTATTTGATCTTGTAGTATTTTAATTTCCTGTATTATCAACTTTTCCCCTGGCCTTTTCTTTAATTGTTGTTCTTTTTTGTGAATTTTGTGAATTTTTTCTTGTATTTCTTGCCATTTCTCCTGTTTTCTTTTCTTGTCTTTACTATTGAGTAGTGTTAGATTTCCTCTTATTACAGCTTTATATGCATCCCATACCATCTGTGTCGACACTTCATTATTGTTATTTGTCAAAAAAAAAATTGCTTAGTTTCTTCTTTCAAATACTTCAGATTTTCCTGTTTTTGTAATAAATCCTCATTTAATCTCCATTTAAATTTTCTCTGCCCCATTGTCCATTTCCATGACATTGGATTATGGTCTGCACTCACCCTCGGTAAAATTTCTACTTTTTTAGTCAATAAAGTCAAGTCCTTAGTGGCCCAAATCATATCAATACGTGAAAATATTAAATGCCTTGTGGAGTAGTATGTAAATTCTGAACTTTTTGGATTTTCTTTTCTCCATATGTCTTCCAATTGTTCTTGCTGAACTAAGTCAAAAAAAGTCTTTGGTAACTTCCCTGATTTTTTGACAGTTGTTTTAGATTTTTTATCTAGTTGTAAATTCACTACACCTTTGAAATCTCCAACCAATATCATCTGGTCAAATACATCCTGATCTAATTTGTTCAATAAGTCTTTAAAGAATTGGTCTTTTGCTCCATTTGGCGCATAGAGGGCTATTACCAACATTTTTTTTTGCATTTACATTTACTTCTACAGCCACATAGCTTACCTCTTGATCCTGAAAAATTAATTTTGATTCTACAGTCTCATTTATGTAAATCACTACTTTCTTCTTTTGTTTGGACAATGATACATATTCTTTCCCCAATTGTTTATTTTTTAAATATTTTATATCTTTATCTTTGATATGTGTCTCTTGTAGGCATATTATATTGCAGTTCTGCTTTTTTAGCCAATGAAAAACTGTTTTTCTCTTTTGGGGTGAGTTTAGTCCATTTACATTCCACGATATTAATTTGTACTCCATATTGTTAGATTTTTTGATAATTCAGGAAAGTCCTCTGCATGTTCCTGTGCAAACTTTCCCATCTGCTCCTTTGATTTAATAACAATTCTCAGGGCTTTGTAGTAAAAGCTTAGTCCTTCTGGGATTTCCCATCTATATCTAATATCTTTATCTCTTAGTTTCTGGGTTAATTCCCTATATTTTTTTCTCTCTTGGAGAATCCGTTTTGGCACTTCTTTCATGATCTTGATTCTACTGCCCTCTTTTATTAAAGGATTTTCAAAATGCTTTTTAAGAATCTCCTCCTTCATTCTCTTTGTCACTAGTTGGACGATTATATCTCTGCTGTGCAAAAGCTGAGTTGATTCTGTATGCCAAGTCCATATTTGCTGTTATTTCTTCCTTTTCTTTCTCTAGAAATTCTGACAATATCTCTGTCATCTGTTCTTGTGTAGTTTGGGTCTCAGATTCCTGGATGCCATGAAATCTTAACTGCCTCTCTGTCGCCTTGCATTCCATCATTGCCACTCTTGTCTGAATCACTTGGTTTTCATGTTTCATTTCTGCTTTTATATCATTTGTCTTTTGTTCTACCTGTTCCACTTTCTTAGTTGTTGCTTGCAAGTCCTCCTTTACTCCCTCTATATTTTTTGCCAGTGCAACTACATCAGCTTGAATAACATCTCTCATCTTTTTAAAATCCTTTGCCAGCATTTCTTACATCTTCTGTAACAACTCTTTATGGTTCCCTGCCACTTTTCCTCCCCATCCTTCAATCGTTGCTTCTACTGAGGCTTGCCATTCCTTGTCCGCTCCTTTTTTTCCTGCCATCATGGGACTCGGTTTTGAGCCTCCCCACGTATCTGCCCTTCTTCTTAAATCCATGGTGGATTGTTTAAAAGCTTAGGTTATCTTAATATTTGTTGCAGAAAAAAATAAAATAAAAAAGTCCTTTTAAAATCCAAAATGTCAGGCGTTTTTTCTCTATGGTTTGTTTATAGCACCTCTATGGTTTCTGGCTTAACTTCGTACCTTAGTTAAGATGGCGCACTTCCTGTTCCTGTTGTCTTCGTAGCCCCTCCAATAAGTGTTTGTTTTGCTTCCAAGTGACACCTTTCTCGCTGATCCTCTTCCCTTTCCCTTTGCTGTCCTTGCTAGGAATCCAGTTATCTGCTCTGCTGTTAACTTCCCATCTCGTGATGTTTCTCTAGTCCCCCTCCGCTTTCTCATGCCAGTTATCTCAATTCTAAGTGTAAACAATATTTCTTTTCCAAGTTTTTAGTCCTTATTTAGTTCCCAATGTCTCCAATTTAACACTGCCTCTATTACTAATCATTAGCTCTTTTAAAATCTGTCAATTAATTTATTTTCTCTTGGTCTTTTTGTTGCCAATCCGTTTTAAATAATCCGATAATGATCTTTACCTTTGCCAATTCTGCGGGTTGTCTGTGTTGTTTCCTTTGCTTATTCTTTGGTAAAAGTTGTTACTGAAGCTTGGTTATGACTATCTTATGCCATTTTAATGACTCCTGAGGCACTGCAGAGATAGTAGCTCTCCCTTCTTTGAGGGGACCTCAAGGTGATGGTGGGAGTCCTTTATTCAGAACCCCCCCTTCAGCAAGATCTACACTCTCTCGGGGATGCGTAGTGTTCAAGCCCAACTTCTCCCTGAAGTTGGGATGGAAACAGGCGTTTGGGTGCCCCGCTTTCCAACAAAAACAGTGTCTTGGACAGCCCCAGTTGGAGGCTGCTTCAGATCTCCATTAATCCAAGCCGGAAGTCCCCAAAGTTTCAACTGAATTGGACCAAGGTGTCCAATTCTATGGGCCTCTGAACAAGGAGTCCCCAGCAATCATGTTTAGAGAGCTGTGTACTGGAAGGAAAAAATGTCTTCACCTCCACAAAGAAAGAAGGGAATAAGAAGGAGCCAACCAGACTTGCAGCTCTATCAGGATTTGCACCTGACTTGTGCCAGCCAAGTGATGCCCCAGATCGGGCGAAATGCACACCAGCTGCAAGCCACCTTCCCTGGTCTGGGCACACTCACCTGATTGGATCCTACTAGAAGGGAGGAATGCCACTGCTTGTGAAATTTGAAAATCAATGAAAAACAAGATGCCTACTGATGGTAAGCATCTGGACATGGATTTTTTGAGGAGTGTGTTTTTTGTAATTACCAAATAATAGAACTCACTTGTGTAGCTTTTAAAAACGAATGCCCTCAGTGGCTGCTGGTCAGCAATCTCAACAGTACTGCCAGCTTTCAAGCCTTAGTATCTGACAGTAAATGGCTAGGAAGGGGTTTCTAGGGCTATTTTGGCCTTTAAAGGAGGATTCATTGGAGTCAGGCCCAATAGCAACTACCATGTAACTTGCTACCACACAATATGCATGACTCATCCAATTGGATACTTGCTACTATTCAACAGCAACTATCCCTGAAAGCTAGTGTGGCATAGTGATTAGAGTTTCAGACTAGGACCTGGGAGACCCTGGTTCAAATTAGCACACTGCCATGGAAGCTCACTCAGTGATCTTGGGCCAGTTACATATTATTAGCTTAACAGGCTTAACTCACATGACTGTTGTGAGAATGTAATAGAGGAAAGAAGACTGGTGTTAGCTGCTTTGAAGATCTATTGTGAAGAAACGTGGGTTACAAATAAGGTAAATAATTAATAAGTATATCTGAAGTTGGGAGGGCAGATTGCTTGATAGGTGGGGAGGAGAGAAAGAAAAAGGGAAAGGTCAGAGTACAGGGTTGCCAGGAAAAGGGAAAGTGAAGGAGATACAGGACTTTCCTGAGTGTGCAACTGGACTATAAATTTCCCAGGCAGTGGCTGCCAGGGAGAGGGAAGGAGGGAAAGCTGAAGATGGGGCGGGGTGGGAAGATAAAGGTAGATTGTCTGGTTGGTGGGAATGAGAGAAAGCAGACAGAAAAAGGGAGAAGCTATGAGGCTTTCAGGGAAGGATAAGAAGAAATAATAGGAGAGAGGGTAAATGAGATCCCTCCTGCAAATCTTTGTGGGGGCCCTATGTTATGATTTTAAGTAAATGTGTGCATGTGTCTTTAAATGCTTGGTGTGATATAGGTGAAGAGTGGGGGGGTGAAAGAAAGGGATGAGTGAGTCATGATTTGTTGATGACTGAGAGTGTAGGCAGAGTGAATGCAGTTTTAGACTGAGAGTGGGGAAAGAACATTCAGTCAGGGAAAGAGAGGCAAGCAGTGTGCAGCCTTAGAAGAGTTCTGTGTGAATGAGTTTAAGTGAAGTAACTTTAAGAACTGAGAGCTACTCTTATGAAACCGATATGCTTCTTGAAAAAATAAAAGTTTACTTTGTTTTTGTTATATCCTGGAGTATCTGTCATTGCTATATCCCATTCCTATCTTCAGGGCCACATAGAACCACGAAGGAGCCTGACGTTTGGGCACATTACAAAAGGGAAAATTTAAATAAAACATCTTGGAATATAATATTCCTGGTGGCAGCAATCTACCCAGAGGGTGTAAGAGAAAGATTAAAGGCAAAATCTACCCAAATAAAGAAAGGGGTCATAACAAGTGGAGGCTTAGCGGTGGGATCTCAAACACCCTGAGGAGGAGAAAATATTTTTAGTGGGATATAATGGCCTGGGAAGAAGGAAGATTCTGAGAGAAAGGCATTCTGAAAGGACAGAAAGCCAAAGAGACAGAGGGCCAAGCTACACATGACGAATGACACTTGAACGGCAAGTGGATTGAGTGGAGGGCAAGTGAACAGGGAGAGAAATACACTTGCCATTCAAGTGTCATTCGTCATGTGTAGCTTGGCCCAGAGTGTTCAGTTAAATCCTATGAGGAATGTAGAACTGTTATAAAGGAAAGACACACAGAAGAACTAGTAGGATTTATAAGAGAGAACATAATCTGGTGAAGTTTAGTAAAATTGTAGAAGGAAATACAAGTAAAAAAGAGAAAAAAGGCAGTTTATGGGGATGAAAAGGGAGGCTCTGATTCAGAAGTGCAAAGAGTTAAATTTACCTCATGAGGGGAAAAGTGTAGAAGAACTGAGAGTTATACTGATACAGAGCAGTGTGGAACCTAGTAGAACTGCAGAGGAGAGAAACCTTGAGGGAATGTGTAATCCTAGTCCAGAATATTTAGAGTTTCTGTGGGCCAAGCTACACATGACGAATGACACTTGAACGGCAAGTGGATTTAGTGGAGGGCAAGTGAACAGGGAGAAATACACTTGCTGTTCAAGTGTCATTCGTCATGTGTAGCTTGGCCCTGAGATAACAAAAACAGTTTGAGAGGGAAAAGTGGAATGAACAAAAGCAGCTTGAAATGGAACATTTGAAAGCTGAAGTTGAACAAAAGCAGCTTGAAAGGGAAAAGTGGAGAGTTGAAATATAACTTAGAACTCAAGAGATGGGAAGACAAACTAGTTTGGAAGCAGAAAGATTACAATTAGAAAGAAAGAGACTTAAGAGTGGGGACAAAAAGGAGGGAAACTCTGAATCCAGAGCTGATTTTCCTAGAGTTATCCCAAAAGATTTTGTGGTGTGTGTGTCAGGAGAAGATCCACAAATTTTCCTGTCAACTTTTGAAAGGTCTGCTCAGAACTGGGAAATACCAGAGAGACAATATATGAAGTATTTACCCAGCTTAATTAGAGGGGAATTGGCTGAGATCTACAACACATTTCCCTCAGATAAACCTGTTGTTTATGCCAAATACAAAGAGGCAGTATATGACAGATTTAGGCTAGGTGCTGATTACTTCAGAAAGAAGTTTAGAAGCCTAGTGCCTCAGAAAGAGAAGTCATTTAAGTCTTTTAGTGCCAAACTGATAGATTATTTTGATAAGTGGATTTCATCTGCCAAAGCTAACTCTAAAGAGGGAATAAGGGATCTAATGATTTTGGATCAGTTTTTATTTCAACTTCCTTCAGAGATCAGACTTCTGGTTAAAGATAAGCTTCCAGAGAATGTCAACCAAGCATCAGAATGGGCAGATAGATCAACACATAATAGAGGAGGGTGGGATCGCCGCGAACAGAAAGACTATTCTTATAAACCAGAGTTTAAATCAAGTAAAGGACAAGAAGGAGAAAGGAAGGGAACATATGAGAGAGCTGAGATTATAAAAAGTCAAGTTAAAATTGATAAAGAAACCAAGAAATGATAGAAGATGTTTTGTATGCGGTCTGAAAGGGCATGTAGCTTACAAATGTCTAAAGAACCAACCTAAGAACACAACACTTCAGCATGTATGGAGAGTCAGTAGAACTAACTCAGAGAATCAGAGTGAAGAAGCTACTAGAGACTCGAAAAGCTCAAACACAAATGAAACCTCCAGTAAAAACACTGCCTTACCCATAAACACTGAAGAAACAGTTTACTTCTGTGGGGTAAAGATACATATGGTTGCTCAGGATACTGAACTGAGAGAGGTGGTACAAATAAATGGGAGAGATACTTTAGACATTCTAGACACAGGAGCCTCAGTAACACTGGTCAGGGAGGATTGGGTTGATAAGAAAAACCTGATTCAAGATCATAATTTCCAAAGAAATGACGACAGATCCCGAGTTAAAGGACAAAAGAGGGAGAGCCAGGCAAAATGAGATTAATGAAGAAAGACATTTTTGTGTGGGAAAATGAGTCGTTACAGAAAAGGGTTACTAACCTAAAGGTAACTTTTGAAAAAATAGATACTTTAGAGCAAGAAAACTCCAATCTGGATATGGAATATAGAAAGCTGAAAAAGACTTTAGATAGCCAGAAAAACCTCAGATTTCAACTAGAGTCCTTAGAAAATCAGAATATACAAACTGATGAAGAGAATTTAGAACTCAGAACGGTTGAATCTTTGAAGGGTATAAACATCAAGATGGTTCAGTTACAATTAGAAAACAAAGAACTGGAAAGTGAGAAACAACAGCTTCAGAAGAATCTAGAGTTTATGAAAATATCTCTTAAGAAAGCTGAACGTTTAGAAGTCAGTTACCAAGGTTTGGATACAGAAAACCAAAGGCTGCATAAAGCCTTAGAAAGTTACAAAAAGATTCAGCATTTAGAAATGGTGATTTATTTTGTCATTGTTGCTCTTTTAATTGTCTTTCTACTAATGTACAGGAGCTATCAGTCAGTTAGAAATAGACTTTATGTAGGAAGAGAGAAACTTCTTGCTAGTAAAGTTGCTGAAATGGTTGAAGACAAATGTAAAGTACTAGAAAAGCTCAGCATGTGCAAAAAAGAGTATAAAGAGTTAGGAAACTCTGTGAAGGATGCTAGCCTTCTAAATGAATCAACCAGTGCATCAAACCTGAAGACAGTATGTAAAGAACCGAGCAGCTCAAAATCTGTTCTCAAGAAGGAAATAGAATGTTCAGAAAAGAATAGAATAGTGATAGAGAAACAACCAGAAGAAGCAAACAACAACCTAGTAGAGAAGGCCAAAGCCAAGATGACCTCAGCCCAGCAGTGGAACATCCCAGAGAGGAAGATGACCTCAGCCCAGCAATGGAACATCCCAGAGAGAGAGATAACCCCAGCCCAGCAGTGGAGCATCCCAGAAAGGAAGATGACCTCAGCCCAGGAGTGGAACATCCCAGAGAGTAAGATGGCACCCCACCAGAGGAGGAATGCAGGTTAAAGAAACCCAAGACTTTAAAACAAAACCCACAGAAGATTAAGAAATGGACTTAACAGGAACTGCAGAGACAATAAAACATTCCCTAAATCAGAGAAAGCTGCACACAACTCTTCTGAAAAAGAGATGTGTTCTGCTTAAGGACAGAGTATGTGTGTGGATTTGTAATGATTTTAAGTAATGTGTGCATGTGTCTTTACATGCTTGGTGTGATATAGGTGAAGAGTGAGGGTGAAAGAGAGGGACGAGTGAGTCGTATGATTGTTTGATGACTGAGAGTGTAGGCGGAGTGAATGCAGTTTTAGACTGAGAGTGGGGAAAGAACATTCAATCAGGGAAAGAGAGGCAAGCTGTGTGCAGCCTAAGTAAATTTAAGCAGTTCTGAGAGAAATCTAACCTATGTGGAAACCTGATCTGAGTATGTTCATGGCTTTTTTTGTTCGTATTGCTGTTCATGCCCATGTCTAGTTGTAACACCCTGTTTGTCAGTATATCTGATTCTGAACCTGGTTCCAACTGCTGATCAGGGCCACTCCTTTTTTCTGTGGATATGCAAGAATGTGAATTGTATGCTTGGTGTTTTCTTCTTACAAATCAAGAACAGGCTGGCCACTCAAGTTCCTGCTTTTAGGCTCACACAGCAAAAACAAAAACAAAATCCATTTATTAATAAGAACCCCATGACACTAAACTAATGTACACAAATATCAAAGGGGGGAGGACACTGTTCCATTGTAGGTATACAATAAATACACCACAATATGTACTCATGAAAGTACATTCATGGGAGTGCAAAACTGGACAATACAACTTATACGTTCATTTCTATCAAACCATTTTGAGATGTGAAGCATTGAAGCTGAAGCAAGCACCAGTAAGTGGTGCTGGGTCCCATTACTGTTGTGGGGGTTTGGGGTGCAAGTCCTTCCCCCCATGTGCATAAGGCTCCCTTGTACTCCTCTGCCCACCTGCTCACCTGCCACAACAGAATATAACATCATTTTATGGAACAATATGAAAACTATGGGTTGTGCTGGGGGACAATTCATTAAAAATCACCCCCTAAGCAGTGTCATTTTCAGTGCAATGAGGACATTTTCTGTCATGACAAGGAAGCACATGTCCTTTGCACATGTGTCTCCCTCATAGGTGCATTTTTGTGAGGGGAGGGGGGCAGATGGCATTTCTAGTTGGGATAGAACTGCACTTGTGCCAAGATCCACTACCAGCACAGAAAGCAAGCTCACATACTCACCATGGGCAACATTGCCATCAAAGGCCAGACTGCAATGGAAGCAGGCATGGGCTGCAGGAAGAAGAGGAGGAGCAGGGGGAGTCCTCTTCCATGGGACAAGGTGCTGGCACCATTCCAGTGCAGCACTGGCAGAAGTAAGATGCTTTTTCACCCACCCTCTGTGCTCCAGGTGGCCAGCGGGCCAATCACAACTTTAGGGGTTCAGCAGGTGGTTTTGAGGCATTGGGCTGGATCCTCAAGGGGTGAGTAGTGCATATCGGGTAGCTCACCCCTGTGGAATCAGGAGGCAAAG
This sequence comes from Eublepharis macularius, assembly GCF_028583425.1. NCBI lineage: Eukaryota > Metazoa > Chordata > Lepidosauria > Squamata > Eublepharidae > Eublepharis > Eublepharis macularius. The sequence goes on along the minus strand of NC_072796.1, from coordinate 78,663,245 downwards.
GCCAGACAGCATGGCTGGGGCCAGAACACCACTTGCTCCCATGGGGCCAGCATTGGGCTGAGGTGTCATACATCAAACAGCACCAGGCCTTCGGTGCCAGAGGATCCACTGCCCAGATGCCTGGCCAATGCTCCAACCTGGCTGTAATCAATAAAGTTGTGGCCATTCCAGCCAAAATCAAGATATCTGTATATCATTACTGGAACCCAGCTGAACTTAGCACATAGGTGGCAAGCAGCAATCAACATTCCTGCATCAGCAGTTTCACCTGTCTGTGATTCTTTGGCATTGCAGAAGCTGGTGCCAAATCACACTGATGCTGCAGGACCCTGCTCTGTGGAAGGAGGGGCAGTATACCTCACCCAGACTCCCTCTCAGTCCACTCACTGGCCTGCTCAACCTGCACCACTCATCCCCTTTGACCTCCGCCATCTCCTCCTCTTCAACTTTCCTCCTTGCCTTCACTCCACTCCATCACTCCTACTCAATCAACCCACCCTGAATGCTCTCCTGAGCCTGCTTTTATAGGGTTTCCCTTGGCTGCCTCCACCCTTCCTTCCAAGCTCCTTCTCTCTCCTGAGGCTGCCCAGCTGTGTCTGCTCTCAGGTGTTACTTCTCTTCCATTAACTCCTCCCGGCCTTTCCTGCCTCTCTAGCAAGGTGGGGCTGAATGTAAAGGTGTCCCAGCTGAGGCTTCCTCCAGGTGTGCCTTCTTCTCTCCCTCCCTCATTCTCCTTTAACCTTCTCTGCAGGACTAGGCTGGCAGGGCCTTTCCAGGTGCTGCGCCTTGGCCATCTCTGCCTCTGCTCACAAGGTGCCCTTCCAGCCGGCATCTGGGCTGCCTGTCCCTTGGAGCTGGGTGTGGCTGCGCTTCCCTGACTTTGCTCCTGAGGTGCCGCCCTGGCCAGTATCTGGGCTGCCTGTCCATTGCCGCTGGCCTGTCCCTTGATGCTGGGCACGGCTGCCCTTCCCTTGCAGGCTTCCCCCTCTGGCTCTTCCCCTCCCACACTTGCTGCTGGCTGTATTGCCTTCCCTGGAGCCTCTGGGTCCCCTGACTCTGCTGATGGGGCGCTGGGGCTGTTCTAGCACCCTGACTCTGCTGCTGGGGTGCTGTGACTGTTTCAGCCCCCTGGCTCTGCTGCTGGGGTGCTGTGACTGTTCCAGCCCCCTGATTCTGCTGCTGGGGTGCTGTGACTGTTCCCCCCGGACAAGTGCCTGTGGAAGCAGCTGGGCAGATGTTTCCCAGGGGTCTCCCGTCCTTTTCTCCAGGTAAGTCTGGCGGCTGGGTTGCGGACCCCAGACAGGAAGGTACTGGCTGGACATTAGGAAAAACTTCTTCATGTTATGAGCAATTCAGTAGTGGAATTGGTTGCCTAGGGAGGGTTCCCCCGCATTGGAAGTGTCCAAGGAGCAACTGGATGAATACTTGCTGTGGAAACTTTAGGCTATCGCTGCATTGGGCGGGGAGTTTGACTAGATGGTCTGTAAGGCCCCTTCCAACTCTATGATTCTATGAAATAATAATTTCTACCCATTTCAGTCTGAGTGCCTGTGTTTTATGGGAATAATGTATTACAGAACAATAGCACAGTGACAGTACTGAATATGTGAAGGTCTTCAGATCTGCATTCTAAGAAAAGGTATGTGTGCTAACATTCTGAACATTTTTCTCTCCAAAGCTTATTCAAATACGACATGAGATACTTTTTCCTCTTCCAGGGAGACATTTGCACAAAGGAAATTATACTGTATGCTATCTTTTAAAATAAGATTAAAAGAGCTACTATTTCATCACCAATGACTGCCATTAATTGCTGCACTGGAAGGAAGCTTGACATATCCCTGGATGGCACATCTGTTAACTGTATGTAGACTGCAATCAGTTAAATAGGTTTTCCAACAAATGGCCCGTCAAAGACTTGACACAAGAATTACTTATGCATATTGCCAGCCATTCATGCTTCCCTTTAAAACTGTCCATGCACAGGAATGTGAACCATAGAAAATATATAATAGCATTCAAATTGTATTGCTCATTCTGTTTAGTTCCTGTAGCCCTAATACCCTGCCACCACTCAAATCTTGATAAGTGCTGGTTTTATTTTCTTCTGTGTGTAGCCTGGAAAAACATAGCTAGAGAACACACCCAGAAGTCTGCATTCAGCCATCATGCAAAACCATAGTTTATTATTAAAACAACTTCAGAGTCTGGCTACCTTTTCATGTCTTCATCTTTATTCTCTTGCTGTTCATCTCCTCTGGAACTCACTGCCACAATAACTACATATCTCCCTCATTTTAACTATTTAAACTTCATTTTAAAATGTGCTTCTCTCTGTTGCTCCTTCTTCTCTTTCATGCTGTATTTTTTCTCCTTCCAATATCTTTTCACATTTTGAACCTATGATCCGAGCTCACATTTTTAATATACTTTTTATACCGTGACTAATTATTACATGCTTTATAAGCTATTCTTATGAATAATATTCTTTAAAATGTTGTTGTTGTTACTATGACGACAACTCCTGCTGCTATGTAGAGAAGAGAAGCCTTTTTTACTATCCTGTTTCATGAAATGGCTTGAATTGAGAGAAGGGAAATTCACAGTTCTTAGGTGAACACAGTGATGAAGAATGAAGTCTTAAGGACTTGGCAGGAAGCAATGATGTCATAGGTCTGCAACAGGAGCCCAAGTGAGAGTCTGGTTCAATTTTAAAGATAAACACAGAAATTCTGTGAAATTAATCTATCTTGTGTATTTATTTAGTATATTTTTATTCCATGCTTCTCCCAAGGAGTTCTGGGCAGTGTACATAATTTGCTGTTCTGCCATTTTATCTTCACAACACCCTATGAGATGGGTTAGCCTGAAAGAGAGTGACTGGCCCCCAAGGTTCACAAGCAAAAAAGTAGAGTAGGAATTTGAACTTGAGTATCCCAGATTGTAGTCTGATACCCTAACCACTACAACATGCTTTAGGGCTGCCAACTGCAGGTTGAGAAATTCCAGGGGGTGTAGCCTAAGGATTAGAGATGGGCACGAACAGAAAAAAAAACCGAGCATGATGTTCGTTGTTCATTGCCATCCACGAACAGGAACTCACGAACAACCATGAACATGGCCTTGTTCATGAACATGTTCATGGTTGGCTGTTCATAGGGGCCAGCAGGCTCTCCTCCAGCCATCATCCAAGTTTGGTCAAGTTCCCTACTGCACCACTCCCAGAAACCTGACCTGAGCAGGCATCAGGAAAGGTACCAATAATAAATAATAGCTTGGCCCAGAGCCTGGCAGCATCCCTGGAACCTGAAGGAGTAGATCCATATCCCACCACACACAAAGAAAATTCAAGCTCCAATGCACTCTCCCTGTCTCTCTATCAAAATGCCAACATCTTTCCCTCTCCACTGTATGCAAAGACTAGCCAGAGCTGGGAGCCCCTCCTCCCCCATGGTCTTTGCTCTCTTGTAACAAATTTGGAGCTCCACACTTTAAAGGAAGACCTGCCTATCAAGCTAAATTGGGCTTAGATTGGGGTTTCCAAGGCAACAGCAGGAGTTCAGACAGAGTTCGGACAATCCCTGCCTACATTGCCAAGGGAATTGATTGCAGGTGCCAGACTGTCGGGCTTGATGAACAGCAACGAATGAGGCTTGCAATGACCACCCGTTCATTTAGAATGGGGCCTCATGAACAGCTTGTTCTCAAACAGCAGATCGGGCTGTTTGTGCCTTTTTTTTTGTATTGTTGTTTGTGCCAATCTGTACTAGGGATCCCATTGCCCCGATGGAGGTGGAGAATTCCCCATTCCACTTTTTGCCCACTGCCGCTGCTTATTTGGCCAGCAGTGAGAAAGGCGGGGAATGAGCCTCCTCGGCACACTCCTGGGACCAGTGCGATGGCATGATTGACATCATTGTACCACTCTGAGAGTGCTCCCATGCTTTGCAGTAGGCTGATTTGGGCCCACTTACCTCCTTAGCCTTGCATGATGACATCACTTCCCACAAGTGACATCATCATGCTGGAGCGGGGCCATGCAGGCATGTTCTAAAAGTGCCAGGAAGGTAAGCGCTGGGTCCCCTCCTCCCGCTGGGTGGGTAAGGGAACCTGGCAACCCTAGTGGAGTCTTGGGAGTAGATGGGAATGGACCTCAGCAGGTCATAATACCATAGAGTCCACTCTCCAAAGCAGCCATTTTCTCCAAGAGAACTGATCAGTCTGGGTATCACTTGTAATTCTGGGAGATCCCCAGGAACCACAATGAGGTTAGCAACCCTGAGCACTTGAATTGGATGTCTACCCATCTCTCAACAGTAGCAATAGAAGCTGCAAGTGACATGGAGACTAATTGTTATTCATGATTGAGTGACTGATTATTTATTTACTTTATTTATGTCATTTATGGTCCGCCTTTCTCACTGAGACTCAAGGCGGATTACACAGTGTGAAATTAGTACAGTCATTATCAAGGTCAATTTCATAAACAATGCCATAGGGTAATTAAACACAAGTTTACAAAGATATAACATTAGCAAGAATCCAATACAGAGTTGAAGAAATGCTGAAACAGAACATAAGTAATTCTAGGGCAGTCATAGGAGCACATATGTAAAGAAACAGATAGTATGTAAGGCAACATAGTGGTGAAGCCTGTGGATGAAGTCTATGGTCCCTAACTCATTAGCGGAGCATCTGAAGCCCCTCCCTACAATACAAAATCCTTTTACATCAATCATTTTGTCTATATCTTCATGCCAAGTCATGTAGTTTTCAGCAATGTTTATAATTTCCATATTCAATAACGCCAGCATCAGAGCAGGTATTCTCATCCTCCTCTAGCTTTCTGAAATACCACATGCTGTGTATTTTTTATTTCCTGGACCTTATTTTTATTAGCAACAATAGACAACATGGTTCCTGCTTCGTTCTTTACAGGCATTTCTAAGACTTTAGTGGTAATGGAGCGTCCATTTAAAACAAGAATTGTTTTTAGCTCTCCATTTTTTAGCAGCCAAGAAGCTACTCAAGCATTCATCCATTCCAGTCTGTTTAGATTAATATCATGGGCTACATGGAGCCTTGTCTTTACTGTCTATGAAAGCAGGATTGGACCCAAAATTAACATTAGTTTCATTTTCTTAAGCCTTTTAATTTTTATATGTAATTAAAAATGGGGGTTAGCATTAGATTATGGTTACCTACAGGCCATAAAAATGTCTTTGTGACAAACTTTGCTTCTTTTCTAACCCAAGGGAGTTTTATCATTTTTCTAATGAAGGAAAAAATAACCCACAAGGGACCATTGGGCTTTTATTACTCAGAGAAATATGGCATAAAACTCATCTGATTATAATCAGCTTCATCCACTCTTGAATACTGATACCACCACCATTTATTAAATGTTCACTATATGGAGCTTTAATTCCATATATTCTGGTTTATAATGCAGCCTGTATAGAATTGTAAATTAAGAGAATGCTAGAAATTTACTAGTATGCTTATGCAAGTCTTTTTCAAAGCATCTCTAAAAGAATGTGATTGTTTTTAGTAGAAAAATACAGATGAAGTTTAAGATGTGAAAACTGGACATCCAAGCATGTGAGAGAGAGTCAAATCCCTGCCTCATAATCTTGAGCCACTTGCTATTGTTTTATTATTATTTGTAACATTGATTTGCCACCTCTGCGTACTAATATAGATGTAGCAGAATATAAATAGGTAAAGGTTGAGTCACTCATTAACATCCATAAAATCAATAACACACTATGACAGAATCAGCACAAAAATGTCTTCGCATCTCTTGCTGGATGCCAAGTGCTGCATCCAGCAAGAGACCGGTAAAGGCTTGAAACAGCAGCAGGAAGGGAGAATGATTGACATGTCTGTTACACGCAAACTCGGGGGATTCCGCATGATCAATTCTGATCGGACTTTCTGAACAGTCATGCCGCGGTGGAGTCCTACGAATCCACTTCTCCCCAATTCCACATTAGGCTTTTGTTTCGCACATTTCATGGGCTCAAAGTCCATCATGCAGAATTTTTGACAGGATAAAAATCGATTCCTCATCTCTTTTTCCGGGGACAGTGTTGAATGATGCACATCTTCATTTAAAAAAAAAAATCCCAAAAAAACGTTGCTACACATAAACGTTACATCAAATAAACATAATGGATAGGCCAGAGCACTTCCTGCCGATATTGTGGAAGAGTATTGGCTATTGACATTTGGAGGGAAAATTGTTACCAATGACCCCGTGTCTACCTTTCCCGCTTTCTTCGTGAGCAGTGTGGTTTAGTGATAGGTGTTGTGTTGAGGACAGTCTCTTTCTCCCTCCATGAATTGCCTAGACCACTAGTTGAACGCTGAAGTCCCACCATCACACTTTCACTCTACCTCAGAAGCTGTCAGCTGTCAGCGAGCAACAAGTAACAAATTTGGTGTGTTGTAAAATGGACGCGTTATTGGTCAGCTGTTGTCATGTGACACAGGATATGTTTCTGCATAGATTTGTAGAAACATTGCAATGTTTTTTTACATTTTTTTTTTAAAAAAAGAGGGGAAGGGAAAGGGTAGTGGGTGTAGCTTAGAAAACATGATTGGCCAATCAAATTAAGTTGATTCAAAGGGCGAGAGAAAAGGGCAAGGGTGGGGAGAACATCGGATAAAGAATTCCGCATGATTAAAATCCCTAATCTGCTGCGCATGGACAAATAAGTCGGGGGAAAGCAGGATGGGAAAAAACGGAGAAAACGTGCAGTGACTTCGAATCTGCTGCTAGGATTGCCTTCCCACGTGTGGAAACACAATAAAAAATCAAGGTTATTTAGAAGCTGAAGCAGGGAAAACCATTCATGCGGAATCACCCCACGTGTCCTGAACTGCTTCTGGGCCAGACTCAGAAAAGAAGCAGATGGCAGAGTCCAGTGACAAGGGTAAAACTTACTGGTTTATTCGAATAGACGGAAGAGAGTAGATAGAGAGTGTAAGGCCCCTCAGAACCCAAGTGCTTTTTGGAGTTTCAAAGCCATTACATGAACTTTTATCACTTTTGGTTCATTAGCAGAAATTATGCATTCAATAAGTTACTGGTCAAGTTAGTTAAGCGTACATATGACCTAACATCATTCCATTGGTTTGGCATAATTAGGGGTTGTCCAACACTTGCAAAAGTTACTTATCATTTCAAAGAACAAACAGTCCATTTCTGGCACCTGTAGTGCCAATAAAGTAACTATCCAGTAGCTGTGTGTCATCCCCAAGGCCTTCAGTTTGCCTGTTCCCATCCCTTAACGCTTCAAGAATCCATTGTTAGTCTTCAATCTGTTACTATCTACATAAACAAGTACCCCAATATGTAGCCTATGCTTGGCTATTCGTCTTTCCCAAGAAGACAATGAAGACAGTTTAGCTAGAGCTAGTACTCTGTTAATCAAGGTTTGAATGTATCTCTTGTGACTTGGCAGAGACCAGGCAGGATGGGCAAGTTGTTTTGTATCTCTAGAATGCGCTTTCAGCTTTACAGTCAACCCAGGCCGAAATGCAATGCTAGAGAAATGAAAACAAAAGGGCTCTTTCTTGTGTCTGTTATATAGAGTTAGGCCAATACACAGGTATATTAAAGCTAAATTCTTCTATAGTTATGTTCCTTCTATTCTATGGCTATGCTATATCTAGTGTTTCATATATGTCACTCAAGTGTTCTGAGAGCTTCTGCTTATTACTCTTTGGGGCAGATTCGAGTGCATCCTACATGTCCCTTCTTCCTTCTGTGGCTAGCCAGAGAGAGAATGGCAGTTCATGATAGAATGATGACCAAATAGAAGGGGGGGTTGACAGAAAAAAATGGAAAAGTTAGGGAGTCCTCTCTCTGAAGAAAAAAGGGAAAGGTGTACCTTACTGTTAAATCACAAAGTTTATGAAGCACTTCAGTCTAAGTACTAGAGTGGGATAGCCAATCCTAAATTACATTGAGACTCAAGAGATCTGGGAACTTGTAGTTGGCCCAGGAAATGGGTAGAAAGGAATCTCCCCTTCAACCAAAGGAATAGTGTTATAGCTTTGATATAACTCCTTCCCATTATCTGGAGAGTGTTTTAACTCAGTGGAGTACCCTGAGGTCTGCAGTAAAAGGAAAAAGGTGTTGTATGTGCTTAAATTGGAGCACCTGATCTGAAAAGGAGTGAAAAAGGAGGAACTGCACTTTAAAGAGATCAAGTGTTATAACACCAACCTCTCTCACCTAAGTCAACAACCAGCAGAAACTCAACCATACCAAATGTTTTGTGCCTCACGCTAGTGAAGCAATCTGTGCAAAACCCACTTACTTACTGAAGCTGTCCCGGTGCACTGCGGAGCTGGCAGCAGCGCGAGTGGCTCAGAGGCTGCCCGCGCCATTCACCTGGCTGCAAGACAAGGGGCGGCCGGCTTGCCCGCACGCCCCTTGTCCTGGGGAAAGATGAACGGCGCAGGCGGCCTCCCAGCCTCCCGCGCTGCCTTTTGCCTTTCCCCAGGACAAGGGGCGGCTGGCTTGCCCACGCGCCCCTTGTGGAATGTACTAAAACGAATGACAGAATTGCCCATTGAAAATAATGGGAGAGGCTTGAATGCCCATTGGAAATAATGAGAACCTGGAATGCCCATAGACTTGCATGGGCTCCATTGAAACACATTAGAGCAAAAAAAAAAAAAAGGTGCAAAGAAAACGCGGAATGGATTTTGAAGGAAACTCTCTGGGCCCAGATAGACTGTTCTGGGACTGGATTGACAGGCCCCTGAGTGCAATGACGGCCCCTGGGTGTCTCAGAAGGGCTCTGGGACTGGAATGACAGGCCCCTACCTGGAATGAGGGCCCTTGGGTGTCTCAGATGGGCTCTGGGACTGGAATGACAGACCCCTGACTGGAATGACGACCCCTAAGTGTGACAGAAAGGGTCTGGGACTGGAATGACAGGCCCCTGACAGGAATGACGACCCCTAAGTGTGACAGAAGGAGTCCGGGACTGGAATGACAGGCCCCTACCTGGAATGACAGCCCCTGGGTCTGCCAGAAGGGCTCTGGGACTGGAATGACAGCCCCCTGACAGGAATGACGACCCCTAAGTGTGACAGAAGGGGTCTGGGACTGGAATGACAGGCCCCTATCTGGAATGACGGCCCCTGGGTCTGCCAGAAGGGCTCTGGGACTGGAATGACTGGCCCCTGACTGTCACCCAGGGACCATCATTCCAGTCTCAGAGCCCTTCTAACAGACCCAGGGGCCATCATTCCAGCGTGGGGCCTGTCATTCCAGTCCCAGACCCCTTCTGTCACACCCAGGGGCCGTCATTGCACTCAAGGGCCTGTCAATCCAGTCCCAGAACAGTCTATCTGGGCCCAGAGACTTTCCTTCAAAATCCATTCCATGTTTTCTTTGCACCCTTTTTTTTTTTTTTTTGCTCTAATGTGTTTCAATGGAGCCCATGCAAGTCAATAGGCATTCCAGGTTCCCATTATTTCCAACCGGCATTCAAGCCTCTCCCATTATTTTCAATGGGCAATCCTGTCATTCATTTTAGTACATCCCCCCCCCTTGTCCTGGGGAAAGACGAATGGCACGGGTGGCCTCCCATGCTGCCTTTTGCCTTTTCCCCGGACAAGGGGTGGCTGGCTTGCCCACACGCCCCTTGTCCTGGGGAAAGGTGAACAGCGCAGGTGGCCTCCCAGCCTCCCGCACTGCCTTTTGCCTTTCCTTTGTGCCCACCCCCTTCCCCCTCCCTCCCCTGGGTTGCTGCTCTGTGGTTGGAAGGAAGCCTGCTAATCAAGGAAAGCTGGGCTTCCATTCGTGTTTCGAGGGCGACAGAAGGAGGGCAAAGACAGCTCATTCCCCCCCTGACTCCGTTGCCCCGGGAAATAATTACTGGTGCCTGAGTGTCTGCAATTCCAAACAGAAACCGATATATCCGATCAAGTCCCGAACAAGCAAACTCCCGACTGCTGGATCGGTTGCCGTGGACAGAACCGATTAGCTGAGTCACGATGGAGCAAACGCCCAAATCGGGGACTTTTTGAAATTCTAATTCAGATCGTGCCCATGTCTAGTTCTGTGCCTCCAATGTCAATTGTGACTACAACATGTAGGTAAAAGCAGCTTCAACACTCCCCCCCCCCCCCGCCTGCTGTTTTTGCATCCTGAAATGGCCCTAGAGAGATACTTGGCATGGTGTGAATCAGCCCTCACCCTAACCTACCTAGGTTGTTGTAATGTTAGAATGGGATAGTGCCATTAATGTTACCCTGAGCTTTTTGGAGAAATGTTAACTACCCAATAAATAAGAAAACATTTAAATCCTATGACCAGTGGTAGTACTCAGCATGAAGCCATTCAACCCTCATTTCATTTTGTTCTGAAACTGCTAATTTTTACAAGCTGTCTGTATAGCAAAGCTGCAGCAGAACACATGCTGAAATTGCATGACATTCCTCCAATCAATGTTTGTCATTTAGCCCCCCCCCCTCCAACATTTCCCATGCTCTTCCAATTGTACCTCCAGTTCTAGCAATGGGCACTCTGGCTCCTTTAACCAACAGAGTGAGATGGACCAAAGTAAATAGAGATTTTTTCAAGAAAGGCTTTTGAACTGAATTAAATTAAGGCCAGTTGAGATATGAATATATATGGCTGCATGAAAACCTGCATATAATGCCTCATGCTCCATCCCACAATAAGTATACATATTCATTACCTTATACAAAATTCAGCTTTTACCATGTCATTGCCATCATCAGGCAGGCTAATAGTGATTAACAGCCAAATCTTTCATGTGGCTGTGGTCATTTATGCAAAGTTCATTACAAACTAGGGATAAATATGTGCTGGTTTTGTATTTATTTAGTTAGGTAGGTAGGTATGTCATTTATAGTCTGACTTTCTCACTGAGACTCAAGGCGGATTACATAGTGCGAGATTAGTACAATCAGCATCAAGGACATTACCATAAACAATGTCATAGGATAAATAAATACAAGCTTACGAAGACATAGCGTTAGCAAGGATCCAATACAGAGTTGAAGAATTGCTGAAACAGAACATAATCAGTTCTAGGACTGACATTAGACAACATGAGTGCAGGTAGTATATAGGAATACAAATTTAAAGCAACAGATAATATGTAACGCAACATGGTGGTGAAGGCTATTGTCTCTAACTCAGTAGTGAAGCATCTGAGACCCCCTCCCTACAATACCACCTTCCTATCTAAGTAAAAATAATTTTGAATTATTTGGTTATGCATTGTTTGTGTATGACAATTATATTGAAATTGAATGGGGCCTCATTGACATAAATTGGATTAAAGAGGGCCTAAGAGATCTGTTGGTACATTCTGATTTTTGGGTGCCAGTTCAGCCTGGAGGTGGACCGGTTGGTCATCACCTCTGTGGCCACTGTAATAATCATGCCAGCCTCACTTCCTAGGGTCCAAGCTGTCTGGCCACTCCTGCCAGAGCAGCACATCCTCTGGAGGCTGGCAGGAATGCCACAGAAGCCACTCGGGCTTGCAGCCACTCATGCTGGGACTACACAGCCACAGGAGCACCACAGAGGCTGCCCTGGTGGCCAGGCTGGCTCGCCACTCCTGCAGGTGCACACAACCACAGGAGGCTGCCCAGGTGGCCTCCTGTAGGGTGTCTGGCCATTCCTGCTGAGGCCATGCAGCTGCAAGAGTGCCATGGAGCCTGCTCTGGGGCCTCGACTAGCTGGCAGATCCTGCAAGAATGTGCAGCGAAAAGAGATTGCCCAGGTGCCCAGGCACCTTTTTTGGAAAACCTCCAAAATAATGTACTGTCCAGGTGAGTACCAGTCATCTGGCAACCCTACTCCTAGGTCTCAACCAAATATTATAGTCAGCCCTGATATATGAGACCTTTTTATCCAGAAATGCTAGGATCTAAACCCAGAATGTCTATTGATTGATTGATTTTCCACCTTTCTCACTGGGACCCAAGGCAGATTACACAGAGCAAGTCAATATGATCAACTGCTAGAACATTCAATGACCAAATACAATAGAGTCCAGAGCACCAGAGTTATTAAAGAACACCTGGAGTTGGTCAACTTTGCCCAAAAAGGACAGATTAGAGACTGGGTGATAATTGGTTACATCATATTTTCTAAGGATTTTTTAAAAAAGTAACAATCAGATGACCATCTCTTTCAGTGGCTGAGGGAAAGTGCCCTGAGTTAGTGACTGATTTATAATAGACATCAAGAGCTCATTTATATGGTCAGTACATGATTTTAGCAAACAGGACAGGCAATAATCTAGTGCACAAATGCCAGGATCCTGTCACTATCCACCAATATAACTGGGTCAAAATAGTTCAGAAGTGGACTAGACACCACTTCTGCCCTTTCCATGTTACATCTGGCACCCAGATCAGAGCACTATGTTATATTTTCAACCACAGAGCTCCCAGTAAAAGTGGATATATATTTGTCATTTGTTTTAAGTGTTATTGCTTGACAGTAGTAACATTCTGAATTTAGCATTTCAAAAAAAAATCTCACATCAAGCCACAGAAATACTGGCCAGGGCCATATATAGGTAGAAGACATGAGATAACAGCTTGTTTATTCCTTATTGTAACCAACTGACAAAAGAAAGTTTGTAAAAATATGAAATATAAATGGGATCATTTCATAGACCCTTTTGCTTCTCTTCACAATGGAAAACATGCAGATTCAATGTCTAATAACATAAGGTCCTATATTTAGAATACAGACTCCCAATTTCCATAAGAAATCTATGCAGGCTCCAGTTCCAAACTCAAGAATACTTATTCTCTACATTTTGCTTACAGTCATTTCATTGTTTCTTTGTGAATATCTATTGCTGAGTAAACAGAAGAACATTTCATTGTCATCATAGCAAGGTAATGTATCACATTTGCAATGTATATGTTGATTATCATTCTCTTTACCGAATATGATGTAAAATCATGCACACAATTATGCTTTTCAGTCCCACCATTAAGACTCAATAAAACATAAATTGTCAATAAACTGGATGAATATGATACAATGATGTAGGGGGGAATTGTAACTGTGATTATATTGTTAGCCTCAAAGAATGCTGCTGCATTTCTCTAGGTTTGTAGGTTCCTTAGCAATAGACATTCAAAGATGTATAGCTAGAATGGCACCAGATACATAACTAGGCATATGTTCCAAGTCAGTCCATGTAGATGATACTACTTATAGTGATGCTTATTTATTCAGGAATAAACCATGCAGAGTTCAACTGGCTTACTCCAAATTAAGTGTGCATAAAATTACAGCTGAATATCGCAGTCTTAAACATACTTATCCAGAAACAACCCCCCGTGTGTTTAGTGGGCTTGCTACAAACACATACACTCTCTCTCTCACACACACACACACACACACACTCCATTGCACCTGTAGACTTTTAAAATTTATTTAAATTTATTGGGGCTATTTCCTTAATAGTTTGGGGCTATGCAGGTTAACATATAAAGAAAAATAAAATAATTTCTAAAAAATAAATTAAAGTAAAACCTAAGTTAGGAAGAGCTCTGTGGGGTTGGGAGCATTTCCATCACACACCTGGCTATACAGAAGATTAGAAGATAAAAAAAAAATTAGGGATATCATCTGTCTTCCCACATGTGCAGTTCTTAGCCTTTTCAAGAAATTCCTAAAACCTCAATGTAGTTCCTTCCCACCACCTTCCCTATTGGCTTTAGTCCAGGAAGAAATACATAGTGATGCATATAGTTATAATCTGCTATAGAGAGTCATATCCACCATAGTTCCTAAGTATCCACTCACCTTCACCTTGTCATTGTCATGTGCTCAAGCCATGCTTCCTTGGAACTTATGTGATCTACAAGTGGAAGACCTACAAGTATTTGCGGGGGGCATCTCATTGTCACTCCACCATGTCCTCTTTCCCTTGACCACCCCATAGCCTCTTGCCCTTTTCCTGCTTCCTTCTCTCCTTCCCACTCACCTTTATCTACCCCCCTGTTTCACCTTTCCCCCTCCTCTCCCCAGCAGCCTCTCCCATCTCACCCAGTTACATGATGCTGGCTGAGCCAAGCACAATTACATGGTGGAGAATCACAATAAATCAATACTGCCCCCCACCAGTTACAGCTCCACCTGGAAAGAAAGAATATACTATTTATTGACTTTAATAAGAACACTTACCCGTTGGATGTCTTCCTTATCAGATCTTACAGTACTCCCAATTGTGTGGAAATGTGTGTGGGTGCACTAGTTGTGACTTTGAGATGCACCGAGCTTTGATTTTGATATTTGATTTATTGTGATTCTTTGACTGTACTGAGAGAGATTTTTACTCCAATATACTGTTTTGATATATTTTTTTATTCAATACTGTTTCCTACTCATGTGCTTTCACTCCCCTTGTTGTTGCACTCCACCATAGACAAGTTATGCCATGTTATGATCTTGTTTCTCTAACATGACTAAATCCCTTAGAACCACCTGCTCAGTGATTCTAGGAACAAAGGTGGATTTATTGTGCAAGATAATAGCATTGGAAACGGGCTGGGTGGTCACCAAAAAGTCAACGTAATTAGGGGTGTGAGATTTGGGATTTCGATTCGGGGGAAAAAATCCGGATTGGGCCAGATTCAGAAAGATTTGCGATTCTCAAATTGGGCCCAGCATTAATAATAATAATATCAACATTTGATTTATATACCGCCCTTCAGGACAACTTAATGCCCACTCAGAGTAGTTTACAAAGTATGTCATTATTATCCCCACAACAAAACACCCTGTGAAGTGAGTGGGACTAAGAAAGCTCCAGAGAACTGTGACTAGCCCAAGGTCACCCAGCTGGCTTCAAGTGGAGGAGGGGGGAATCAAACCCGGCTTTCCAGATTAGAGTCCCACGCTCTTAACTACTACACTAAACTGGCTCTCCATTGCTGGCCCAATTCTGAAATACCGAATCAAAGCTTTCTGAAGCTTCCTCCCCTGCCTATCAGCTGAAGCAAGGGGTGCAGAATTTGAACTTAAAGCGCCCCTTTTTGTGCTGCTTCCAAGTGGCATGAAAAGGGGCACTTTCAACCCCTCCCCCCGCTGCTTTCTTCACTCATTTGGGGGGGGGAGCCATGGGGTGGCAGGGCGGGAAGTTTACAGCTTTGGTGTGATCTTGAATCTTTAAGGAGCATACTAAAGCAATCTAAACATCCAAATCCTGAAGCAGCTTGCTGCTTCAGGATTGGGGTTATTACAGATTGTTTTCCCACTTTGGCTAAACCTGAAGCAGGAAACCCGAATATTTTTCAGGTGCACAACCCCAGTTATAATTTGATTAATCTATGTAACTTAAACACATCCACATGAGTTCTGAAGGCATTATATGTAGGGGTTGGAATGAAACTTAAACCTTTATTGAGCACTTTCTTTTCAACATAATTAATTGAACAGGAAGAGAGATTGAATACTGTCTTTCACTGCCCCTTGGAGTAGGAGTGGCCAGAATTCCTGTCTAAAAAAGGCCTAGAGTTAAAAGGGACCAGTTGGTTACCAAATCCCTGGTGCCATCTCCCTCACCCAAAATCTCCGTATTGGTGACTTTCTAGGTCGGAGAGGCGCTTGACCAAACAAGCCCAAGGGACCTGTTTCCGGACACTACCATTGTGCTTCTCCCACCACCAGGACAATATGTCACTTGAGTAATCACGGCTATCCTGGCAGAACTTCTTGATCGTCACTTCTCTCAACTTGCCTTCACCCTCTTTTACGTTCCTCTCAAGTTCTTTGAGATGATATTCAAACTCCCCCTCAATCACAGTTCCCTTAAGTTGCTCACTAATTCTAGAAACTTCCCCCTCCAGACTATCCATCTCTTCTTAGAAGTTTCTATTAACAATAACATTAAATCAATAGAGCATTTGTTAAGAATCGCCACCCAACACGATTTGAACTGCTTGTTCCCTTGGAAAATTCTGGGTGGATTATTTACCCTTACCACCTTTGAGATCTGGTTAGATTTACAATATTGCGCTGAAGAAGCGGTGCGTAGTTTCATTTTAGTACTTTTTATCTTGAGAAACTGGAGATGACTCCAATCCTCCCTAAGAGCTTTGGATACAGTCTTGCGAAGAACAGCTTGTCCAGGAGCATCTGCAATATCTAAGAAGAGTAGTACAACAAAAAGAAAACTGTCTCCAAAAGGTCTTTTATGGCTACTGTGAACTTTTATATTGTTGTAGGTAATATTACTGTCAACATTGTTTTGTATAGTGTCTCTGGGATATTTATTGTATTGAGGTATAATTATGTATAGGAATTTGGATGAGCACTTTGCACTTTAGCACTGAACATTTGAATTATAAAACTATATAAAAATTATATAAATATTCATTTTTGAATAACGATTAATTGTTCTAATTGTAACAGTTTTGGCTTAGTGTGACCTTTCAAGTTACAGCCCTGTTAAGGGACCCCCCTCCATTTGTGGTATCGTGCTTTTCATGGTAGCCTCTTTTTTGGTTTTTATACTTGGAATTCTGACAAAGTGTGGTGGGTACAGCAACAAAATGGTTGTTACAAAATAGCTGCTATGATAGATGGAGCCAGCCACAAAATGGCCACTATAGTTTACCTTCCATCACAGAGTGAAGATTCTTGTGCTGTGAAAACAGCTTCTGCCAAAGCAATGTTTTTAATAATCTGCACAGCCGATCAAATCTCCACTGTGGAATCAGAAGCCCTGTTGAGTAAAAGCCCCATCTGGCCCCAGCCACTTTCTAAAAACACTTAACAGAGATGAGGAAAGGTGTTGGTGGGGACAATTGTGTCCACAGGCTCTACACTGGGGCAGGCCCTGTTCTAATCAATAGTAGAGAGTTAGTTATTGTACAGATCCTTGCATTTTTCCCATTGATAATAAAATTCTTTATTAACCTATATCCAATCTCTCTGTGATTCTCTTCATCTGTTTTGTCACTCTACTTGATTTCTTTTCCTGACTTGTTTAGTTTTTTAAAAATCCAGCAAAGCAATATTGTAAACCTAAATTATGCAAAACAACTAAAAGTTGCTCACTTATATATAGTTTGCATTGCTAAGTGCAGATTTTTAATTTCCTTCCTTCCTTCCTTCTTTCCTTCCTTCCTTCCTTCCTTTGTTAGAGTTCTTGCTATGTTATTGCAGAGCTCCAAGGATTACAAAGCCATTCAAGCAGCTAATGGTACAGTTTTGGATATTATAAGCAAATTCCATTTTAAGAGCAGAAGTACAAAAGCATACACAAAAGCAGCTCACTTACTCTGGAGTCACAAAATCACAACAACCCTGGAAAGCACATTTTGCTGGGATTCTGTTCAAAAAAACACTGTGACACTGAGAGATCTCTGTCTTTTGGTGCTACACCTCTGAAGATGCCAGCCACAGCTGCTGGCGAAACGTCAGGAACTACAATGCCAAGACCACGGCAATACAGCCCGGAAAACCCACAACAACCATCTGTTCAAAAACTTGATTAAATTCATCATTTACAACTCAGCACTGATAGTATTATATCAGCAAGGCCAGTTCCACTATCAGCCTCATCAGCACAACGTAGCCAGCAGAGACATCTTAAGAAAACTCTTCAGTTTCACCCTAAAGTAGTTTCAGTATCTGTAGTTCTTAAAATATAATCAAGAATGTATAAAAATCAAAAACCATATTTCATGCTGATGTGTTCCAGTACATTACTGTTGAATTCTAACAACTAAAGAAAGTGGGAAGAAAATAGCTTCAAGAAGGTTTAGAGAATAATGAAAAAGCTATCAAAACTGGCGTTGATAAACTGGGCCAAGCCTGCAAGCAACAAGTATAATCATCCCTCAAAAAGTTATCAGTAATAGTGATGCTCTTCTTTAAAATACCTCAAGTATATAATATTCCCATTGATCATTAAATTCCTGTTACATGGCATTTTCAAAAATTAAAGTATTCATCTACAGATTCTGTAGCCACACTCAAGAATAGCAAAACTAAGGGCCAATCTACATATTATGACAGATGATTGATGACTGATTTTGTAATTCTGTTTAACTAAATTCAGCTGGAGTGTGGGTGCTAATTTGACTAGGGAAACACAAGAAGCCTGGAGATATCTACAAAGCAATTCTGTGTAGTTACCCCAGTCCAAGCCTGTTGAAATCAATGGACTGGAGTAACTCTGCATAAGATATACTATTAATGTATTATTTCTTCAATATGAAGTCCCCAATGTAAACTGCCTCTTTCCTTAAGCTGCTGTTTGCTTCTTTTCTGAAAGACAGAAAAATATTAGCCAAAAGAATCCTGAAATAGTGATTACTAGAGCCATCCTAAGTAAAGTTATACATCTTAGAGTTACACTGTTAAACTGGGGAAATAGTGCATGGAAAGGGTAAAAGTACACACCTCTAGTACTGCTTCCCAATTAAATGACCACATATCCTCTTTTATTAAAAAAGCATAATGTATCATTTATCCCTTTCGCAGATTGGCCCCACTGACCTATAAGCACCATCTGCCTTTGAGTCCTCTGACAGGCTGAGATACTGGCTGTTACCACATGCCCTTAAAGGGATGGCCCCGCATGGAATGCTGGCGATGTCTCCATTTGCAAAATGTTTGTGGGCAGTTTGACTTCCATTTTTTCAGTGCCTTTTCTGTGACCACGGAAAGTGCATTCCATGAAAAGGCGCCAAATACCCAGAACCCAAGTGGCTTCAGGGCCGGCGCCATCGTTGAGGCCGTGAGGAGAGGGCCGCGGGGCCGGAGGGGGTGCTGGAGGGGGCCCCGGGGGCAAAGGCATGCATTCCGTGCCACCGCCGGCCAGCCCTGCGCCACCACCGGCCAGCTTTGCACCACCACCCGCCCCGAGGCGGGTGCAGCAGACACGGGCCAGGAACAACAGGTGGCTGGGGAGGCGTGCGGCGCGCGGGCGGCCTCCTCGCTCCACCCCAGCCACCTGCCAGCGGCACTGCGTGATGACATCATCATCATCACGCAATGATGTCATCATGCAGTCTGGGGCTGCGCGTGCGCAGAGCGCGCACACAAGGCTCTCCTCCAGCACCAGAAACCCTGGCACCAGGGCTGAACGGCTTGCAACCCTTTTGCAAATGGAGATGTCTGGATTCCTGTGGGAAAGCACCAGCATTCAATGAGTGGGCCATCCCTTTAAGGGTGTGTGGAAATGGCCACTGAGTGATGCTCCCAGGTCCCTGCTGGGAGGTGTACTGCTCTCGAGTCCACCTAACCACCAGAGGGGATTCTTTACTTCTTTTTACATATCTCTGTTATCACCAGCTGGTGACCAGCAAACACTCCTTTGCTCTCCAGTTGTTTATAGGCTTGTGTCCCCCACTCCAATTAGCTACCACAGGGATGGCTTAACACACTTGTGCAGTCCAGGGATCTAGCTATCTGTTGACCAACTGTCTTCCTTTTCCTGAAACCTTGTTAGTAATGTGTTTGAGTGAGGCTTAATGTGGTAAAGGAGAACATCTTTCCAACATAATAATAAGAAATGTATTAAAAAGAAAATGCACACACACATACTCTGCACAGCAACAGATGGAGTCAGGATACAAAGTAAGGTTGTATACATGCAGTCCCTCTGCTTAATATACCTTGACTGTTGTTATTCTTGGGTAGGCTATTTACTCGTAAAGTTACAGGGCTCTGTCAGTCATCCTCTACCTTGAATCCTTGTCTAGATTTCCTGCATCTTGGAAGCTTCACATGGTAATGATAGCCATCAAGACTGAGCCCAGGTATGAAGTCATAAAAACAAGCCAAGGGCATTTTTTAAAAGCACAACATAGCATCCAGCTGCCTAAAATGATGTTCACAGCCAATCAAGTAGATTATGACTACAGCTATGAAGCAGACTATGAAAACAGCTAATAAAATGGAATTAAACATTTATAAGGCTGGGTTTAAAAAAATGTTTTGGTGTGGCGACATGGACCTAGCAAGCCTCAAGGAGAGGACATTCACAAGTCAAGGTGTCATCACTGACAAGCCTGGTCTCTGGTTGCCACCAACCTCACTTTCACAGACCAGGGAACAAAACGTAGGATGTTTGAAGACAATCTTATCTGATGGGCTGTACAGGACAAAGCAGCCCTTCAACCCCAAGCTACTTAGAACTTTAAAAGAATGAATCAGCACTTTGAATTGTGCTTGGAAACAGATGGGCAGCCAGTGTAGGGCTCTCAGTATAGCAGCGACACAATCCCTGTACACATCATCCAATGACAGGTAAGCTGCAGCATTTTGGACTCATTGAAGCTTTTGACAGTTTTCAAAGGCAGCCATGCATAAAATGCATTGTAGTAATCTAGTCTTGATTGCAGTATAAAATCACTGTCAATCAGAGGAACCTGTATTAGACTACATGCAGATTTATTTGCTCCAGCAATCGGTCTCCATAGCCCTATACGGAAGAGGAGGCCAGAATTTGTGTGAATGTAGCTGTCAGACAAGCCAGCCAGCCTGCCTGCCTGCCATACCTGTGAATGGATATCTACTGGGGGGGGGGGATGAGTAGTAGCATAGTTGCTATTTTCCTTCACTGTATCTTGACTACGATTTGCAGTGTTATCAGTACAGCTGGGACTGAGCGGTCTGGAAATGGACTGACCTTGAGAAACTCAGCTCGGCATCTCTTCCAGGACTTTCACACTTTGCAGCTCTGTGCCAACTTTAGCTGACTGTTCTTTGAACTGGGGGGAGGGGACTGGAGGTATGACCTTTCTGGGAGCACTTTGTTTTGGCATTCTAGGCAATTACTATGTATAAGTGCACTTCTAGGGAGCAATCTCTAATAAAGACCTTTAACTCATACAACTGCATTTGATGAAGTGGAGAATCTGAGAGAATCCCCTAGCCAGGCCTGACAGTAGCCCACTTTCCAAATGCAGCCAACATTTGCACTAAAGTAGCTCAAGAAACCTTCAAAGTTATGAAAGGAACCAGATTTACAGTATAATCCTGTGTAGAGTTACTCTACCCTAAATCCATTGAAATTAATCATTTTAGACAGGAATAAGTCTGCACAGGAATACATTATTAGTGAGGAAGCTTTCAACATTACAGGATAAACCACTATAGATCATTATCACCACTAAGACACAAAGTCATAAAAGGGACCACAAGCATTTTGCACATATTGTAATTTTTTTTTAAAAAAAATACTGCAATATTGACTTTATTTTGTTTTATTCCCTGTGTGTATCAATATAATTCCAAGCCAATTTATTTTAACAGACATTTAGCTCTGAACTTTATATTTGCAATCAGTTCATATCTGGTATATCCAATAACAGGGAAAAAAAGAAAAAGAAAGAAACCTTCATGATCAAATTGTGCAGAGGAATTAACTGAACAAAAGAATCAACAAATTCCAGCTAAGATAAAGGAATGGCAGACCCTGATTCTGACAGGCAGATACAATTGCTCTCCTATAGGTTTGTGTGTGATCCGAATTTGTTGGGAAGCAGCTCTGAGGTAAATGAGAATAATTTGCTGTGTTTTAAAAAGAATATTTTAATTGATCAAAACTTCTCCCTTCATGTCTGCTAGATCCCAGATCACACATAAGATTTCCAACTGGCCAGGAAAAAAACTGGCATGGCCTGCTTCTTTCACCGGGCTTTAGATGCAGCTATCAGCTGGACCACCCTGAGGAAGGACAGAATT
Source organism: Eublepharis macularius (assembly GCF_028583425.1). Classification (NCBI taxonomy): domain Eukaryota; kingdom Metazoa; phylum Chordata; class Lepidosauria; order Squamata; family Eublepharidae; genus Eublepharis; species Eublepharis macularius. The sequence continues at coordinate 78,641,512 of NC_072796.1, read as the reverse complement.
GCCGGGCTCTGACCATGCTGGGAGCCCAAGCAGAGAAGTGAGATGCCACTGGTCACAGTCCTTTTGTTGACATGCGGAGATGGTGTGACATTGGGCCAGGCATTTGGCCAGTCTTTCAGCCTAGTTTACTTTACTGGGTTGTTGTAAGGATAAAATGGGGGGGAACACATGGAGTGCTCTGAAATCCTTGGAGAAAAGGCAGGTGTGTGGTTTTCCTGGGGTTTGGTTCCACCCCAAAGGACTTCTCTAGCCACACTTTCCTGCCAAATCCAAGGCACTGGCAAATCCAAATCCTAGCAGACTTTCTTTAACACATTGTTACATACACTCTTGGTGACATGTTATAAATAATCTACAACTCTCTGCTGTAATTATATAATAATTTAGTATTGTGCCAGTCCCAGGACTCTGTCCTTGGAGTTTTGTGCATGGGATTTTTCATTGGTTCTGACCTCATACTTTGGTTTATCCCCTGATTTCTGCACAATTTTTTTTTTGCCTTCATTTTTCACTTCAGTTTTTTTGTTTGTTGGTTTTTCTTTGGATTTTTTTCCTGTTCTTTTAAGACTACTTTTACTCCAAGATTTTTTAAAGCCAATTTTGAGTAGCTTTTTTCCCTTGTTTCTTTCAGAGCAATAGCTTGCTCACAATTACTGTCTTTTGCATTAAAATTGTAGCCATGTTCTTAAAACTTTGGTTCAGGCTCTTGAGCCTTCCTGAGAAATCTTCTCGAGAAACTTGCAGAGCTTCAGAGAGAGAGAGAGCTTTTGGTACACAGTGACCTTGTGAGATAAGATAGTGAGCTAGCCTCATTATCAAGACAGAGCTTCCCTGGTACAGTTCTTGCCAATTAACATTCTTGACTGATCACACCATTTTGCACCTGCAAGAGAGAGGGATGGCACCAAAGCTGCAGATTGTCTTGCTCCTCCTTTCGCACGTAGGCTTATAGCAAGGGTGGCATCACTTCTTGGACTCCTGGTTGGTCAACAGGCCTGGATCACTTGAGACTCCAAGAACCATAAATTAACTACCCAACATGAGACTTTAGGCATTAGTCAGGTCAGAGGCAGTTATACTGTGAGCAAGCTATTACTTCAGTTCAGTCTCTGTTCTGTAGGATGGAAGCTCTGCTGCAACCATCTTTGCGTCTTGTTATGCTGAACAACTGCATGCCTCTGAAAAGAGACTCTGTTTCTGCCTAACTTCTGTTGGCTTACAGTGGTATATATAGTTAGTGCTACTTGCTGTAGGTTTTGTTACTTTCATCTTCACAATGTGGCTGCTTCCACACACATTGGATAATCCACTTTCAAAACATTTTAGTGAACATTTATAACTGATTTTCCATGTGTGGAACAAAAAATCCACTTCTAAAGGATAACTAAGGTGCATTGAAAGTGCATTATTCAACGTGTGTGGAAACGGCCTCTGTCTTGTCTAATTGTGTATATCTTTTACACCTTAAATAAATTAATTATATTTTTATCTTGTGTGGTCCTTGACTCTGAAACCTCAAAAGACTGGCAACAGCCCATGACTGTTACTATTTATGAGCTATTGACTGTTCATGATACTTCGTATTTGGCACTTTGGCATTGTATTAACACATTGCCTTCTGTTTCTCATTGTTAATTGTTGATTGGGAGGCCTTTTTGCTTTTGGTTACCAAAAAAGCTGGGCAGTTTGTAAAGCACACAGGTGCTGCTGCTGCTCTGGACTCCTTCTCAGGGGCGAGACAAAATGCTGGCAAACTGTTCCCAAGGTGGGACAATAAGCCAATAGAACTGTCTCCAGAGTGTAACAAAGAATTAGGAAGGTTTGATTAAGTCTTCCCAGGAGGCACTAAAGTAATCAAGCTATGATCAACGACACATGAGGTGGTCGGTTTGCCCCACCACTGCTTCACTGCTAGCCTCCACCTCCTGGTTCTGGATCAGTCCAGATGAGGGTCTTCAGTTTAGACTGGGGCAAGGGGCTTAGGCATGGGTGGAAGAGCCACTTCCCTTTTAGTTTTTCACATGCAGACTGGCAGTGTGTTCATTTTTTTAAAAAAAATAATAATAATTCCATCCTTCTATCAATATGTGTTGACACCAATGACAACAGCACCCTTGTTTGAAAATCCTGATTATATAAAGCACATGAAGATGAAAATAAACCAACTCCAAAACTAAAAATGCAAAAGAAGGGCTGGCATGCAGAATAACCATACCCAAACTGATTCCAATGCTTGTGGATCCAACTACTAAGAAAATCATGAAAAAGTTGTGAGCAGAAAAGTCCCCTTTCGTGCTCCTGTTATAACAACAGCAGCAGCAGCAGCACTAATATTACTGCTCTTGTAGACAGATTAGTGCCTAACTCAGAGTGGTGAACAAAGACAGTTTTATTATTATCCCCACAATATAGCTGGTAAACAGGAGCTGAGAAGAGTGGCTTACTGAAGGTCACCTACTGAGCTCATGGCAATAGTGGGATTCAAAGCAGCAGAATGCTGAGTTGTACCCAACCACTTAACCACTATGCCTCTTCCAGAATTCTCCTTTGACCATCACAACTTCCAGCTAAAATGTAGCTGACGCGCCAAGGGTCAAATATAACCCATACACAGCTCTTATTGGTAGGTTGAGAGTGCCACTTCCACTGGCTCCTGTGTTGCTGGGGTATATTTCAGTCCTTTACTTGTCACAGAGGATTATGAGTGTTAGGAATGGCATGGGGGAAATGTACAGTACACATATATATAAGGTGCCATCAAGTTGCAGCCGAGTTATGGAGACCCCTGATGGGGTTTTCTAGGGAAGAGATGAGCAGAGATGGTTTGCCATTGTCTGCCTCTGCACACTGACCTTGGATTTCCTTGGTGGTCTCCCACCTAAGCACTAACCAGGGCCAACCTTGCCTACTTTCTGAGATCTGTTGAGATCAGGCTAGCCTTGACCCATCCAGCTCACTGCATAATATAGACATAATCAATTATTATCCTAGCAGGGTTAAAAGTAAGTTGTGATTAGGAATGCAAAAGAAATTCTCAGGTTCACTAGCTTGATTTGAACCATTAAGTTTTTAATTGTTTCTTTAGTACTGTTAAGCAGAACAAGTAAATCAGCAAGGCCACTTGCCACCTGGTGCCTAGAAGCAGTTTGGAATGGATGAGGACTAACAAGCTAAAAATTAATTCCTGTTCCTGTTTCAGAATCAGAGCACCTACGTGCCCCAACCTACCTTGGCAAAGCAGATATAATGGTCAGCCCTCTAATACTTAAATCAAGAGATATTTTTACATATGCCTGCCTAATTCTCAGGGCACAAGTATAAACTTTACCACAGGCAAAGTGACATGCCTATCAATACTACCCCAAAAATATAACAAATGAAAATCATGTGAGCAACGAGGAAACCTGCTCAATAAGACCAGTATAAATTAATGTTTATTCAACCAAGAAAATATGTTGATGAAAAATTGGTACTGTGAAAAAGGTAAAATAATTCAACAAAACGGAAAAGAGGGGCTGAAAAGCCTCAGAAAACATTATCTCCTAGCATCTAGGAGAACATTATCTCCTAGCATCTAAATTACAAGCCTCCTGATGTAATCACCTCAATTATTCTAAAACGTTCTCTCTAACATTTAGTGCACAGTCCTGAGGGGGGGAGGAGCTGAAAGCACACAGGGAGCCAACTAAGGATTATACCAGCATATCCCAGACTTACACCGGTGTAACCCCCCTACGCCAGTGCCTGGCCACAGTGCTGCTCTGCCATCACCCCCTACCTGCAGCTGTCCACAGAGGACAGACATGGGCAAAAGTGCAGTGTAAGTCCCTGCACTGGCACCTAAAGGGAGGCCCTGGGGGGCAGGGCACAAGTTAGTCTGCTCCCTAAGCCATTTTGTGCCTAGACATGCCATCCACAGCGGTGGAAAGTTACACCATGAAAAATGGTGGCATAATCCATAGGTGCCTATTGTTCAGGAAAACTCTGCTGCCCCCACTTTGGCTCCACCAAAGTGGCCTGGCAGAGCCTAGGATGCTGACTACTGCAGGGAACAATCTGCTCATGCCCCTACAGTGGCCAAGCTCCCTCCCCAGTAGCCAATCAGTCCCCTGCCCACTTTAGATGACATCCAGCCAGGATGGCTATGGCCCCAGGTAAGTGAGGTCGAGGTTGGAAGCTCTGCCTGAGATTCCCCTGCTGTGGGGACTTAGAACATGAAGTGGGAGAGAGAGAACACAGTGGTGGGGCACAGGGGGAACTTAGTGAAATTCAGGGCATGGCTGAGTCTGACACACGGGAGGAGAGCTAAGGCCAGAATGGTTGACTAACAACTACCACCCAAGTTGCCTTTCAGGTTTCTCATCTCCTGAGTCCTGCCTCAAGGACGGATGAGGGCGCACCCACAGGTATGAAGGAACTGAGGAGCCAGCTGCCTGTCTGGCTCGCACAAGTGCAATGGCCTCCCCTCTTTCCTTACTGGTGCCCTGCCTCCATGGATGTGGGTTGCTAGGGAGGGGCACAGCTCCTGCCAGGGAAGGAGCTTAACACCTGCATGCAAGCTGGCATGATCCATGCCTGCCAAAGAGGCAGATGCCCGAAGAGCTGTGCTTGACACAGCTATTATGAGGGTGCTCCCAGCAGCCCATGCTGAAGCACCTTACAAACTCTCTCAGCTGGGCTCCCCCCTCTAGGCAGGGGAGAGAGCCTGGCCACAGGTTGGGTGGACTGGGTGCTTGCTTTCACAATTCCCCATCTACGGTGAGTGCACAACCCCTTGACTGTCTCCTTCACAGGATCAGAGATGCAAGCAGCCACAGGAGCAGACCCTCCAGATGCAGATGAGTACTGTCTCACTGGAGGGGCATGCATCATCTGGTTCCTGACAGCACCTGTAGCAATGCAGCTGCCACTGCTGCCCCCAGCCATGGACACCCTCCTGGGATGTTTCAGACTGGGCTGGGACTTGTATGAAGCCACACATGTCTCTGTTCTGTGTTCAGGCAGGTCATGATTAGAGTTGGGCAAGAACAGCAATATGAACCCCAAAAAAGCCACACATGTCTCTGATCTGTTTTCAGGCAGGTCATCATGATTAGAGATGGGCAAGAACAGCAACATGAACAAAAAAAAGGCACAAACAGCCCAATCTGCTGTTTGCGAACAAGCTGTTCGTGAGGCCCCAGTCTAACCGAACAGGTGGTTGTTGCAAGCCTCATTCATTGCTATTCTTCTTGCTGTTCGTCAAGCCAGACAGTCTGGCACCTGCAATCAATTCTCTTGGCAATTTAGGGATTGTCTGAACTCTGTCTGAACTCCTGCTGTTGCCCTGGAAACCCCAATCTAAGCCCAATTTAGCTTGATAGGCAGGTCTTCCATTCAAGTGTGGAGCTCTAAATCTGTTACAACAAGGGAGCAAAGAGGAGGGGGGCTCCCAGCTCTGACTTTGCAGACAGTGGAGAGACAGTTGCTGTTGGCATTTTGATAGAGAGAGTGCATTGAAGCTTGAATTTTCTTTGTGTGTGGTGGGATAGGGATCTACCCCTTCAAGTTCCAGGGCTGCTGCCAGGCTCTAGGGCCAAGCTATTATTTATTATTGGTACCTTTCCTGGTGTCTGCTCAGGTCAGGTTTCTGGGAGTGGTGCATTAGGGATCTTGACTTGGATGATGGCTGGAGGAGAGCCTGCTGGCCCCCACAAACAGCCAACCATGAACATGTTTGTGAACAACCACGAACAGGGCCATGTTCGTGGTTGTTCATCAGTCCCTGTTTGTGGATAGCAACGAACAATGAACATCATGTTCGTTCATGCCCATCTCTAGTCATGATCCATCAGGGAGGCCAGTCCCCAATGATCCTTCTTGACTGTCATTTGAGCCCAGCCCAGAGAGTGGTTCCCCAGGCAGCCTGCATCTCAACCTCATTCCCATGACGGTAGCACGGGGACTGGATCCTGCAGCTCCAACTGTTGTGCAGACAGGCTCTACCCTCTTCCCAGCCGATGGATGTTGGCATGATGTGTCCAGACACCCTCTTCACTTTCCACAGTTCAGTAAAGTCTGTGTTGAACAACAACTCCCTATCTGTTTGCTTGCCTCTGGATGGCAGTAATTCCACCCCTGTTCACTTCCCTGTAGGGCTGCTCTTTCACACATCCCTGTGAATGGTTTCTGGCTCTAGGCTGGGACAGATGGGGCAGCCCCAAAGAGACTCCTGGTGCCTCCATGTCTTGAAGTCACTCTGCTGCCCAAAGGAGCAGGTCTCCAATGGCATCTTGGAGGCTATGGCCCCATCCAGCTTCCTTTCCCCCTCCCTCCTCAATTTCACATCAGGCAGTGTGGTGGGACTTGTAGTGATGCCCATGTGTCTCTGTCAGTGGGGGGAAGCACCATGGAAGACTTTCTTTCTCTGACAGATTGTGCTGCTGGCATCTGATAAGCCAGGAAGAAGACCACTGAATGTGGGGGGGGGGCAGGTTGATGCTGGGAGCAGGGGGATGTGGAGAGACATCCTGGGATCTCTGGGGTTCCTCCTCTCCAAGGCCAACCCACTCTCCCTTCTGCTGTTTGCGGAGGCAGGAATGGCCTTGGGGAATCTGATGCACGACATGGGATGATAGGCCCTGGAGCAATTTCTCTGGTCCCACAGGCTGTCATTCCACTCTGGGGCGGCATCATTCCTGATGTTCACTCTGCATTCTCTTTGCATCTTCACGATGCAGTGATGTCTTTCAATGGAACTGCCGCAAGTCGATGGGCATTCATCGCTCTCATCACACCCAGTGGGCATGCCTGTCATTTGTTGTAGAACCCATCCGCTGCTTGCCTCTAAGGAACTGCCTCTCCAAGACTTGAGGGGCTAATCCTGAGTGCTGGGGGCTCTGGGTGCAGCCTTTGCCAGGTCCATTTTAAATGCCAAACAACAAGAAACACACACCAGGAAAAGATTCAGTGAATAATATTTCTTAAATGCTATACTTAATGCAAATATTTCTTAATTGCTATACTTAATACAAAAATAATGATCAACTCTCATACAATATTTTCAAAAGACTTATCGTCCAATACACCCTTCAAGGTGATATTTAATGTTCCAGTGTCCAGAGGGGTGAACTTTGTAAACCCCCCAGAGTTCTGTGAGAAGAAGGAATGTCCTTTAGCGACGATTCTCCGTGTTGCAGACAGAAATCCGTCTGTATCTCCAATGTAATTAGATTGATATCTTTTGTAGTTGTAGTTTTTTCTTTTTCAGGTTGGTGGAGCAGTGAAGATGGAATGGGGCCCCCGAAGGGGTCCCCCCACCTACAAGCTGCCAGCAAAGTTAGCTTGTTTCGTGTGATGTCCACTTTCTCAGGGGCCAATCAAACAACCACCAGACAAGCAATATTCAAAGAATCACTGGAGAAACTCTCACGTGCATACAATTCAGCGCACTCATCAGTCAAATGATTTTAAAGGTCCATTTTAAAGGCTTAGGTAAAAACTCACGATCTAACAAATATTTAAATTTTACTACAGCTACCTAAGCCAAGAGGGAAATTTGACCACAGCCTGTTTCCAGCAATAAAGTATGGAATATTCCACATAGAGACTCCGTATAATAAAAACTTTTTTTTTTGCCCAATAGACCTCTAATACTATTGAAATAGATGGACGCCCAGATTGAAAAAAGAACCTCACAGTGGCAGCTAGATGAACTTTTGTTCCTTCCAAAACTTGTTTAAGATGGTTAGACCAAGTATTGAAAGCTGTTAAATGGAATCCGAGAGAACAAAATTAATGTACCTGCTCTATAAAATGCCCTTTATTCAAGACTGACTGACTTTTCTATATATGCCCACTTTCTGAAAAACGAAAATCTTTGATTTACTATAATTGATAACCAGCTGCTTGGCTTGACAGAAATTCATCTTGGTGCAAAGCATTTGATTCAACCCTACTCTTATAAAAGATAATAACACAGCATCATCTACATACAATAAAATTGGCAGATAGTGAAAATTTAATTTAGGAAGATGAACATTGCTGTGATTCAACTTGGAAGGGAGGTCTTATAAATACAGATTCAAGGATCAGGAGCCAAAATACAGGCCTGTTGGACACCTTTTGTTACTGGAATTGGGTTAGAATAATTCCCAGTAACAAGACATCTGACTTTAAACAGAAGATGTAGAGTACAAAGATTTAATTAAAAATAGTAGTCTGGGCAACATACGCAGGTGTTCCAATTTGATCCAAAGACATGAGCAAGAGATCAAATCAAATGCAACGAGCAAGTCAATAAAAGCAGCATATGACTTCCTGCTAAGAGTGACATGTTTATCTTCTAGACAGGAAAGAGTACATGCATGATGGAGCACAGAAGAACGTTTCTGAAAACCAATTTGTTTGGGGCCAAATATAGAAAGTTTTGTCATCCAATGACGTAGTCTTAGCTTGATGTGAGCAGCATATAATTTTCCAGGAACTGAAAGTAAACTGATGGGACAATAATTAGACAGCAAGTCAAGTGGTTCCTTTTATGGATAAGAACAATTATGACTTGATGATGTATGTCCAGAATTTTGCCAGCATTATCAAAGCTATCATGATTAAACCTGTATTATAATACTTTCCCCGCTCTATAAGCATTACTGAACATGACATAAAGTGTCCTCAGCCACTAGAATTTACCAGACACCAAAATTTATGAGAACCCTGCACAAAAGCGGCCTGAAGTATTTTCAACTTTATGCTAAACTCTTATGATAAACCCTTTTCCTTAACTGACTATATTTAGTAAGTTGACATTTAACCCATAAATACCTCAGACGAATAAGATGAGAATTACCTCTATGAAAACTAAATAGCAGTTGGGATTTCCTCCTCTTCAAAGGCTTTACAATGCCTGTCATACCAAGAAGATCTGAAACTTAATTCCAGCAAAACAGAGGTACTACTAATGATGGGAAAGTTTAACACAGAAATGGGGGAACCTCTTGTTCTGGATGGGGTTCTCTCCCCCTAAAAGATCTTAATTTGAGGGTGCTGTTGATCCCAGGAAGCCTGTAGGATAAACAGGTAACAGTGGTGGCCAGAGGTACCTTTCATCAGCTTCAACTGGTGAGCCAGTTATAGTCCATCTTGAGAAGAAAAGATCTTGTGATTCATGCCATGGTAATATCTAAATTAAGAACACTAGAACATATGAAAAGTCCTGCTGTATCAGACCAGAGGTCCATCTAGTCCAATTTCCTATCTCACACAGTGGCCAACCCATTGTTGTGGAGGGCCAACAACAAGGAATAGAGGCTGATGCCTATGGCCATCACTATATCCTCTGGCAGCGAATTCCACATCTTAATCACTTACTGTGTAAAGAAGTATTTCATTTTGTCTGTCCTGAATCTACTGTCCATTTTGTCTGTCCTGAATCTACTGTCCATCAGCTTCATTGGATGTCATCACATTCTAGTATTTTAGAAAAGGGAGAAAAAGTTCTTTCTGTCCACCTTCTCTACCCAGCGCATATTTTTATAAACCTTTATCATGTCTCCCCAGTCATCTATTTCTAAACTGAAAAGTCCCAGACTTTTCAGCCTTTCTTTATAGGAAAGGAGTTCCAACTACCTAATTATCTTAGTTGTACTGTTCTGTACTTTTTCCAGCTCTGCATTTCAATTCAATTCAATTCCATTACTGAAATGCACTGTACCTAGGGCTGTCCTCAAAGAGTGTCTGGAAACTACCATTAATACAGAATGTTGTGGCCAAAATGTTGAGTAGGGTGAGTCATAGAGCCCATATCAGGCCAGTCTTGTTCCAACTACACTGGCTCCAAATTTGCTTCTGGGTCCAATTGAAGGTGCTTGTATTGACCTTTAAAGCCCTATACAGCTTGGGACTAGCATACCTTAAGGACCACCCATACAAACCTATCCAATCACTCTGGTCATCTTTAAAGGACCTACTTTGGGTGATCCTGCCAACTGAGGCTAAACAGGCAGCAACTTGAGAAATGGCCTTCTTGGTCATGGTGTCAAAACTTTGGAACTCCCTCCCTGGGGAGTTTATCTGTCTCCTTCTGTCATTAGCATCACTGCTATTTTCTCAGGAAAGTTGGTCTAGGAGAAAATGTATTTTCAAATAAAATACAGACTCCTCAAAATATTAATTTGTTTTAAATTATGTTTATGATTGTTTATTCTTCAATTATATCTTGATTCCACTTAACATTATTTTTTTCTTTTTCAATTTGTGATCAACTCATTTCTTTTTAGTCACAAAATATTATACATCTATGAATAAGACATCATTAACTTTGTTTTAATTAGCAATTACACCTGTTGTAAATTGTCTTGGATGTGCAAAATTTCTGTGCTTCGTGAAACATTGTATACATTATGAAACAATTCAGCTGACATAATATATATAGAACAGAAAACTGCTTTAAAAATTATTTTTTCGTCACACAGACCAAAGTTGCCACCCTCCATGTGGAGTCTGGAGTTCTCCTGGAATTACAGCAGATCTCTGGACTCCAAAGAACAGTTCCCTTGGAGGAAATGACAGTTTTCAGAGGGCAGACTGTATGGACGCACATCTGTGCTGAGTTCCCTCTCCTCTCCAAACTCTTTGCTCTCCAGGCTCTGCCCCCAGATCTCCATAAATTTCCCAATCTGGAATTGGCAGCCCTAACACAAACACACCTTCTCCCTCTATTCATCTAGGAAAGATCACTTCCTCCATTCTCACATGGGTACAGAACTCTCAGGTCTATTGTTAATACAAACAATTCTGAGCCATTAACCTGACAAAGAAATGGTCAGTCAACTTTCACAGTAAAACTATTACAGATCGTAATTGGACACTTGGAATAAGTCTCTGAGAGAAAATGCTTGACATAAAGGAAAACATTTTAATCAAATAAAAAAGACTTCTTAAAAAACATGGATATAAATATAATTGGATAAAACTAGCATAAAATGGATATTTTAAAAAGAGCCAGGGCTCTTCAGAATTTTTTTTTAAATTTTTATTGGTGAGCCCAAATTAAAAAAATGTATACATACATTCAATCCCCTAATTAATTAATTCTGACCCCCACCCTTTCCTCCCCCCTCCCCTATCGACTTCCAGCAGCTTTCCAACCCCTAATCCCTCTTATTGCTCAACTTAATTTCATTATTATTCTTGTCTATTATATATCATAACTCTTATTCTAAGCATATTCAAATTCTATTACATGCTATATTATACTGTATTCTATATAAATCCATTACAATATTTGTTATAGTTCTCATTAATTAACTACATACTCTGAATAAAATTTCCTTGCACGTAATACTAACTTATATATATCCCTTTAACTTATACTTAATTATTCTATCTAGAATTTTCTTAAACATAAAGCTAGCTTAGATTCTAGTAGTTAAATTCCCCTTAATGGTAAAGTCACTTCTCTCTTTCATTTGCAATATCACATTTTAGTAATTCTCAAACTGCCACAGTTCTCCTTTCACATCCCATTTTTTTTTCTAAATACTGTTTCAACTTCCCCCAGTCTGCAGTATATTGTCCTGGATCAAGGTAGGGCTCTTCAGAAATTAAAGGCCTTGGTGGCTTTCTTGCAGTCCTGGAAATCAGCAGGTAAAGATTTTCATGACGAGGAGCTAAACATTCTCAGTTGCTAATTGTTGCAGATCAAACAGCACTGCTACAGGGCCTGCTTCACTAACATGCCACTTCACTCTCCAGTGTAGAAGAGTCCAGTAGCACCTTTAAGACTAACCAACTTTACTGTAGCATAAGCTTTCGAGAACCACAGTTCTCTTCATCAGATGCAAATCCTCTGGATCCACTCTCCAATGTGACTACTTTACAGATGAATAGCTTAATAGCCTGTAGAACAAGCATCCTTGTTGTCGCCTAAAATTTGGGAAGGAAGTATTCTTAGGTGGTGACTACAGCCCCCAATAATTTTGTCCTAGTAGCTTTAAAGGGAGGAGGGGGTTACAAATGGAAAAGTGTTACCTATTGAAACTAGCGACTGTCCACTTGATTAATACAAGTACTGTATTTATTCTCTTGCAAGTCTAGAATTTTTCCCAGATATGCCAAAAGAAAGAAAGAAAGAAAGAAAGAAAGAAAGAAAGAAAGAAAGAAAGAAAGAAAGAAAGAAAGAAAGAAAGAAAGAAAGAAAGAAAGAAAGATCATTTTAAATTTGCATACAAGTTATAGTTATGTCCAGTGATTTTTTTTAAAAAAAAACCTCTGTGATTAATATTTTTAGGGGTGTCATCTTACATTCATGGTCGTCTTCCATTCCAGCAAAATATTTTATATTTATTTTATATACATTTACATTTTAAATGTTGTTTTAATGTCTTGATGTTCCAGTGTTTGAAATGTTTTAATGTTTTGATGTTTGCCACCTTGGGGACCATATTTGGGTTGAAAGGCAGCAAAGAAATGTTTTTATAAATAAAGATATGCTGGTGTTTGTTTGAATCTCACCTTTTCTCATGATTCAAAGAGGGATATAAAGAATCCATGTAAAGGTTTTGAAATAATATATGACAAACCCAACTTGGTTTTGCACAGTTCTATAAGTAATGAGTTTAGAGGAGACACTTGCCTTTAATGGAGAAGAAAAATCAGGGTGGAATTGGACAACTGAGAATCATATCCCAACTGCTTAAAGCCTTACAGCACCAGGCGGGCAATTTTTCAGCTGGCCTCTTTGACTGTGACTTTAATGACAGTTTGATATCAAGATAATTATTCTCTTCAAGCAGCGAAAATCTTCAGTTGTTGATTTTTGAATTTCTCATTGGTGTTGAAGGCACAAGACAAAAAAGGCTCCCCCTACCCCTGGGCAGTCACCAACTGTATCACAGAAAGAAGTGGTTTTCTGTAACTTCACATCAAATGAAAAGTTTTGGATTGTCATCAAACTGTCTAAACCTGCACAAAAGTTTTGCAAGGCAGGGAACATGATAATGCTGAGCTTACCACAAGGTCAGAGGCCATGGAGGACTAATTACCTATGTAATTACTGGCTTCTTGTGGCTTCTTTAAGCAGCTACTACATGGGTTGCTATCATCCATTTCTACCCTCAGATCAGATGCACCTGTCTGTCAGAAGTGCCTTCTGGCTTCCTTTTGCAAGAAATTCTGGGACATCAGTGAATAATGTCTCAAGCTGCATTGGCCATCTTTCGTCCATAACTCTGTTCCTGAAATGTTTACTGTCTGGCTTGGGTTAATAAAATGTCCTGCTATTGAACATTTGTATTCCCCATTGCTAAATCTCAATGCTAAATCTCAATCCCCATTGCTAAATCTCAACTACAGCCTAAGAAGCATTTAATTGACATCATCAGCAAAAAAGAAGAGCAACAAAACTACTCAGTCCCAAGTTCATTAAAAAGCCAGTCAAAACAGAACAGTCTTCATTATGGATGCTTTATGTAACTTGTCCAGCAGATTACTCCACAAGACAGAACAGAAGCATAGAGACATAGGTTCCACAATTAACCACTGCAAATTAACATAAAGCTGCATTATACAGAATCAGATTGCTGACCCTATGGGGCCCAAAAAGGGGTGCTTCTTGCCCTAGATGAGATGGGTGGAAGCTGCCATCAGAAGGTGGCTGGCCAAGCCATGGATGGAGTGGGAACCTACATCTACCACAGTGGAACAAGTTGCATGAACTTCAAACAAGGTGGGAGTAAGTAGCAATGGTGGTGGGAGCCTGCTCTTTTTCTCCCCCTCCCCCATCAGGGAACAGGGCTCTTGGTGGTTGCCCCCCACAAAGTGGGCTGGGGTGATTGCCACATTCTCCTTTGACTAAAACTGCCCGTTTGCATCCAAAGCAGATGCTCTACCACTGAGCCATGAGCACTCCCCTCTCTTCAACAGACTTCAACAAGGAAAGCACAAATCCTAGCAGAAGCTGGACAAATGTGCCAAATGAAAGGTGACAAAACAAGACCTACTGAGCAGACTTAAGTTGGCATATGGGCTCATACAGCGAAAGACAATCCTTCAGGTATCAACAATCAATGATTCTATGCACTGCAGAAGCCTGCAAGTAAGCAAATCCCTTCTGTTATTACAAGCGTACGCGAAGGAGTGGTGGGATCTGAAGCTAAGAAGGCTCGTTCTTCCCCTTCGCTGAGTTTCAGAATTTGGGCTGGCGGTCCCCCCCCCCTAAAATGGCAGCGAAAAAACAAAGTCCCGCTCTGGGTAAGTCAATCTCGGCTACCCTGCAGAAGGGAGAGTCGCTTGAGGAACTGGTGCGCAGGGCGGTTGTTGAAGCCATAAAACCCTTTGTTGACAAGTTGAACGAAACAGATCAAAGGGTGGGCTTAATTGAAAGCGAAGTGAAAACCATTAAGGAAGCAGCGGGGGGGGGGCAGAGAAGGCTGCCCGGGAAAGTGCGTCACTCGTGAAGGCTACGAAAAAAGAGTTAAAGCTGGTGGAGAACCAGCTGATTGGGCTACAAGTGGAACGGACACAGACAATTTTGCGCCTCCAGAACGTGAAAGAGGAGGAAAATGAGGATTTATGGGGTCTGGTCTCGGAACTACTGGCAACACCCGCGAGAACAACTAAAGAAGAGGTTAAAAGCGCCATTTTGGAAGTCCGCCGGGCTTCTTCAAAATATGCAACGAAGCGTCAGCTGCCTCACGAGATCACCATCGATTTTTCATCTAAAAGGATCCGAGACACTATCCTATACAATTCATACAATGCGGATTTGGACTTTTTGGATAACAAAGTTAAGATATTGAAGGACGTCCCATTTTTAGTTCGGAAAAGACGTTTTAAGTATAAAAAACTCGCAGCTCTTCTGAGGGAACGTGGAATAAAGTACAAATGGTTATTTCCGGAAGGAATCTGGTTTAGTTACAAAGATCAAACCTATAAGATATTATCAGAAGATCAACTAAGGGATTTTGAGGATAAAAATCCGGAATTTCAGTGCACCAAGCAAGAAGAAAGGGAGAAGTCTGAGGAGGGGGGGGGAGGAAACGAGCACTGCGGCTGCAGTTGCTCAGAGAGAACTGCGTCCGGGACCCAGGAGGGGGAGGAAAATTTAATTTGAATTCGATTGTAATTTGTATTCTGTATGATCAACCACTCCATCATTACTTTATTAAGCTATTTCTTTATTATGGCATTATGAAGGGAAAGCATTGAAGTGTAGTGTTTAGTGTTTGTAGGTTACCTTCCCTTTTTTTCCCACCCCCCTTCCACTTTTCTTTTTTCTCCCTTCTTTTCCTTCCCTCGTGTTATTGTAATCTTTTGTAGTTACTGTTATTGTAGTTTGTATGTTAGGTATTGAAAAATAAAAAAACTTTCAAAAAAAAAGAAAGGTGACAAAACAAGACCTACTGAGCAGACTTAAGTTGGCATATGGGCTCATACAGCGAAAGACAATCCTTCAGGTATCAACAATCAATGATTCTATGCACTGGTTTCAACATGGAGAAGAGCTATCATCTGTGATTCTCCTCACTTGTAGTTTTGCTTAAGTTTCAACTCTTGAAAATTGGTGGAGGATTTGTTGTGCATATATAATGTCATACTGAAGATCTTGAAATTAATAATACATCACCCAACATATGCTTGCAAGGACCAAAATTATACTCTGATGTACTATCTAATGCACAGTAACTCTGTTGAATAATTACATAGCCAGTGATAAAATGGTTGATGGGGAAGAGAGAGTTTTTATCTAAAGCAGTTGCCCAGTTCTCCACTTTGGAAAGCCTCTCAAAGTCTGGATCAGAGCGCTTTCTGGTTATTTAGAGTCCTTATCTGTCTCACAGCTTGCAGATTCCAATTAACTCTTCAGTGCACCTTTGATTAAAATAGTAAGCAGGAAACGTACAGTTACAGGACTGAAAGGCAAAGCGAGATAAAGGAAAATGGAAGGAGGGAAAAAATGAATACAAATCTAAATTTTGTCATTCCCAGAAATGCTGTGAAAGATTCTTTCTTTGAGAAAGTGGCATCAGGATAAGTATTATTATTGTACAGATAAAAGATTAGTTTCCTGTACAGAAGCAGATTGCTCCCCTGATTTCATTGCAGTTTCTGCAGTTAGTCTGACACAAAGAAGGAACTGATGCTGTCACATGTGGAACTGTGGAGATGCTCATAAACATAACACAATACTGGTTATATGCAGCTGCAAGGTAATGTACAGGGCAGCTGATTGGAGTGTGCACTGAGAACATTTTTGTTATGACTTCGGATCTGGGGTGGGAATGGAGATTTTGCTTCGGGTTTTGTGTGTGTGTGTGTGTGTGTGTGTGTGGGTGGGGGGGTGGGGGGTTACTGTGATTGCTCTGGGTAGGATATTAACTGTTTGGATTCAAAGTCGAGTTTTTTCAGGTTCTGGAATTCTGGACCCATTACTTACAATTGGGAATGTATACAAGAGTCTAGGGCAACTGTTATAAAGATAATGGCACCAGATTTGTACAGAATAGTACTCCCTGTGTTCTAAACCCTACAAGTTTCAAGCAGATTGAACAAAAAGGGCTGATTTTATAGACCTCCAAAGTAGGTATCTGTTTATGCCTCTGCACTAAGTTCTCTCTACTACATCCTAAAATCGCCTTCAGGCACCAGTCAGCAGGAGAGCTCAATCCTGCTTCTAGAGTGACTGATCGACAATTTTTTTTTTTAACTTTTCTGATGAAAACTCTGCATCCTCCCGACCCTGTTGTGGTTTTCCATTAGGTTTCTTTCATACATCCCCCACATCAGTTTGCTATTATTCTCTATAGAGGACTATTGTGGGGGTGGGGGATAGAGTAGTTATTTTTCAGTCAGATGTCACCACAATTGCAAGGGAGTACCTTCTGCTTGTCAGTAAGGAACTCTAAGGGCCAAGCTACACATGACGAATGACACTTGAACGGCAAGTGTATTTCTCCCTGTTCACTTGCCCTCCACTCAATCCACTTGCCATTCAAGTGTCATTCGTCATGTGTAGCTTGGCCCTAAGTTTCATGAAAATTGGTCATGGCGTTTGAATTGTATGGCCCCCTGAACAAGTCCAGTGTTCTGGGTGACTCTGATCAGGCCTGATTCAGGCCTGAAAGCATCTAGTTAGTGTTCCTGTATCGAACCACTTTACTCCTGCCAAGGGGTTCACCACAGATAATGTATTAGGTTCGTTATTGGGTATTATACACAAGGAATACAATTAGGGAGTCTCTGCTTCCATTTTAAGCCTTTATTATTACAAAATAATTATTTAGTATTCTTAATATTAACTTCATCAACAGAAAAATCATACCATCCATTATACCTACATAGACCATTACAGGACAGCAACTACATGAGTCCAAAAAAGTATCTTACCCAAAGTTTAAAAAGTTATAGGCAAGAAGCCCCTCCAAAAAGGAAGCTCGCAATTAGTTTAGCTTGTCATATTTATAGGGTTTCAGAACCTTTTCTTAATAATAGCTGCTTTAGAGACTCAGATTCTTGGATAACTATTCTCTTATGATTTCATATACCAAATAAGATTATCCATATTTGAAACATCTTCTTGAAACATTTAACAATAGCTAGTTCATTCTTGCTACTTTTTGTATTAACAAAGTCTACTTAGCGGATATAAGTTTCTCATACATCTGGATATCTTTTGTTCCTCCACCTACGTAACTAACTTCAAATAATGTTGCCAGTCTCTATGAAGTTATACATTCCTGCCATTCTCAGATACTCCCTGCACCTTGGGCTTTGTACATTGTATAGATAAGTATGAGTTAGATGGCTCTTTTAATATACACATCGCAATATGACTGTGTGTTTTATGCCCCTCTCCTAGGTTGTTTGTGGCTTATCTAGTTATGCGTCTGGACTGTTATTATGTGCATAGGTATCTTGAACCACTTTCTTTATGATGTACAGCAATTGTTCACCTATTGTTCTAGCCATATCCATGACACCATGCTTTCTACTTTCAGAGAGCGAAAACCCTCTCTTCACCTCAGAAAGACGTGAGGAGGAGAATGGGTACTCTCTGCAGCTTGAGAATGGCTAGGAGTGCTCTGTGCTCCTTCCTTGCAAAGGTCTAATTGGAAGGGAGAAATGCCATTGTCCAGGAAATCAGTAAAATGAAAAAAGGTGCTCATATTGCACAGCTGTTAAGCATCGAAATTTGAA
This sequence comes from Eublepharis macularius, assembly GCF_028583425.1. Taxonomy (NCBI): domain Eukaryota; kingdom Metazoa; phylum Chordata; class Lepidosauria; order Squamata; family Eublepharidae; genus Eublepharis; species Eublepharis macularius. The sequence goes on along the minus strand of NC_072796.1, from coordinate 78,623,338 downwards.
AAAAAATACTTTCAGGCAGGGTGTTTCATTAATCCCAAGCATCTTGGATTTGTGTTACCATTCTAGAATATCAGGGTAATGAATAGAAACAGTGATTTCTGTTTATATTTTCAGCTTGGGAATTCCATTATGCATACCCCTATTGCTTATTCTAAATGAGAAATTAACATGTTGTCTGATAGCTCTTGTTTCACCAAAAGCATACCTTTAGCAGCAATAGCAACAAAACACAGTACAATCCATTAGAAGGAGACACCATCACTTGCAGTTTTTGTTCCCTGGACTATAGCAAATAGTTTAATTCAAATTCATTTTGATGCTGGCATGTATCATTTTAGAATAATCATAGGTAAGCCAAATGGGGCTTTGAAATGTACTTTGGTTCAATGCTAATACAGCCATTTACATATGATTTTGGATCTCTATTAGTCCAACAATTTTTTTATCATTATCTCAACAATTAGTGTTGTGCTCCTTGGAGATTACTGTGATATATATATGAATAAAAATGAGGTTTAAGGAATTAGAAAAGAATAAATAAAGTTATCCAATCTGATGCACTAAGGATAAAAGCCAGTTCCTTCTACTTTAATTTTAAAGATGCCAGCATTAAAGTAACTTTTCTCAGTTGTAATACATGAATACTAATATGCATCATTAGTATGATTGCTTGAACAGCAGATATCAGTATTTTGCCTTCTGTTTCAGGTTGCCTTTTTGCTAGGGGTGCTGTTAGACCCATGTTGGAGAGCTACAGACCATTTCACCCAGCTTGGAACTGAAACCAACACTGCTTTGTACTTAGTTTTCTGTTTGTTAGTTTTACAGCCCTGGAAACTAGCACTGAGGAAGTTCATTCCCTTCCAGCCTACAGACATTGAAACTGACCCATAGTGTTAATGGTCAGACTTGCTCCCACAATATTAGAAGGCTTATGAATAGAGATGGGAATGAAACGACACATGGAACAAAATTCAGAACGGAACGGCTGGTTCATTTTCAAAGAAATGTGTTCCATGGATCTGCATTTTTATAGAACAAACAACTTTTCCTACTGTCCCATTCTGTTCTGTTGCTGATTCAGGAAGCTAGACACTTTGTGCCATTCAATCCATCGCCCAGACAACAGTGAAAGTTTTTTAGTTGCCCCCAATCTGAGGCCTCCACGCTATACCCCCTGCAAATTTGGTGGGTATTGGACATTGGGAAGGTCAATTTCTAGCCCCTCAAAGTAGCTTCCAGTAGATACTCCAGTTTTTGCCACTGTGAAGAGAAAATGACAGGAAAGGGAGGGACCCATGGATCATGCCTTTCCTGGGGTTCAATCTCTCTGAAAATTGAGGGGTCTTTAGAGGACAGAGAGGATGATGTCCCCTGCAACTGTGGTGGGTATTGGACATTGGGAAAGTCCTGTTTAGTTTGGCTGTGAGTGTGAAGGTGCCCGTTTCAGGCTCCGTCGAACCTCGAACCAGTTCGGAACTGGCTCAAGTTTAGCTAATTCATGGTTCATATTCCATGAAAATGAATGAACCACAAACCACGTGGTTTGTTTTTTCCCATTCTGTGCCCATTATTCATGAATATAGTTATGCCATAAGCACCTTCTCTGACTATGTTTCAAGCACTAAAACTACTGCCCACGCAGGCAGAAACATGGAAGCCAGATCCCGGCAGAGTAATGAAATGTGTAAGCATGGGGAATGACAGGTGAGGCCATCTCACCTCCTCCCCTAAGCCCTGGAGATGAGTGAAGGATCCTCTTGATACAATAGAGCCTTCCTGGAGTTCCTGAATTAATCAATGCAGCACACCTTCCCCTTAATCACTTTCCTATTCTTAGGCGACTCAGGAAGCTGATAGTCTCACCTATCCATACTTCACAGATTGTTAATCATTATTGATAACTTAAGTTACACCTGAGAAGACCTAATCAAACCTTCCTAGTTCATTGTCCCACTTCAGAGACAGTTCACCAGTTCTTTGTCTTGCTCCAAAGACAACTTCTCAATCCTTTGTCTCACCCCAGGAACAACCATTAAGTCTTTTGGGGGGGGGCAGAAGATGCAATCTTGCCCCTGGGTAGTATCCACAGTATAATTGGACTGCCCCTCTGCCATAGCTGTGTTCATGCTATTGAATCCAGCATCCACCCTCGAACCTTCGTTCAAGTTCTTCCACCTTGACGCTCAGGTCACTCAACACTCTCTCTCATCCGAACACCCTCATCTGGATGGTAAATATCACCCAATCCCTTAAACTCTATCCAGCTTTCACCACTGCTTTCTAGTTAGCTCTGAGTGTGTGCTGTGTGTGTTTTGTGTGCTGTTGATTTCTGTTATTTTCAATAAAAATCCCTTTTTGGTTGAAACCTCTGTCTGGTCATTGAAAGAGTTCTCTAGTGGTGACAATCCTCGTATGTATTGGTGGAGATCCCTAAGTTATCTCTTCTCACTGCCCTCCTTGCACACTAATTCTCCCAACTCACAAGGAGACCCTCCCTTTGGGTAACAACCGGCTTGGTTCAGACATAAGGCAAAATCATACTTAATTTTAACTACGGTTAGTATACATCCAGAATTTGGCTCAGAGATTATTCACTCCAATCCTGATTTGCCTTGACAAATACTGTTTCATCACTTTTGCTCGAGCATGATGTCTCTGTAGCCAAGGCGTGGTTGAGGGAATTAGGTCACAGCCAGGCAACCAGCCGGAGTTCAGGGGAATAGATGGGGTGCAGTCAGAGGGTTTCTAGTGATTCCTAGAGTGGACTGAAACTTCCAGGTATTCTAGGTATTCCTTGGAAGTGATGTCACACCATCGCTGATGATGGGTTTTAAACATTTTTCTCCCACGGGCTTCAAGAGCAGCAGTGGAAAACAGGAACTGGGGGCAGAAGAGTCCCTCCCCAATGGAATATATCAGACCTGGGAATCAGCTAGTATTAATACAGCATGTATGCATTTGTACATATCAGGGTTGGTCAGGGCTGGATCTGACTAAGCCAACATTACCAAGCAGGAAGCTGAATGGTAGGGCCAGAGGCAAGCAGAGGACCCAGAGCCAGGCCAGTGGTCAAGTCCAAAACAGCAACCATCCTTTCCAAAGTTCATTACAGCAGGCAGGAAAGCCAGAGGTAGGAGGTGCCATCACAGGAATGCAAAGGGTCAAGGTCACAGTAGAAATGCATCTAAGAAGCAGGCAAGGTAGGACAGTGTTTGATTTTTCCCTCAAAAAACAAGGTACTCAGAATGATGAGTCAAATCAGAGGAAGAGTTTTATTTATTTATTTATAGTTTGCCTTTCTCAGTGAGGCTGAAAGTGGATCACACATTATTTTGTTTTATTTTTATCTTATTTACCTTATTTATGGTCTACCTTTCTCACTGAAGGTGGATTGCACAGTGTACAATCAGGAGCTGGAACACCTGGTTAACAATACAATAAGGTATGGATAGCAGAAATTTGGAAGCAAGCAGAAATCTGATACACAGTTGAAATAATATTGAAACAGTAACAGACAGTGCACAGTAGGATAGGATAGGATAGGATAGGATAGGATAGGATAGGATAGGATAGGATAGGATAGGATACAGTCCCTATCCCTCATCAAAGCATCTCTTTGAACCATTTACTTACTGTACAGCCTATTATCTGTGTATGAAAGTCCCCCTGAATAATTCAATTTTGCATGGCTCTGTTCAGATGAGAAAAGCTGCAGTGGTGGAGCATAGGGAGAGAGGTGGCCCCATAAATATGAGGGACCAAGGGCTTTGTATGTCATACCCAAAACCTTAAATTGAGCCTGCTGATGGGTAGACAATAGACTGACTTCAGAATGGGAGTAATATACATGCTACACATAACTGATCTGCAGAATTCTGCACCAACTACAGTCCAAAGTACAAGAATTATCCAAGAAGACCTGGAGTTTGTTCACTGCTGCTCTCTCAATCTCTTTGCCTAGAAAGATCAGAGACTTAGTCAATAATTGGCCACATCATTTCTGTCTAGCGATTTTTTTTAAGTAATAAGAGGATACGTGGTTGTTAGTGATTGATTTATGATAGTGATCAAGGATTCATTTATGTGGTTTTTACATTATTTTAGCAGCTAAGATAGGCAGGGATCCAGAGCACAAGTAGTAATCTTCACAGATGTCAGGATCCTGTCAATGTCCATCACTATAACTGGGTCAAAATGGTCCATAAGCAGACCAGATGGTGTATTAAGCAATGATATTTCTTCTACTTCATCTAAATTACAGTTGCCATCCAAATTAGAGCATATTTGTGTTATTTTGTCAGCAAAGAACTTAGCAATGGAGTCACAGCTAGACATGGGCACGAACAGCATTACAAATAGAAAAAACCCACGAACAGCCTAATCTGCTGTTCTCAAACAAGTTGTTTGTGAGACCCCATCCTAAACGAACAGGTGGTTATTGCAAGCCTTGTTCATTGCCTTAGGCAGCCATTCCTCAAGCCAGACAGTCTGGCACCTGCAATCAATCCCCTTGGCAACTGAGAGGGACTGAATTCTGTCTGAACTCCTGGCTTTCCTTCTGGCTTTAACCCTTCAAAGTACTTCCAGCAGAGAGTCCCGTTTTTGCCACTGTGAAGAGAAAATGACAGCCCACGGGGAGACCTGTCATGCCGTTCCCGGGGTCCAATCTCTCTGAAACTTGGGGGGTCTTCAGAGGACAGTGAGGATTACGTTCCCTGCAAATTTGGTGGGTTTTAGACATTGGGAAGGTCACTTTTGTAACCCCTCAAACTAGCTACCAGCAGACACTGCTGTTTTTTCCAGGACAGGGCCCTTTACACTATCAGCTGGCAGGCGGCAGGGGGGAATCCCCCCCTGCCGCCTGCCAGCTGATAGTTTAAAGGGATCTTTAAAGGGCCAGGTAAATGGGTTTGAGGGGAGGGGGGCTAAGTGGGGGGGTTGGGGTTGGGGGTGGTTTTGGCCCCCATGAACAACGAACATGTCCGGGAACAGTTCATGTTCGTCCATGTTCATTGTTCATTGTTCGTGGATGGCAACGAACGACGAACAGGGTGTTTGGTTTTTTTTTCCCATTTGTGCCCATGTCTAGTAACAGCTAATTGCCTATTCTTGAGACAGTAAAGATTCACATTTAGGAAACAGGAGGTGTTGAAATACCTTAAATAGTTGGAGTGATCATGAACCAGCTGATGGGATGGTTGCAGAGAAATGTTTCTTTGCTGCTACCACTGCTGCTTCTGTAGCATGCTGTAACAGTGAAAGCATGCTCAGTGACAGTTTTCTTCCAGTGTCTTTATACTTACCTTCCAGTTCTCTTTAGGTCACCCAGCTCCGTGGTCAACCATGGGGCTAGCTGCTGCCCCAAGGGTGTGAGAGGTCAACAAGGAGAAAACTTGTCAATGGCTTCAAGGAGCTTCACATTTCAAGCTCCCACCACAGCCTTAACAGAGAAAGTGCTGGGAATTCTAAATTCCCTTGGAGCATTTTGGAATCCAGAAGGATTCATGAACTCCGTGGGCAGAGAGAAAGGCCTCTCCTTTTGTGGGGTGTTGGGGCAATTTTCATCCATGCCTTAGATTATGGTTGAAAATAATAATATGAAAATAATATAATAAAAACAGACTACCAGACAGTAGTCAGTGTCATATAGTGGGCAGAGTGTCAGATTAGAATCTGGGAGACTCAGGTTCAAATCCCCACTGTGCCATGGAAGTTGACTGGGTGATCTTTGAGCCAGATGACAATCTCTCAGCCAAGCCTACCTCACAAGGTTGTTGTAAGTATAAAATGGAGGAGAGGAGAATGATGGAAGATGCTTTGGGTTCCCATTGGAGAGAAAAGTTGGGGTATAAAAGAAGTAAATAAATAAAATCGTGGGGAGGGCAGAATAGAAATCCAAATAAAATAAAATAAATAAATAAAATAAAAATAAAACAATCAATGCACTTAAATTGGATAAAAAAGTAAGACAATATACTAAAATCTATAATCCATACAATAAAACAGGATTACAGGATAGGTGAACAATCCAGTAAAAATAGTATAATATAGAGAATGAACCATGCAATGAAAATTGCCTAAAATTTCACAGCCATTAACTACAACCCTAATTTTCTTTTTAAGTATGCTCTCCTGGGCAATTACATTTTACATTTTCTGTGGAATTACAGCAATTTGGGAGCCTTCCTGACTTTGTCAGGCAAACCATTCCACTGGGTGGGAGCCACATGGGGTTACCAGGTTGCCTACCATAGCAGGCAACTTACTGCCCCTTCAATCTGGCCCCCACCCTAGATGAAGCAGAAGGAGGTAAATAAGGAGGGGGAGGATGACAGCATCAGATAGCACTCTAGAAATTCTCCTAATCTCTACAGTTCTACCTTAGAGAATGGGGGGATTCCTAGAGCTTCACACAATACTGTCATTTCCTCCATTTTCTACCACACAACTTCCCAGTACTGGTAGCTGGCATAAGAGCCATAAGAGAGAATGCTGGGGTATGGACAGCTGCTGATCGTACCCATTTGCATGGTGACACCTTCAGAAAGGTGGTGCCTTTCCAAGCAGGGCTTATTTGGAGAGGTGGCATGGTTGCCAGCCCCCTGGTAGGGGCAGGGGACCCTTGTCTGGCCATTTCCCAATGATTCCTAGAGAAGACTGACATCATTTCCAGGTTTTCCTGCAAGTGATTTCATGCCATTAATGATGCTCTCATGCCTCCTCTCCCATGGCCCCCACTGATTGCCACCTTAAGTGGTGGTCCTGCAGATATGTGAGACCAGTGCCATGAAGGGCCTTGTAGGTGATAAACAGCATCTGGAACTGAACCTGGAAACTAATTGGTAACCTAGTGCTTCCAGTCACATGCCTCTGCTGGACTGCCCTGGCTGCAGCTGCCTGAGTGGCCTCTTGCAGGATGTCACTGTGTCTTACTTCAGGCATAGGTTGGCTATGGCTGTATTGGAGCAGGGTGTAAGGTTTGGGGTCCTGGATTCCAGGGTCCCATATCTAGGTCCCTTACTGTGCATCCCATCAAACTATATAGACAAACAGTGAAATCCTAAGCAGAGTTACTCCAATCTAAGTATAGTTTCTGATGCTGGCTTGATGGGCCATATCTAACAATAGTGAGTGGAATAGATCATGATCAGAATATTACACTAACCTCAGGTTAATTGAACCATGGTTTTGTGTTGTTTAAATGGTATGCCATCTAATGGCCTCTCATCCAACTAAAGTATAGAAGTAGTCATAACAAATTTCAGAGGAACGTTGTAAGTTATAACAGATCTGTTCAAATTGTGACCTTCCAAGTCAAATACAACCCACCACCTGCCAACCAGCTCCCACATACACTGATTTTACATTACTGGTGGGCCACAAAAATAAGAGGTTTACTGATACCTAGTGGACCGTTTATAGATTTTTATACATAGCAAGTGATCTCTGTGTGTCATGATCTGTCATAAATTATGAAGACTAGAACTAATCTAACTACCACCGGCAATTATTGTGAAAATGAATTATCTATGGTGGGAAAAATAATGCTGAATCTCTCAAAAGTTGTAATGAGGGAAAAAATCCCTATAACCACATATAGCCACATAGCAATCACATTAGATTATTGGCTGAAGCCTGCTCATTATTTCTGTATTGATTTGATTAGCAATGTACAAATGCATGAATTTCTCTATTAAAAGCAAATCCTATGAATTTTGCTGGCATAACTATTTTTCACTACAGAAAAGATCACTAGCACACTGCCCTGATATGAAGTTCCACTATCTAGATATATGAATAAGATCTACAATAATCTTAACTAATTTAATTTATCTATATCAAGTGGGAATGAGGTCATTCTTCACATGCTAATGCCCTGTGTGAAGAGCTTAACATTTAACAGCTCAGATGTCATAATATATATTAGCTCTTTATGCCTCTCATCAAATGGACAATTTAAGAAGTTTAACAGATATTCTTTGTAGGAACAACTACTCCCTTGTTAATCATCTTCCAGAGTTCAAAATGGTCCATCACTACTAATGAACACCTTATTTCATGAACCTGATTGGGTGGTTCACATTTTGGTAGTTTGTGGCAATTTTCAGGGCCTTCTCTTTGAGATTACAGGAACAAATTTCCATGAGATATTTTTTTTGACAGCAAGTAATGTAGACAATCTCTTGCATTAAGAAGCACAGTCAAACAATTTACTGAGTTAATTACTAAGTCATTACTAACTCTGCTTTAAGAGGAGTGGCCATGTTAGTTTTTAAGTCAAAGGCACTTTTAAGTCAAAGGTGCCACCAGACTGGATTTCTTGTTAACTATGTTTTAAGGAGTGGCATTAACCAAGGATCCTCTTTCACCTTTTGATCATAAATTATAAACAGCTTGTCAAAGCATTCAAAAAAAGTTTGCTTTTTGTGAACATTCAAAATACGATTGTGAATAGACATGGGCATGAACTGAAAAAAACAAACCACGTGATTTGTGGTTCATCCTGTTCCACAAACCACGAACTTCCACAACCTCTTCCTAGTTCACAAATGGGTTCGTGGTTCAGGGTATTTCAAACACTCCATGCTGATCAACTGAAGCCGGTGCAGGGCGAGTGAAAGTGACAGCCCCGTTCTCCTGCTGCTCGCTGGTGGCAGGAGAACAGGGCAGTCTGTTTCACACACCCCATGTGGGCGGCAGCACCAGCCTGTCTGGCTTCAGAAACTGCTTGCAAATTGGACAAACTGGGTCCAAAAAGTCATGGAGTTCATGGAAAACACAGCCCTACAAACCGCGTTTTCACGAACCACGAATCGGCCGGTTCATGCATTTTTTTGCTTCATATTACGATTCATGCCCACCTCTAACTGTGAATGCTTGGAAGCTGGAAAAGGCACATCATCATTCTGCTTTCCCAGTCCTGTCCCTCATCTATAATCTTTGTGTTGAGAAATCAAGACAATTAAAAGAGAAGTTTTGATCACCTTGTGGGTCTTGTGAATGATACACAACTTGCCCATGATGAACCTGGGGTACATGTAATCCCAACAACCTAGTAATTGTGAGAATGCCTTGCTAGAGGCTACCTGGCAAGCCACCAGGCTCAATGATGCCATTGTGTAGATGCAAAACTACTCAAAATCCTGTTCATTTTTAATTGCAAGCAAATCATCAAATCAGGTAGAAAAGCACTATGAATAATTTTCAAAAACAGTGTCTTTAACAGCAATAATTGTCAGTAACACATTTCTCTTTTCTCTCTCTTTTACTCTTGCTCTCCCCCCTCCTCACCTCTAGAGCACTTTAAAAGGTATTTCTGGATTTTTAAAAAATAAGCAGCATGAGCAATGTGATAAATGCATAAACACCCATTTACTCATACATCCATTCCTTAGGACCTTTTAAAGAAATAAAATAGTGCAAGGCTGAAACTCCCCCACTCTAACACTCTCCCATCTCAAGAACAATTTCTTACCTTTCAAAATTCATTTAAAAATCACTCCCACTCCCATCAGGAACGTCTTATTTCTTTCCAATTTATCTTCATAACAAAATGGACTGTATCATAAGCTACTTCTGCTGGGCTTTTGCAGAACTAGAAGGAAAGTCTGTAATTAGAATGGAGGAAAAGAATTCACAGCTTTCCCATTTCCTGCTACCAGGTTCTCCCCTTCCCACTCTTCCTAGTTCCTGCATACACATATGAAGCTATTGATGCTGGATCATGGCCAGCCCATTCAGTCATATAGAGGAAAGCTGTTCATGTTCTATGGAAATGTTTGCCTGCATATAGCCAGCAGATATCCACATTATCTCCCTAAGCAACATGTATGTGTGGGGTGGGGAGGGGTCTAATCACAGTTCCACAAAATCCACATGTAGTTTAACCTACATATTAAAAATCTTCATGCTTTCCTGGATGTTCTTACTAGCATATTTTGGAAGGAACATCATTTTATTTCTCAGTTTAAGAGACAATTCTTTCATTCTGGTGATGTCCAAAATACATGAATTCAGTGTACAGTCAAAGTTTTTAATTGCAAATCTATCTTCCTTTTTATTTTAAAATTGGGAAAATATACAGCCTGTATGATTTCTGAACATAATTTTAAAAGAAGAGAGTCAAAATAGATGTGACAAAAGAAACCCAGATTTGTTACAATCATATATAAAGTGGGTTGCATTAGGCAATTTAAGGAATGAGAGGGGCATATAGGGAAAATGTTGATCCCTCTTCCCTGTCTACTTCCTCCTTCCCTGCAACCCCTCTCCCCAGGACCGTTTCTCAGTTCCATTACTGCAGCCTGTTGGAGAGACAAGTGATGTGCAGCTATAGGCTATGCAGGGGCAAAAGCTCTGTATTCTTTAGCTGGGTATCACCTTTGCCCTTAAAAATCAGCGCCCCCCCCCTCCACTGGCACTTGTCACATGATATCAGCAGATCCAGATTTAACCAGATGGACCTGCCATCATCACATATTGTTTGGCCCACATAATGGGTTTATTATAGTCATTAAGAGCCCAAAAGATGCATATTTTATATATATATATATATATATATATATATATATATATATATATATATATATATATATATATATATATATATTAATTAGCTGATATTTTCATACTTGATTCATTTTGGGGGGAAAGGAAAATTTTGCAAATAATTTTTCCCCGTAATTTCACTGTCATCTTTAATGGCAAAAAAATCAATAAAAATCACATAATAACAAATGGATTTGCCTCTTGCAAACCTGTCATGGCTGAGGAATGCAGAAACTTTCAATCATAAATCCATGTAACATAAATACAATTTTTCCCATCAAAGCTTCCATATTGATTAGATTATATCATATCATAGACTAATTACTAGTCCAGTTCTCCATGATTAAAAGAATATTCAAAAGATTTTTTTTACTGTTAAAGAGACAAAATAGAATGGAAATCTTTTCCTGTTAAAGTACATTTATCTAAAATCAATACCCCCACAAAATGAGGCAAAGAAATGAAATAGTCTATTGCAAAAATTGTAGTAACATTTATATTAGCTATTCCATTCTGGTCTTCATGTGCATGATCCACTGTTGATTTTGCCCATGTGCAAGGTGGCATCTGCACATGAATGATGCTGCCATGGCAGAATAAAAGGAGAGAGGCAGTTCTATGCTGGACCAAGACCATGAAGCGCTTTGTATGTGATAACCAATATCTTGAATTGATGCTGGTAAGTGATAGGTAGTCAGTGGAGTGACTAAAAAATAGGAGTGATATTCATGCTCTTCCTAACTCCCAATAATAACTCCCATGTTCTTTTATTCTTGAACATGAAAGACACTGCAGACTTGGACAACCTGAAAAATCAGCAGTGGCTGAACATAGCCTAATGCAAACAGGGCACAGTATCTTATTCCAGGACACCAAAATACTGGACAACACTTCCAACTACTTTGTCAGACTGCACAGGGAAGCCATTGAAATTCACAAGCATAAGCAAAACTTCAACAGGAAAGAAGAAACCTTAAGAATGAACAGAGCATGGTTTCCAGTTCTGAAAAACACCAGGCTAACAAAACATTCTATCCCCGACAATAGCCCTGCAGAGAAGATTAGCACATCAAGTACCAATCCATATGCAAAAGAACCTCCTCAGGATACAGTGAAGCCTCCCGCCATTAGCATTCCACACCCTGGGAAACTCTTACAGGATGACTCAGCTCAACCCCACCCCTCCTGAGTAGATACAAATGACCTACATCTTTTCCACACTGTGACACTGAGAGATCTCTGTCTTTTGGTGCTACACCTCTGAAGATGCCAGCCACAGCTGCTGGCGAAACGTCAGGAACTACAATGCCAAGACCACGGCAATACAGCCCGGAAAACCCACAACAGCCACAGCTGATACAATGTTTGTAAAGAAATAACATTTCTTTGCTCCTCTCTCTGATGCTTTATAGTGAGCTCTGTAGCACACACTATCTGTTTTTGCATACGTTTTCTACCAGCATCTTTCAAGCCCATAGGGGCTGGCTTCCATGCCAAGAATCGGAGAAGTTGGCAAGGAACAATATTGTCAATAGCTCAAAGAGCTTTGTATTCCAAGTTCCTACTGCAGCCTCAATATAACATTGGTCTCAGACCCTAAAATCTCCCAGGGAATTTTGGAATCTAGAAGGCTCCATGAGCCCTTGTTGGCAACTCATTTTAATGAGTCTCCCTTTTCTGTCGGGTGTTGGGGCCATATTCACTTTTCCTTCATCATATTATAGTCAGACCATGATTTAGGTTGAATCTCCAACTCGGAAACATGACTTTCCTTCAAAGGGTCAGTGCAACATTGATTACTCAGACTTAAAGGAACACTAAATGATTAAGACTTCTTTTAAATTACAATATTTGTTTATAATAACTGGTTGATTTGTTCACTGTTGACTTATACAATTGGATGTCAAACAGCCTGCTGTGACAACAGGTATACAGAAGAGAGGAAAATTAGGACTCCCACTGGGCTATGTGAAAATGAGCATGCCTGAAATACTGCTGATTGCACTGTACAGTATTGTTTGAATATGTGAAAAATAACCTAATTAAGAGGCTCAAATTATGAACAGGAAAAAAATATCTCTATTTCCCACTATCACAAAATTCAAGAGCTACAGTTTCTTTTTTCTTTTCTTTTTTGTTGTTTCTTATATATGAAGAAACTGAATCATATTTGCCTGTTTTTTTATGCACAATGAAAATCTTCAGTGGGTCTGCTGGAAAATTTGACTTTTCTTTCGTTGGATGGCAAGTCCATATGAGATATCACAAATTTCTCAGGATTTGATACTGAATAGATTTGTATCAGATATTACTGTCTTCTAAACAGATTGCAGATTCAGATTGCAACTATGCGGGAAGGGGAAGACAGTATTTAACTGTTTCACTCATTTTTGCTTATTGAAACTGGGTTTCCTGCAGTAACAGTAGTTTGTTAAAAGGTTTTTTAAAAAGATTATCTCTTTCTTTAAAATTGCTAGACAACAATTTATAGTATATATTTTCTGCAGTGTATATATTCTGTATACTCATTCATTTGTGCAAGAATGAAAATTTTATTGAGGACAGGTAGTTACAACTAACTTATTGGGTAGTTTCAACTAGTTCCAGCCACAGTTGTTCCCATTACTCCACATACTGGATGCACACACTCTCAGTCTAACCTACCACACAGCATTACTGTGAGGATAAAATGGAGGAGAGGAGAATGATTGAAACAGAGTTGCCAGGTCCCTCTACCTTAATTACAGGGGATGGGGGGGCTAGGAGGGAGGGGGAGCATTGGTTCTTCCGCTATGTGCATGGGCAAAGTACACATGCACTTTGTGAGACTTGAAATGATGTCACTTCTGGTTCACGCTGGAAGCAGTGGTGTCTCAGAGGGGCTGATTCTTTGGGAATTGACTCACTTGGGCTGATTCCTAAAGAACTGATCCCTCTAACACACTGCTGCTTCCTATTTGAACCAGAAGCAATGCCATTTCAAGCCCCCTGGAATGTGTGCATGCCACATCTACTGGCCAGGTGAGTGGAGTTGGGAGGCAGAAGAAGTGGGTAGGGGATCCCCCACCCCACAGTAGAGGACTGGCATCCCTAGATATAAGCTGCTTTGGGTCCCCAGTGGGGAGGAAGATGGGATATAAATGAAGCGAAGAAATAAATAAGAAATAAGAAAACCAGTATTGCCTTCCAGGTAGCCAGTGTGGAGTAGTAGTTGGAGTAGTAGTAGAACAGCAATACGAACTAAAAAAAGCCACGAACAGCCCAATCTGCTGTTCGAGAACAAGCTGTTCGTGAGGCCCCATTCTAAATGAACTGGTAGTCGTTGCAAGCCTCGTTCGTTGCTGTTCGTTGCTGTTTGTCAAGCCAGACAGTCTGGCACCTGCAATCAATTCCCATGGCAACTCTGGCAGGGATTGTCTGAACTCTGTCTGAACTCCTGCTGTTGCCCTGGAAACCCCAATCTAAGCCCAATTTAGCTTGATAGGCAGGTCTTCCTTCCAAGTGTGGACTGGAGCTCCAAATTTGTTACAAGAGGAAAAGACCAGGGGGGAGGGGGGCTCCTAGCTCTGGCTTTCAGGGAGAGACAGCTGCTGTTAGAGAGACAGGGAGAGTGCATTGGAGCTTGAATTTTATTTTTGTGTGGTGGGATAGGGATCTACTCCTTCAGGTTCCAGGGCTGCTGCCAGGATCTGGGCCAAGCTATTATTTTTTATTGGTACCTTTCCTGCTGCCTGCTCAAGTAGGGTTTCTGGGAGTGGTGCAGAAGGGATCTTGATGGCTGGAGGAGAGCCTGCTGGCCCCCACGAACAACAAACAACGAATATGTTCGTGACAGGATTATGTTAGTCAGTGTTCGTTGTTTGTTGTCTGTGGATGGCAACAAACAACGAACACCATGATTTTTTTTTCCTGATCGTGCCCATGTCTAGTTCAGATCTCTACTTTGCCCTGAAACTCATTGGGTGAGCTTTGGCAATCTTTGTCTTTCAGCCTGACCTCCTTACAGGGTTGCCAGGAGGCTAAAATGGTCAAGATCACTCATGCAGATTATTTCCTCTCTCCTCTTGTGCTGAGATTTACAAAAGAATGGAGCTGTTTAAGGTGGAGCATATTCTATGTATATCAAAAGTGCCAAGATCTGTCTCTGCTGGGGAAAAAACATTCCTGAGGCGGGTAAGCCATTTCAGTCTGAGCAAATAGGACCGGAGCACAACCAACACTTTGGTTCAGTTCAAGGCAGCTGCTGGACCCAGCTTGAGTCAAGTGGGATCAAACACATGGCGTTCTATTTCCAACATTGATTTAAGTATTCCAGTTAAACAGTTCACTACTTAATAGTTCCATTACACAGAATAGTTCACTATTTTTATGATTTTTTAATTTTTAAAATTATTTTATTATTGCAAAGCATAAAAAATGAACTATTTTATGAATTATATGAATATATAATTTTATGAATATATTTTTAGGAATTAAACCAAACTATAAGAAAGACTGTGTCATCAACCTAGAGGAATGAAAATACCATTAGATGAGTTATTAATTAATCCAGTGAGCTCTTTTGAAAACGGTTTTGTGGCCCACATGATTAAAGAGTCAAGCTACAGCCTCATAAGTACAACATGCTACCCAGGCCTAAGGCTTGCTGCTCTGCCAATAAATGGCTAGGATGGAGTCTACCTACGGCTGTGCCAATGCAATGGCACACACTGAAATACTCTATATGAATACTTAGGAATTCAGAGGGGACTGAAAGGGACTAAGCTGCAGTAAATCATCTGTAAGGTTCTGCCAAGTAACTTTCAGAAACTTCACTGCATGAGTCCAGGAATTGCATGAGTTAAAGTATTTTACTGGATAAGCTACTAGTTCATTCACTGTTACATTCTTTTCCAGGAATGGCACATTTCTACAAGCACAATGTACATGGGATTATAAACCCAGCCACAAAGTTCCCACCCCCCTTCAGGAAACAGTTAGCTAAGTTTAATAGACGACTAGCAAAACCCAGCAGAGAGAAAACGGCACTCCCAGCTAGCATCAACAGACGCTTTGGCTAGAGGCCACAATTTGCCTCTCTGAACGAGGAGGAGACAGCTATGCTTTCCTGGCCATATGAGAATGCTGGAGGGGGTGGAGCAAGAGGCCTTATAGGGCTGCTCCACCCCTCAGTGTCTCATTTGTGCTTCGTGGTCGGCCTGAGCAGAGCACACTTCAAGCTCTCTCAGCTGGGCTCCTCTGAGGCTGTTCTTACTGAAGGCCTTCAGGGCTAGGCAGCAGTAGCTGCCTTGGAGAAAATGTGCTAATTCTCCTGCTTGCTACCTTCAAACTCCAAGATGAGAGCCAGGGCCCAGTGCCAGGCTAACTGGTTTGACAAATACTTTTTCTTATTTACATTTGAGGCTTGTTGTCTATAAGTCAGGACAGTTAAAACAGAGTGAAGCCTAGCCCCTGTAGGCCTCTGACCTACTTAGGCTCCTCTCCCCCCCCCCAATTTTCACTTTGTTGGGAGCGAATACGTCTAGCAACCTTAGCAAGGGCTTTGCTGTAGGCCACAGGGTGAATTGCAGCCATCTGAGGGGAGGATTGCTTCATACACTGTTGCTACAGGCCAAGCAGGGTGGATGCTGGTAGCCCCCAACCCTGGTCTAGGCTTTTCCTCCCCCCCCCCCTCTGTTTACACTTACTTGAGAGGGAGTATTTCCAGTAGAAATAGCTCGGCCTAAAGCCTTCAGGCAGGAGGGGCCATTTTGTTGGATGGCTTGGTAGTTTATTCAGTCAGGTGTGGCCATTTTGAGAGTGGCACCCAGTGGTCTGCTTAGCCTCCTGGCAGTGGCAGTCATGTTGTGAAGGCATATCTACAATATGTACAGCTACGAGAGTGTCCATTTTGAGTGTGGCCATTGTGTGGCCTGATTTGCCTCCTGCTTACTGGCAATAGTGGCTATTTTGGTGGGGCTTTTGTGGCTTATTCTGTCTGGGAGTGGCTGTTTTGTGTGTGTCACATGGTGGTCTGCTTAGCCTCCTGGCACTGGTGGCCATTTTATACAGGCCTCTGCAGCCGACAGTGTTTGGGCTGCCATTTTGGGGGTGCTGTGTTCCTACTGGGCTTTGAAGCTTTAAAAGCAGTCATTTTACAGTACATTACATTACATTGCTGTGCATTTCCATCATGCCACCCAAAAGGGTAGTAGCCCTGCTAGGGGCAAGATTCATCCTTTGAGGATGGTAAAGTGGCCAATGGGAGGAGGGAAATACTGGGCTATCAGTGTCTATCAGGAGGGCTGAAGCAGGGTTAGGCCCAGCCCCTGCAGGCCTCCAGCCTATCTAGCCGCTCCTCCCACTGTTAACTTTATTTGGAGAGAGTACTTACAGCAGCAGCAGCAGCGAAGGCCTGGCTGAGGCCGGGAGGGGGGCTTCCAGTCATCTGAAGGGTGGATAGCTGGACACATTGTTTCTACTGGCTTAGCAAGGATCTGCAGTCCCAGGGTGATCACTGGCCCCTTTTCCCTGCTCAATTTTGCAGACTTTGTGGGCCTAGAGAGCAGTTTTTAGGTTTTGTCACTCACAGCACTTAATAGCATGCTGTGTTATTGCATCTGCTGAAATCTGCAAAGCTGTCATGCAGGGCACAGAAGTCTAAAATGTGATCTGATCTTTCTACCAGATTAGCACAATTGACGGATGGTAGCGGATCTGGCTAGGCTGCCATAAGTTGGTCCTGTTGAAGTGACAATGGACCTGACTGACAAGGTAGGTAAATCCACTGGCCCCTAGGGGCATGGCTATGGGGGCTCCGGGAAGGGGGGGGTCAGGTGACAGTCTCCAGGCAGCCATGATTAGATTCCTGGGTTATATCATCTTGGGTCTTGCCTTTGTGTTGTACAGTTTGGCCACTGGGTTATTACTTGACACTGTCCATCAGGGACAAAGTCATAAAGGGAGCAGCAGGTTGGGGTTAACACTCCTCTTCAGGAAGTGGAAGAGAAGGATGAGGCAGACTTGAGGAGAGTAACTAGTAAGTGAGACTTAAGAAGGTTTACCACACCTGGGCCAGATGGCTGTTAGCTGGCCTCCTTTATGGGAGCTACCACAGCTGGTGGGGCATCGAGCTTTATCTCCAGGGTGTTGGAGCCTAGAAGTGGAGTTTCCTTGGAGCTTCCACTGCCTTGGGGCCCAATGGCTTCTGGGTTTAGTTCAGGGGCACTGGTGGGCTGACCAGTGGCCCATTGACTAATCAGAATGGGGGTCTTACTATAGACCGTATATGCTTGGATTTTTCCAATCCTTGTGGCAGTTGGATTGTGGTGGAAGGAACTAGATAACCCCTCAGCCCACTTCATGTGGACGATTAGGCAATGGTGCACATACCTAACCCTCTTTTATCCAAGTGGCATAGGATTTTGAGACGGGTCCTGAAGACTGGTCCTGGTGTTTATGTTTCAAGGCAATGCTTGGTCTTGCCTGCAGATGGAATGGTGCAGGTTGTCCCTTGGATTTTCTCTGACCTATGCTTGCAGGGAGTGCCGTGGTTACTTGGCAACCAGCCACCATCACCCCCAGCATGCAGTGAACCTATGACCAACTGGCTAGCAGGCACTAGGCTGGGGCACAGGTTGGTCTGTAGGAATTATGGCTGTGCTGGTGGATCTCTCCCTCAGTTATGGGGTAGTGGAATGTTAGGGGGCTTGCCTCATATTCAGTGGCAGCCATCAGGTGGCTTAGGCAGCTTTAAGTTTACCAGTAAACCTCGCAGTTTGATGTAAGCCCAGGAAATTTCCGGGGTTGAATGACATTAATGGATGGCATGGGAGTTAGATTCTGTAGGGTCCAAGCCTTTAAGGAAGGGTCTGGAAACTCTGCACTTAGCCACCAGGCTGATGATGGCCGAGCTACTACTACCACTATTTGAGTGGAGGTGGGGTCTTTTGCCTCACTCCTGGTCCTTCAACAGGGGGTAATGAGCTGAGCTTCCCTTCCATTACAGGCCCTACAGATGTGCATGGATAGGCAAGGTGGCACAATGCACTTGAGGGGAGGAATGGTCTTCCACTTCAAGTTCTGGTCATTCACCTTTGCAATAATGACCTTGGCTCTGGGGCATGGACCTTCCAATGTAGGCTCATGCAGACTTGCATGCATAGGCAAGGTGGTCTCATGAGCTGGAGGGTAAGAGCAGCCTCCATCTCATGTTCAAGTCATTCACCTGGGTAGTATGACCTTGTTTCACAGGACATGACCCTTTCCTTACAGGCTTACACAGTTTTGCAGCGCCCAGGCAAGTCGTGGCCTGATGGTTTAAGGGGAGATGTGGTCCTCCACCTCATGTTCTGGTCATTCACTGTGTGGTAATGATCTTGGCTTACTGGGCATGACCCTTTCCTTACAGGCTCACAGAGCCTCAGCCTCACCTGCTGGTAATGACCATGGCTCACAGGGCATGGCCCCTTTCCTTACAGGCTCACACAGGCTTGCAGCACTCAGGCAAGTAGTGGACTGATGGTTTTAGGGGAGATGCAGTCCTCCACTTCACATCTGGTCATATACCATGTGGTAATGACCTTGGCTCACAGGGCATGGCCAAATATGCAGTTGACACAGCCATGGACACTCAGCCTGCTCCAGGGAGACTTGCAAGTTTTGCCACGTGCTCAGTTTGTGCAGGTCCTCACACTTTCATGGCATGTAACTGTTCAGGACAGGGCAAAAGGCATGGTACAGAAGGCACCGGGGAATGCCCAGCAACAGGCAAGCAAAGGGCCTTTGCCGCAGTGACAGAGTGGACTGTTATTGTTTAAGTTTTATGGCCTTGTTGTTTAAGGCAGTTACTGGGGTTTTTTTTCTCTTTAGGTGTGGTTGTTGGGGCTGGTGATGACCCGTGACATGGGCTGAATGGCATATCCAGCTCTCACCAGAGACTAATGAGATTTGTTGTTTTACCATTGTTGCAGGATAGGACTTACGGATTATACGCAGCATGTGCTTCAGAGGCTAAGTGACCCTATGTATTTCCATGGTATTTGGTCCAATGCTTCCCCACAGGGTGTGTACAAAGAAGCTTGGAATCTGTTTTGTTTGGGGCCCAAGGCTCTGTGCTGTGGGTGTACTGAAATCCAAGGCTTCCCTGCCGGGGGTGTGCAAGAAGCTTAGAATCTGTTTTGTTTTGGGCCCAAGGCCTTGTGTCTCGGTGTGCAAGACTTCCTTGCCAATGGTGCAGGAAGTTGGAATTTGAGGCAGGGCCCAAGGCTTCCCTGCTGGGTGTGTGCAAGAAGCTTGGGATCCCCACATGTACTCACTCCAAGGTTTCCCTGCTGGGTGTGTGCAAGAAACTTGGAGGTTTTGTTTTGGGCCCATGGTCTGTGTGTCTGGGTGTGCAAGGTTTTGTTTTGGGCCCACAGTCTGTGTGCTTGGGTGCGCAAGACTTCCCTGCCTGTGGATGCGAGAAGGTGGAACTTTGTGTTGAGCCCAAGGCTTCCCTGTCAGGTGTGTGCAAGAAAATTGGGCCCCAGTTTATGTCTTTAGTTCAAGGCTCCCCGCCTGTGGTGCGCATGGAGCTTGGAATTGATTGAAGGGCTGGGCGGAGGCCCAAGAGCCCTCTGGGTGGAGGCCCTAGAGCCCTATAGTATTAGGAAAGAGGAACCCCCTCATCTGAAAATCAGAGCTGCATTTGCTGACCTCTACTGAGGAGACGGAAGGAACAGCATTCTGGAGGAGATGCAGCAATGGCTTGGGTGGCTTTATGCCATCTGTGGGGCATGAAAACCTAAGCAGAGGCCTGGCCTTAGCAGTGGCAGGTTAAAAGTTGGGGGAAATCAGTATACCAGTGAGCCCTCTTGGCATATCCCCATTGGTGGGGAATTGGGGCCTGTCAGGAGCAGCTGGCTGCTTTATGGCCCAGTTGCGAGGACAGACACCCTGGTGGGAAACCCCTGAACAAGCCAGTCTCCCCCAATAGCTTTACGGCTGGGTGGGGAAGTTTGCCTGGCCGGGCAAGGTCCCAGCAATGCACATGGATGGATTGCAACTGGGGCAGTGGGGGCTCTCCCAGGCAGGTCAGGGTGGAGGTCCAGGAGTGACTCCAGGGCCTCTACCACTAGTTAGGCCCTTGCTATGTTGACAGTTATGTTGTCATAATTTAATAAAGCAGCCCTTTAGTTCCCAACTCTTGTGTCTGCCTCTTCATTCCAAATGGGGGGGGCAGCAATACAGCACTCCCAGCCAGCAGCAACAGACGCTTTGGCTAGGGGCCGCAATTTGCCTCCCTGAAGGAGGAGGAGGAGGCAGCTATGCCTCATATATGGGAATGTTGGAGGGGGTGGAGCAAGAAGCCTTATAGGGCTGCTCCACCCCTCAGTGTCTCATTTGTGCCTCATGCTCGGCCCACCCACCTCACCCGATTTCAGTGCAGGTTTAGCCAGTCGCTGTTCATCAGGGCCAGGTAGACATTTTTTCTCCTTTCCCACAATTGGCAACAGGGTGAGGAGTTTTTTTGCCTACCTTGCACTGTTTGTATGGAGAAGTAATTGGCTTAAGGTGGGTCTGTTAGGAGCTGCTTCCTGGCAGGTTAGAAGTTGGGGGAAATTAGTGGGCCCATGAGCCCCCTTGGCATATCCCCATTGGTTGGGAATTGGGGTTTGTCAGGAGCGGCTGGCTGCTTTATGACCCTGTTGCGACGACAGACTCCCTGGTGGGAAAACCTGGACAAGTCAGTCTCCCCCCACATCTTTATGGCCAGGTGGGGGAGCTTTAAGGGGGGAACCCCTTTGCCAGGCCGGGCCGGGTCCCAGCCATGCACATGGATGGCTCACACCTGGGGCAGCGGGGGTTGCCCAGGCAGGTCAGGGCGGAGGTCCAGGAGTGACCCCAGGGCCTGACCTGTACTACTAGTTAGGCCCTTGCCGTGTTGACAGTTATGTTGTTGTAATTTAATAAAGTGGCCCTTTAGTTCCCAACTCTTGTGTCTGCCTTGTCATTCCAAATGGGGAGGGCAATATGAGAGCTTCCCAGCCCCCCAGACGAAAGATAAACTGCAGGCTGAGAAAGTGATTACAGCAGGTTGCTACATTCCAAGCAGAGAACAACTTCTAGCATCAGAGCTACCTAGAATCAAACAATCCTTACAGACTTACACAGAACCAACCATGCCTTGCAAAGTATGACAGGAGACATCCTGACATCATCTGAAGATTGCAGCCTTCACAAAAGTTTAGTTTGTATTTATTAGCCCAGGTGACCCTATGAATGAAAGACTTCCAAAATGTCCTATCATTAACAGACTTGTTCAGATCCTGCAAACTGGAGAACGTGGCTTCTTTTATTAAGTTAAGCCATCTCATTTTAGGTCTTCCTCTTTTCTTTCTGCCTTCTACTTTTCCTAGCATTATTGACTTTTCCAAAGAATCATTTTTTTTTATTTTATAGAAATTTTATTTAAAAGAAAAGATATGAAAATAGAAAGTGCATAATAAAAGGTTATAGAAACACTACATTTGAAATTGAATTGAGACATACAAACATATAAACAGCACATTTGGAATTAATTTAAGATTTATGCAAGCACTACATTTAAAATTACATTAAACTAGTAAAAATACATTCAAAATTTGCCATAACTAAACAATTGTATAATGGCTTTCCTACCCACTCCTTTTTTGATTAGTCATTTCCCTATGTTTTATCTTCTTATCTTTATACTAAGTTACCTTAATTAATGTTAATTTCTGCCTAAGTAGTCAAAAAAATCCTTCCAGCTTCCCCCAAATTCAGCTATCAGTCTGTTATGTAGATAATACAGCCTTCCCAGCCAGCAGCTTCCACTGATAAGGCCAGGGGGTGCTCTTTGCCTCCCTGGAAGGAGAAGAAGACAGAGCATTTCCATGGTATCTGGGTCTCAGGAGGGGGGGGGAGCAGAGACAGGAGCCTTATGAGGCAACTCTGCCCAGCTGGCTGGCAGTTGCTCTGCATGCTTGGCCCACCCACCTCACCCTGTAGTAGTGCAGGAATAGCCGGTTGCTGTTGACAGAGCCAGGTAGGAATTTTTTCCCCCTTTTCCCTAATTGGCATTGGGAAAAGGTGGTTTTTTGCCTACTTTGTACTGCTTGCGGAGTTTTGACGTAATTGACAAAGTGGAGCCACCTTAGGATGGTCACTGGCAGGATATAGTTTGGGAATAGGGAGCCAGTGGCACCCTAGGTGCTTCTCCACTGATGGGGAAGAGGGGTCTGCCAGAAGTGGATGATACTGCTTCGACAGCTGCCATGCTGTGTGGGCAGATTGCCTTGGGGAACCCCATGTGCAAGTCCTTCCCTCACTGCTATATGGCTGAGGCTTAGGAGCTTGAGCTAGGGGGATCCATTTTGCTGGCTGGCTGGGTCTTAGCCATCCATAGGATGGCTCACACCTGGGGCTTCAGGGCTCACCCAGACAGGTAAAGGCGGAGGTTCAGGGGTAACCCCGTGGCTTGACCTGTACCACTAGTTGGCCCTTGCCATATTAATGGTTGATGTTATATTTAATAAAGTGGCCCTTTAGTTCCAAGCCTTGTGTCTGTCTCATTATTCTGACTAGGGTGGCAAATAGTCAATTTGGCCATCAATGCATATTCATACATTTTATCTATCCACTCTGACACATCAGGACATATATATATTTTCCATTTTGCTACATATAATACTCTTGCTGCTGTCACCATGAAATGGAAAGGGTCTCCCTGTTCTTTTCTAATATTAGTAGGAAGTTTCAGAGCACTTTTTTTTGGATTTAGCTCAAATTTTAATTTGAGAATCTTCTGCACCTCTTCATGTATCTTTATCCAATATTTTCACACTCTCTTACAGGTCCACATATGGTAAAATGTTGGGTCCATACTTTGACATTTCCAGCAATGTTTACTATGACCCTTACTAATTCTTGCAATGTCTTTGGGAGACGTGTACCTTCTAAAGAACATTTTGTACCAGTTCTCTCTTAGCAACTGATAGCCTGTAAATTTTATGTCCTTAGTCCATAAATCTTCCCATAGTTTCATTGAAATAGTTTCTCTGAAATTTTCCATCCATTTTATCATACATGTTTTTACTTGCTCCATATCTGTGTGGTATTGCGGTAAAATTTTGTAGATTTCTCCAACTTTTCCTAGCATTATTTTTTTTTTAATTTTAAACTTTATTAACAGTAAGGCATAACAACATCAACTGTAAGAATATATATCATAAAACAATACACAAAACAATTTCCATATTACAACTGGAACATAAGAAGAGGTTTCCAATACATATACCTTAGGTGGCATACTTTAACTAGTCTGCAAACATACAATAAAAGACATTTGTTGAACTGTATTTCACGGGCAAGATAGCATAACTACTCCAGTACCACAATGGCTCCTTGACCATTCACACTTCTGGGTTTATGATCGTTTGAAAGGGCAGCTGAGATGATAAGAACTCATTTTTGGTGAGGTGGTCCAAGAAGGGGAACCACTTGGCAGCAAAGTCAGAGGGTTTCAATGGGTTTGTATAAAGTCGCAATCTGTCAGATATTTTTTCCATTATAAGGTGGTCCCACACCATCCTATACCACATGTGCAAATTTGGGGGGACTGGTGACTTCCATTTAGTTGCAATCGCATTCTTGGCTGCGATCAGGAGTGTGCGAATTAGGTCCCTCCTTTGGCAAGGTGTAGTGGAATCAGTCCAGATATCCAGAAAGATTAACTCAGGGCTAGGAGGGATAACGTGGGAAGTGATGATTTTGATCTCGTTGAGAACCAAGTGCCAAAATCCTTGTATGGATTGGCATCTCCACCATACGTGAATAAACGTTCCCTGCTCACCGCACCCTTTCCAGCAAAGAGGGGACCTTTTGGGGTCTATTCTAGCCAACTGATGTGGGGTAAAATACCACCTGTGGAGGATTTTGTAATTTTGCAGTTTGGAATTGATGACTGAAGTGTTTAACAATTTGGAGGACCAAACCCGCTCCCAGTCAGACTGTGAGATATCAACCTCGCAATCTTGTTGCCATTTGTCTTTTAATGTCATATTCAGTTTAGTATGGGAGTTTATCAGCATGTTGTAGATTTTGGACAAGAGTCCTTTGCGGGAGAGAGAGTCGGGTTCAAGAATCCGCTCAAGTTCCGTCATAGGTTTTGATAAGACTCGCCTCATGTCCAGGCTTCTTACAAAGTAGGTTAACTGAAAGTAGAGGTACCACGGAACCTCTCTACCTATTTTGCAGGCTAGTTCTGTTTTATCCAAGATGCCAGTTTTAGAGGTTATATCTGTCAGCCTTTTGTTCCTAAGGCACTCCCAGGCTGCCGTGCCAGTACCAGTAACTTGAGGTGGTACCCCATCATGTGCGGTCATTAGTGAGAGTCGAGAGATTTTAGGTAGCAGCTTGGACCTATGTTTATCCCAGAGCTTCAAAAGGGCCTTGAGGAAGATGTTCCCATTTGGTGTAGGGGGGCGGTGGGCAATATTGGTCCAGAATAATTCACCAATCGTTTGAGTTTGGTGATGTGGGCGCAGCACTTCCATCCAGTCAAGGTGCATGTTATGGTGCAGGATTTGAGCTATGTCCGTCAGCCTAGCTGCCGTATAGTACATACCAATATCAGGGAAGTTAAATCCCCCCCTGGAGCGTTTGGCCCTTAAGATCTTAAAAGCTATTCTGGGACGCTTATGATCCCAAAGAAACCTAGTAAGGGATGTTTGCCACTGGGCCAGTAAGTGAGGAGGAATATCTATTGGGACCATTCGGAAAAGAAATATTAGCTGTGGAAGGATGAAGGATTTAACCAAGTTGTATCTTTCGAACCAAGATAATGTTTGCTTGTTCCATTTGAATAAAGTGTCTTTAATTCCTTTCATTATCAACAGGTGATTAAGTCGGAGCAGGTGGTCCGGGTTTTGGGGGATATTTATGCCCAGGTAATGCAAGTGGGACTGAGCCCATTGATATGGGAAGAGCCGTCTGATCTTATCGCTCAAGGGGTCAGGCAAATTAACGGGGAGAAGACTTGACTTATTTTGGTTAACCTTTAGCCCTGAGATTAGTTCAAACTGAGCTAGTTCTTCATGAAGGTGTTTTAGAGAGTCCAGAGGGTGGGAGATAAACAGCAAAATGTCATCTGCGAAGAGACATAGTTTAAAAGTGGTATTATTAATATGTATACCTTGGATTTGCTCGTTGGACCTTATGGCTTCAGCAAGGGGCTCAATCGCTAAAGCAAAGAGGATGGGAGACAGCGGGCAGCCTTGTCGCGTGCCCCTACAAAGGGTCAGGGTGTGTGAGGAGACACCATTGGTTTTAATTGTTGCCCGGGGGCAGTCGTATATGGCCTTAATCACGTGTCAGAAGTCAGGACCAAAATTCATGTGGGACAGAAGCTCTTGCAGGTAAGTGATTTCAAGACAGTCAAATGCCTTTTCTAAATCTAGAGAAAGGAACAGTAGGTGTTGATCGTAATGCTTGCTGTAAGTCAATATATTTAAGGCTTTGTAGATGTTCTCTGAGATATCTCTGTTGGGGATAAAGCCAATTTGGTCCCTACAAATATACTCCCCTATAAAGGAGTTCAGCCTTTTCGCCAGAATCGAGGTAAAGATTTTGTAATCCGCGTTTAGAAGTGATATCGGCCGATATGAGCCAGGGTTTGATAGGTCCTTACCCTCCTTGGGTATTAACGTAATGTTGGCTTCTGACCACGTCCCGGGTAGGGTGCCTAGCGCAAAAATGTCGTTGCAAGCTGAAAGCAAAGGATGGTGCAATGTTGCCGCAAATTTGATAGAATTCTGCCGGGAAGCCATCCGGCCCTGAGGCTTTATTACGTTTCAGGCCCTTGATGGAGTCAAGAAGCTCGACATTGGTGATAGGGCTATCCATTATTACTTTGTGGGCCTCCGCCAGTTTTTTAATATTTTTGTGCTTGGACAGATATAGTTTGATTTTCTCCTTGTTTGGCTTGGTCGAAGAGTATAACTTGGCGTAAAAATCTCTAAATACATTTACTATTTCCACAGGTCTAGTGAGCACTTGATTATTGGAATCTTTGATTAGTCTGATATGTCTATTAATCTTTTTGTCTTTTACCTTCCATGATAGGTATCTCAAGGATTTGGGCGAATGGTGCCAATATTTTTGTTTTAAGTATAAAAGGTTTTTCTGGATCTGTTGAGTTTCAAGAGCCTCTAGTGCTTTGCGCTCGTGCAGTAGCTGCTTATATATTTTTTTACTGCCATGTCTTTTATGTAGACACTCCAGGTTGTTAATTTTGTCAAGCAAGAGTTGTTTCTGCTGTGTTTTAGTCTTATACAGGGATGCCGAGAGTGCTATCAACCTCCCTCGTAGCACTGCTTTAAGTGCATCCCACACCGTTTGGGCTGAAGTTTGTCCTGTTGGGTTTTCATCTAAGTATTTCATCTAAGTATATACATATATACAGTGCCTACAATGATAATCAATGAGAGGTGATCACTCAGGTATTAATTAATAGTAGTGCTTCCTATGTTCCCTAACAAGTCAAAAAGTATAAACTGTGAATCAGATTCCTTCAATGGAAGGTAAACCCCCTCCCCCCTCCCTTATTTAATCAGGATAGTTTAAGTTGATTAGAAGTAAGTAAAAGAGTAATTGATGAAACCCTAAATTCCCGTCCCTATAATTATAGGTGAAGCCCTGTAGATTCCTTGTATGTAATCAACCAACTGGTGTAAAATTAATCAATGAGAGAAATGCTGGCTTCAACTTATAGGATCTATGCAGTATTGTAATATAAGCATGTAAGGTCCATTATGATCATCAAGAAGAGGCAATCATACTGAAATTATTTATTAGTAAGACTTCCTATTCCCTCCCCCCCCCTTCTGCTTTGGTATGTAATCTAATTAGCTTATATAGTCAATGAATTTCGTGGGATGGCTAATCAATATTGGACATGTGAGGACAATCAATCAAGGGCAAGCCACCTAGCTTTGTCCTGTATAGTCTTGCCACTCAGGAGTAGTGACAAGCACTATCTACGAAAAGGTATAATAGCAACTCAGTGTGCTACACCTTTAAATCATTGCAGCAAGTGAGATCCTTAGCATACCAGAAAACCGCTGTAAGTGCCCCCCCCCTTCGTCCGGTCGATCCCAATACTACCGAAGGGGCTATTTATTTGACGAGGTAATTAAAGGAAAAGCAAACAAAACTTCACTAATGGAAGAATTGGTTATCCCGTTGCTAGGCAGTCTCCAGAAGCTCAGAGTAAAAAGGACTCTTCTGAGCTTCGGCTTCAAGCCAAAAGAAAGGACTGCCTGTAAAAAGGAGCTAAATAGAGCAAAAAGCACCTCATTCAATCCCACCCCGTTACCCTTTAATGCAAGTGAGTGTTATCGGATTCAAACATTTTACTTCAGATACAAAAGAGAACGACATTCAGAGATAACTTCCCTCTAAGCTAGGTGTCACGGACGGAGACTTTGCTGTTTTTCTGTGGCGATAGAGGCAAGCTGCGTTTCCTTCGTAGTGAGCTCGCCTTGGTTTCCATGGCGCTTTCAATGCCTAGTTCCTGTAGGAAACGAAGTCCATCGTCGGGTGTCGAGATGAAGTGAACCTTGTTGTTGACATTAACTCGGAGTGTGGAGTATCGGGTCCAGCTGTAATCAATTTGGGCCGATCTGAAACCTTCCGTTATAGCTTTAAATTGCCGCCTTTTTTCCAGTACTTCAGATGGGAGGTCCGTGAACACATTGATCTTTGCTCCTTTACATGTTAAAAATCGTTTCATTCTGGCCGTTTCAAGGATTTTCTTTCTAATTTTCCAGTCAGCAAATACCGCTACCACATCTCTCGGCCCATTCCTCCTCTCATTGTTTTTTGCACCAATTCTGTATGCCTTAGTAATGATTATGGGTGATCCTTCATGCAGCTGAAGCTCATTCGCCAGCCATTCCGAGAGAAAATTAGTAAGGTTTATATCTGCCATAAAAGCCTCCTCCAGCCCCCGGAATTTCAAATTGGAGCTCTGCAGCTGCAATTCAATGTCCAGGATTTTATTTTGGACTTTGCTGTTCTCAGATTGGAGGATTCTAACGTTGTCTTTTAAAGCTGCAGTTTGAGTCAGGGCTTGGTCCGTCCTCTGAGCTACCAATTTAAGGTCGTTAATTTGTTTAGAAATTGGCTCCATCATAAGTGATAGCCGATCTACAAAGCTAGTTTCAACTTCGTTCAGCAAGGCTTTCAGGGCAGGATCACAGGATACGGCCGGTAGCTTTCGCGCCTCAGCCGAGCTTCCCGCGGCCGCCATATTGGCCCTCACACCCTCCGTTTCTCCCTCAGCACTCTCCTCCTGAGAACTTGGGAAGTATGTTTGTAAGCTTTTAACTGCTTTGGTATTTTGTTTTTTGAATGTCTGATCTTGCTTACCCTTCATTTCAAGCGCAGCAAAATGAAGTAGGACGTGTTTTACTAGGGGTCCGGGATGGGATCGAGCCGGAGCTTTAGCACAGTGCGTCCATCCCGTTCAGAGCCGACGGGTTGCTTCTCACATGGGTTTATTTTGTGTTCTTTCATTTAGTGAGCTTGTAAAACATAATAAAATTAAAGAAATGGCACAAAGAGTTGACTGGTCACCCAGAAAGCGATGTAAAATAGTACTATTAAGTGAACAAGGCTACGGTTATGAAGAAATTAGAAGAAAAATTGGTGGAAGCTTAACCAAAGGTGGCATTTCTAAATTTTTGAAGAGGTATAAGGCAACTCAGTCACTACAAAACCAGACTGGTAAAGGCAGGAAAAAGGTGCACACAAGCAAGGAATGATAGAAGAATTGAGAGACTGAGCCTAGGTGACAGAAGAAAATCATCAGGGTGTATACAGAATGAAATAGCGCAATTCAATGTGAAGTTGAGTGCAAGGACTGTTCGGCGCAGACTGGAGGAATTTGGTCTTAATGCTAGAATTCCATGAAAAAAACCATTGTTATCTCTCAAACAAAGGTTGAAAAGATTAAACTGGGCTAAAACCCACATTAACTGGACAGCAGAAAAATGGGACAGTGTTATTTGGAGTGATGAGACCCAAATCTCCCTGTTGGTAGTGATGGCATAAAATACGTGTGAAGAAGAATCGGAGAAGATTTGCATCCTGATTGCATTACACCTATCATGAAACACCCAGTTAGTGTTATGATATGGGGTTGTATGACATCAAAAGGTGTGGGCAGAATTTGCGTGATAAATGGCAATATAAATGCCCAAAAATACATAAATGAAATAATTGAGCCCAAACTGAAGCCTTCCACACGTAATCTTTTCCATGATAATGAAGCATTTATATTTTAACAAGATTCAGCTCCATGTCATGTTGCTTCTGTGTGCAAAAAGTGGTTTCAAGATAATCATATTCCACTGTTGGAATGGCCTGGGAATAGCCCAGACCTTAACTCCTATCGAAAATCTATGGAGCCGACTAAAGAAACTGGTTAATGAGAAGCAAACCAGCAATAAACCGCAATTAATAGAAGCAATAACTCAATCGTGGTTTCACATTATAACAGCTGCAGAACTAAAAAACTTGGTTCACTCCATGGGAAGGTGTTGTAAGGCCGTAATTAAAGCAAAAGGTTACCCAACTAAATATTAACTGACATGGTGAGAATTGTTGTATAACTCATTTTTTCTGTTTCAATTTTCTTCTTTATAACTACTGTTCCAAAAAAATTTCCTTCATAAAAATTATTGCATTACATTCTTAATTAAATTATCTTTCCATTGATATATAATTTTATGGTATTACTCCAAAAAAAAAAAGTGATGTTATGAGCCATCAAACCTCAAAAATGCACTTTTTCCAAAAGGTTTCCACAAATTTGGCCACTAGTGTATCTAGCTCCCTCACAGCTGCTCTTCCAAGTCTTAATCTTCAGTCTCCCTTTTGGTTGCTGATTGAGCCAAGGAATAGAAAATCTTGAACAATTTCAATTTCTTCATTGTCAACTTTAAAATTGTATTGTCGAAGGCTTTCACGGCCGGAGAACGATGGTTGTTGTGGGTTTTCCGGGCTGTATTGCCGTGGTCTTGGCATTGTAGTTCCTGACGTTTCGCCAGCAGCTGTGGCTGGCATCTTCAGAGGTGTAGCACCAAAAGACCAAAATTGTGTAATTCCTCAGTAGTCATTACTTTTGTCTTCTTGATGTTCAGCTGTAATCCTGCTTTGGTGCTTTCTCTTTCAATTTCATCAGTAGTCCTTTAAAATCTTCACTATTTTCTGCCAGTAATGTGATATCATCTGCATATCTCAAACTGTTAATGTTCCTTTTGCCAATTTTCACTCCACCTTATTCTAGATCTAATCCATCTTTCCTTATGAAATACTCTGTAGAGAGACTGAACTGGTATGGAGATAATATGCATCCTTGTCTGACACCTTTCCAATTGGGAACCATTCTGTTTTCCCATATTCTGTACTGACAGTAGCCTCTTGTCCAGAGTACAGGTTACGCATTAAAATAATCAGATGTTGTGGCACTCCCATTTCTTTTAACATTCCCTATAGCTTTTCATGATCCACATAGTCAAAAGCTTTGCTATGATCTATAAAACACATGATGATTTTCTTCTGAAATTCCCTGGTATGTTCCATTAGCCATCATAAATTTGCAATGTGATCTCTGGGTGCCTCTTCCTTTTCTGAATTGAGCTTGAACATCTGGCATTTCTCGTTACGTATATGGTAAGAGTCTTTGCTGTAGAATTTTGAGCATCACTTTGCTTGCGCGGGGAATTAACGCAATAGTCCATTAGTTGCAGCACTCTTTGGCATCCCACAGGAATTTCCCTGTGTCTTTTTAATTATTTAATTTTCTGCAAAAGAGTTTTACCTGCACTTTCTAGGAAAAAACATTGGATGCCTGTAAACTCCAGTGATTGAGGCACATGACAGCCATCTGGGCTCTGAGAGGGAGCAGGAGAGAGCTGCTGGAGTGGTGAGTCTTTTTCTGTTGCCTTCATTAACTACTGGGGGGAATTAGTTGATGTTACTGTGTGGGAGGACAGTGTTTGAGGGTGTGTGTGTGTGTGTAGAGCCTGCTGAAAAGTGTTGCCAGTTGGAGTGTTTTTTTCTGTTTGTCTCTTTTGCCTGGGTTAGAGCTAATTGCAGAGGGTGATTGTGGCTAATTGGAGAGTGTCTGTTTTGCCAGCTGACTGCTGACCCCACCCTCTACTGGATGAACCTTGAATTGAATTAGGTTTCTCCTCATCAGAGGATCTTGCCCTGGGGCTCTTAGCCTGTGGATCTGACCTGTGGGCCTTGTTAGAAGCTGAGCATCTTTTACATATTATAGGTGTTAGGCTTTCCCCCCCTTCTGCCAACCTTTCAAAAGTTGTTTTTTGAGGCACTTTGGCAGAGGAATTATCAGGGAAGTACCATAAAACCTGAACTACCTTTGAAATGGATTGCAGCAGCATGGCTGGTGAGAGAGCTGAGGCACTGATATGTCCAGTCTGTGGCATGTTTGTATTCTTACCTGAGGGTAACAACAACTACACTTGCAGCAAGTGTAAGTTGGTAGCCCTACTAGAGAAGATATAGGGACTTGAGGCACACTTGTTCACAGTCAATTTAATAACAGAAGGTGAAAAGTACATGGACAGTACATGTGAAGCACTTTTCAGAGGGCAACATAAGGAGGAGGGAATATTATCTCAGGATTTGGAGGAGCACTCAATACAAGTGGGCACATGGAAAAAAGTAACCCACAGGAGCAGTATGATCAGGAGATATTCTGAGCCTCTGATGGTAAGCAATCTGTTCCAGGATTTCCCCATAGATAGTGATTCTGGACTACTGGATCAAGAGCTACTCCTCCAGATTTTTGAAACCTTGAAAGAAATTCCTCAGGCCCCTGCAGATGAGAAAACTTGAGCTTCCATTCCTCAATATAGGGGAAGGTATGTGCTGGTAATTGGGAACTCCCTACTGAGAGGAATTGAGGGTAAAGTGTGCCAACCAGACTTGTCATCTTGAGAGGTATGCTGTCTACCAGGTGCACACATCCAGGATGTAACAAAGAGGGTAGGCAGACGCATCAAACCCACAAATTATTATCCTTTCATCCTGATACATGTGGGAACAAATGATATTGCCTGGTACAGACCAGTACGCATTAAAAGAGACAATGTGGCTCTGGGTAAAAAGGTTAAGGACAGGTTGTGTTTTTGTCAGTTCTTCCTGTCATAGGCCATGGTTTAAGAAGGGAAAGAAGAATGCTGCAAATAAATGACTGGCTACATAGATGGTGTCCTGCAAACCTGATAAGGAGTGTTTTAAACTAAATCCTATGGGGGAGAGAGACAGAAATTCAAAGCCTATGACTGGAGAAGGAAACACTGAAGACCCACAGGAAGTGGAACATATGCTAGGGAACATTAACTCGCAGGTAAGCACAGAAACAAGAACCTCACAGCTTCCACTGTCTCTACACTAACGCTCCAAGTATGGGATGCAAGCAGGAGTCCTAATACAGGAAGGGGACTATGACATAATAGGCATTACTGAAACGTGGTGGAATTACACTCTCAATTGGAATACTAGGATTGAGGGATACAACTTGTTCAAAAGACAAGTAAAGAAGGGGGAGGAGTAGCATTATATGTAAAGGATGTATATACTTGTGAGGAAAAATACATGTATCTGAGCCTGGAAATTCAGTTGAGAGTCTCTGGGTAAAAATAAAAGGAATAAGAAATAATAGTGATACTATGGTGGGGGTCTGCTATAGACCACCAAGCCTAGCAGAGGGCTTGGATGAGAAACTCCTAGAACAAATTACAAAAGAAGAGTGACAAGTGGAGTTCCTCAGGGATCAGTCCTGGGACCTGTTCTGTTCAACATTTTTATAAATGATTTGGATGAAGGAATAGAGGGAATGCTTATTAAATTTGCAGATGATACTAAATTGGGAGGGGTAGCAAATATGGTTGAAGACAGAGTCAGGATACAGGATGATCCTGACAGGCTGAAAAACTGGGCTAAAACAAATAAAATGAATTTCTACAGAGATAAATGCAAAGTTCTGCATTTAGGAAAGAAAAATTAAATGCATAATTATAGGATGGGGGTCTTAGTAGACCCCTTAGTAGACCATACACTGAACATGAGTCACCAGTGTGATATGGTAGCTAAAAAGGTAAATGCAGTTTTAGGCTGTATAAACAGAAGTATAGTGTCCAGATCATGAGGAGTGATGGTATCTCTCTACTCTGCTCTGACCTCATCTCGAGTATTGTGTTCAGCCTTGGGCACCACAGTTTAAAAAGCCAGTTTGTAGTGATTAAGAGTGTGGGACTCTAATCTGGAGAACCAGGTTTGATTCCCCACTCCTCCACTTGAAGCCAGCTGGGTGACCTTGGGTTAGTCACAGCCCCACCCACCTCACAGGG
This sequence comes from Eublepharis macularius, assembly GCF_028583425.1. Classification (NCBI taxonomy): domain Eukaryota; kingdom Metazoa; phylum Chordata; class Lepidosauria; order Squamata; family Eublepharidae; genus Eublepharis; species Eublepharis macularius. Next base: position 78,589,361 of record NC_072796.1, on the reverse strand, counting down.
TATAATAATGGCATACTTTGTAAACCACTCTGAGTGGGTGTTAAGTTGTCCTGAAGGATGGTATATAAATCAAATATTATTATTATTAAGGATATAGACAAGCTGGAACATGTCCAGAGGAGGGCAATGAAGATGGTGAGGGGGTCTGGAGACCAAGTCCTATGAGGAAAAGTGAAGGAGCTCAGAATGTTTAGCCTGGAGAGGAGATGATTGAGAGGTAATATGATAACCATCTTCAAGTACTTGAAGGGCTGTCATATAAAGGATGGCACAGAGTTGTTTTCCTCTGTCCCAGAAGGTTGTACAAGAACCAAAGGCTTGAAATTAAATTAAAAGAGTTTTTGACTGAACATTAGGAAGAACTTCCTGACAGTTAGAGTGGTCCCTCAGTGGAACAGGCTTCCTCGGGAGGTGGTGGGCTCTCCTTCTTTGGGGTTTTAAGCAGAGGCTAGATGGCTATTTGACAGCAATACTGATTCTGTGAACCTGGGCAGATCATGAGGCTGAGGGCAGAATGGGTTATATCAGTGCTTAGTTCTTGCCTGTTGCCCTGGGCATTATCCTTACATGCCCAGGGTACTTCCAATTGCCACCTTGGGGTCAGGTAGCAATTTTCCACAGGCCAGTTTGGCTAGGGATCCTGGAGGTGTTTTGCCATCTTCTGGGAATAGAGCAGGGGTCAATGGGGCAATCGGGGTGGAGGTAATTGTGAATTTCCTGCATTGTGCAGGGGGTTGGACTAGATATGACCGTAGAGGTCCCTTCCAACCCTATGATGCTATGATTCTATGAAGAGAGACATAAGCAAGTAGTGGGGAGTTGGGCTGGAAAGACTCGAGTTTAAAACACCACTGAACTATGAAGCTCACTGGCATCATTCTCTCTCAACCTAGCCTTCTCTGCAGGGTTGTTCTGTGCATAAAATGGGGGGAAACCATGTACTCTCTTTGAAGCTCTCTGGAGGAAAGATGAGATACAAATATGACATGTAATAACAAATAAACCTCGCTTGATTACTTTTGGTTTACAAAGTGTGTTGTTATTATCCTCATGACAATCACCCTGTGAGGTGGATGGGGCTGAGAGAGCGCCAAGAAACTGTGATTGACCGAAGGTCACCCAGTTGGCTTCAAGCAGAGGAGAGTGGAATGAAACCCAATTCTCCAGTTTGAGTCCTGTCTCTCTTAAACACTGCACCATACTGGCTCTCTATGCATATGCATCGCACCTCACTGAAATGACTGCATATTCATTCAATTGCCTTATTCTTTCTCTTCCCTTTTCTGCATAGACTTAATAGAAACACATTGCAAAGCTGTCATTTGCCACCACATCAAAAACACTGGGCACATTAACTTGACTGTCCTTTTCCATGCCAGCTTCTGTTATCAATCAAGTCAATGGAGCAAGGAATCCCTGGGCTACTTTCCTGGAAACATTTTGGGAATAGCTCTAGAGGAGCATGATAAGCTTCAGCCTTGATGCAATGTGCTAGTAAGAATTGTTTCACTTTACTTAGCACAGTGGCTGTGCCAGCAATACATTGGGATTTGCTCTATATGTTTAGGGTACACGGCCATTTTCATACCGCTGTGGACCACTTGCTATGGTGCCCTGGAATGTGCCCCCATTCCTTTGCCACCCCAGCCGGAAGGAAGAGACAGACACAGGCTTGGAATTAAAGGGCCGTTTATTAAATGACCATAACATAAACAAGGCAAGGGCCAACTAAGCGGTACAGATCAAGCCCTGGGGTCAACTCCGGACCTCCGCCCTTGACCTGTCTGGGCGAGCCCCACGCCCCCGGGTGTAGGCCATCCTTTGAATGGCTGCAACCCGGGCTGCCAGGCCATGGATCCCCATTGAAGCACCTATTACGCCCCAGCCGCAAAGCATGAGGGTAGGCCTTGTATTGAGGATCCCTGCAGGTTTCTGCCAGCATACGGTAGCCGCAACCAGGCATACCGCCCTTAATGGCAGCCCTGTCCCCACTCACGGGGAAGTGCCACAGGGTGCTCACCAGCCCGCACCCTATTCCCAAAATCTCCTGCCAATGACAGAACAAACCCCTACGGCACCACCGCAAATACCTCACACACTGCCATTAGTGCAAGGTAGGCGAAAAAACCTTCCTTTCCCGTGGCCAATCTGGGAAAAAAGGTAAAAATTCCTACCCGGCTCTGGAACAGCAGCCAGCTAGTCCTGCACTAAAACAGGGAGAGGTGGGTGGGCCGAGCTCTTGCAAAACTGCGGCCAGGGGAAGACGGAGCCGCCGAAAAACGGCCCTTGGCTCCGCCCCCTGGCCAATGCCCAGATGCCCGGGAAGGAAGGGAGCTGCCTCCTTTCCTCCGGGCGGGGCGGCAAACGGAGACTCCCTGCCGAGGCTGTGAGCAGCCGCAGGGTGAGTCTTCTTGCCACCCCAGCCGGAAGGAAGAGACAGACACAGGCTTGGAATTAAAGGGCCGTTTATTAAATGACCATAACATAAACAAGGCAAGGGCCAACTAAGCGGTACAGGTCAAGCCCTGGGGTCAACTCCGGACCTCCGCCTTGACCTGTCTGGGCGAGCCCCATGCCCCCGGGTGTAGGCCATCCTTTGAATGGCTGCAACCCAGGCTGCCAGGCCATGGATCCCCATTGAAGCACCTATTACGCCCCAGCTGCAAAACATGAGGGTAGGCCTTGTATTGAGGATCCCCGCAGGTTTCTGCCAGCGTACGGTAGCCGCAACCAGGCATACCGCCCTTAATGGCAGCCCTGTCCCCACTCACAGGGAAGTGCCACAGGGTGCTCACCAGCCCGCACCCTATTCCCAAAATCTCCTGCCACTGCCAGGGTCAAGCCTCTGCTTAGACCCTCGCGCCCCACAGGTGGCCTAGTGCCACCCGAAGCCCTTGCCGCAGGTCATCCGTAAATATGTCATTGCCCCCTGGTGACAAATGCACACCATCGCCTCGGTAGAGGTGGGCAAATTCGGCCCTAATCTTGGGGTGTGGCACATAAACGCCCAAGCCTTGCCCCAAAGATTTCCCAATATCATGGTTGGCCTTACGCCGGGCCTTCTCTATGGCCGTGGGATTTAAAGCATCCCTCCAAACCCGTCTTTGTAGCATTTCCGACCAAATTATAAGCACGCTCGGCCATCAGCTGCTTATATATCTCAGGTCCGCAGCTACTTGCAATGACAGGGCTTTGCCCTTCATGAATCCCGGGTCATTACCACCCAGGTGAATGACCAGAATAAGCGGGGGCGGACCCTTCCGTCCCCGAAACAGAAGGGGCAACAGGCCAGGCCATTTAAGGCCGCGCCGGCCCTGCCACTCCACCGTGGCCACAGCGCTCAATCGCAGCTGGGATCCAATCGGCTTGTTCTTGGCTTGATTGGCCGCCCAGAACACCATGCTGTGGCCACAAATCAGTATTCTCTTCCTCGCACGGCCCGACACGGCACCTGAGGAAAGAGCAATTAGTATGCCATTTAAAGTCAAGGCAGGGGCCGGATGTAGGCATGATATGCCCCCGACCGCCACCTGCCCACTCTCTGTATAGCCTGCTGAGGGTACCCCATCGCAGCTGCTGTCGAGGCTGCCCCAATCCGGAAGGAGTGGGTGCCGAATTTGACCCCTGACAGGCCAATTCTCTTAAGCGCCCTCTCTGTCACCACCCAAAACTGGTATTTAGTCAGTGGGGACTGATCTTCGTGGCGGAACAAGACCCCCTGGTCATCCCCACGAAGTGCAACATATTCCCTGAGGGCCTTAACGGGGCATAGCTCCTGCTCATCGCAAGAGTCGAGAAGCAAAGTGCTCCCTCGCTGTCGCTGGTCTGTCTTGGACCGCCTAATTGAAAGAGAGACTGTATCCCCTACAAATTTAACATCTTTGGCAGCCAGGGCACGGCCAGAAGCATCCTCACGGGACGAGGCCACTAACTCGCTGATTCGCAGAGCTCCAAAGAAGGCTGTCAAGGAAGCTGCATGGAACAGCTTCCTTTCAAACGCCAAGGAACATACCTCGCCCCAAGCGGTCCCCAGCCCCCTCAGAACAGAAGGGGAGATGGGCTGCCTGGGGTCACTTGGTGTTCTAACTTCCCTGGCCCACCCCTCTAACATTTTTCTAATCCTGAAAACACCTGTGAATTCAGGGAGGCCGTGCGCCTTGCTGGCAAAGGCCAAAGCCGCCAACTGTCCCCTGATAGTTTTAACAGAAAGACCCCTCCCATGCTGCACTACACAAAAGTGCATCAGGTGTTCAGGAGGGATGGGCCACGACTGCTGGAGCCCCTCTGCTGTCCTGAATTTGTAGATCTGCCCTACCGCACGGTCGTAGGCCCGGCGTGTGCTGGGGGCAATGGACAGCTGGATGGCTCTGTTTACTTCCGCCATCCAAGCTCCCACAGCTCCTGGGGCATCCTTGCTGGTTGCCTGTCGGCCCAAGGGGCAAGCTGCCAGAATCGTTCCATCTGTTGGCGAGACAAAGCGTCTGCCACACCATTGTTAACACCTGGAACGTGCCTGGCCCTAAACAAAATGTTCATCTGTAAACATTTCAATGTAAAGGCTCTTACCAGCCGCATCACCCTGGGGGACCGAGATGCCATGGTGTTGACCACATGCACCACAGCCAAGTTGTCACACCAAAAGTGAACCGCTTGGTTTGCCAGCTGAGACCCCCACAACCACACGGCCACTAACAAGGGAAAGAACTCCAAAAACGTAAGGTCTTTGGACAATCCCTGGGCTACCCAATCTGCGGGCCATTGGTCAGCACACCAATGCCCCCTGAAAAAGACTCCAAAGCCCGTAGACCTGGAGGCATCCGAGGTGACCTGGAGTTCAGCCTCTAACAGCAGATCTTCCCTCCAAAAAGTCACCCCATTAAATGTGGCAAGGAATTCCTTCCACACCAATAAATCCTCCCGCATCCCCTTGTTAATACGCAATCGATGATGGGGCAACCGCAAGTTCCCCATAGCATCACACAGCCGCCTGAGGAAAGCCCTCCCAGGCGCTACTGCCTTACAGGCAAAGTTTAAATGGCCAACCAATTGCTGTAACTCAAGGAGAGATACCTTGTCTCTACTCAAGCAGTCCTCCAACCTGGCTCTAAGGTCTACCACTTTCTCCAGTGGCAACCTCAAGGTCTGTTGAACTGTGTCCAGTTCAATGCCTAAAAACGTCAGGACAACAGCTGGTCCCTCCGTTTTCTCATGAGCCAGGGGAACCCCCAGTTCCTCCGCAAGCTCAATGAACCCTGCCAGTAGCCTGGCACACTGCCCCGTGCCAGCAGGCCCAGATACCATAAAATCATCTAAATAATGAACGGTGTCTGGGCAGGCACAGCGGCGACGCAACTCCCATTCCAGAAAGGAACTGAAGCGCTCAAAAGCAGAGCAAGATATGGAACACCCCATAGGAAGGGCCCTGTCCATATAAAACTTGCCCTCAAATGCAAAACCCAAAAGATCAAAGTCTTCTGGGTGAACAGGGAGCAGGCGAAAGGCAGACTTGATATCGCACTTCGCCATCTCAGCTCCCACCCCACACTGGCGCACAACCTTGACTGCTTGGTCAAAGGAAGTGTAGTGCACCGAGCAGAGTTCATCGGGGATGCCATCATTCACCGATCTCCCTTTGGGGAAAGACAAGTGGTGAATGAGGCGAAACTCCCCCGGCGCCTTCTTTGGCACCACCCCCAAAGGAGAGACCCTCAGGGACGGGACAGGTGGGGCATCAAAAGGCCCTAATACCCTGCCCTCAGCACACTCCCTCAAAATTTTACGTCGGACTACCTCTTCCATGCCAGCCACTGACCTAAGGTTGGCTGCCATGAAAGGTGTCCTGGGGCCCTGAAAAGGGATGCGAAATCCAAACCTAAAACCTAAAAGTAAATAGTCAGCGTCCCTGCGCCTCGGATATACTTGCAGCAACCGCTCAAGTACCCTCAGCCTTACCGGGCTGGGCCCCTTTTCCAGGCCCTTGCTTACCCCCGCCGCCCCCAAAACGTTTTCCCCCCTGACCTCCCTGTCGTCCCCTTGGACAGGCAGAATGGGCATGGGGGCCGGCACAGTTGGGGCACTCATGCCTAAATCTGCACACACGCCGGTTGCACACTCCTCTGGACGTGAAGTCCCAGCAGAGCAGCCGTGGTTGAACATGCTGCCCCGCGGAGGTGCGGGAACCTGTACCCTGTGTGGGCCGGATAATCACGTGACCACTATCGGTCCTGTCCTCAATAATGGACTTGGAGGGGCCCATCACCTGGACCCAAAGTTGGATCAATATTTGATCCCAGGGAAGGCTCGGGGTCATAGCCGCACGCATGCGGAACTCCTCATCATAGCGTAGCCAAGCCACCCCCTCGAAGTCAGTATAAGCCCTGTATACAATATTCATATATTGAAACAGGGGGAGAGCCCTAGCAGGCTGCACCCTGGCCAAGACCCCCGCATAGATAAGGAACCCAGGCAGCCAGTGACCCCAGGACCTGTCAATCCGCCTGCGCCGGATCTTTTCCTTATCCCTGTCATCTATGTCATCTTTATCCTTCTTCTCCAGTTCCCTGAAGAGAAGGGTAAAAACGTCCACATATTCACCCCGTATAATTTTTTCCCAGGTTGCCTGGGTCAAATGATCACCCAGCGGCAATGCAGTGTCCCCGGGTGGCAAAGCACTATACGGGACAGTGCCATATGGGGAAAAGCCCAAAGGGGGGGAGCTCAAATGAGCCCCATACCCCCCCAGGGTGGAAAGAGGCATACCGTGGCTGCCCAGCCTGGTAGGCCCCCCATAGGCCGGTAAGCCATAAGGTTGATGGCCCGAGGCATAACCCGAACCCATAGGAAATGCCACAGGAGGGGCGCCCTGGCCGAGAGAATCATGAGCAGGCCAGCCAGGCGTATGCAAGGGATAGGAAATCGGCTGGGATGCCCCAGCCGCCTCCTGCTGCCCCACAACACCCCACGGCCAACTGGCCACCTGTTGAGGCATAGCCGACTTACCCTCAGGAAAAGGCGGCTCCACGGCTATGGCCACCTGACCTACATCATCCGTCACCTCCGCCTCGACCTCCAAAGTGCCCTCGGGTAACGCGGTCGAAGGACCCTCCTCTGCAGCCGCCTCCCTGGACGAACCCTCCAGAGCAGACAGACGAGAGAAGAAATCATTATAAAATTCATTCCTGGGCACTTTCTTAGCGGCCCGCCGTGGCCGCACCGGCGCCGCTAACAGCCCATGTCCTTTGACCCTCTCCAAGGCTGCAAGCCTCTCTAGTAGCTCACGCCTAGTGGGCCCACTGTCGTCCTCATCTGATGAGGAAATGGTAGGCGGGGGCTTCCTAACTGCAGGGCGCTTAGCCGGCTGCTTGCCCTTAGATGGGCCAGTTCCCTTTTTGGAAGGCATTATAACTGTGTACGCGCCAGAAAACGTCCCAACCCAATTAATGAATTAATTATGTCTCACTGGCTCACAGCCTACCCTCTTAACCACTATTAAATGTCACAGGCTCACAGCTAAAGGCAGCAACCTATATGCTGACTACTTCAGCAGGTCACTGCTCCCCAACAGCCACCAGCTGGCGCTGCCTAGTCTCCCAGTGTAATAAGATGGATGCCCCCACAGCAGCCAGAAGCTCAGGGACAAAATGGATGCCACCAACTGCCACAAGTAATAAGGCAGGCAGAAGGCACAGTGACCCCTAAGTATGGGAAGAGGCCTCTTAAAGCCCCCAAACATGGGAATCCACAGCCCCCCAACCACCACCCGGGCCAGAAGAGCGGGATGGAGGGGAGGGGGGTGCAGGCAAATCACTGTGTGTGCGTGCGTGTGCTTGTTTCGTTTTTGTTTTTTTTTACATATACCCCCTGATAACAACAAGGGGGGGGCTTAACCGGCCCACTGGGGGGGCGGAAAGGTGCACAGGGATAACCCTCACACCCCCGCTCCGCCCCGAGATGCCGCCCCGCGTGCAGCGAACGCTGCCGCAGCCCCCAGGATAAAATAGCTGCCGCCGCCTTGAGGGCTCCGCCGCTGCCGCAAGAGCTCCGCCGCCGCCGCTGCAACGATGCCCCCTTCAAATGGCCACAAACTGGCCGAAAACAAACAAGCGCCGCTCAAAAGCGGCCAGAAAGGAACCGCGGCTGCACAGGCAGCCCAAACGGCCTGCTCAGGCCACCCACGCGCTCGGAAGGAGAGAGAGGAAACACGTCCTCTCTCCTCCGAGCTCTTGCAAAACTGCGGCCAGGGGAAGACGGAGCCGCCGAAAAACGGCCCTTGGCTCCGCCCCCTGGCCAATGCCCGGATGCCCGGGAAGGAAGGGAGCCTGCCTCCTTTCCTCCGGGCGGGGCGGCAAACGGAGACTCCCTGCCGAGGCTGTGAGCAGCCGCAGGGTGAGTCTTCTTTCTTCAGACTTTAAATGTTTACGTCAGCAAACACTCATCAAACACTGTGTATCCATCCTGTTGTTATTATTACTATTCTTTATTGTTGGCTGGATTCTCACTAAGTATCAAGGCAGATTATACAGTGGTTGGATTTCTCACTAGGACTCAAAGCAGATCATACAGTTAAAATCAACATGATCAGTGGTTCATACAATGCTGAAACAAAACATAAGCAACTTGACATGACATATTAAACAACATGGAAATTTCTCAGTAGGAACATACAGGAACAGGTAGTACGCAGCAGTATAGTCTACAGTCTCTCTATTCCTTCTATCAAATCATCTCTCTGTAAAGCAAAGTCCTTCAGGATGAGTGCCCTTACAATGACTTTAACTGATATGGTTGATTAGTACAATTATCAAACAGACATGGGAAAGGAAACATGTCACATCCTAAGCCATCTCAGGATTTAGTGGGCAAGCACAAGGAGGTGGAGCAGGTCCCCCCAACATGATGCCCATGGTGGCATGGCACCACCTGTTACCTTCTTGGCACTCACCAAATGTTTTTAGAAAGCAGGCAGGGTTATATGGGGCTTTTACTCATGAGGACTTCTGATTGGCAACTGGAGATCTGATTGGCTGATCAGATTTTTTAAAATGTTGCTCTGGAAGCAGCTGCCAACCAGTACAAGGGTTGTCATTGAGTAACTGAAGGTAAGCCATTTGTATATCCTGTTGGAAATTGACTTGTCTCCTTTTTTTTTTTTATATAATATTTTTTATTTTTCAGTATCTAACATACAAAACTACTACATACATACATAACCTACAAAACAGTAACTACAAAAGACTACAATAGCACAAGGGATGGGAAGGAAGGGAGAAAAAAGAGAAAGGGAAGGGGGGTGGGAAAAAAGGAGAAGGTAACCTACAAACACTAAACACTACGTTTCAATGCTTTCCCTTCATACTGCCACAGTAAAAAAATAGCTTAATAAAATAGTGACGGAGTGGTTGATCATACAAATTACAAATTACAGTTCAAATTAAATCTTTTTCCCTCCCCTGGGCCTCGGGCGCAATTCCCTCTGCGCAGCTACCGCCGGAGCGCTCATTGCCTCCCCCCTCCCTTCAGGCTTCGGATCCTCTTCTTTTTGCTTGGTGTCTGGTCCAAATTCTGGATTTTTATCCACAAAATCCCTTAGCTGATCTTCAGAATTAATCTTGTAAGCTTTATCTTTATAACTAAACCCGATTCCTTCCGGGAGTAGCCATTTGTACTTTATGTCCCGTTCCCTCAAAAGAGCTGCCAACATCTTGTACTTAAATCTTTTCTTCCGCACTAAAAATGGAACGTCCTTCAATATCTTGACTTTATTTCCCAGAAAGTCCAATTCCGCATTGTATGAATTATATAGGATACTGTCCCGGACCCTCCTAGATGAAAACTCGATAACAATCTCGCGAGGAAGCTGCCACTTCGTTGCATATTTTGAAGATGCCCGACGGACTCCCAAAATGGCGCTTTTCACTTCTTCTTTAGTTGCCCTCGCGGGTGTCGCTAAAAGTTCCAAGGCGAGATCCCATAAATCCTCTTTTTCCTCCTCTTTAACATTCTGGAGACGCAAAATGGTTTGTGTTCGCTCCACTTGCAGTCCGATCAGCTGGTTTTCCATCAATTCCCTGTTCGTTGCTCTCGTAAGTGACGCACTTTCCCGGGCAGACTTCTCTGCCCCCCCCGCTGCTTCTTTAATGGCTTTCACATCGCTTTCAATTAAGCCCACCCTTTGATCTGTTTCATTCAGCTTGTCAACAAAGGGTTTTATGGCTTCCATAACCGCTCTTTTAACCAGTTCTTCAAGCGTCTCGCCCCTCTGCAAGGCCGCCGTAACTGACTTGCCAAGAGAAGGACTCTGCTTTTTCGCTGCCATTTTAGGGGGGGGGGGAAACCGCCAATCTTCCGAGACTCTATGAGGGGGGAAAAATCCGAGTCTTCTAACCTTCAGACCCCACCACTCCTCACAACGCTTGTAGTAACAGAAGGGATTCGCTTACTTGCAGGCTTTCGCCTAATCCTGCTCCTTGCCGTTTTCCATAGCCTGGCAGCACACTAGGTGCCGCGCTCGTCTGCCGGCCTCCATAGGGACAAACGGGCGATTTACCCCCTGCCTCGATCTGTCAGAGGGCTCTTCCCGCCGCGTCCCGGACTCAGACTCCCTGCCTGAGAGTCTGGGGTCTAACCTTTGCAGATCAGCTGCCCGGCCAGGCGGCTCGGACGCTTCCTCTCGGACCTGCCGAGAGGAGCGTCCGACATGGCTGCGAAAACGAAAACGAATCGGAAATTGACTTGTCTCCTATTGGGTAAACAGTGCAATATCCTGCTTCTTCTCTCTCTCTCTCTCTCTCTCTCTCTCTCTCTCTCAGAGATGTAGTCAGATAGTGAGGACCTATTTCTATCTCTCTACTTTACTCTCAAGTATGTAGTTCCTAAATAAACCTTTTTAACCTCTCTAATCAGCACAGAGTGACTTCACTGCGCTTTATTCACCTACTCTGCCTAATATATCCAAGAAAATATTTTTAAATGGTATATTAATTTTAAAAGTCATCCTGTTAAACAGAGCTTCTGTTTGAAATTTTGAAGAGTTACTAGTTACGCATTACCTCTTTCCCTGACATTTTGTATTTGGCTCCACCTCCTGTGTTGGCTACTCTGCGATTGGCTTTGCCTCCCGTAACAGCCATTTTTTGGTTGCACCCACCACCCTGTATCAGAATTCCAAAGGTGTCTGTAGGCTCAAAAAGTTTGGGAACCCTTGAGGCAGACTGTAGAAAAGGAGAGCTATTATAGTGCAGAAGTATAATTACATCCAACACAATCTTTCAGGTGGTTCGAGAATCTGTGTACCACTTTTCCCCTATTGGTTACTCTGCTACCGTTCATTGCTCTTGCCCCAATTCAATGGAAGCCATACTCTATGCGGGTGGAAGGACTGAGCTTGATTCTAGTTAAATTAGAGAAAGATCCTAAGCAAGTCTACTGAAAATCCTACCCAGGTTTATTTGCTGGGTCTTCCTCACAGAAAAGTGTTCTTAGGATTGGTGAAAAAAGGGATGTTGTTTTGTTGGGGAGTCTATATTCAGTCTGTAAAAGATTACTACCACTACTATGGTATGCATCCCCTCTAAAATTCTTTTCAAGCAATGGCACATACCTTTGTAAATACCCTAATGTGAATGGCCCAGGTTAGCCCAATCTTGTCAGATCTCAGAAGCTAAGCTGTGTTGTCCATGGTTAGTATAGGAGACCACCAAGGAGGCTGCAGAGGTAAGCAATGGCAAACCACCTCTGTTCCTCTCTTGCCTTGAAAACCCAAAAGAGTCATCATAAATTGGCTACAACTTGACAGCACTTTACAAGTTGGCTACAACATGACAGCACTTTCCCTTTGTTAATGAGCTGATAGTTGTTGAAAAAGTAGAATTTCTCCCCCCCCCCCCCAAGGATGCTTAAATTCAGCATGGCTTTGGAAACAGGAAGCAAATCCCGGTCCTAGTCTGGTGGCAAATGTAATCTCATGTGACTGCTAGTTAAACAAACCTGGGAGTAATGCCAATTTGTTTGTTACATCACGCAGGTTATGAACTTTGATAGTGGTTGACTCACATCCTTGGCAAAATGGAATTACTTAAAAAGCAAAATTGTGCCCAGTGACTCAGTTAAATGTCATATTTCATGTTAGTAAAATCACACAAAATACTTGTTGTATGGTATCGAATGAAAGGCATCCTTTTTTTGTTCCAGAATATGAAAATTCAGTGTTAATGAGGACAAAATATATGCCCTCTATAAATGCAATTCATAAACAATAAATAATGCATTTAAATATCAAATGAGAGTAGTGTATCTTAGGTTGTTTCCATGTCATCATCACTGATAGCTAAACCCAAGTCACCTGAATCTGCATTCTGATTTGCCACAGAGATTCTCATCTGTACCACATTTACACATCTTGGTGTGCCTATGTTTGTTTGTCTTGCAGATACACGGTGGGCCATATGTATATCGCTCACAGATCTCCAGACATCATGTTTGGCCCTTAGTTGCACACTGTAACCAATGTTAAATACAAGGAAAGAGGACAAAACTTTGCTAAGTATCTTTTGGGTTAAACAGCCCCTTCTCAAAACGCAAGACATAAAAATATTACAAAAATGTCTAGACCAGAAAGGACTTTGATTTACATTCTGATTTTCTTTTCTATGCACCATGTCTTATTAGTATACCCTAGATCAAATCAACACAAGTATAAATATTGTGTATAAAGGCAGCTGTGGTATGTGTGGACAATGTGTACTATGTACACATTGTATTTGGCTCCACCTCCTGTGTTGGCTATGTACTGTGCTGAGTCACACCTTCTCATGGACTTCAATGGAATCAGAAGGGTGTAATGATTGCACGGTTTTTCCTTGGTAGATACTGCTAGAGCTACTCTTGTAAGTTTTTGAAATTGGGTATTATCTTTCCTTCTCACTTCTACAATAACAGTTTTTTTTTATTCTGATAGATAAGATGAGACAACCTGAGCAGCAATTTAACAGTGAAAAAGACTCCAAGAACAGTATGTACATTTGTGTTTTTAAAAATGATGGAGTGCGATTACATTTTCACTAATGTCAAAAAGCTTTTTGCAAATCTTTTGCAAAATGTAGTTTGATAAACATAACTTCTGTCAATGCTCACCCCACCACCATTTCACTGCTGAAGCTTTTCTAATGCATAGCAGTGATGATCAATTTCCAAGAAACTGCTTTCTTTTATTTGGAATGTGAAAGATAAATCTTCACATCCTGCTTTGCCACTGATGCCTCAGAGTGATAAGGATGCAAGTGGGAAAAGGGAAACATTGCTGATCTGACAAGAAGCTGCTTGCTCACCATCGTTCAAAAAAGTGGATCTATTCTGATTTGACTTACATTGTCAAGACCAACCACTGCAGAAAATCTGATTACCTTGACACACACACACACACACACAAATTCTACCATGCCAACACTCTGATGGCGTTCAGACCATTGGGCTATTACTAACATGGCGGAGTGAGATAGATACACGGATATGCAATATGAGAATAATGTGCCTGTGAAGAAGTGACTCTCATGAAACGGGTTGGAATAACGTATGCTGGCAAATCCCGTAGGCGTGGCTGACGTGGCTTCGGACATCGCCCTTCCATCTGCTACCTCACAGCCTCATATCTTCATATTGGAGCAATAATTCATTATTGACATTCTTTACACCGCCATCTTGATTGAATTCCATAGAGTGCCTGTGAGCACTTGTAGACTGTACTTGAGTGCCTGTGAGTAGACATGGGCACGATCAGAATGACGGACTGAAAATTGCCCTGATTTTGGCTTTTGCACCATCAGGACCGGCCTGATCGGTTCCGTCCACGGCTCCTGTTTCAGTGCTTGGGTGGGGTGCTCTATTGGGTCTCGATTGGATCAATTGGTTTACATTTGGGATTGCAGTCTGCAGACAGTCTGGTGCCAGCCATCTGTTCCCGAGGGAATGGAGCCCCCTGGAAACGGAGCCTGGGGAATGCCGGAGCTGTTTGCCCTCCTTCTGTTGCCCTGGAAACATGAATGGAAGCCCAGCTTTCCTTGATCAGCAGGGCTTCCTTCCAACCACGGAGCAGCCAGAAAAGTGCGCGCCCGTCTCGTCCATTTGGGAGAAGAGAGGGGAGGGCGGGGGAAGGGGATGTTCTTCTGTAGCCATGGGCACTCGAATCTCATCCCTGCAAAGCCTGAGAGGCAGCTCTTACGGCCAAACACAGCCCTTCTGCGTAGCAGACCCAGGCTTTATAAATAGCCATGTGCTGCACAACAAAGTTTCTCTTTCCGCTCGCGGGTGGAGTGGGACAGAGGCGAGCTCTCACTTGCCGCTTTTGGAGAGAGAAAGCGCAAGAGAGAGAGAGGGGGGGAGCTTTAGCTTTGGGCTTCAGCAGATAGGGAATTAGGGAATAGGGAGCTATCTCCTCTGGTCCCCCCCCCCCGTGACAGTACTGGCACACTCCCGTGGGGACAGACCCCCCCACTCCCTGAGGGGAGGTGGCTCGCCGCTGCCTCCATGGGCCTGCTGGGCCTGGCGGCCGCCATCCTCCTCACCCACCATTCCTTTAGCACTGGAAACCACAGGGCACCCTCCCGCGTCGGCCTTCCCGATTCCCGATTCTGTATCGGAAACGGGACTTGATCGGTGAGGTTCGGGTACCTGGGTTCGGCGCCGCCGCGGAATCATGATCAGCTAAATCAGGATTATTTTTTGGATCGTGCCCATGTCTACCTGTGAGCACCTTTATATTGTCATTTTGTTGTGTTAGTGAGTGCCTGCGTGCACTCCTGTTGGTACTTTACATGGACTATTTTGGGTAGAATTAACATATATGTACCTTGTCTTTTGATAATAGTGTAATTTTCTGTATATGTATTGATGCACAAGCTGCACTTTATAGAACACTAATTATATACGTTTTTTGGTTACAATGTTTTGGTGATGTACTTGTAGAGTCTCTTCAGATTACTGCATTATTGTTGTTTTGGTTACCACCGGAGGAGCCCTCTTTTCCTTTTTGTAACACTCTGGTGAAAGCAAAACCACTCTACACAGCATTGTAATGGAATGCTATGCAAACCGTTAGGAAAGCTATACAGATGAATACATTCTTGCAATAGGCTGATTGCTTCAACCTCTCTGTCACGCCAATGCGGAACTTGTCCAAGACTTGGGGAAGAGATATAAGGTTTAGATAGCTTAGAACAAAACAAGCAAGTGGTTGAAAGCGATGATTAGAAGAAAAGTAGAGCCCTAGCAAGCAGTGCTAGATACCATAAGAAACATGCCTGTAATTTCTCCCTAGGAAAGCTTCCAAAAAAGAGCTAAATTTAAAATAGGAGTCACATGGCATCTTAAATATTAAGGAATATATTGTGGCATACACTTTAATGAACTAGATCCCTCTACTTTAACTACAGATGAGTTCTAGTCCAGAGAAGCTGATAAAATAAATATTTTAATTTTTACAGTTCCACAAGACAAAAATGCATGAGAAAGCATTTCTGACAACAAAAATTATTTGTATACAGCAAACATAGGGTCAAATCCAGCCAGCTCTAATTCTTTCCTCACTATAGTTTCTGTTGCATATGTCATGCAAATCCCATGATCCCCAATACAGCTTTTTTGATGATCAGAAGAGACCTTCTTTTCCCTTTTGCACCAGCAGACAAGCTGACTGGATCCAGCCCATTTTTATACTACTGTTGGAAGCATACTACTGTTGGAGGCATAGTGAAACAGTTCCATGGTTCTCATAGGATAATCAACACTCATTAGGGTCATTAAAATGTGGATCAGGTCTTTCATGCTGCCCTTGCAGAGTTATTCAAAGAGCAAGTGTAATGGAGAAAGGTTGAGTAAGGTCATCAGCCTGGTGCAAAGGAGGACTCAATCACAGTGGAACAAGCAGCGCAAAGAAATCTTTTCAGAAACATGAAGCAATATGAAGATTTGGCATCTACCTATTAATTATTTTTAAAATTCTCTGTCCTGCTTTAATTTGCATTCATAACAGAAGCAGGAGAGTCCTCCTGACAAAGGTTAGCAAACAAAGGAATTCAAGACCACCTAACGACAACCACTTCAATTGTAAACATTCATATAATCAATATAGTAATGACAAATTGCCAATATATGTGCAGTTCAATATCCATTCATAATTCAATGTTGTATCAATACATTTATACAGTCTTCGTTGCAAGGCCCATAAAGTGCTCAGTGCTAGTAAAACAACTAGTCATTTCTATGCTAAGAGTTTTAAGCCCTATTTTCATTCTTCCCCTCCCCCCTTTGCTTCTTGGTGCTTTTAGGCCAAATTCTCTCCTGTTGGTGTTCATGGATGAAACACAGAAATGTAATTCTAAATGCTTGTACTAGGTTTCTGAATCCTGGCTATGCAGGATGGCTGATTTACAGCCATGTTACACCCTTCCTTTGCTTTACAGTACAGATGCGAGTTTGTGTTTAGTTTTTTTATTTTAAATATGCCACTGTCCTGATCCTTATAAAAGAGCTTTTAAAAATATTCTTAGAGTTTAATTGCCCTGGCCAACTGATCTGATTATTTTAGAAGATTCCTACCTAGAGTAAGCTTGACAAGGGGCCTCATCTCACTCTCTGTGAGCAACCTGGAACACCTCACCATTCAACTATCTACTTTTCCCAGACTCTTCAGGAGGCAGCCTAGTCAATCACATTTAGACACTGGGCTTTCTCAGCAGTCCTGTGCATCTGGCATCTCTGGCGCCATTCCCAGGCAGGTGTAATTTCAAATCCAGGGACTCGTGACAGCTTTTCTATGGATACAAATGTCACAGCTTACAGTTCAATATCTCATGTAAGCCTACAAATAGGAATTTATTCTATTAGGAAGGAGGCAGTTCTTAGATTCTAATGGGAAAACAGTTGTATATATCTTCCTAAGATAAACTGGAGCTTTAATTTGCCTGTACTCTAAACAGGAAAAAAAATTAAAATGTCAAAAAAAAATTTGAATAGTTACCTCTGAGTCTAATGTAGTTGGGCTCGTAGATACTGATTGCTAAGCTGCTAAGTTGCATACTTGGCTTTTCCTACATTTCCAGCACAACAGCTCCCAACTACCAAGGTAGGAGTTTTAAAAAGTCTTCTAGGAGTTGCTGCAGGAAATACCCTAGAAAGCCCTTTGGTATTGTTGTCTTGTCAATCACAATCTCAATAACTTGGCCAGGATGGACAGTGGGACAATCATTGCCCACATTATCTTTCATAGAGCCAAGCTACAAGTGACACCTGACACAGGTTGGACACTTGTCAGCTTTCCTCAAGTTTTGATGGGAAATGTAGGCATCCTGGTCTTACAGCTTGGCTCTCCATTTAATTGAAGTTTTCAGACCCCCCTCCCCCCACACACACACAGAGCGGAGGGAAGGGGAGCACCCGGCAAGAGCCCGATGCCTGTACTCCCCTCCCAACTGCATGTTCTCCCTCCCATAGACTGGCGCTCTGTAAACTTCAATTGAATGGAGAGCCAAGCAGCAAGACCAGGATGCCTACATTTCCCATCAAAACTTGAGGGAAGCTGACAAGTGTCCAACCTGTGTCAGGCGTCACTTGTAGCTTGGCTCATAGTGCCTGCACTCTAGGGATGTGCAAAATGAAACAAACAAGCCAGAAATACACCCAGCCAGTTCAGTTCATTAAAGCAGTTCCTGGAACAGTGAAACAAACTCAGGAAACAAAGCTGCAATGATTCCCCCCTCCAAAAAGTTTGTGTGTTTTGATCTGATTCTTACTGCACAGCAGCAGCTCAGGCAGACTTGGCCAGCAATGGCAGATGGCTGCATTTGTAACGGTATTCCTTAATGGCAACCAACCAATCAGTTCACAAAGGGAGAGGCTGAGCATTGGCATAGTATAACACTGTTGGCAGGAAGGGAAATGTGTGCATTGTACATGAGCGAATTTTGTCTTCAGCACTTCCTGGGCAATGGTATTGGTATTGAGTAGCTTTTAGGGATTGATTTGCAAAGGTTTTGTGCCAAGGAGGGGAGCAGCAGATGGCACTTCACTGTTGATGTCACCACCAGTCCCTTTCTGTGCACTTTTATGCACAATGCAAGGAAAGTCCCACAAGCAATCAACGTCCATGTGGGTCTGCACATGTGAGTTTGAGGAGGAAGGGGTCTCCTAAAACTTCTGAGTCCCAGGTTGCGGCAGAGGCTTATGTTATGCAGATTAGAATGAAAATTGGAAGTAAATAATTATTAAAGGACAGCTCCACTGGGGAGGACCCAGGCATTCTGGGCATGGAGCAGGGGTCACTGGGGCAGTTGGGGGTGGGTAGTTGTAAATTTCCTGTGTTGTGCAGGGGGTTGGACTAGATGACCCTAGAGATACCTTCCAGATTGCACATTCAATGCTGCTGTTCTTTGCCAAAAATAACAGGTTGAGGAGCATCAGGAAGAACTTCACTCTGCTGGGAAAGACTTCTGTTTTTTCTGGGCTCTTCTGAGTATTATTATTATTAACAACAACAACACTTGATTTATATACTGCCCTTCAGGACAACTTAATACCACTCTGAGCAGTTTACGAAGTATGTTATTATTATCCCCAAAACAATCACCCTGTGAAGTGTGTGGAGCTGAAAGAGCTCTGGAAGAGCTGTGACTGACCCAAGATCACCCAGCTGGCTTCAAGTGGAGGAGTGGGAAATCAAACTCGGTTCTTCAGATTAGAGTCCCGCTGCTCTTAACCACTATACCAAACTGGCTCTCAATTAAAACTGGCTCTCTGATTAAAACTGTTAACCCAGTGTTAAATGATGTTAAGGTAGCAGGCACTTTGCATAGTTACACATGCACACCCAGGTCTTCCCAAATCGGTATTCCATGTGGAAAATCTTAGCCTTAACTGGTCAGATTTCTTTTCAGAATTTTTTGCCATTCAATTTGCCTCCTATTTCATTCAGCTTTGGGGTAATGGTTTTAGTTAGAAAGGGAGACTATACATACAACCCATCCAGTTTCCCACTTTTACTAGTAACAAAATAGAGAAGAGAGGGCCATGCCTTTCCCATGAAGGAAAAAAAAGATCAGTCTTTCCCTTTCTGTGCCCTTTTATGCACACTATGCAGGGTGGGCATATCTTCACACAGGTTTAAAGAGGAAGGGGTCTCCAGGTCCCAGGCTGCTGCAAAGGCACGTGATATGCAGATTAGATGAAAACTAGAAATAATAAAGAATGATTAAGACAGAACAGCACTGAGGAGAACCCAAGCATGTGGACCAGGTTATTGCCTATTCAGTGGTCTTCTGCTGCTGTTGTCCTTTGCTTGGGTGCCACCACAAGCCAACTGTGACTGTAGAAGTCAACATATGATAATGGGTCAAGGAGCACCAGGAGATGCTTCATTTTGCCAGAAAAAAACCTTCCATCTTTTCTGGGCTCTCAAAACTGTTAACCCAGTGTTAAATTAGCAGAGATCGCCATGCTGTGCACTACACAGTTGCATGCGGACATCCAAGTCTGTCCAGATCAGTATTCCACATGGACCATTCTGGTTAAAGACCAGGCTCCCTTCATTCTCTTCATTTTCTTCATTGAGACTGCGGCTTTGGCTTCAATTTAACTTTTTCTCCTTTATCCTTCAACTTGAGGTTAATGGTTTTAATTGGAAAATGGAGATTGGGCAACCTGCCTGGTCTCCCACATTTATTGGTAAAAAATAGAGAAAAAAAAGAGGGTCATCCCTCATTCCCTCAGTGTCCCATTAATAAACCCAAAGATCCCTCCCCTGCCATTCCACTCCCAGTCTCACTGTGGTGGACTGTTGTAGGAAGGAGTTTATGGTTTTCCAACAGCATTCAATCCCTCACCCAAACCAAACAAATAGCTTCATAATATAATTTCAGATTTGGTAGCTGTAGTCCACCTCTCTACTTTGCATCATATAACACCTTCATCTTGACTCTAGGCTTTTTCCCTGCCCACACAAATGTTAACATTTTCCTTTGCCATTTTTCAAATTGCTTATTGTCTTTCACTATTGGAATTGTCTGCATTAAAAACATTATCCTTGGTAGGACATTCATCTTAATTGTGGCAATACGACCCAACCATGACAGATTTGACCTATTTCATACCATCATGTCTTTATCTATTTGCTGCCATAACTTTTCATAATTGTTCTTGAATAAGTCAATATTTTTTGCAGTTAACTCAATACCTAAGTATCTTGTTTTATGAACCACTTCACAATCCGTTATCTTCATTAACTCTTGCTGTTGTTGTTTAGACATATTTTTACAAAGCAGTTTAGATTTCTTTTTATTTATATAAAATCCTGCCAACTCTCCAAATTCTTTTATCTTCCCCAACAGTCCTGGCATATTTTGGAGCGGATCTTCCACTATCACCATCACATCATCTGCAAAGGCCCTCACCTTATATGTATACCCTTTAATCTTCATACCTTTAATTTCATCATCTTCACATATTTGTCTAAATAAAATTTCCAATACCATTACAAATAACAATGGAGAGAGTGAGCATCCTTGTCTCGTTCCCTTTCTTATCTCCAATTTTTTCGTTATGTCCCGGTTAACAACGATAGCTGCAGATTGGTTTTTGTATATCATCTTTACTGCTTGAATAAACATCTCGCCAATCTGCACTTTTCCCATCATTGCAAACATAAAATCCCAGTTTAAATTGTCAAACGCTTTTTCGGCATCCACAAAAAAAAATCCAACTTGTTTTCCTGGGTTTTTATCATAATATTCTATCGCGTTCAAAACCGTCCTCAAATTGTCCTTTATCTGTCTATCTGGTAAAAAACCTGCCTGCTCCTCCCTCACAAACTCTACCAACCAGATCTTTAACCTCTCAGCCAATATTTTTGCAAAAATATTATAGTCGTTATTTGTTAAGGATATCGGTCTATAATTTTTCACATTAGTCAAATCTTGTTTCTTTTGGTATTAATGTAATATTAGCTTCATTCCATGTCTCCGGCAAATCATGACCTTCCAAAATCGCATTCATCACTTTCTGCATCAGCTGCTTCAAGTCCTCTGCCATTACTTTATAAAATTTAGCTGTAAGTTCATCCGGTCCTGGCGCCTTTCCCACTTTTATATCTTGTATCACTTCCAAAATTTCCAATGTTGTTATTTCAGCATTTAATTTCTCTCTCAGTTTCTTGGGCACCGTTGGTAGACTCAACTTTCGAAAATATTCTTCTAATAACTTTTTATCAATTGATCTCTTCTGATATAACTTTGCATAATATTTAAAAAATTCCCTCTCAATTGAATTTTGATCAAACAGCTCCTTCCCATCCTCCACAATCTTACTAATTGTTTGCTTCTCCATTTTCTTCTTCAATTGCCAAGCCAAATATTTCCCTGGTTTGTTGGCTCCTTCAAATGCTTTTTGTTTCACCCTTTTTAACTCCCATTCCACTTCTTTATTCTCCATTGTTCTAATTTGTTCCTGTAATATTTTAATTTCTTGTTGTAACTTCTTTTTGCCCGGTCTTTTCTTTAACTGTTGTTCTTTTAGCTTAATTTTTCCTTGAATTTCTTTCAACTTCAACTCTTTGTTTTTCTTAT
Source organism: Eublepharis macularius (assembly GCF_028583425.1). Taxonomy (NCBI): domain Eukaryota; kingdom Metazoa; phylum Chordata; class Lepidosauria; order Squamata; family Eublepharidae; genus Eublepharis; species Eublepharis macularius. Next base: position 78,567,756 of record NC_072796.1, on the reverse strand, counting down.
CTCTGGCATTTAAATCCATAAGCACTCCTCGAATCACTGCTTTGTATGCATCCCATACTTTATGAATTGCCACTCCTTGATCCACATTATATTGTATAAGGTCTTTAGTCTCTTTCTTAAGAACCTCCACATTAGCATGACTGCTCAAAAGATCCTCATTTATTCTCCATCTCCTTTTTTTACCTTTCATTCCAAATCTCCAAAACACAGGATTGTGGTCTGAGCTAACTTTTGGCAAAATGTCCGTTTCTTTTGTACACACAGCAAGCTCTTTAGATACGCAAATCATATCAATTCTTGAAAAAGACTGATGTCTTGCTGAAAAAAAGGTATATTGTTTGGCATTCGGATTATATTTCCTCCATATATCTTCCAAACCCTTTTGTCCTTGAAGTTCAAAAAAAGATTTTGGCAATTTCCCTCCTTTATTTTTTATCAAATTCTTTTTTTTTATCTAATTGCACATTTACTACCCCATTGAAATCCCCTGTCACAATCACTTGATCATATGTCATCTGTCCATGTCTATCTTTAATTTCGTTAAAAAATTGCTCTTTCGCACCATTTGGTGCGTATATTCCCACAATCAGGGCTTTTTTAGCATTACAATCAAATTCCACTGCCACATATCTTCCATCTTTATCACTGAAAATCAATTTCGGTTGCAATTCTTCTTTAATATAAAGTACAATTCCTCTCTTCTTTTGCTTAGTTGTTACCACAAATTGTTTCCCTAATTTTTTATTTTGTAAATATTTTACATCTTGTTCTCGTATATGGGTTTCTTGTAGACAAATCACATTACATCTCTGTTTAGCCAGCCAATGAAATATTGCTTTTCTCTTTGAGGGTGAATTAAGTCCATTTACATTCCATGATAATAATTTGTATTCCATAATTACAATCGGGTTGATTTTGGTAAGTATTTTTCATACTCTTCCAGAAACACTTCCATTGCATGTCTTGATTTGATAACTTGCCTCACAGATTGGAACTCAAAACTCAACCCTTCTGGTATTTCCCATCTATATCTTATATTCATGGTTTTCAACTTTTGAGTCAGATCCCTATATTTTTTTCGATCTTGCAGCACTGATCTCGGTAGCTCCTTCATAATTAGAACACGCTTCCCTTCAAGTACCAATAGGGATTCAAAATGCTTTCTGAGAATTTCCTCTTTCATTCTTTTGGTAGTTAACTGGACAATAACATCCCTTGGCAAATTTTTTTGCTCTGCATATTTGGAATTAATTCCATAGGCAATATCTAAATTGGTTGCCACTTCTTCCTGCTCTTTATTTAGAAATTCTGCAATTATTTCAGTAACTTGCTTCAGGGTTGTTCCAGCCATTACTTCTGAAATGCCTCTAAAATGAAGTTGCTTTTCCATAGCTTTGCATTCCATTACCACAACCCTATTGCTCACTCCAGCTGCCTCTGCTCTTAAACCTTCCGTTTTCACATCCATCTCTTGTACCTTCTGCTGTGTAGCTTGGAGTTCCGTTCTTATTTCATCAATACTTTTTGCCAATTCTGCAACCTCTGATTTTATTGCCTCTTTAATCTCTTTCACTAAATTCAACTGAGAGTCCTTCACTTGCTTTTGCAATTTTTGAACCATTTCCTGCGTCTTTTGTATGGTTTCATTTGTTTCCTTATTACCTTCTGTTATTTTTTTGTCCAAATTTTCAATTGCTACCTGCCAGTCTTTATCTTTTTTCCCCGCCATTGGACTTGCCTTAGGACCCCACAAATCGGCTCTCTTCCTCAACTCTGTCTTTCCTTTTTTATATTTCTTACTTTAATTTAAATCAGTCTTGTCCAATAATATAAAAAGAATGTAAAGGGAAAATTTTTTATCTTTTTCCAGTAGTCAAGATGTCAAGCGTTTTTTCTCAATGGTGTTCTCTACGTTTGCCTTCCACTTTTCCCCTATCCAAAATGGTGTATTCCGCTTCATTTTATCAATGTCAGACACTTTTCTCTGTTACACAGTTACACAGTTCACATGTAGTCATCTGCCCTTCCCACACTCAAGATGGCCAACTTCTGCTTCCTCTTCGGGTCTTCTGTCCCTCTCTGTCTCTCTTCCTCTGCGGCTAATACCTCTGCAGCAACCAGCTCCCTGAATCACTTCAGACCACCATGGTCCCAAACCAAAAGCTCCAAAACCACAATATCTTTTGAAGAACAACAGGTGCTGAGAGGCAGAGAGCATCATTAAGTGCCAGTCACATTTCTAGCAGGTCTCACCACTGTGACAGCAGGTCCACAATTTCAAGAAATCTGATGCTAAGATTAAGGACTTTATGGGAACACTTCACTCTTAATTTTGAAACCCACAATGTTCTTTCTGGATTTTTCAAATCTGGAGTTCAATTATCAGAGCTGAGGATGGGGCTCAGTCAGATCCACCTGCATCAACTCTTGCAGGTGGCTCTTCCTGAGCATTGAAAGAAAGGAGTCAGCCCTCATCATGGGAATGAAACTACAAAGTGTAGAGAAACATGACATCAACATGCAACAGCAGAATGCAAAGGTAATTTATTACCACTATCATATATCTGTGCTATGCTGGTTGGCAATGGAGCACTCTCCTGCTTTGGTGCTAGTCCACTGCCACCACTTTGCCAGCCAGTTTCTCACCATTTTGTGTGCCCACTGACACTTGCCTTCTTGGAGTACATTGTTGTGTGTGTTTGTGCTTGAGGAGAAAATTGTTAGATCAAAGGGATTTTGGACTAGGATAGGAAACAAACAGTTGGCAACAATGTGGTTTATGGTTAAATGTAAATAGAGCCACATTTCTCCAATCCCCTTGAAAAAAACACTGTGTGTGTGTGTTTATGCATGCACAGCTGCCCAACACTTGCCTGGATACCTTTCCTCAAGCATTCTTTGGGGTCCACTGTTGTGTGTGTGTTCAAACTTGGTGGGTTGATGATTTGGAGGGAGGACTGTGTTCTGTGCAATTTTGGTGCCATTCTGTGCAAAAACAGCTGCCCCAGAACTTCATTTCCTCAACCCTCTTGAAAAGAACAGTGTGCATGAGCACATGCACAGTCAACATTCATCTTGTCCATGTGCAATGGGCAAAAACTCAAAAAAAATGGGGAAAACCAGATTAGATCCAAGCTGGCAATACCCCAGCCAGAACAAACCAATAATGGAACGCAGTTTACTTGGAAACCCCAAATCAAAACCAAAATGGAAAATTTTCTCAGTGCACACCACTCCTCTGCTCTCCCTTCCTTCACACCCCTCTTATAGACCCATTTTTCACTGTCTTAACCTTTTAACCCAAACCTCAAGAGTAACCAAATTCTAACTACCTGGAGCTGCTTCAGCCCACCTTCGTCTGTCCCTTGCTCCCATTCCTCCATTGTTTTCCAATAGGTATTTTAAGTTACAAACTGTTGTTTGGGTGCTGGTGGTGATGATGAGGTCAATATGCAAGATGGTTGCAAAAGAACCTTATTCACAAAGGGAACAAGCATACTTGGGGGAAAGTCCCATTTTATTCAATGGGGATTACTTACAAGAACTTGTTCTTAGGACTACAGCCAAAGATATTCAGACTAAAGTCCCCTCATCAGAATATGCAGCCTGGTCTTTTTTCCAGAAGCCACTTATTCATAGGAAAGTGTGTCTCAGATTGTAGTCTTATGGACAAATTCAGATAATATGTGGGGAGATCTGGCATTCATTAGGTTTCCTGCCTTTTCTAGTTTCTCTCATAGCAACTGTTGGAAAGAAGGGAACTGGATAGGGATGCTGGTGTTCAGGAAGGGCTTTCTAGCCTTTTCTCCTTGAGCCATTTTCCTGATGTAAATATCCCTACAGTTATTTCCCCAACAGAGAAAATATGAGCTAAGAGCTTCCAGGGATCAATTTATACTATAAAAATTGTGCAGGCTAATGGATTATCTCCTCCCCCTTATTACTGTCCCAGCCTAGTTACATTATACACATAACACAACTATTTTAAAAAAGAAAATAGAAAAGACTTGATCTCCAGTATTTTGCCCTTCACCAGTGTTGCTATCACGTTATTATTATTATTTTATTTGCTCAAAGTTCACACTTGACATAATATGTTAGAAGTTAATAGCTGGGAGTCCTGATGCTCAGCTTGTTAGGAATATATTCTGATTGCCTAACTAAGGAACCTGAACCACAGTCTGTAATTGACAACCACCATTCTCATCTGTACCTTGGTTTAATTTCCCTGCTCATTTTAGTCTTCTGTTAAATGTTAATGTTTGTAAAGCACTTCAGAGGTTAAAAGTGGTATATAATTGCTGTGTATTATTATTCTCATGCTTCCTTTGATCTTTATAAGGTTATCCAAACGCAGAGCAATTAAGCCTTCGATAAAAATGGCAGCAGCTTTTCTTTGCAGAAAATGTCAAATCCGTAGTCTTCAATTTCCCATAATCTCTACTAGAAGACTGACTGTGAAATGGAAAGCTATTGATCAAAAAGCCATGACACAAAGAAGACTTTGACAATGCAAATGAAGCCAGATTGCTAAAACATATACCTAATGAAGATTTGTATCCATTTTTACATGGAAAAAACATTTCCTGACTCTGATTTGAGGAGGGAATTGCAAAAGGTATTTTGATAGTATTGGGTAATTGCTGTTTTGAAAATAGCTGTGTTTTCATAGAAAACAAAAAGAAGGTTGGTCGTCCTTTGTTCTTTATTTGAAAGATTTATGTTGCTAACCTTCAACCAAAGCATGATATATGGGCACAGATCTTCAGGGGGGGTGAGGTTTCCTGAAATCTAAAAGATGAAATGTGGGTATAATAGCATATGCAGCTCACTTAAGTGATTCCTCAGAATGAGGCAAAGCTGAGTAAAAGAAAGGCATATCAAATGTTCATGGTTCGCATGGTTTAGAGATCGGTACGAACAGCAACATGAACAAAAAATAGCCACGAACAGCCCGATCTGCTGTTCACGAACAAGCTGTTCGTGAGGCCCCATTCTAAATGAACTGGTGGTCGTTGCAAGCCTCCTTCATCGCTGTTCATCAAGCCAGACAGTCTGGCACCTGCAATCAATTCCCTTGGCAACCGGAGGCAGTGTCAGGTCTGTGACCCACACGACTGCCATATTGCTTTCTCACTACTGTTTGCTGTAATTTTCCAGTGTTGTTTTGTGTGTAGGTTCACAGGAACAAATGTGGTTCCCAAGACAGCCTTATCTGAGGAGACTCACAGAGACCTTGGAGCAATAACTTTCACATTCCCCAGTCTGTCTATACTAACCGGGCATAAGGGGGGGGGAATGGAAAGGAGGGTTTTATATACTGTTGCAAGAGACTAACACATCATTCTCAACAAAGGCCTTATGTTCAGCCAGATGCTTCTGTAGCATTTGGATATCTATGGACACTGGTACCTTGAATATATATTCTTCCAATAAAAACCTTTGACTCAAGAGATTTGGATTTCTTGCTGCAAGGGGTGGGAGATGAAATCAAAGTAACTTGAACTCCATAGACTGACAGGCAGGGACTGTCTGAACTCTGTCTGAACTCCTGCTGTTACCTTGGAAACCCCAATCTAAGACCAATTTAGCTTGATAGGTAGGTCTTCCTTCCAAGTGTGGAGCTCCACATTTGTTACAACAAGGGAACAAAGACCAGGGGGCAGGGGGGCTCCCAGCTCTGACTTTGCAGAGACAGTGGAGACAGTTGCTGTTGGCATTTTGATTGATTGTTGGCATTGGAGCTTGAATTTTCTTTGTCTGTGGTGGGATAGGGATCTACCCCTTCAAGTTCCAGGGCTGCTGCCAGGCTCTGGGCCAAGCTATTATTTATTATTGGTACCTTTCCTGCTGCCTGCTCAGGTAAGGTTTCTAGGAGTGGTGCGGTAGGGATCTACCCCTTCAAGTTCCAGGGCTGTTGTCAGGCTCTGAGGCCAAGCTATTATTTATTATTGGTACCTTTCCTGGTACTCAGGTCAGGTTTCTGGGAGTGGTGCAATAGGGATCTTGACTTGGATGATGGCTGGAGGAAAGCCTGCTGGCGCCCATGAACAGCCAACCACAAACATGTTCGTGAACAGGGCCATTTTCATGGTTATTCGTGAGTCCCTGTTCGTGGATGGCAATGAACAATGAACATCATGTTAGGTTTTTTTTCTGTTCGTGCCCATCTCTACCATGGTTCCTACAGTCATCTAAAATTCTACCACAAGCCTGGAAGCTAGCCCCATGTAAATTAGTTGAAGTTTGGTATGTTTGCCATTTTAGAACTGTTAATGAATACACATTAAAATAAAACTCAATTGAAGCTCTTGGGTTTTATCTACTATACAAATATAATGTTTATTTATTTATATCCTGCTTTTCCACCACAAAATCCTCAAGAGGGATAGGATGGTCCATTCAGTGATGTAGCCTCTGAGAATTTCATCCATACTGGAAGTGGAGAGTTACACTTAGGAATATGTGCCTTTTGTTGAAATAATTTGAATAGTATTAATTTCCTAATACCACTAGGTTATTTTGGATATTAAAAGATCCAAATCAAGTTCGTAAAATGGCATAAAACTGAATCCAAGGTTTAGTTTGATTTTGAGCATGGGGTGGGGGGATGTTATGACAATAGCTACCGAAACAAGCTACTAATCAAGCCACTAGGCAGTATCAGGAGAGCAGGATGTTTAATTGTTGTTTTTATGTTTTTGTATGTGTATTTTAGCTCAGATTTTAATGATGTGTTTTCTGTTTTAATTTTTTTAAGATTTAATTTTATTTATTGATTTTTTTTAATGTGATATATGTTTTATTATATGTGTTTTTAATTGCCTTCACAAGGGCAAAAAAGTAGGGTATAAAATTATAAAATAAATAAACTAGGAAAGAGATGTGTGAATTTCACAGATCTTAGGGAATGGGGCTTGTGAATTACAATATGTGCCTCAGAGAAGACCTGAGCTTCCATTCATATGAGGAGATATTGCTATTGGCCAAATTTGGTGGAAAACTAGGATCTTCAGTGGCATTGGGCAAAAAGTGAGGAATCTGTCTGCCCATTGGCAGAACTTAGGTTACACTATAATTAGAGCAACTTTAGGATCCAAGACCCCATTGGTGCAAGGGTCAGGATCCAGGCTGTTTCTCAGCAGTTCAAACTTTATGTTGTAAGGGACAATTGAGAAGAGTACCAGGGAAATGAGCTTGGTTACAGATGATTTATTTAGGATAGGTGACAGGTGTGGCTCAAATTTACTTACGATGGCCAGGGATGGGCTAATGTCCCTTCCTGGGCTTATGATTGAATCATCAGGGAAGCTGGTTTGGTAGGGAGATTCGGAGAGCCTTATTATTATCCTGCAAACCTGGATTATTACTAATGGACCATTGGTATGAAGAGCATTGAGGGAATCAAACAAAATATTTTTGCTTAATGTTCCCCTGGAGTATTCTGGCAGTCCTCTCAAAAGCACCTGGAGAAATTCCAGCCATAAACGAGACATCATGCGAGATATAAATATGGATATTTTTATCTGTACATTTGACTTCTGAAGGCTAAGGCTTCTGAAGATAACATACATACATACATACATACATACATACATACATACATACATACATACATGTGTGTGTGTATTTATATGTATGTATGTATGTATGTATGTATTAAAAGGACACATTTACATGATGCATGACCCACCTTTGGGGCATACAGAACATTGTCTAAATTGAAAATTCCTCATCCACATTGATGATTTGATTACTGGACTCAGGAGCCAGAGCACTATTCAATAAATTACACACACATTTTGAAAAGTTCAAGTCAATTTCAGCAATCAACTCACATGTGTCAGAGCAGCTAAGCTGCTTTTGAAAGACTAGTCTGATGAATGCTGACCACACAGGTGCAAAATTGGCACATAACATTGATCTATATCTTATACCTAAATCCAAACAATTCCAGTGCAAGTGAGCTCACCTTGAAAGACATTTGAATATTATGCACCTTTCCCAAGGCCTATTGTTTTCAAACTTTGTTAGCATAACTTAGCAACTAAGCAATTGGATCTGAAGTCACAGTCACTCATTACATATTGTAGCATACAACATACATTTGAGACAGAGTAAGATAGGAGAATGCAACAAGCATGAAAACATGAACTTCCTCAGAGAGTTTGTTTGTGGTGAGCATTACCCAATAATGATTCTCTGCTGCCACCCAAACATAGCAAGGGAAAGAACATAGGAGCAGGCAAGAGAAGCTCTGCTAAAGAAGAGGATTTAAAAGTGGAGTGTTACAGCAGTTCTTGCAGCAGGAGAAATACAGTTCATAACAACTAGCTTCCAAAGAATTCTAATCCTATCCTTATATTTTGGTGTGCTGGACATTACCCGTTTTATTCCTCCCCCCTTCTTTTTAAGGACATTGTTAGAACACAACATTGCTGTAATCATGCCTCCCTTTTTTAAAAAAAGCTTTAGACCATAATGCAAAAAGATGATACAAGGTTTATTGGTATTTTTAGCATTCAGTCTAAATCAGAACATTCTGGTCATAATGCCAAACCTATCAGTTATCAGGAAAATATTCTTTATTTGTTGATTGTCACTGAACAAATCCATTCCAAGAGTTCTACTGATAGGCTCCCAAATCACCCATGATGGCACAACAAATAGATCTTTGTTTCTGTGTCATTCCTAGAATAATTTTAACAGTTAAATTAATCAGTTTTGGGGACCAAACTAGACATGCCATGTTTTTTACTGTCTTTTTATTTTCCACAGTGTCTTTTTTACTGTCTTCCTTATAAAGTCTGCTGCAAATGACAATGAGTGACATGACCTCATGCTGTGCATCTCCCCACCCCTCCAGCTGTGAGGTGGAAATAGAGAGACAGCATGATGATGTCACATCAAAGTTGTTTGTACTAGATGTTACAAGAAAAAGATAATAGACAGGCAAGGAATAAGGGCCATTCTGTCTCTCACAATATTGTCTAATTTAGCCCTAAGAGAAGTACATTAAGTTCTTACCTGAGGAAATTTTCAGTGCCTAAGCACAAGTTAATGCTTTCAGTACCTCCCTTAGCCTGGGCCACCAACATGTTTCCCCAAATAACTCATGTTCTTCTAGAAGCAATAGCCTTTATTTATTTCCTTAGAAATAAATTTGTTTCTGCAATCTTTTACAATACTATTTATCTATGTGGAGCAGGTACTCTAGATTCGTTAGTTTTAGAAGTCTTCCCCCCCCCCAAGGTTATCTGTGAACCATTGTGACTAAGAGGATAAACAGGCTACTAAATGCATCACTTATAAACCAGAGAACAAAAGTCTTGTTGTAAGATCTCTCACTGGTACAGCCCTAATAGAGGTGCTCAAAGTGCCATCAGCTAGGGACCAATTCCTGGAGCAACAGGAAAAGTAAAAAACAACAACGTTATTTTAAAGAGGGGTTATTTAAACAGATGCTCCATTGTAAAGTCAGCACCACAGCAGTAAAACGTAGAAAACAGAATGGTGCTTCCAGGCTTGTTTGCCAAGGCAACTCTCACTTACCTCTGGCCATATGTTTTTATTTGTTCAGGTGGCTCTGCTTCCCTCTAACATCAACAGACAGCAGAGCACCAGAAGGCTACTGGTCCCCCTCCCCTCCACACACACATTTTAGAAGAACTGACTTTGTGCACAAATGACCATGAAATTCTTCTGCACAAGCCCCACTGAAATGAAAATATGCATAGATCCCAGCCATTTCAGGAGAAGTTCCTGCTGGAGGGTGGCCTTTTGTTGTCAATAAACATTTATTTTATTCTAGTTCCAGAATCTCTCATCAGCCTTTCTATTTTTTTTAAAGCACTCATGGCAGTAACCCTAAGCAAGTCTATTCATAAATAAGTCCCATTTTATGTAATGGTGCTTACTGCCAGTAACAAGTTCTTAGGACTGCAGCATCAAGCTGTTTCACTTTGCATACTATTAGAAAATGTTTTGTATCATATGTGAAAAGCACTGAAAAATTGGTGCACAAGCATGTTACATTTCTACAAAAAGAAACTTACACATATTTCCTGCATATGTGTATACCTATACATTCCATTTCCTTCACATGTGTGTACAGCCCAATCCCCTCTTCATAAAAGAACTCCCATTTAATCTAAGAGTGAGTGTGGTGTAGTGGTTAGAGCAGGGGTCTCTAACATGGTACCCATGGGAGTCATGGTGTCCATCGACATTTTTCCTGGTGCCTGCAAGTGGTTTTAGAAAATGGGTCAGGCCAGATGGGGCTTTGCCCATGAGGGTTTCTGATCGGTGGCTAGAGATTTGTTCGGTGGAGCAGATTTTTATAAATATTACTTTGGAAGCAGCTTCCATCACAGCACAAAGATCTTCACTGAGTAACTGAAAGTAAGCTGTGTATATGCAAGAAAATATTTTAAGACAGTATAGTCAATTTAAAAGGCACCCTGTTAAACAAAGCTTCTGCCTGAAATGTTGAAGAGTTACTATTAGTTTTATGCATAATCTCACTCCCTGACATTTTGTGGTTGGCTCCATTTCCTGTGGCAATCATTTTGTGGTAGGCAGTGCCTCCTGCAGTGTCCATTTTGTGGTTGTGACCCCCCCACCATGTCACCTGCAGGCTCAAAAAGGTTGGAGAACCCTGAGTTAGTGTTGGATTATGACTGGGAGACCTACATCAAATACTCACTCTGCCATAGAAACTTGCTGGGTAAACTTGGACCCAGTCACCCTCTTTCAATTTAATAAGTTGCTGTGGGAATAAAATGGAGGAGAGGAAATCAATGTATTCTGCCTTGGTTTCCCACTGGGGAGAAAGATATTGTATAAATTAAGTAAATAAACATGTTATTATGTATATAAAAAGCAAATGAGAAAAAAAAAACATTCATTCATTTTTGCCACCGTGTGTCAAGGCTGTCCTCTAAGGTCATGTGCAAACTACTCTGTTTTAAGGGTCTGTCTGTTATATGTATATCCTAACCACCTCCAACCTACATGTGTATTTGCTCACATTTATCCTCTTCTTCCTCTGTCCCTTTCTCTCCATTGGTGTTTTCTCCACCATCAAAATTTAAATTGGGGCATGGACTTCCTTTTGATTTTTGCTTAAGATTTTGTCATCTGGGGCATGGACTTCCTTTTGATTTTTGCTTAAGATTTTGTCATCCCTGTAACAGAGCCCTAGTTCCGGAGTCACTCCCTACTCAGAGCTGCCTAATGTTTTAGATGTAAAGTAAAGGTCCATCATACATGCTCTTTTAATCACATGTAGAAGCCTACATTTTCAGAAATATTTTTTTATTTTGCTTTTATATTGGATGTTTATGATTATAAAGAACCTGATTCAGATTCCCATTCTGCCATGAAATTCACTGAACTGACCACTCTGTCTCAGAGCCAAGCTACAAGTGACATTTTTCACATGAAGGACACTTGATCATTTTCGCAAGTTTTTGTGGGAACTGAAGTCCCTCCCCCGCCACCCCTTTTCCTTCTGTTCCTTCCCCTCTCTGTTAGAATCGCTGTCTGAAGAGCCAGAGAAAGCCAGTGGCAGCAGCAGCGTTTGCAAATCGTCTTGCTCCCAGGGAGCTGTTCTGGAGAAAGCTGACATGTCGGTGAAGCTGAGCAGGACGCCCAGGGAAGGGAGAAAGTTGCAGCTGCCCGCCCCCAAAGATCGTTGAGAGCAGGCTTGTGACTGGAGGAACAATTTGCAAAAGCTGCTGTTGCCGCTGGCTTTCTCTGGCTCTTCAGGCAGCGATTCTAACAGAGAGGGGAAGGAACAGAAGGAAAAGGGGCGGGGGAGAGGGACTTCAGTTCCCAGAAAAACTTGCGAAAATGATCAAGTGTCCTTCACGTGAAAAATGTCACTTGTAGCTTGGCTCTCAGTCTACCACATAGAGTTGTTGGAGATATAAAAAGGAGAAAGGAAAACCCAGTCTGAGCTCTTAAAGGAAGGGCAAAATAAAAATCAGATTGATCGGAAGATTTACTGTTTTTGTGGATTTTGATGATAGCTGCTTTGAGCACCTAAAGCAGAAAAGTGGGATAAAAGTCTCTTAAAAATAATTATAGTGCCACGTGTGCTGAGGGTATATAATCATAAATGAATAAACGCATATGAAGCTCACATAGTATAGTTTAGACAGTTATGGTTGCCTTCACAAATCCAGAGGAACCATCATGACTAGAGACGTTTGCAGCATAATCTTCATTATCTGTACATGGGGTATTCTGTGGGAAAAGAGATATTATGCTCTCTTCACTTCCTTGAGCAAGAAAGAGTTCCAAAGTGTAACACTCAAAAGTTCAGTTTCCTTTGGATAAGACAGAACTGGAGACTAATGCCTTTGTAATACTTATTTACAGATCTACAGGACAAACAGTTCTTGCTGCTTTGGTTAACTGGCACTCCTACAAGAGGCCCTCTAAAATGAAGCTGAAGCCAAAGCTGAAGTTGGTTTCCAGTTCTCAGTTCATCATTCACAAATCCAAACACAAATGTTGAGGAAAATTGAAAAGCGTTATACCACAAAATAAAGTTTGGAAGAGCACATATGATACACCTCTATGTTCAGGTGACTCTGTCCTCCAAGTGGACCTATGCTGGGTCCTTTCCCAAAGCCCAGTTCTTGTGCTAACTGCTCCAAAGTGGACTGTCCTCAGGACAAATGCACAGGTAGAAAGGGGGCAGAGACACAACACCCCCAAACCATCTTTGGATCATCCCGAATCACACAGCCCAAAACTCCAGAGCCTGTTCCCTACAAGAAGACATGCACTGGTGCCAATCCAAAAACTTGTTCTGAACCAAAGAGCTTCTATTTGGGCTGCCCCCAAGAAGCTTGCATTGGGAAGAGATGTGAACAAGGAACTGGAATGGCTCCACGCCCTCTGCACCCCAACAGTAGGCTTAGTCCACAACACATCATATCCCCCACAGTCAGGGGACTTTTGCTGCTTCCTGCTCTAAAGCTCAGTTCTTGCTGAGTGACCTAAGACCCAGGGCTGGATCGACGGGGGGGCAGGGGGGGTAGTCTGCTCCCAGCGCCGCTAAAGAGGGGGCACCAGGCGCAACTGCCACCCCAGGAGCGTGTGAGCGGCAAGATGGGTTGCACTTGTCGCGCATCCCCTGTCGTGCGGAGCTGGCGGCGGCAGCACAGGTGGCTGGGAGGCCGCCCACGCCATTTGCCTGCCCTGCAAGACAAGGGGGTGCATGGCAAGCCGGCCGCCCCTTTTCCTGCGGGGCAAGCGAATGGTGCGGGCGGCCTCCCAGCCACCCGTGCTGTCGCCGCCAGCTCCACGGCGCGCCGGGACAGCTAGCTTGCCATGGGGTGGCATGCATCGCCTGCGTGATGATGTCATGGAGCAACATCATCACGTAGTGCCAGGAGCGCGTGCGTGCTGTGCGCTCACGCAAAATGCCGGACTTCAGTTGCCCTGGGCGCTAAGACCAGTCACATATGCTCAACCTACTTCACTGGGTTGTGAGTAAAAAATGGATTATAGGTGAACAGATTTTGGACCCCACTGGGGAGAAAGGCAGGGTATACCCTGACACAGCGAATCTGGGAACCTAGATCGATGTCAAAGTAATATTGAAACATGAGTACTATAATGAACTGTACGTAGATTTTCCCTTGAAATCTACTCAGATGCTTATTTTGGGATGCCATTCCAGTTCTTTATTCACAGTTCCTTTAATATTTGGAGAAGTTAGAACGGGAACTGGGCTCTAGAGCAGAATGTTGTTCAGGTACACCCAGGCGGCACAGTCCCCTGCCTGTAGAGGTGTATATTATAACATGTTGTGGAGTGAGCCTTATTTTGGGGAGTGAAAGGCATGTAGCCATTCCAGTTTGAGATGTGTGATTCTGGATGATCCAAACATTGTTTGGGGGTGCCGCTCCTCTTCCTTTCTACCTGTGTATTTGCCCTGGGGGTAACCCACTTTAGAGGAGCTAGCACAAGAACTGGAGTTTGGGGAAGAACACAGCATAGGTCTACTTGGAGGATAGAGTCCCTTGAACATGGAGGTGAATTATATATGCTCCTCCAAACCTTATTTTTGTGTGTAGAGCTTTTCATTTTCCCTCAACTTTTGTATTTGGATTTGCCAATAAGGTACTAGGAACTACGAATAAGGAACTTGGAACCAACTTCAGTTTTGTCACTGATACAGCTTTCACCTCATTTTTGCACAAACAAGGTTGTATCATCTTGACTTTAAGTAACTGCAGGTATAACCTCTCAGCCCTGTCTTTGAACACTGACTGCCTTCTCTTCTCACACATACATGCACTCTGTGGAGCTCTCTAGTCTCAAAGCTACCCTCTGAAGATAGATTGCCCATTCAGGAGAACATCCACAGCCATTAAAGGAACATTAAGGTACTGCTGTTAAATCTCAGACTACCCATTGAGGAAATATCAGCCAATCATTTCTGACCATTAGCAAGCAATCGACTTAACACAGGGTGGTAGGCCCGTATCTATGTTAACACTTGCCAGTTGCCGTGTTTCTAGCTGATTTGGTGCATAAGGTTGGGCAAATTGAAGTATAGTTGTTTCTGTGGATCTAACGCCAAGCTTTCCCAAAGTCTTCAGTCAGATCTCTTACAAACAAAATGATGCAATTAATGGCAGCATATTGTTTTTAGAGCATATTTCCCATCGCATCCGTCTCCCTACTCTATATCTGTGCTGATACAGTCAATGAAGCTTAGAGGATAAGGGCAAAGAATACTTTCTCAAGAACTCATTTCCTGTGCAGATGTATGCTTTAGCTGGAATCTGTTTGTGACATCAAGAGAATGGGCAAGCAAAACATGAAAATTCCAATAAAAATACAGCAGAAATTAACGGAAGTAGATAAACCTCTGATCAGTATGTTTATAGAGACTCCCAAAGAAAAAATTCAGAAGGTTCTCTTTTATAATCAGACTGCATGGCCACTCACTATTCCTTTAAAAAAATTATTTCACCTCAGGCAATGTAATAAGCCTGTAAGCACGTTGCAAATATTTGCCTCTTTTCTGTGTTTCCCTCAAACTCCTTTTCATCGTCTCAGAGCAAACATACTTTACAAAGGCCATTTTGTGGTTGTTTCATCTATACAAGCTATGATTCCATACTTTTCAAGTTTATCTTATTCCTCAGAATGCTTCATTCAGATTTTATTTGTAATAGGTTACAAAACTGGTGTTTTAATCATAATGACATCCCAGCACTGTTCCCAGTATTACAATGAATCGTTTGGAAAGTTAAATGCTATGAAATGGAACAAGATGACACAATGGTATCCTCTTTGCTCAACCCCTAATGCCTATCCATTGAAATTATCTTATTCATAAACCCACTGCTAGACATATAAGAAGACCACAGAGAGAGAGAGATCATTTATGTGCATCGGTATTTGGCACAACTATTTTGGTAATGACACTCTTAATGAACCATACAGACACTGCAACATAGTGTTGCCAACCTCCAGGTGGGGGCTAGAGTTCTCCCAGAATTGCAATTGATTTCCAGACTACAGAGATCCATTCCCCTGAACGAAACAGCAGTTTTGGATGGCAGAGTATATGGAATCACATCCCTGCTGAGCTCCCTCCTCTCTCCAAATTCTGCCTTCTCCAGGAATTTCCCAGCCCAGGAATGTCAACCCCCTTGACCCACTTACAGCATATCCAGGAGTGCCTGGCTTGGTAGAGGTATGAAGCTCAAAAGATCCCTGCCATTAACTACTCAACTATCACACAGCATAAAAAGTTCATCTTCCCTTGTAAAGCCGGAATGGCTTTGACTTTAAAAAAAATATGCAGACAATTTTACATCAGTGCTTTTTCAGTGGTTATGCTATCATTGATTATTTTTTTCTTGCACACATCATGCTAAAATATTAAGTCCACATCCTCACAATGTTCATTTTTTCTCTTATGTGGTGAGGTAAACCATGCATGCAAACCATGCACCAGAGTCATAAAATGAAATATAAATGCATTTTTCTAAAAAAAATAAGGCATTTAAAAGCTGAATAAAATATAGGGGACACTAAAGGCACTCCTTGTCTTGGGCAGTATTTGGTCGATGACCAGCCAAGGCTGCATCCTGTCTGACCAACAAGAAGAGCTCAGGATGAAGCTGCTAAGAGTCTTCATGCCCATGAAGGGGTGTGGCTATAGCACAGCCCTGGCTGACCCAATTCCCATGGTGGGGAAGATACAAAAAATGGATCTCAAGGCATAAACTAAGGAACTGAGGGGGGGAGCTAAAGTGAAAAATGTGGAACCTAGAACACTATTTAACCAGTCTGTGTCACTTCTTCTCAGTGAGGGCAGGTAGCACAAGTAGAGAAGAAGGAATTGGCACCATCAGTGGCAACTGTAATAAGCTCCCCCAAAGCCCCAGAGATAACCCAGATCACTGACTGGAGCCTGGCAGAGACCAGGGAGATCTCCAGACCTAGGAGACATGATCCATACTCATTACGCAACCAATCTAATCTATCTCCTGTTTGGAGAAATGCACACCAGTGTGACCACAGAGGAAACTTATCTCTGTTTCTTTTCCCTCGGAATGACTGGGGGATTGGGGCAATCTGAATAAGAAATTTCAGGTTCCATCTTTTCAGTTGCTGTGACCAAGGATTTCTTGTTTCAGTTAAACTTCTGCTCACCATTTTTATCAACAGGCTGTCAGTGTAAAGGACCCTATTAGAGTCCCCAATGTGAAGAGTGGTCCTGGTACAGACCCATAACACAGAGTGTGGGTGGTGTACAAGTGGATGACATGATTTCAGCTGTGGAAGCAGCTCAAAACTACTGCCAATCTCAGCAACTGTATTAGCATGACCCATATGCATGCCTCCATGTCACTGGTGAAGTCACTGGTGGTGACCATGGACATTTCAGCTGATATAGGGCCAATAAATCCTATTTTCAGTATCTGGGCTGAGATTACCGAAGGAATACAAGAAATACCTTTGAACATATAAAGATCCATTGATGAACTGAATAACTACACCTAGCCCAAATACATCTTGGATTGCGGATACAGATTTCCAAATCCCAACAAACATAGGATACAACTTTCAAGCAAACTTGAGCCCCACCACCTCTAATTTTACAATTTGTTGACTGCCAGATACATATGTCTTATTAGAGGCTTACAATTCCAATTTTGAAAGCAGATGGTATTTTATAGTAAACTATCTATGATAATATTTGCAACACTCCAGACTGGTGATAGATGTTGACAGCTGACCTCATATGACACAATGTGAGCTCATATGCTATTAAATCACGTAACATTAGTATGATCCTAAACAGAAGGAGGCCACACACCATTAGGAAAATAATACAGTATTAGGAAGACAGCATAAAAAGTCATGACATCAATTTGACAGGGGATAGTTTTGCCCTTGAAAAGACTGTCAAGCTTTGTGTTCAATGAACTCGTCTGGATGTGCATAACACCTAATGGAGAGATTAACCAGTAGCAGCACAGCAGAAGTCTGTTTTAATTTAAGTTTTCAGCTAGCTACTGCTATGAAAATTAACAACTCTTAAATGTGTTAAACAATCTTCTGCCTTTTGTAATAAAGAAGCAGGCTGGAAGAAACTGTAAGCTTGTACTATGTTGTTGTCAGACACCAGCTGACTATTTTTCCTTGGATACTGAGCAGATAAATAAACATGGATAACAACGACAACAATATTCGATTTATATGCCGCCCTTCAGGACAACTTAATGTCCATTCAGAGTGGTTTACAAAGTATGTCATTATTATCCCCACAACAAAACACCCTGTGAGGAGGGTGGGGCTGAGATAGCTCCAGAGAGCTGTGACTAGTCCAAGGTCACCCAGCTGGCTTCAGGTGGAGGAGTGGGGAATCAAACCCGGCTCTCCAGATTAGAGTCCTGCTCTCTTAGCCACTACACCAAACTGGATCTGAATAGCTTCTGGCTTAGATGGCCATTATTATTAGCACAGGGCCACATAGCCACTAAATGGGTATTTTTATTTTAACATTAGTATACATGAGATTTACATTCTGTGGCTGTTTTCTAGTAAGATGTAACCAACAGACCAACCTCAAAATGGTTATTCATATGTTACAATTGTCTTTATTTACTGTGATCCCAGTTTTTTGATACATTTACTCCCTAACCACAAAAAGAAAGATGCCAGACACAAAGTATGGGTTGAGCTAAAATTTATTAAATATTTTAACAGTTAAGTTTCAACTAGTTCCCCTCCCTTTACAGTAAGTTTCTTAAGAGGGCTTGCCAGCATTTGAGCAGGCCAACTTCATTCCAAACTCAGAGCAGTAACAACATGGAGAAAATGTCATTAGGCTTAGGGTTGCAAACTCCTGCCTGGAAAATTCCTGGAGGCTTTGGCGTGGTGCTTGTGGAGAGGGTAATTTAGAGAGAGCTTTCATCTAGAATCTATGATACCATAAAGTTTTACCTTTGAAGCTGCCATTTTTTCCAGTTGATCTCTGTAGTTTGGGGATAGGTTCTAATTCTGGGAGAGCTCCAGGCCCAACCTGGAGGTTGGCAACATTAATTAGTCCCCAAGCCCTCACACTTTGGAATTCCAGTATAAGTAAAGTCATGGCTTTACATGATGCTGGCTGATCAGTGAAATCTCCTTGCTATCTGCTTCCCTCCTTTTAAAGCAGTATTTCTTTTGCTACTTTAAGTAACTCAGGGTTCTTTCAAATTCTTGATTAGCAACAAACCCACCTCCCAAACAGAGCTTTACTTTTCAAATACCAAAGGACTGGAGCTGACCTAGAACTCTCCCCCTCCCCTTGGTTATTATAGTTAGTAACTTCTTGAAATGGAAACAGCCCAGGAAGATAACTGTTTGTTTAGAGTTCTCTCTCACACAATTGTGCATAGCTACAGGCCCAATAACTTTATGGAGCTGTACTGTTGGGGTGGGAGAAGCATTTATTTATTCCAGAGTCCCTCAGGGCATTTGTTCTACCAGCCAAGGTGGTATAAAGCTGACAATGGACCCCAAAGATGGCAAGTGTTGGCGGGCACACATTACAGTGGGAAACTGGCTGGCAAAGCAGTAGCAGGGCAGCGGTGGTGGTTTCCAAACCAGAGAGTGCTCCAACCAGTGCAGAACAACAACATTTTTTAAAAAATCCTACTTTATGCCCACCTTTTTTCTTTTTCTAAAGGATGATAGTGCCAAGACATTATTATCTTTGCATCCTGCTCTTGCCTGTTGCTCCAGGTTTCCTTGTGCTTTGCAGTTTGTTCCCACAATGAAGGGGAAATCTTCCTTTAGATGCTCAGCATTCTGTTGCAAAATGGGATGTTCCCACATTAATCGCTGTCAGTCTGTATTGCCCAAGTGCAGGCAGGCAGCATGATTGTCTGAATACCCAACCCCCTTGCCTAAACAGACCTATGTTTTTTTCACCATAAGTTTTCCTTTTGCTGTGGGCAGGCAGGATTGTTTTTGTAAGGGCAGAGTAGGCCGATGGCTCTCAGGACTCAGGAGGCTTGATGTGGAGAAACTGTTTTTAAATAATGTTTAAGCCACTGCTGGATGGAGGGGCAGTTTGAAATAAGATGGAAACGTGAAAAATTGATCATTTGTTGCATAAGTTGGAAATTAAGCAGGTGAAATTTCATTGGAGTACATTTTTGCCATTTGACTCAGAAAAAGGGAGAGCCCCAAAAGACTATGGATGCAATCCTAAACAGGTCTACTTAGATGGAAGTCACATATTATTCAATTGTGCTTACTTCCAGGGAAATATCAGGAGAATCAAAGCCTATGACGAAGGCTTCCAGGGCTTTTATCAAGTTCAATTGATTGAACAGATCACTTGCACCCTGCCCAGTGGAACTTTTCCTCAAAGTGACCAACCATCCAAGTGCCCTGATGGGGTGGGGGTGAGAGACCAGTGCCTGAGTAGCGCCACAAAAAAAGAAAGAAAAAAAGATGCACGTTCCTCTCCCCCACTCCCTCCAATGGAGTTAAACATTTCCAAAGCTGATAGGTGGTGTGGGCTGTCCCTTGTAAGGACCCAGTTGGCAGGGAGATGATATCATTGCTCAGGTAGCCCTGAAAAAATATACTCATGCACATTCCCCCTTTCTACCAATGGAGTTAATTAGGTGATGCCATAACCTAGTGTCATAGTACAGCCTGAGTTTGACGAGTCCTCAGAGGAGGAGGAGCTGGAACAGCTGACGCTTGCTGACAGCCTTGCTCCTCCTGAGGAAGAGCAGCCTGCCTCCCAGCAGCCGACCACAGCTGAACAGTCAGATGCTGAATCCCAGCCAGAAGCTCCCCTTCCCCACCCAGAGCCACCAGCCCAGACGCAGCCAGCTTCCTTATCCCCTCCAACATCTCCAGACTATCGAGAGCAATGTTGCCGTAGCAGGGACAGAAGAGACTTACAGACCCGACATCAATCTGCACGCCTCCGGGCTCTGAACAGGCCAGCCTTCTCAGAGGAAGGAGGGGCTTCAGAGGAGGAGACTTGAAGCAGCTGTGCGAGCTGACTGAATGCTCTCAGAGTATAAAAGCCAAAGGGAGGGCTCCTTTCAGCGTGGCTTCAACGAGTTCTCTAAGCTGCTACTGTACTGCCTGTGTTTGCTCCTTGGAACTGTCTCTCTGACCTCCGACCTGGCCTGTCCTCGACTACTCCCTTGATTTACGGACTTTGCACATTCCTCGCCTTGCCAGCTGGACCTTGTTACCTGTCAGCAGCACTCTGCAGACTCGGCAGCCACTGGAAGCAGGACACCTAGGTAGCGCCAAAAAAAGATGTACTCATGCACATTGCACACATTCCCCCTTCTAGCCAACAGAGATAATTAGGTGGTATAAGATACCATAAGGGGATCCAATTGGTGAATGCCATTAAGGAAGACAAGACATTGCAGGCCTAGTGTGTGCCTGCCTGCTGCTGCCATTGTATGGTAAAAACTGAAACAAAACACACAGACTTTTGGTGGGAGGTTGTCATTATAACTTAGTCCCCGAATTTGGTTCACCATTCCAGAAACCACTTTAAAGAAACAAAACAGTGATTTCTGTGTGTATTTCAGGCTAGTTTGTTTCATTTCGTACACCCTCATTTTCAAGTACACACAGGCTTCACTTACTAACCACCAGGTTAGATCCTTTCACACATGTAGGATTCCACCCACACCAGCCTGTCTGTTCCCAAAAGTCAGACTAAAGGGTACAAGTGCTACTTATTACCAGAGACAGTCCTCATAACTCTGTCCTTTCCCAGAGGTAGAGCTAAACCACTCAAACACAATACTAGGCACAGTTATCTATGAAACTGTATGGTCTTTTAATGAGGCAGCCATGAACTGAACTGCTGCTGTGCTTCCCCTCAACATTCCATCTCCCCCTAAAGGGTGATTGAATGCTGGAACAGCACTTTCATAGGCTTAGGAATGAAACAGTTGAGTGGCTGTTTTACTTTCAGGGGCAGGATAGTTTCCTCCCCATCACAGTGACATGTCCCCAACATTTTTTCCCTGACATACTACCATTGGGCTTTTTCTCAGCTTTAAAAAACAGCAACTGGTAATTGCTATAGTACTATAATGATCAGTTACTATATTGGTTTCTATTTCAAATTATAATTTTTCTGACCTTCCAGATTTCATTTTTTTTAAAACGAATTCTCCAGTCATTTTCACTGGAGAGATATGAAGGGAAAAATGTAGACAAACTGTCTGGAAAGGTATGGCATATGGAAACTGCTAGATAGCAGGAAGGATGCTGGTTATATGTTGATGTTGCCCTATTCGTTCTATCACCACTTAACTAATCCAAATTTTAACAGAACTGTTATAATGCAGGTGTGAAAAGCAGAACAAAAAATGTTAGGAAGTAACCATGGCAGGTATGACAACAACCAAGAGCCAATGCACAATCACTGCAGAGCATGTCTGGAAGGAAAATCCAGGGAAAAAAACGGGTAATTCTGCAGAAATCTTCCATGTGTAGAAGCTCCATTGCCAATGAACATGCCCCTGCACTGACAGTAGTGATTAAAGCGTCCTTACCATGTGGAAGCAGCCCTACATACAGTTCTCTGAGCATGCTGATCCTCTACTTCAAGTTAGTTTATTTTCATTTGGATTAAATGCATTCAGACTTGATCTGAACAGGCTGTAATGTAATGAAATGAGTGAGATGGAACTGTGTGAAGTGAACCCTCCTACACATCAATGCACAGATTTCATTAGTGGTAGGGTAAATATAGGCATGTGTTCTTCGTGTGGTAAATGCAGTTTGAACACACATTCCCTGCCCTGACAACAAATGTCTCAGAATGCAGCAAGCATGTGTTGAAGCTACTTTCAACACATTTTAGAACGTCTGTCTATCTTCTCCCTTGGAAAAGTTATTTCAGGTCAGCAAAACCACAAAAACTTTCTTGAAAGAATATAATTTTGGAAGGGCATAATTAAAGCAATTAAAGACACACAATAAACATTTTCATCTCATTAGACTCTTGACTATTCTTCTGCTGGGATTTTTAGAAGTTTACACAGAAATAGTCTGATCTGGTGTTTTGTCTTTAATTGTTTAATAGCACCAAAAGCTGTAATAGCTCAATGTGAAAAGCAGAACACTTTACCAACATTTAAATTATAGTTATATAATCTATATTATAGAAGGTACATATTAACGCTGATTTACATTCAGAATTATACAGAAGGAAAAATCAGAACTTTAAGCAAATAGGAGAAAATTAAACTTTTGGTTAATTAACGTGCATGTTTTCCTGGATATATACTTTCTGTAATACTGCGTAATCATTTGTTTTTATTAGATATAGATGCTTGTGCATATGCAATAGTTGAAATATTTATTTATTTATATAACATCTATACCCTGCTTTTGTTCCCAACAGGAATTCAAAGCTGCTAACAATATTATTAACTTTATCCTCACAGCAACAACCCTGTGAGGTAGGTTATTGACGCAAGATCACATAGTAAACTTCCATGATAGAGAAGGGATTTGAATCTGGGTCTCCTAGATTTTAGTCTGACATACTAATCACTAGGGGTGCGCAACCCCAAAAGATTTGGGTTTCCTGCTTCTGCTTTACCCAGAGCAGGAAAAAAATGCAGGTAAACCCGAAACCCAAAGGAGTAAGCCATTTCGGGTTCACGAATTTAAGCAGTTTCGGGATTATTAGGGAAGATTCGGCCATTGTTTCCAAAGGGAAACACTGCTCCCGGCTATCCGTGGGCCTGGGGGGGGGGGGGCATTTTCTTTTCTAATTATACCAAATGTGCAGGGGACCCTCTGCCAACACTCCTCTCATGGCCACCCAAGTTTCAGGGAGATTGGACTTCGAGGTCCCCCAGCCACTGCCTCTCTCTGTTGTTTCCTATGGGAAAAATCGGGGGGAAGGTTCCCAGGAGGCTGGGGGTGGCATTTTGCAACCAAAATGCACCAAACCTGCATGGAATCCTCTCCCAACCCTCCTCCCATGGCTACCCAAGTTTTAGGGAGTTTGGACTTCAGGGGCCATGTTATGGCCCCCCAAAGAATGTCCCCCAGCCACATTATTCCCTACGAGGACAAACTTCACACCAGAGAATCACAATAAGAAAAATTTGATTAAAAATACACAAAACCATAGGAAGCAAGTGAGTGAGCAACTAAAAGTGAACTAATGAACAACCTCCCTTAATACAGCCAAAATGATGAAAGGGGATCAACTTCACTCCAGAGAATCATCCATTGAATTCAAACCAAACTGAACCATGTGTTGAAAACTAGTGGGCTGTTCTAGGAGGCCAAGGGTGGCATTTTGCAAGCAAAATGCACCAAACCTGCAGGGGACCCTCTCCCAACCCTCCTCCCACAGCCACCCAAGTATCAGGGAGATTGGACTTCGAGGGGCCATGTAATGGTTCCCCAAAGAAGGTTGACCACCCCAGCCACCCACTTGTTTGTTTCTATTGTGGGAAAATCCAGACTCCCACAGTAGAAACACATGGAATGTGGCATCCATGGCCACAGGCAGAAACCCCCTTTCAATCAAACCCCCAACCACCCAACAAAACCAAAGACAAACTCCCTCAAATTCCCCAGCACCCCCAGAGCAGGCTGGCCAGCCACTACCCATGGTTCTCTATGACGAGAACTTTTAAAATGTCTTTGCCAGGGGCACTTATGCATACAGCAGGGGTGCCACAGCAGAGGCACACTTTTGAATGCATTCTCATCCCTGGGAAAGCACAATAGAAGCAAAGACACACACTTCAAAGTTCCCCAGCGCCCCCAGAGCAGGCTGGCCAGCCACTCTCCATGCTTCCCTATGGGGCCAACCACCGCAACAGAGAATCATACACACACACAAATTAATTAAAAAAATTATTTCTTGGTAATAGCATTTAAAATATCACATCACTGCTAAATCACTATGTACAGTCCTAGATTAAATCAACTCCCACCATCACACCAGAGAATCAAAAACACACCAAAAATACACACAACCAAAACCACACCAAAAATAATTTTTTTAAAATTTTATTTCTTGGATTTCTGTCCCACCTTCCCCACAAGTGGGCTGAGGGCAGGTTACGGCATTAATAGCACATTCAAATCACAACATACACTCCCCCTTGAAACAATCTAACATCACACCAGAGAATCACATAAACAAATATCACACCAGAGAATCACACACCAAAAATAATTTTTTGAAATTTCATTTCTGGGAACAGCATTAATAGCACATTAAAATCACAACATACACTCCCCCCTGAAACAATCTAACATCATACCAAAGAATCACACACCAAAAATATTTTTTGACATTTCATTTCTTGGATTTCTAGGAACAGCATTAATAGCACATTCAAATCACAACATACACTCCCTCCTTGAAACAAAATCTAACAACACACCAGAGAATCACACACCAAAAATAATGTCCTCCCAGAGACTCACTTAATCGGGAAGAGAAGAGCTGCTTGCTGCTGCAGTGACTGGCTCTTTATATCAGCCAATATCCCTTCCCTGATGTCACCCCCTCTCCTCCTCCCTCTCCTGTCCTGACCACATGAGAGGGAAGAGCTCTTTGAAGCCTTTTTTTCTTGCCACGGCAAGGGGAAAAGTCTTCACAGATCTTCCTGAAGCAACCTGAAGCATTTCGGGAAGCTCTGCTTTGGGTTTCCCAAATCAGGCCAGCTCTGCTGGGGCCGATTCAGGAATCCCAGATTAACCCGAATCGGGGTTGATTTAGGTTTGATTCGGGTTTCTGAAACCCGAAGCGCACATCCCTACTAATCATTACATCATGTTGGCTCTGTGTAAACCAGATTACTGTGATATATAGGCAATGCTTAATTTTTTTAAAAAAAAATTAAAACCAATATATCTGAGTTCGTACCACAATTTATTTTTTGATTTATTAGTTTTTTCTCTTAAATAATAGGTAGCATTAGCTATCTAACACTGAATTCTACACAGATATTTTATGCATTCATTCTTACTACTTTTGACATTTGAATATTGAATACAGAGGAGGCTCATTCACAACACCACTACTTTTTGTAGACATACCCAAGTGCCACATGTTGCAGTGAACGTGAACACAGGTTACAAATATGAAAATATTTTGGTAGTCATGTTTGAATTTTTCTTAGGAGAAATAAAATCAGTATTCTTATCTGGAAAAGATTCTTTTTTCATTCATGCTACATATCCCTTATGTTATTCAGATCAAGATAATTTGCACATTTACATCACTTTTAATTACAGCACTTTATGAATGTTTACTGATTAAGCTTCAAAAGACCCCTAAGCCTCACAAATGAGGAATATATAGTCATCATGTCACTCACCATTGAAATGAAAGCCTCTCTGGAGTAGAACGGAGCACAACAGCTGTTTTGAAGTGCACACCAATGCTGCACAACTGTTGAGATGAATTCCATTTCCAGCAGAAACTGTTGGGGAACATTGGGTAAACAGAATGTAATTACTTGATTTGGAATGTATCCAGGACACCAAGATTAACATCTTGCATCTCACTACTGCTTTTGGAACTTGAGTTTTGCAGCTTACTTGGAAAACAATGTGCTTGAATCTTGTTATGAGCTCTCTCAGTATAAATATGGATAGATTTCTCCTGAGGAGGGATGTTGACTTGAAATTGGTATGCTACAGGAAAATAGATAAATACATTGAAAAAAACAATGGCTAGAGAGTTGGACTTGGAAGACTGAGTTCAAAGGGCTTATATTTGCCAGGGATTCTTTTGGCCCACTGGAAATTAGTTTCACATGGTAGAGCAGAGTGCCATAGATAAATGAACCATGATGCAAATGCATTACTGATTTGAATTACTTAACATGGCATGATCAGATATGTGCGTGTTTATGAACATGATTCATATTACATGTTACATAGATCTATACCATTTTGTGGTGTGCGTAACCAAAGCAGCATGGCATGCATATAGGATTACCAGGTATGTGAACTGAACCAGTCTGACATTAGAAATTCTTGGACAAGACATGATGTTAGTACTTATCTCACAAGTTGTATGGAAGTATCCTCCAGCATCTCTATAATATTTGATGCTCTACCTATCAAATGCCACCAATAGATCTAACAAAACTAGTAATAGTGCATTGCCTCTATCCATTTACAAATAGAGAACTTCTATCAGTCTACCTATTGCTGAAGTTAAATACCAGTAAAAAATCTTCTAAAGTTTAAAGCTACATGGATCCTGCCAAGAAAAAAAGTCAAAAGCCAAACACAAATCTTTCCCAACCCTTTGCTTATTAATTAAAATATTTGTTCATGGCTCAAGGCAGCATACAAGTAATAATTAAAGCCTTGGAGAGCAACTGTTTTTTTCTCCCAAGGAAGGATATCGCTCCCAAAGATGACCACTATAAATTTCACAGCTGTGCCATTGAAGAATGGGGTATAAAAGGAAACATTTGGTATCTGTTGTCTTTATTTCTACAAAGAATCATGTAACACAATTTAACATAGAGTTAGCACTTCTCCCTGGCAAGGCACTCCCTGCATTTAACTACTATATAGGGTTTCCAGTTGTCCTGGAGAAAAATATTTTGTCCCTTCATTAGAGAGGCCTGATAATAATAATAATATTTGATTTATATACCATCCTTCAGGACAACTTAATGCCCACTCAGAGCAGTTTACAAAGTATGTCATTGTTATCCCCACAACAAAACACCCTGTGAGGTGGATGGGGCTGAGAGAGCTCCAGAGAACTGTGACTAGCCCAAGGTCACCCAGCTGGCTTCAAGTGGAGGAGTGGGGAATCAAACCCTGTTCTCCAGATTAGAGTTCTGCACTCTTAACCACTACACTAAACTGATAGTGGAAATGGGCAGGTGAAGCTTTTCATGGCATGATGGTAAACAACCTCACCTGGACAGTTAGCATCCATACTACATAACAGGTGGGCAAGGGTTTTTCCAGCCATGGACATCCAATGATTGGGAAAGTCTCACTTGTTAAATTCTCTTTGTCACTACAGCTACTAAAGGCACAGCAGCCCTTCCAGAAAATAGGTGGAAACAAGACAACATAATGAGAACTTGCATCATTTTTATTTGTGTGTGATTTAATATACCTAGAATTTGTCTAGAGTTTTATAATTTCAATCACTCCCGGTCAAGCCTCAAAAAAGGATAAAAAGATCAGTCAGGTTCTATGAGCTTTCACTCACAGAACTACTTCACAGGAAGTTGTAAAGGTCACATCTTTCCCTATCCGTATAAAAAACAGTAGATACCTGCTGTCCCATCCTCTTCTGGGTTTGCTCCTTCTCTAATCTAATCTGAAGACCTTCTGTTGACGTTCTAAATGTAACCTCATTAAACACATGAAGCAGCCACATACTGAGTCAGTTAATCAGCCTGTCCAAATCAGTACTGTCTACTCTGACCCAATCCCACAGACTAAACTTGGGATCTTCTGCATGCATATCAGCTGTTATTACCACTGAGCCACAACCCCTCCCCTAAGGTTCTTTCCCTAAGGTTCTTAGGGAAATAATGGGCACTCAGTTATCAAGGTCTCCTAATTGTGAGATCACACAAGTATATTTCTATTGCACTTAGGGAACATTTTCAAAGTGCTGATTGAGCTTCTTAAAGTGCACTATTTCAATCTAAAGAGCTCAATTACCATTAGGGAAACTTCTTAGAGAACCATCAGCAACAGGCAGAATTGCTGGCTAGAATGCTGTTTTGGGCTCAAGATGGATTTTGCTTCTTTGGGAAGGGTCTTGAAGAGACAGAATCTCTGGCAGAGTGCAGTTTGGGTTCCAGGCAATGATTCTGCCCTTTGAGGAATCTGAAGGAAAAAATCACTGGCTGGAGACCAAAGTTACAATCCAGCCAGAAAATCTGACTCTTAGGGTACAAAAATCAAAGTGTTACAGGGAAGTACTTGTGTGACACAACAAATTAATAGAGAGTTATAATCAATGAGCTAGACTGGACTGGGGTATTTCTGCATACGATTTCACTTTCAGAGACCTTTCTTATGAGTTTCCTTAGCTTTGTTATTTTTTCAGGACCATATGGAAGAGCTGGAGTCTCTAAACTACAAGATGTCACAAGTTGTTCCTATGGCAGAATTTAGAACTGGTTTACAGGGTGGGGGGAGAGAAGAGCTGATTCAATTGTGAAATCTGATCACATCAGATTTCCCAGTCATTTCTAATAAAAAGTTTCAGCTGTGGACAATATTTGCTTGTACAATAATGGAAGGATGACATCTAAATTAATCCATAAGTCAGTTCTGGTCACACTAAAAATAAATAAGAGTTTTTGACAATAGAACTACGAAGAAGAACATGGCTTCAAGTTGCAACTGACTCATAGTGGTGACCCCATCTATGGGGTGTTCCTGGAAAGAGACAAGCAGAGGTGGTTTGTCATTGCCTTGCTCCATATAACAACCCCAGTCTTCCTGGATGGTCTCCCATTACAGCTGCCTCATTTGCACAGTGGGAGAAAATATGACGTCACTTCCAAGTTTTATCTGAATGTGATATGACAACATAGCTGATGTTGCTCACACCCAACCCTGCTTAGCTTCCAAGCTCTGACAAGCTCAGGTTAATCTGGGCTATTCAGGCTATTCTGTAGAACTTAACTCTGCTTGAATTGCACCTCTTAACCATTGTGGGGATTGAGGGGGTCCACAACTGCTTGGTCTTTCCTGTCTACCTCTGTAATTTCAGCCAAGAACCCTGGGCTGACAAAGACCTCAGATGTAGAGAGGGTAGAAAGTTAACTGGTGATGGTGGTTCCCTTCCCAAAGTGTCCTCCACAGCTTGGAGAAGACATGGGGCCCCATCCTTGCCTACCTTTCGGTCCCTTGTATAGGACAGACTTAATCATATGCATGCCCAACAGCCTTCTCTGATCTCCTACACTTTTTTGCTATTTGCCTAACAGTATGGCCCAGATGCAGCTTCTGCTGGCAGCTCTTTAAGCAGGCTATTCCATGAACTATGCATTGTCTTGCCCCATCAATACCAGCTTTCTTGCTGTCGGAAATGCTATTGAAGCAGTTGCAGGCAGAAGAACAGGGCTGGGGTTATGGATACCTGCTGTAGTCCAAGTAAGTCTAGAAGAAGGCCCAGCCTTGGACAGCAGTCTTTGTACCTATCTATAGCTTCTATGCAATGTGATGATCTGTTAGGAGATTTCACCCCCTTGTTCTCAGAAAACTCCTGAGAATTTCTGCTTCAAGGGGCCAATCCTGTAGATATAAAAAAGCAATTCATATTTTATTTTTTGAGGGCAATGCGCACGCGCTAGCGTTTGGACGCCTTGTCTCCACTCTCCTGAGGACATCCAAGTTAACAGCTTTAAAAGAATGTAAACTGCTGATTGAAACTGCTGAAACTGATTTATGAGACGTCTGGCACAACAAGAAGAAGCTTGGTGAAAGAATAGGTGAGAGGATAACAGAACTTGTTTAGTTTTAAAAGGGAAGGGAGGACGAGCCGAGACAGAGATAACATGGCGGCTACTGTGAAAGGCTTATCAGAACAACTGGCACAATTTCAAGCACTAATGCTTGACTCCCAGACCAAAATACAAACTTCTTTAACTGAGCTAACAGCAGAAATGAGAAATTTGGGCCCAGAGGTTAAATTGGTGGCAGGCATTGCATCGGAAGCCAAGGCTCTTGCGCAACAGAACAAAGGGGAGATTGATTCATTGAAAAAACAATACATAGACTTATCCGACCGTAATAGGAGGGGGAACATTATTTTCTTTGGTATTTCTGAAGAAGTTAAAGCATGTGATTTAGAGCGGACCCTGGTGGAATGGTTATCACAACAGGAGCTGGAAATAGAAGAAGAAGATATTGAACGTGCCCACAGACTCCAAACAAGAAGAATGGGGGGGGGGAACCGCGCCCGGTGATAATGAAGCTTGTGAGGGAGAAGTTACAGCAGAGGATATTCAAAACACTCAAGAAAAATAAAGAGCTGACATTTAAAGGCAGAAGGGTTTATGTGAAGGAAGATTTTTGCAAAGAAACGCTTTATCAAAGGACTCAAATGAAACCTTTTGCACAGAAACTTAACCAAAGCAACATTAAATTCAGCTGGGCGTACCCAGCATCCCTGGTTATTTACCAAGAGGGGAGGAGGCTTTGTGCGAGGAACCCTGAAGAGGCACGGGACCTATTAGAAACTTTGGGAGTAAATGTGAGGAATACTGAGTCAATCCCGATGGATGAAACGCATCAACCTCGGCCACAGCAACCAGACTCTGAGGAAGGTCCATCTAACCGTCAGGACAAGAGGCCAAGACTGTCTCGAGACTGAGACATATTAAGGGAAGTATACAAACAAAATTAAAATAGTATTAAAATGTTTATTAATATAACTCGGGGAGTGGAGGGTGCGCTTACCCCAGATGTGTAGAGAAGGGATGAGTACTCATCCCCAGCTCATGGCTCTACACAAGGGAAGGGGAGGGGGAGGGAGGGGGAAGGGAAGGGAAGTTGGGTATACAAAGGGGAATATCAAACTAAATATCCGGCCAGGGGAACAAAGGGAAGGTAAATCTGAGTTTGAAAATGGATAAAACGCTACAGGTGCTGACACTGAACGTCAATGGTCTGGGTTCGGATTTAAAATGGTATAAACTTCTTAGATTTCTTAAACAACAGAATATAGATATAGCATGGCTCCAGGAAACACATAAATCAAAGAAAGATAAAAGACCTTTATTCAGAGACCCTAATTGTGGGATCTTGGCAGAGGCACGTGGATCATCAAAATCAAGAGGTGTGGCAATTCTGGCTCACAAGAGGAATGATATAAGAGTAATAGAAGAGATAAGAGATGCTGAAGGGAGGTTCATAATGGTTAAATGCCTGGTTGAAAATAGATTAACAACATTGATAAACATATATGCTCCAAATACGGGACAGAAAACCTTTTTATTAAAGGTATTAAAAAAAGCGCGTAGCTTCTCTGAAGGAGAGGTAATTTTGGCAGGAGATTTAAATAAGGATTTTAATAAAGATAACATAATTAATTGGAAACAATGGGATCTGACTGAAGTACACAAAGTTCTTAACCTAGTGCCCAAACCCACATATTTTTCAAGTAGACATAAAACCACCTCATGCTTAGACTATGTACTTATAAATAGAATGAGTACCTGGGAGGTAAAAAGAGTAACCACCCATCCAACATGGATTTCAGACCACGCCCCGGTAAGTGTAGAAATAATACTAATGCATAAACAAGTTAGAAGACCATGGAGATACAACAACATGATTATGGCTAGGGAGGAGGACAAGCGATATATTACGGATCAAATAAAGCTATACTTCAAAGAGAACAGAGGAACGGTGGAGACAAATACACTATGGGATGCGGCTAAGGCGGTAATTAGAGGGCAATGTATTATGAAAGAAAAGGAGATAAGGAAAAAATGGCATGCCGATAGGGAAGGGAAACTACAGGAATTAAGTAAGTTGCAAGAGGACCAAATAAAGAAATTTTGCCCCAATAGACATAAATTAATTAGGGAACTGCGGAAAAAACTGGATGTTCTTGACTCCATGGCATTATGGAAAAAGCAGGTTATGGTAAAAAACGAATACCAGAGAAATACACTTAATTCAGCCAAGAGATTAGCAAATTACCTGAGAAGGGAAAAGGAGAGACAAAGGGTGAGGAGTATTAAGATAAATAAAAAGGTGACACAGAATCCAGAGGAGATAAAAGGAGCATTTGAGAAATTTTATAAAAGTTTATATGAGGAAAAAGAGGTGAAGGAATTTGAGGAAGAGATAGGGACAGTGTTAACGGAAACTGAACGAAGGAGGCTTGAGGAGGATGTAAAGTGTCAAGAGATTGAGCAGGCGATAGGTAGCTTGAAGACAGGTAGATCTCCAGGGTTAGATGGTTTTTCAGCTGAATTTTATAGGGAAATGAAAGAGGTATTGATCCCTGAATTACAAGAAGTATTTAATAATATATTAAAAGGAGGAAAGGCCCCAGATACCTGGAGGAAAGCAGAAATAACGGTGATTTTGAAACCTAAGAGGGACCCCCAAGAAGTGGGTTCATATAGACCGATTAGCCTGCTGAATCAGGATTATAAACTCTTTGCCAAAATATTGGCAAATAGACTTAAGAATATTATTCGGAAAGTGATAAAAGAGGATCAATACGGTTTTATGGAGGGTAGAAACATTGCACACCCGATAAGAAATTTAATCAATGTCTTGTGTCATAGTAAATTTAGGAAACTGGCTTTATTAAAATTAGATGTTTATAAAGCTTTTGATACACTGTCATATCAATTTTTATGGACAGTTATGGCCAAATATGGAATTAGTCAATCAATTATACAAGTATTCCAGGAAATATATAGAGAAGGCACAGCGGTAGTTAGACTCAATGGGGAACATACCTCACAATTCTCAATTCAGAGAGGAGTTAGGCAAGGATGTCCGCTTTCCCCGTTCCTCTTCATAATGGCTATAGAACAACTAGCTCAACGCATTAGGAACTCTGGGAGGATAGAGGGATGTCAAATAGGCAAGGAAGAAATTAAATTAAACTTATTTGCAGATGACCTGATCATAGTTATATCTAATCCGAAAGAAGGAGTCAAAGAGACAAAAATTATATTAGAAGACTTTGAGTTAAATTCAGGATTAAAAGTTAATATGGCAAAATCAGAGCTAATGTATATTAATGTGAGGATGGAAGAAAGGAAAGCGATACATAAATGGACAGGAATAGGTTTAGGGGTCAAGAAATTCAGATATTTAGGGATAGATATAGTTAAAAATGTTAATAAGATGGTAGAGAGGAATTATAATCGGACGTGGAACACAATATTGAAAGAAATGAGGAGGTGGGGCAAGAAGACATTAAACATAACAGCTAGGATTAATATAGTGAAAATGTTCTGGACCCCAAAGTTATTATATTTGTTTCAAACGATACCTTTAGAAATCAATAGACAAAAAATTAACAGTTGGAATGCGAGAATAAAAGAATGGGTCTTTGGCAGTAAAAAAAGTAGGGTTTCTAGATATTTCATATATGCTCATAGATCTGACATGGGATGGGGTGTCCCAGAACTGGGAAATTATTATGAAGCATTTCAAATAAAAACATTAATGGAAATAGGGGAGAGAAGTGAACAAAAATGGGTTAGAATCGAGAATGAGGCAAATAAAGGGGTTGGAAGATTTGGAGTATTTACAGGAGGAAAGTTTAAATACAGTATGTTAGAACCGGGACCGAGAAAAACAGCATTAATGATTTGGAGGAAATGGCAACCGAAATGGTTAAAGGGAGTATCTAAACAAGTATTATTAGAGGCATTGGATGAGGAGGAGGAAGATGAGAAGTGGTGGAGATTACTTAAACAGAAAGGATACACTAGATTGCAAGATATACTATGTGGGCAGTCACTTAAACCATTACAAACATTACATGATGAAATAGGAAGGCAATATTGGTTGAAGCTAATAGGTCTACATAATAGACTTAAAAAGATAATCGAAAATAGGACTCTGACGGCGGGGGAACCAATGGAGGAGTTATTAAAGGTGATGATAAACACAAAAAGAGGATTAGCAGGCAAGATATATAGAAGGATGATGTCTGATAAAGATCGGACAAGAACCCTCCTTCAGGGGAAGTGGAGCGTAGAAATTAGTCTAGCGGATAGAAGGGTTGACAGAATTATAAAAGGTATACAGGAGATAAAAGTGCATAAATTCAGAGAGCTGGAATTGAAATTCTACACGAAGTGGTATAGAACCCCGGCTATATTAGCTAATATGTTCTCAAGACTAAGTTCAAACTGTTGGCACTGCAGAAACGGGAAAGGATGGTACTCCCATATGTGGTGGGAGTGTGCAGAAGTTAAAGCTTTTTGGGAGAAGGTAACAGAGCAACTTTATAAGTTCTTCGCAATAAGACCAAAGATAGACCTAGAATTGATGTTAGGTAGTACTTTAGGTCATAAAGATATCAGAAAAGAAGGACAGGACTTATTTAAAGCAATGGTGCTAGCCGGTAAAGCAGTAATAGCATTTGGTTGGAAAGACAAAACTAAGTGGACGGAACTAAACTGGCAGGATTATTTATTTGAATACATTCAATCAGACATTATAGCCATAATTAATCAGGATGAGTCATGGGAATTAAGAATAGGAAAGATTAAGGAAAAATGGCATTTATATTTAAAATGGGTCATGGAGGGTCAACAACGGGACGTTCGGTGGAAGCTCCTAAGCTTGTGCCCCTGGCTAGAAAGGATGAGTAGCTAAAGGGAGGGCGGGAGGGATAAGGGTATGGAAATACAGATGAATAACTTGAATGGGAAATAGTCATCCAAAATACACTAAAACTCTCAACCCTCCCCGGCTATAGGATACAATATCTTCGGCGATGAATTAAGTGAGGAGGAAGAGGAAGGAGAATCAAGGAGGAATAGAAGAAGGAGAGGACTCAGAGACTAACTCCTCTTATCCGGATGTGAAGAAACAAG
This sequence comes from Eublepharis macularius, assembly GCF_028583425.1. Lineage (NCBI taxonomy): Eukaryota > Metazoa > Chordata > Lepidosauria > Squamata > Eublepharidae > Eublepharis > Eublepharis macularius. The sequence continues at coordinate 78,532,660 of NC_072796.1, read as the reverse complement.
ATAAATAGAAGAATGATTCTTACAAGGGACTTCTGCCGAAGATATAGAAACTGTATATGAACTTATGGGGAGGGGTTGGGCAATGGGTATATATGTACGGGAATAAGGATGTTTCGAAGGAAATGCACAAAAATATACAATAAAAAAAATATTTTATTTTTTGAAATTGCATGATATTAAGTAGCAAAGTTTAAAGGAGCATTTAAAAAAAGGTAGTGCTGACTACGATTAGGGCTTTCCCCCCTTCTGGCTGCTTGCCAGATGAACAATGTAACTTTATTAAAATCTTCTGTGGAGTAAGCCCCATTGAATAGTCATGAGTAGGATTCTGTGTAGAGCTGCTTAGGACTGCACAAGATAACGCCCCCCCTCCACACACACACAATGGAAGAAATAGAAGGAAGGCCAGTTTTAAATGGTTTAGTGTCTTTCAAGGCAAAGGAATTTGCTGCACCGTGTTTTTGAGCCTATTTGGGTGGAAAGATGACATATAAAAGTTTTGAATAAATAAATCCTTCACAACACTAGGCTTGCAGCTGATTTTTCAGTAGAATCTCTCTTTTATATCAGCTTTTATAAACATAGCTATATGCTTCCTCTCCCCTCCTCATTACCTTAAAAAGTACTCAATTTGGCCCTGTTTAATAGAGATGGGCATGAAATGGGGGAAAAAACAAACCCTGAGTTTCGTGGTTCATCATGTTCCTTGAAACATGAACCATGAACTTTCACAAAATTGTCCTGTTTCACAAAATGATTTGTTAGGTTCATGTATGTCAGATCCTGGGGCCCTACAACGGCCCCCTTTATACCCATAGATGCCAAACTCGCAGGGAGACTTCAGCAGGCTCTCCTCCAGCCACCCTCCAAGTAAGTCTTTTCAGGCTCTCTTAGCTGACTTTTCCCTCCTGTCCTCCTGGCCTCCTGCTTTCTGCCGCTACTGGAAGAAAAGTCAAGTGGAGCGGATCTGCTTGGGTTTTCCTCTCTTCAGGTTCTCTTTGCTGACTTTTCCTTCCCATTCTTTCATCCCTCTGCTGCTCTGACATGCCCTCCCCCCACCTCCAAGTTCTCGAAGGAAAAACAGAGCAGAGCAGATCTGTTTAGGATCTGCTCCAGGGAGCTTGGGGTGGGGGGATGGGAAGGCATGTCAGAGCATCAGGAGGATGGGAAGTAGAGAGTCAGGGAAGGGTTCCTGAGGCTGACAAGCAGCTGAGCAGTCAGAGAAGCTGAGGCTGCCACTGCTGCCGCTACTCCACCATCCCATTCTTAAAAACGGAGAAGAGAAACAGAGAGAGGAAGGCGTCTCCGACTACAGTTCCCAGATAATCTTGCAGAGACCCATATTGCTCAGCTCTCAAGTTGGCAGTGAGAGCTGCCTATCAAGGTTATGTGGGCTAAGATTGGGGTTTCCATGGCAACAAAAGGTCTGCAGACATTCTGGGTCTTTGTTGCCTAGGGAATCAATGGATTGGCACCAGCCTGTCTGGCATCACGAAGCATTCATGAATTGAAAGAATCGGCCCCAAAAGTCGGGGATTTCATGAAAAATGCAGCCCCATGATACACTTTTTCGCAATACACGAATCGGCCCGATTCATCATGAAATTTGATTTGTATTTCGATTCGTGCCCATGTTGACTGTTTAATCTGACTGGCAGTGGATTTCCAGGTCTCAACTACAAATCATTCTCAGCTATGCTACTAAAGGTCTATTTACATGAAGATGACAGTGTCTGAAAATGGGGAAGGTCTGCACATAAAACATGTTCTCTAGCAGTAAGCTATCCTTTCCTCTCTTATCTGATAAAACCATAGCTGAGAAATAGATCGTTTAACTATATAAGCTGTTGCTACCAAAAGCGAATTGGTCATCACAGTGTCACAGAATTATTTGTTCTTAGAAAACTTGTTAGTCCTCTTTACAAACTGGCCCCTGCTAAATGAAGTCATGTTGAAGTGAGCGTACCATCCATAACTGATGTGCATATATAATAATTTAAACCCAAGTGTTTTCTGTATAACACTTTAAAACAAAGAGTGTGAATAACTCTTCCCCTTGCTTAGCCAGAGTGTCAGAACTGCAATTCTAAACCTTGTGCCCAGTCTAAATGCAGAGGAGTTAGCCGTGTTAGTCTGTGGTAGCAAAATCAAAAAGAGTCCAGTAGTACCTTTAAGACTAACCAATTTTATTGTAGCATAAGCTTTCGAGAATCAAGTTCTCTTCGTCAGATGCCTGATACAGAGACTGGTCAAATACAGAAGAGGAGGAGAGAGAAGAGGCAATTAGGGGGAGGAAGGGGGAGGGAGCAATCAAAACATTCCTTTGCTAGTATATGTAAACATCTCCTTTTAGTGTGTGTATCAGTTGGCTTCAAAGGAGTTTGCCCTGTTAGTTTGTAGAAGCCAAACAGCTAGACCATCCAATTCCAATGCAGTATGGGCCTTCGATAACCACAGCTCTCCCTGCCAGATGCATCTGACAAAGAGATCTGTGGTTCCCGAAAGCCCACGCCAGGTGCCACTGAGCTCCCCCAGACCCCACCTCTGTAAAGGAAATCTGTTACCTGTGGTAATGTGATAACCATTCATAGTCCCTATTCAGTCCCAGCTTGACAGAGTCAAATTTGCATATGAATTCCAGTTCAGCAGCCTCCCCTTGGATTTTGTTTTTGAAAGGTTTCTGTTGAGACATGAGCAGAATAAACCCCTCTAGGCATGGTTGAGTTCACATACCAATTTGCAGCCCTTTTAAGCATTTGGCTGTTGCAATTTTAAGTTCTTTAAATAATTTCCATATTTTAAATTGTGGAGTACTTTACAGAGACAAAGTACCATATTCTTTATTGATTTAAAATATGTTTCCTTGCAAGGTTACTCAAGCTATTTTCACTTGTTTTCCAGCACTTATTTAGCACTTTCAGTTGAACATCAAAGGCACAAAAAGTGTCACATAGTATGCTACATATTTTCTCTTTTCAGTTATCAAATTTCTATGTGTTACTTATCAGTGTGCTTTTAATTTAAATATGGCATTGAAATTCACAGCTGTTTCAAGTGGAACATAAAGTCAATTGAAAGGACAGATTTGTGGAATTTTGCAGAGAATTTCAAGCACTCAGCTGTCATCATACCATCATTTGCACTTGGTATAAATAACTTTCCTTCAGTACATGAACCATTTTTAAAAATAAAGATGATGATTACATTGAAGAAAGCACCGTGTGCTCTTTAGAGTTATGTGGGATGTTTTCCAATCCACAATATGGGCATGCTCTCACTTGGGCCAAGGAGTTTGTTGCTATGGGGAAATAAGGATGGCGTCATTGGATGTTGTTACACTTGGCAGATAAACCTGGGAACAGGGAGAGTTGTGTGCCTTTGCTATCAAAACGGGAGAAGCAAAGGAAGGCTTCCTTCCCTTTTCTCTTGTCATTTAGATTCACTTATCAATTTTTGGCAAGCCCTTCTCTATGTTCATAGCTGAATTGCATTTTGGAATCCATATGGGCCAGGCAGCTTGAAAACAGAAGGCTAGAATTCTCACACAGGTTTGTCATCATAAAGAATGAGATTTATCTCAACACTAAATTTCAATGAGAATGTAGAAAGGAGAATGGATATTTGTAGGGCTTTTTTTCTGAGAAAAGAGTTGGTGGAACTCAGTCATGTAGCTTGGGTTGCCAGCACCTGGGGCTACTCCCGGCAGAAAGTGACACCCCTGGCACCATGCGTGTGCACTTCTGGGACCTTACGATGACATCTCTTCCAGGAAGTAACATCATAATGCAGGGCATGGCTGCCCGCCCCCCCCCAAGTAGTGCTCTGTAAGTGTAAGAAGTATCTTACACAAAAATAACACAACTCACTTCACATTAAAGAATCACCCGAAAACACAATTGCTTTCAAAAACACTTTATTTCTTTAACTGTTTTAGGTTACTCAGTAGGAGGGCACAACAGGGCATGAAAGCAGCGTACTACACAAAATAATACAGCCCACTTCACCTTTTTTGACAGCAATTATGTTTGAGTGATTCTCTGATGTGAAGTGAGTTGTGTTATTTTTGTGTAGTAGACTGCTTTTACGCCCTGTTGTGCCTTCCTACTGTGTAACCTAAAGAAGTTAAAGAAATAAAGTGCTTTTGACAGCAATTTTTGGGGTGATTCTTTAATGTGAAGTGAATTGTGTTATTTTTGTGTAAGATACTGCTGCCATGCCCTTTGGTGTGCCCCCCTGCTGTGTAACCTAAAGCTGTTCAAGAAATAAAGTGTTTTTGATAGGAATTGTGTTTTTGTGATTCTCTGATGTTAAGTGAGTCATGTTATTTTTCTGTGTGGGGGACTGCTGGTGTAATGTGTCATAATGCTTTGCCTACTTGTACTTTGAAAGTGAGAAAATAATTTTTTAAAAAAATTATTTTGTGTTGTTCGTGTTTTATTCCTTGATGTGCAGTTGGTTCCCATCATAAGAAACAGTACGGCAGGCTGGCCAGGCTTCTCTGTAGGTGGTGGGGGTGTCAGGGGGTGGTTGTCTGTGTGTCAGGTCAGGTGCTCTTTCCCAGGGACAAGTTGGGACTCAGAAGTTTGCCCACCATTGTGGCACCCCTGGGCTGTGCGGAATTGCCCTGGGAAAGAGAGTTTAGAAGTTTAGAATTGTGTTATTTTTGTGTAAGATACTGCTGCCATGCCCTTTGGTGTGCCCCCCTGCTGTGTAACCTAAAGCTGTTCAAGAAATAAAGTGTTTTTGATAGGAATTGTGTTTTTGTGATTCTCTGATGTTAAGTGAGTTGTGTTATTTTTGTGAGGTGGAATGCTGGAATGCCCTTTGGTGTGCCCCCCTGCTGTGTAACGTAAAGCTGTTCAAGAAATAAAGTGTTTTTGACAGGAATTGTGTTTTTGTGTTTCACAAACCTCTACAAACCAGTAATGGAATGGAATGATTCTAGAACCCCCCTGAATCGCAACTAAGATGGAAATGCTATTGATGCACACCCCTATTGGCCACACAACACATTTGGAAATTTGTTGGTATGAAAGGAACTAAGATTGTTTAAATCTTATTCTATGACCATGTGCAGCAGAATTTGGGAATTTGTCCTGTCCATATTTATTAATATTTATGTGAGCCCTTTAATGAGATTGCCAGTACTTTTGGAGGTGAGTAGCACCAATATTTTGATGACAGCCAGCTACAGATTTCTTTATGTAAGGAACAGAAGCAGCTGTCTTCCTCCCTGGACAGTGTCTTAACTGGTGAGGTCAAGTGGCTGATGGAAGACAAACTGAAGTTGAATCCAGATAAGACAGAGGTGATACTAGCTGGCAAGGCTGCTGTGCTACTCTTGATAGAATTCTTTGGCACACTTGGCCAAGAGTTTGGGGTGGGTGGGTTGTTGAATTAGGAAAAAAAAAACAGATAAGGTCCAGAAATTGGATCATTTCTTAGATGCAGCCAAATTGAACTTGCTAATCTTTTTTTAAGGTAACCTCAAGGCTAGATTTTTATAATACATCCTACATGGGACTGCCATTGGGGAAAAATGGAATCTGCAACTAATAAAATGTGGTGGCACACTTATTGGTCAGGGTCAGCCATAATATATATATTATGCCTGTGCTAAAAATATTGCATTGGCTGAGTGAGTACAATTCAAGGTGCTGTTGCTTACCTTTAAAGTTGTTTGTGGCCTGGGACCCACATACCTGAAGGACCACCTATAGTCACATGAATCCATATAGCAATGTCATACCTCTTGTGGTCCCAGGGGCAGCAGGATGAGGCTGGGAGTGACAGAGCACAAAGATACATAACATGAAGCTGGAGAAAAAAATGGCCACAGCTGTATACATTACAGTGTATACATTACAGACATTGGAGCACTATGTTAGATGTGGAGTATGAATTACTTTGATTTGCTGGATTTGTAACTGCTCTGAAGAAGGGGAAACCGGAAACGGGACCTCTTGCTAGCTGACCCGTTGCGGTTACAATTTGAATATGTTTATTACAGTTCACAAATCAAATTCTTATTGACCAGCGATTCTGGCGACATACGTGTGTATTCTGTAAAAAGTATACTGGTACTTGGATGAATTTTTGTAGAGGCTTTCTAGCCCTATTATAACTGTATTGGTTCTGTAACTATCGGGGATTGGTTTGAATGTTTCCCCCCCCCCTTTTTTGTTGAGGTGAGGGTGTGATATACGTTCTACCATGCTTGTTTAAACAGAATTTGCTTTATTGCCCACTTAGAGTTCACTTTATGTATTAGTAAATTTTGTATTTTTGCATAGAACTGTGTCAAGTATCTTTTAGTGTTATATTAGTTAGTAGGTGACGGTTACATTGTTTGTTTTGGTGGATTATTCCGTTACTCTCTCTACTTGGAATTTTGCTTGACCATAGAATTAAAGTTGCCAGCTTCAAGTTGTGAAATTCCTGGAGAATTGAGGGGTGGAGCATGGAGAGGATAGGATTTGGGGAAGGGAGGGACCACAGCAGGGTATAATGCCATGGAGTCCACCCTCCAAATCAGCCATTTTTTGCAGGGGAACATCTCTATGGCCTGGAGATCAGTTGTAATTCTGGGAGCTCACCAGCCACCACCTGGAGGCTGGCAACCCTATGAGGAGAGCCTGGGCTGCGTCTTCAGGAGGCTGCCCATGCCACCAGCTGTGCTGATGGGGTGGCCAACTTGCAGGGCACCAAGCTGGCCCTCCTGCAGTAGCTGCTAGCTGAGGAGCATGGCGAACTGGCGGCGGCAGCATGGGCGGCTGTGCTGGAGGGTTGCCAGGTAAGAGGCAGGGAGGGATTCTCTGATCTTAAGTGAGTCATGTTATTTTTCTGTGTGGGGGACTGTTGGTGTGTGTCATAATGCTTTGCCTACTTGTACTTTGAAAGTGAGAAATGTTTTTTTAAAAAACTTTGTGTTGTTCATGTTTTATTCTTTGTTGTCCAGTTGGTTCCCATCATAGAGAACAATGGGGCTGGCTGGCCAGCCATCTCTGTAGGTGGTGGGGGAATTTGAGGGAGGGTGTCTGTGGTTCAGGTGCTCTTTCACAGGGACAAGCTGGCACTCAGAAGTGTGTCCACCATTGTGGCATCCCTGGGCCGTGCACATTTGCTCTGGAAAACAGAGTGTTATAGTTCACAGCATAGGAAACAAAGGGAGAAGGCTGGCCAGCCTGTTCCTGGGATTGTGTGGGGCTGCTGGGGCTGGATTTGGGCCTGTGAGGAGCTACTGTGGGGATTTGGATCTGTGTGTGGCAGCTGGGGAAGAATTGGGTATGTGTGGGGCTGTAGGGGGTGGACTTAGGGGGCTGAGAGCACCTACTTTGGGAGGCCATTAAATGCCCCCCCAAGTGGGAGCAGGCTGAGCCTTGGGGCTGAGCCTTAGTGGGGGGTGGGAGGAAAGGTAGGAGAAGGGCCTCTGAGGGTTGGAGGCATTTTGCATGCAAAATGCCACCCCTGGCAAGACAAGCCTCTGTTATTTCCCAGCTGGAAATAGTGGAGAAAGGGGAGGAAGAGCACCTACTTTGGGAGGCCCCCCAAGTGGGAGCAGGCTGAGCCTTGGTGGGGGGTGGGAGGAAAGGTAGGAGAAGGGCCCCTGAGGGTTGGGGGCATTTTGCATGCAAAATGCCCCCCCTAGAAAGACAAGCCTGCCTCTTCATTTTCCCCCCATAGGAAACATGGAGATCAGCAGCAGCATCCACAACGTTAGAGATCAGCAGCAGCAAGCAAAAACCTTTCCCTTTTAGGTGAGGATAGGGGGACCTGTTTTGGGGGGCCATAACTTGGCCCCCCAAAGTCCAATCTTTCTGAACCTTGGGGGGTTGTTAGGGGGGAGTTAGAGGAAGGTCCCCACCAAGTTTGGCTTGATTTGGTGGGAAAATGCCTCCCCCAGGCTTCTGGGAATCCTGGGGGAGGCTTTTTCCCATTGAAATGCATTACTAAAACAAGCTGAAATTCCGAAACGGTTCGGTAATCGCTGTTTCGGATTACCCGAAACGTTTCAGGTTTTCTGAAACATTTCGGGAAAACCCAAAACAAAGCGAAACAGGTTGTTTCGGGGTTTTTTCGGGTATCATATACCCGAACTGCACACCCCTAGTGTGGGGCTGCAGTTTATAAAAATAATGGTACTAAATATGCACAGAACACAGTTTTCACTCTAATCTAAATAACTCCTAAATTTTGAGCAAATTGAACAAAGGAGAATGATTTTACAGACCTCTAGAGTAGGTCCCTCTCTGCACAGCTGTACTTTTACAAGGTAAAAAAATCTCTCTAACCCTGAAGGAGGAGGAAGGGGAGAAAGAGAATGGCAGTTTGGGATTGGCTGAGAGTGCACTTTGCTCCTCCCTTGCAATTATCTAATTGGAAAGAAGATAGACTAGCAAAAGCACAGAGAGAGAAGGGGACAGAGGAGGAGCAGGATGATAGAAGGAAAGTAGGCAGTTTGCAAGAACCTGATCAATTTACATGCTGGTTGCTAAGGAACCAGCACTCTATAATGAATCAACCTTTTGAAAAGCATACCTCAGCTTCTGCAAAGCATATCTCAGCCAGTCCAAAGCATAGTTCAGTTCAGCAAGCTTGATTACAACCTGCAAACAAAGGGCTCAGGGCTGCAAGAGAGGCCTGTGCAGAAGGGGAATTTGAATTCTACTGCACCTGAACAAGCAGAAGCTTTTTACAAGAGGAAAAACAATCGTGCCCACAAAGAGCGTGAAAGAGGAAGGAAAGAGGAAGAGGAGGAGGAGGGTGGCAGCACTTTTATAGCTTGACCTGTACCGCAGTTAGATCCCTTGCTGCAATGACAGGTTATGTTATGTTGTAATTAATAAAGTGGCCCTTGTTTGCCACCCCAGTCAGAATGAAGAGACAGAGACCAAGCTTGGATCTAAGGGCTACTTTATTGAATTAACATCAACCTTGAACAACTCTAATAACTGCGGCAAGGGCCGACTAGCGGTACATTTCAAACCACAAGGTCACACCTGGACCTCTGCCTTAACCTGTATGGGCGAGCCCCGAAGCCCTGGGTGCAAGCCATCCATCTGAATGGCTGAGACACATCCATCCAGGCAATTGGGTTCCCCCCTTTCAAGCTCCTCTGCCTCAACCATACAGCAGTGAGGGAAGGACTTGCTGCGGGGTTCCCCCCAGGTAGTCTGCCCATGCACTGGCGGCTGTCACAAGCAGTACCAGCCGCTTCTGACAGACTCCTCTTCCCCACCAATGGGGAAGTGCCAAGGGTGCTCACCAGCCCACTCCTCTTCCCCAAACTCTATCCTGCCCATGGCACCACTAACAGGCCACAACCCTGGGCCAATTACCCAGACCACTGTAAGGTGCAAGGTAGGTGAACCTTCCCTGGACCAATTTGGGAAGATGGGGAAAAAATTCTTACCTGATTCTGGTAACAGCTAATCCTGCACCAATACAGGGTGAGGAGGGTGGTCCAAGAACTTGCAGCCGACTGCAGCTGAAGCAGGCAGAGCTGCCTTCATAGGCTATTGGCTCTGCCAACCACAGCAAGATCCCGGATGACTGGGAAAGCTCTGCCTCCTCTCCTTCCAGGGAGGCAAAGCACAACCACTGTCTCTAGTGGCACTTGCCGCCTGCCAGGAGGGCTGTTTTGCCATCCCAGTTGGAATAAAGAGAGAGAGACAAAGCTTGGATCTAAGGGCCACTTTACTGAATTGACACCAACCCTGAACAACTCTAATAACTGTGGCAAGTGCTGATTAGCGGTACAGGTCAAGCCACGGGGTCACACCTGGACCTCCACCTTAACCTGTCTGGGTGAGCCCTGAAGCCCTGGGTGTGAGCCATCCATTTGGATGGCTGAGACCCGGCTGGCCAGGCAATTGGGTTCCCCCTTTCAAGCTCTTCTGCCTCAGCCGTACAGCAGTGAGGGAAGGACTTGCACGCGGGGTTCCCACCAGGCAGTCTGCCCATGCACTGGCAGCCATCACAAGCAGTACCAGCTACTCCTGACAAACCCCTCTTCCCACCAATGGGGAAGCACCAAGGGTGTTCACTGGACCACTCCCTTTCCCCAAACTCTATTCTGCCACCACCAGGGTCAAGCCTCTGCTTAGGCCCTAGCACCCCACTGGTGACCTAGAGCCAACCAAAGCCCTTGCCGTAAATCACTGAATAAGATTTTATTGCCAGTTTCCGACAGGTGAACCCCGTCACCTCTGTAGAGGTTGGCAAATTCACAGCAACATGGCAGACCAAATTATAAGGACCCCAGGCCAATGCTGACCAATCCCTTGAACAAGCCCCAAGTCATTCCCACCCAGGTGAATGACCAAGATATGGGGTGGAGGACCACATCTGTCCCTAAATAACAGTGGCAACAGATCCAGCCACCTAAGGCCACAATGACCCTGCCACTCCACAAATGCTGACTCGCTCAACCCAGGCTGGGACCCAATCTGCATCCTCCTTGCTTGATGAGCCACCCAAAAAAACATGCTGTGCTCACAGATCAAAATTCTTCGCTTCTCACGGCAAGACACAGCACCTACAGAAAAAGCCAGTTAGTGAAAAACTTAAAACTGCGACAGAGGTCGGATAAGCGGACTGATAAGCGGTGGACTTCCACCTGCCCACATGCTGAATTGCCTGCATCAGGTATCCCATAGCTGCGGCCATCAAAGCAGCCCTAATCCTAAAGGAATGGGTGCCGAATTTGATGCCAGCTAAACCCAATTTGGCCAGTGCCCTCTCAGTCACTGCCCAAAATTAATAATGAGTCAATGGCTGACCATCCTCATGCCTAAACAATATCCCTTGCTCTTCCCCCCGAACTCTTAAATACTTTTGGAGAGCCTGAACAGGACACAACTCTGAATCTGAGCAAGTCCCAATCTAATAATCATGCCTCTCTGTTTCTGGTCAGTCTCAGGGCCAAGCTACACATGACGAATGACACTTGAACAGCAAGTGTATTTCTCCCTGTTCACTTGCCCTCCACTCAATCCACTTGCCATTCAAGTGTCATTCATCATGTGTAGCTTGGCCCACAGACTTATGAATTGTAAGGGAAACCCCATCTCCCTCCAACTTAATGTCCCGTGCCATAAGGGCTCAACCAGACTTATCATTACTAGATTGGACCATGAGTTCACTAATGCGCAGGGCCTCCAAAAAGGCTGTCAATGCAGCTGCATGAAATAACCTAGCCTCATAGCTGGAACTGCAAATGTTTCCCCAGGTGGTGCCAAGACCTTTAAACACCATTGGGGAAATGGGCTCCCTATGGTCAACATGAACCTAAGCTTCACGTGACCATCCCTCCAACATCTTCCTGACCCAGAAGTCACCCATGGCCTCAGGAAACCCCAGAACCTTGCTTACAAAAGCCAAGGCTGCTAACTCTCCCCTAATTGACTTATCCGCCAACTTGACTTATCCACCAATTGACTTATCCCTGACCTCTCTTCCATACACAAAAGTGCATGAGATGCTCCACTGGGATGGGCCAAGTCTGACACAGGCCAGAATTCTTCCTAAACCCTGCACATTATCCTACCGGTCTGTCATAGGCCCATCTCATGCTGAGGGCAACTGCTAGCCATATAGCCCTGTATGCTTTGACTTCCCAAGCTGCCATAACTCCTGGGGCATCTGGGCAGATTGCGGATAGGCCTCCGGGGCAGGCTACCAAAACCGCTCCATCTGTTGGTGAGTCAAAGCGTCTGCCACACCATTATTAATTCCAGGAACGTGTTTGGCTTTAAATAAGATGTTCCACCGGAGGCATAATAGTGTGAAGCCTCTAACAAGCCTCATGACCCTAGGTGAATTAGAAGTCAAGGAGTTGACCACATGAACCACCACCTGATTTTCACACCAAAAGTGGACAGAGTGGTTGGCCAATTCCTCACCCCACAGGTGAACAGCCACCAAAACGGGGGGAAATTCCAAAGAGGTTAGGTCCTTATCTAGCCCTGATGCATGCCAATCAGGCAGCCACTATTCTGCACACCAATGCCTTCAGAAATACACCCCAAAGCCCGTGGAGCCAGAAGCGTCAGATGTGACCTGCAGCTCGCCTTTGAGAGCAGGTCCTCAAGCCAAAATGTCATCCCATTAAAATCTGCTGCTACCTTCACCAGCCAGTGGTCCTGCTGATGCCTCCAAAGCAGAAAGATGCATTAGGATCTCCCTATTAATAGCATCCCTAGAAGGCTGCTTAATTGATCTTTTCCTGGTGGATCCTGAAGCAGAGGGCCCTGAGGCTCCTTTTCCCTGCTCCAAAGCAGCCGAGCATTTCAAAATATCACGCTGGTTAGTACTCATGTCCTCATCCTCAGAAGAGGACAGCACAGGGGGGGGGGGTCTCATAGGGGGCTCCTCTTCACAGGCTGCTTACCCTTGGAAGGACCCCCATCTTTCTTAGGAGGCATGATAGCAATATCTAATAGACTACCAGTTGACACAAAATGGCTGCCGCACAGAAGGCAAACAAAATGGCCACTGCACCACTCCCTTAGGCAAATGAGGCCTGCAATTAAGGCCTATTCCAGGCCGTCTCCAACCCAAGCGAGGCCTGCAGCCTGTAGCGCCAATATGGCCTGAGAAGGACAAAAGTCTTTTGATCAACTGTGGCCTGTAACCTACCAGCTAACAGTCGCCTATAAAATTTTTTATTGGATTAGAAATCAATATTATACTCATTAGAATCAATTTCCTTTAAATGTTCCAATTCTAACCCCCTCCCTTTCCTCCCCCCTTTTGTTGACTTCCAACAGTTTTCCAACCCCTTCTCTATTTTTCCCCTACTCATTTCAACCTTATTTTATTCTATTAAACATATACTTTCATTCTCTTCTAAGCTTGTCTATTATAACACAGTGTTATCTCTGTTCCTTATCCGCTAAATGTTACATTCCTGGCATATATTCTTTATTAATAATAATCATTTATCTAATTTTTGTACTCTCTCTGTCTTACATTCTAATCTCATCAATATGGGACAAACAATTTGTCCCTCATTCTGCATAGCTTTGAGTACTTCTATAAACATTGTATACGTACAATATAAGTCAATCAATTTAACCTATACTCTACATGTTATTCTTTACTTCCTTCTACATATCTTATATTCATTCTATTTTGATTATATAATTTCTCCATTATATAGTTATCTGCCAGAAATAAAATTAGTTAATTTCTATCCTTATAATTCTTATAATAACACCTCTATTACTTAGTACTATATATACTAGTCAAATAAAATAGTTGCTTAGAATTCTCCTTTGACTTTCCTCCCCCCGGTAAAGTCACTTCCCTCTTCTTTTATTATATTTCAGTAATTTTCAAACTGCCACAGTTCTCCTCCCACCTCCCATTTTTTCACCAAATATTGTTTCAGCTTCTCCCAATCCATGTTAAACTGTCCTGGATCAAGGTCTCTCAGTTTCCTTGTCATTTTGTCCATTTCCGCCATGTACAGCAATTTATAAATCCAGTCCTCGATAGTTGGCACTTCTTGTACTTTCCATTTTTGCGCATACAAAAGTCTAGCCGCTGCTGTCATGTAAAATAGCAATGTCCTGTATCGTGCTGGAATATCCTCCATTCCCAAATTCAGTAGCAGGAGTTCTGGGTTCTTATTAACTTGAAATTGTAAAATCTCACTTATCACTCTTATTATTTCCCCCCAGTACTGCCTAGCTACCTCGCAAGTCCACCACATGTGGTACAGAGATCCTTCATGCTTTTTACATTTCCAGCATTTATTAGACATATTCAAATTCCCTAGCGCAATTTTCTTTGGTGTCAGATACCAACGGTAAATCATTTTGTAGACATTCTCTTTAATATTAGTGCATGTCGTGGTTTTCATCGTATTTTTCCACAAATATTCCCACGCTTCCATTGTTATTTCTTTATTAAAGTTTATAGCCCACTTCACCATTTGCACTTTAACTGTCTCATCTTCTGTGTACCATTTTAACAACACTTTATAAGTCTTAGAGATTTCCTTTTTTGTCCTCTTGTAGAATTACCTCTTCTAATTCCGAATTCTCCATTCTTACCCCTCCCTTTGCACAGTCCGAATTATAAAGATCTCTAATCTGTCTATATTGAAACCAATCATAACTTGGAGACAACTCCTCTTGCGTCTTTATTCTTAGTTTAGAACATTCTATTCGTGTTATCTCCTTGTATGTTAAACGCTGTTGTTCTTTATCAACGGTTCTCGGGTCTATTACTTCATAAGGAACCACCCAGGAGGGAATTCCTTCCAGCAGGTAATCTCTGTACTTCTTCCAAATTGTGAAGAGGCTTCTCCGAATATAATGGTGTAAAAACATAGAGTCTGCTTTTACTTTGTCATACCACAAATATGCATGCCATCCAAATATTTTTTTATATCCTTCTAAGGCTAGTAATTTGCGATTTTTCAGCGTCATCCAGTCTTTCAACCACACCAAACAAATTGCATCGTAATAAAGTCTTAAATTGGGCAGTTGCATTCCACCTCTCTCTTTTACGTCCTGTAATACTTTCACTTTCACTCGAGGCTTCTTGCCTGCCCACACAAAGTCCGATATTTTCCTCTGCCATTTTTCAAACTGCTTAGAATCCCGAATAATTGGTATTGTTTGTAACAAAAACATCACTCTTGGCAACACATTCATCTTAACTACTGCAATTCTTCCCAACCATGACAAATTCAATCTATTCCATTTAATCAAATCTTGCTCTGAGTCCACAGTTTCTCATAATTATTCTTGAATAGATCTATATTCTTTGCAGTTAGTTCAATTCCCATATATTTCACCTTGCTTGTTACTTCACAGTCTGTTATTCCCGTTAATAGCTGTTGTTTTTGTTTAGTCATATTTTTACATAATATCTTTGACTTCTTTTTGTTTACATAGAAACCTGCCAAATCTCCAAATTCCTTAATTTTCTCCATTACCTTTGGCATGTTCTCAATTGGATCTTCCACAATTAGCATTATGTCATCCGCAAATGCTCTAACCTTATAGGAAAAGTCTTTTATTTTTATTCCACGGATTGCGTTATCTTCTCGAATCTGTATCATCAATATTTCCAAAACCAAAATAAACAACAGTGGAGACAACGGGCAACCTTGTCTAGTACCTTTACCTATAATCAGTTTCTTAGTCACCTCGTCATTCACCACAATTGCTGCACTCTGGTCTCTATAGATTTCTCTCACTGCTCTTATGAATCTTTCCCCCATTTGTAGTTGCTCCATGGTGGCAAACATAAAGTCCCAGTTCAAATTATCAAATGCTTTTTCAGCGTCCACAAAGAAGAAACCAACCTCCTTATCACATCGCTTGTCATAGTATTCAATAGCATTTATAACTGTCCTTAAGTTGTCTCTGATTTGTCTATTTGGTAGAAAACCAGCTTGTTCCTTCTCAATAACTTCGGATAGCCATCCCTTTACTCTTTCCGCCAAAATCTTCGCAAAAATTTTATAATCATTATTGAGTAACGAAATAGGTCTGTAATTTTTAACGTTAGTCAAATCTTGTCCTTCTTTAGGGATCAATGATATGTTGGCTTCACTCCAAGTATCTGGGATCCTTTGATCCCTCAAAACCCCATTGATCACTTCTTTTAAGAATGGCACCAGTTCGTTAGCCATTACCTTGTAAAATTTAGCTGTAAGTCCATCAGGTCCCGGCGCCTTTCCCAGATTTGTTGACTGTATTGCCTTCCTTATCTCTTCCTCCGTTACTTCACTATTCAATTTGTCTCTCCATCCTTCCGAAATTACTGGGAGCTTCATTTTCCCCAAATATGTCGCTATTAAGTCTTTATTCACTTCTTTTTTGTTGTACAGTTTAGCATAAAATTTGTAAAAGGCTCTACTAATAGCCGTCTGTTCCAGGTATACTTTATTGTCTTCACATATTTTATTTATTGTCTTCTTCTCCTTTCTCTTCTTCAATTGCCACGCCAGATATTTCCCAGGTTTATTTGCACCTTCGAACGACTTTTGGTTCAATCTCTTAAGATTCCATTCCAGTTCTTTATTATTCATTGCCGTCAACTGCTCTTGAAGGATTTTAATATCCTGGTATATTTTCATTTTCCCTGGTCTTTTCTTTAGTTGTATTTCTTTGGCTTTTATTTTCTCCATAATCTCCTGTCTCTTCTCCTCTCTTTTTTCCTGGCTCTTCCATTTAAGTCCATTAGTATGCCTCTAATTACTGCTTTGTAGGTATCCCATACCTTATTGGTTGGTACTTCTCTATTCATGTTATGTTGTATGAAGAACGTAGTTTCCCTTCTCAACATCTCCATATTTTCTCCCTCTTGTAACAAATCCTCATTTATTCTCCATCCTTTCCTTTTAATTCTTTTTCCAAACTTCCACATAATTGGATTATGATCTGAGCCTACCATAGGCATTATTTCCACATCCTTAGTCCAAAGCGCTAAGTCTGTTGAGGCCCAGATCATGTCAATTCGTGATAACATAGAGTGTCTCGTGGAGAAAAACGTATATTGTCTACCTTTGGGGTTCTGTCTTCTCCATACATCTTCCAAAGTTTCCTGTTGCATTAATGCAAAAAAGGTCTTTGGTAATAATCCTCTTTTCTTTTGTGCAGTTGCTGATTTTTTATCCTGTTCCAGGTTTGTAACTCCATTGAAGTCTCCTGCAAGAATTATCTGGTCATAAGAAAGTTCATCTAATTGCTTCCTCAAATCCTCAAAGAAGCTTTCTTTTGCTCCATTCGGTGCATAAATTCCAATCACCAACACTCTCTTTAAATTCCATGTACATTCCACTGCTAAAAAACTAGCTTCCACATCTCTCATCACTAGTTTTGGCTGTAGCTCCTCTTTTATATACAATACCACTCCCCTTTTTTTCTTTTTTGAGGCCGCTACAAAATCATTGCCCAATTTATTCAATTTGAGATATTTTATATCCTGCTTTCTAATATGAGTCTCTTGCAAACATACAATGTCACATTTTTGTTTTAATAGCCAGTGGAAAATACTTTTCCTCTTATTCGGTGAATTAAGTCCATTTACATTCCAAGATAAAACTTTACACTCCATATTCATAACCTTGTTGTTGGTAAGTCCTTTTCATTGTCCCTCAAGAACTTTTCCATTTCTTGTTCAGATCTGATGCGCTTTTTCACTCCTCCAAATTCAAAGGACACTCCTTCCGGTAATTCCCATCTGTACCTTATTTTCATGTCCTTCAGAATCTGGACGAAGGCTTTGTATTTTTTCCGATCTAGCAACACCGATCTGGGTAACTCCTTCATAATAATAACCGTCTTGCCATCAACCTCCAATGGGTCTTGAAATTGTTTACTCACAATCGTTTCTCTTATGTTTCTAGTCATAAATTGCACAATCACGTCTCTTGGTAATTTCCTCTGGGCTGCAAATTTTGAATTTATTCGGTACACCACATCCAGAATGGCTACAGTTTCCTCCTCCTCCTTTCCCAGGTATTCAGCTAACACCTCAGTAATCTGTTCTTGGGCTGTCTTTCCTTCCACTTCCGGCAAGCCGCGAAACCTCAGCTGCTTTTCCATATGCTTACTCTCTGCAACTGCCATTCTTCCCCTCATCACCCTCATCTCTGTTCGTTGCGTGTCTGCTAGGTTCTCCACCGCATTTTCCACTACATTGACTCTTTGCTGTGTCGCCTGCAGATCGTTTTGTATTGTTTCCATTCCCTTCTTCACTTCTGCCAGTTCGTTCTTTACTGTCTCTTTAACCTCTTTCACCAGCTCAGGTTTCATATCCTTAAGTTCCTTAATCGCTTCTGAGAGTTTTTTATCCAAATTCTCTATCACCGTTTGCCACTCTTTTTTCGACATCGTGGGGCTTGCTTTACCTCGCTCCCACGAGTCCGCTCGCTTCCTTAACTCCGTGGCGCTTGGCTTAATGTCCTTTTTAATTTAAATGTCCCAGTCTTTTTGCAACAAAGTCATTTAAGAAATCCAAAATGTCGGGCGTCTTTTCTCTATGGTTTCTCTGTGGTTTTTGTAATCCAATATGGCTTACTTCCTCTTCCGCTGAAGCCACAGTTCTTCCCCTTTCAAAGATGGCGATTCCCTTCTTCCTATCATCCGGCAAGGGCCGCTTCTCTCCAGCAACTCTATCACTGTTACGTACTTCCTGTTTCCCGACTTCCCGCAGCAGTTCTCGCGATGGTAAAACTTTCTCACAGCCTGGTATCTCCTTGTAGCCACAGGTATGTAAAACAATAGTCCAATTTCTTTAATAACTCCGTTTAACTTAGTCCTTTTTCTAAAATAATTCTTGCCGGATCCTCCCCTCCTTATAATCAATCTGTTGCAGTTTAAAAGTCTACTTTAATGCTTCGTTACTTTAAGTAATCTGTCCCGTTTCCGGAGATAGTGATCTTTACCTTCTCAAGCTCTTTTCATGGGTTGTAATCGCTGTTTTGATCTCAGATTCCCTTCAGATCTTCTTGTCCCTGTTGAAGCTTGGGCATGTAGGTCTTATGCCAACCGCATTGGCTCCAGGACTGCCACAGAGATTTTAGCCGACCTGTCTTCGGGTGGGACCTCAAGGGACGGGAGAGAGTCTGTTGCGCAGGACCCCCCCTCGCCCGAGATCAATGCGCCCTGAGGTTCTTAAGCATTCTATGCCTGTTCAAAACGGCAGCCCGGTCAGCTTAGCACTTAGAGCTGCGTTAGACCTCCATGGATCCCAAACTGGAAGTCCAGTCGCCTATGATTACCTGAAGCCCTCTTGCTATTAAAGGCACTCTGAACATAAGGGCAATTTCCCCAAACAGCCACCCAAATTAAAGGCCACACGTAACAAATGCCCCCTAAAAGCCACAAGCTCACAATGCAGCACTGATAGCCCCACCCCTGCTAGCAAGTCCTTTGAATCCCACTTTGGGGGAGGGAGGGGGTGCTTGCCCAAAGCTGCAAAAGCACCACTAGCATGAGAGCTAAGGCTCTGCCAAGGCTACCGAGCCACGCCAAGGGCACAGACTGTCAGTGCCAATCTGTGCCCTCCCTAACATGAAGTGGGGAAGCCTAAAAGACCGTGCCGCCGATGCATCTGGCTGGCCCAGCACCCCCACCTGCCGCCTGCAAAAACAGGCAGATGCATCCATGCCGCCGATGCATCTGGCTGGCCCAGCACCCCCACCTGCCGCCTGCAAAAACAGGCAGATTAAGGCCCCAACTGCCTGTGACTCCCCGGCTCCCAGAGAATGCAGAGCTACAACAAAAATGCCGGCAAGGCGTGCTGCAGCTGTCCACCCGCTGGGTTGCTCTTCTGGCTGTGGCCAAAGCTGCCACTGCCAACTCCCATCTCCACTCTGCAAGTTGCTCAGCAGGAGCAAAGACAAAAGTATCTTCTCCTTCGAGAACTTACAGCCAACTGAGGCTGAAGCAGGCGGAGCCGCTTTCACAGGCTATTGGCTCTACCCACCACAGCAAGATCCCAGATGACTGGGAAAGCTCTGCCTCCTTTCCTTCCAGGGAGGCAAAGCACAGCCTCCATCTCTAGCAGTGCTTTCCGCCCACCAAGAGGGCCATTTTATATCCCAACATGGTCTCTGACTTTTATTTTGACTGGGTGGGGGGCAAATAACATTTACAAGAAATCAATACAGATTAAAAATATGCTCATGTTGCATGACTGGTAACCCTCAGAACTCGAAGAAAAATAATCAATTTTTTTCATGGAAGAGGTTTTGTTATTGGAAGCATCTTACATTTGTGTTCCAACTTTATTTTCTCAACTAAGCATGCCTTATAAGGAACGTGGGTCTTGTTGTTTAATTGAATTTATTGACTAAATTGGTGGAATAATACACTTTGGTGAGAATTTTGACCCACACTGTTCTGAATTCTTTGTGCCTTACTTCCTTGAGCAGGGTTGCTCCTTATTCAGTTTTGTTTGTATGCAAGGAAGTTGTTTCTCTTTTGTTTGCCATTGAGAATATTGGCAGTGAGAATGCCCTGTTTTGTAGAGGAATACTGAGCATCAAAATGAACAATTGGGATTTGCCCCTCATTGTGGAAACAAATCTACAAAGCACAAGGACACATAGTGACAATCGGCAACAACAGAATGCAAAAGTAATAAAGTTATTGGCCCTATAGAAAAAGAAAAAAAGTGGATATGAAGCAGGATTGTTTTTAATGTTGCTGCACTGCACTGGTTGGCACGCTCTCCAACTTGGGAATGCCTTACTGTTCCACCTGCTGACACTTGCCTTCTAGGCATCTGTTTTTTTTGTGTGTATGTATGTGTGTTATTTTGCATTAGGAACAACTCAGTGGATCAGTGTTTTAGAGTAGGAGGGGGACTAATAGTTGATGTGTTTTTTGACTAAGCATGAAAACAGCTATCCCAGACCCTAGTTTCTCCACACCCACCCTTGAAAAGAACAGCATGCATTTGCACATATGCTGCCAATGTTCATGCAATAGACCAAAATAAACAAGCAAACAAAAAAGATCACTTCTGAGCTGGTACTGGCTGACTTTGAATAAACTAGTAATGGAATGGAATGATTCCGTAATCCCCAGGAACAGAAAACTAAAATGGAAAATTACTTGGTGCACACCCCTAGTTGCCTTTCCTCCCATGAACTCAAGGTGCTGGGTGCTATTTTCCTAATTTTATCCTCACAACAATTCTGTAAGCTGAGAGAGAATGGCTGGCCCAAAGTCACTGTGATGCGTAGCCAAAAGTCATTGGCTAATAGTTGGGGCCCATAGATGACAGGAGCACTGTCGGGTTGGCATGATGGGCACTGGAGTGCTCCACGCTTCACAGCAGGCTGATTTTGGCCCACTGCAGAGTGTGGGAGCACGGCTGGGAGGACCCTGGAGAGCTCCTGAGCTTCACAGCAGGCTAATTTAGGCCCCAAATGGGCCCAATTTGGCCCATTTGGGACCCAATTCAGCCCACTGTGGAGCACAGGTTGTAGTGCGCCACCCAGAAGCATACCCCTGGAGGCGTGTTCCTCTGCCTTTTCCTCTGCTGGCCAGGTAAGTGGGGGTGAGGGTTGGATGGTGGGAGCGGGGGATCCCCCACTAGCAGCAGGGGACTGGCAACCCAAACTTGGGCCAATTACTCTGTCTCAGCCAATTTAACTCACGGAGTTCTTTTGAAGATAAGATGCAGGAGTGGAGAATGATACACACTGAACTAACTCCCTCAGAGGAAGGGCAAGATGAAAATATCTTAAATAAATCATTAATAATATGAGTTCAGTGAGTTGGAATTAAAATCAGAAGTCAACATTAAAAACAGATCACTGAAACATAAAAAATACCTGAGAGGGGGAAAGAGGGAGGAAAGAGAAGGACAAAGAAAGAATGCACTGTGAAACAAGGAAAGAAAAAAGAGTATGGTTAACAGAAGGGTTGCAGAGAAAACTATGCATGCTGTAGGGTGTGAGCTATAAAGAAAACATGATGTTAAAAAGGGACCAAAATACTTTTCCTTGGTTTATGTAGCAGTGCAGTCCGATTGAATTAATAGTCATAAATGTGTACACAAACAGACGTATGGAAAAAGTAAATGTATCCCATTCCACCTCCTCATAAAATCCATCAAAAGGCAACTGCAGGTGTGCAGCTTATCTGAAAACTAGTCAGTGTATAAACCACTGAAGAAAAATATCGCAAGGATTTCACAAATAGTAAAGAGCTCTCTACATAATGCCTAAATTGATGCTGTTACATGGCTTACGAAGCAGCCCAACTTAGAGTCACCAAGTCATCTCACCTCTGGGGGAAAAGTATATTGAAGGTTATTGAACACTGCCAGTTTTTAAAGTGGATCAGCTTGGAGTTCTTTAGCACAGATGTTTCTGTAATTGTGACACACACCAGGAAAACCCACATGCTTGATAGCTTTTAAACTCACACTTCCATCTGTGCTGCATGAAAAGCTACAGTTATGACACCCAGCAGCAATATAAAACATCCAGGAATACTGGCTCAAGATCTAGTGAAAGCACACACACACACACACACACGGCCCCATACCATTTGTGCTTTTCTCTTTATCTGCACATCTGTGTTTCTGGATGCATATTCAGCCCAAGAAAGCACCATGTTTTGTGAATGTTGGTAAATATGCACATGTTAGGAATCATAAACATTTATTAAGATCTTGTGTCTAATGCAATATGCAGAAGGACTGGAACCAATTTCACATGAGATTCTTAAATCCATTTTAAAATGTCTCATGTTTGATAAATGAAGACATACTGAGTTACCAGTTCATGTGTTAGCATTTTGGCTTTATAAGGATGCATCCAGGTCTTTCCTTGAAAAAAAATGGTTCCAGCAGAAGTTACCAATGATCTTATCACATCCAGATTAGATTACTAGTAGTCTCTGCACAGAGCTGCTTCTGAAGACTGTTTGGAAACATCTGTTGTTGAAAAATACAGTGGCCAGAGTGTCATCTGATACAGATTATTGGGGCCATATTTCATTTGCGTTTATAGAACTATATTAGTTGACAATTTATTGCCAAATAAAAGAGAAAAGATGGTTAGTTCCTTTAGAGCTAAAATGACATTTTAGTTCTTTTCATTAATTTAAAAACATTTTTACTGAGACCTGGGGATTCTTTAGCTATATAAAGAAAAAGTAGACCTTGTTTGCTGATAGCCCCATTGTACAGTTTTCATCATTCACCGAGATGTCAGCCATTCGACTATTAGATATCATGATTGTGCAAACTACCTTGGAAGCTTCAAGCTGAAGAACATGAGGTATAATTTTCTAAGATAAATGTCACTAAGGCCTAAAGATGCAAAGCTATGCACACTTACTTGGAAGTCAGTGCCACTGATCTTTCAATTTAATATACATTGGATCAAGCAGTAAATTACTAATAGTAACTGTTTAGAAAGTACATAAAAATTGAACTGCTTTTTAAATGACTGTGTCCATATAATTTACTTGACTTTGTCAGCGAGCATTACGGTATTCCCAAACTGGTTTTTATAAATAAAGGAACCAGCATCTTTTCATTAGTTAAATCACAGCTTCTGATATTAGTTTGGAATCAAGATTGTGTAAAGAACAAATCAAGATGTCACTGGTTTTAGGACTTAGCAGTGATTGCCGATGGTCCTTTAATCTCTCTGTGGAAGAATAATGAAGGGAAATGGACAATATGACAGTCATAAAGTTCACAGGGAATAAGCTAAGCTCAAAGTCAACCGAAGTGTCCAAATTCTGGAATCACTTTTCCCCCAGGCATTGTCACTCTCCCTAAGTAGCCATTGATTCTTGAAACACAAAAGACTAAGAAATCAGCTGATTGACAACTTTATGTTCTGCCACAGTAAATTCATACTGAGGTGCTGGGCAAGGAAGCTGCCCTAAAAATATCAGTTAAGAGACAGAAAGGAAATGGACACAAGGATGCTAGTGTTGACATGTCATTAAGAATGGGGAATTTGGCTTTAAAAACAATGAAAACAAAACAAGACCCCTGCAGCCAGGGGAAGAATGAAATCTGGGCAAGCTCTCAGAAAAAAGATTGAAAAAGAACTATATCTTGGTAAGAAAAACAAGTAAAGAGTTCCTTCTGTGAAAAAGGGCTTTTTTGCGTTACCCAGTAGCCAATTCTGTTCATCAAATCAGCTTTTGCTCATTGCTTCCTCTGTCAAACACACTCATTCTTCTGGTGCCCGATTGCTGGCCATCTCACTTGAAGTACAAACACTTTGGAAAGGCCTGCTGGATGGAGTTAGCAGGGCATCGTCTCTTTTTTATTAAAGCAGTCCTTTTCCAGGTGAGTATGCTGTGCTGTTTTTATATCCTCTTTAGTTTTGTTTCTTTTAATGTAAACTCCACTTTTAAAAAATGCTTCATAGGCATATGTTTTTAATCCTGTACACCTTGGGAAAAGTGGAATGAAAGACATGTTAAACAAATCTCAGGTTTTGAGAACCAGTAGAGAATTCAGAGTAGGGAGATACAAAGTTTCATATGCCTGCTATTAGATTTTCACAACTCTACAAAAATATGCTTATATGTGTGCTTCAAGTACTATATATAAACTTATAGTAATCAGAATGATATGGCGTTATATTTAGTTTAACATTACATGAACCTAAAAATTATGGGCTCAAATGTACTAGTTTGTTCCACATGTTCATCCAATGCAAGGCATCTTCCATTAATGCAAGACACTCTTGTGTCAGGGCAAACTATCTTGTTTCAACAGAAAGTGTCTTGTGGTGTGGTTGGTAATAGAATGAAATAATAGGATTCAACCGAATGAGAATAAGGCTTTCTGAGGATTAACCCCATGCTTCGCTAGCTGACTGGGTTTCTTGTTATTCTTTTTTGAAATTTCTCATGGACCACCAGAAGCATAAACCTCATCAGAAAGTAAACAATTGTAGGAACATTATTTTTACATTAAATGCACTAGTGTTTTAGAGTTCAATAGCAAGTAACCCCTGAAAGTGAAGTGCCATTTATATAGGATGTGGGAATACAAACTATTCAATAATTATAGATTTCAAAATATGTCAGTTCCTTGACTCACAGAAAACATGATGTATTCTTTAGCTTCCTAATTCTGCAAAAAATTCTAAAAGCAGTTCTAGCAATGAGACAGTAGCCTTGTTCATGTGTTACAGTGCATCCTGCATGTACGTATGCATACATCTGTTTGTGAGAAACAGCCAATAAGTGTTTACTTTACAAATAAAGCCAGGCATCACTACCTGGATAAATATGAGGTTTAACTCATGCTCCTATAAAGAAAAATCAAAATTCATTGTAACTTGTGAACAGGGCTCTTGTTTTCCAGTGAGATGACTCTTCTCTGACCTGGTGATTACCAGGTTCTAGTAATGGTGTTGATTCAATAATGATCAACAGCAGCAAATGAAGTAAGAAATATGCTGCATTTATTGAGTAGATACAAGAGGAAGGGATAATAACATCTGGAGTGTATAATGGAAAAAACAAGCCAGAAAATACACCCGGAAATTGATGGTTCAGCTCATTAAAGTGGCTTCTGGAATGGTGAACCAAATCTGAGAAACTAAATTGAAATAAATCTCTCCCACAACAGCAGCAGGCACTGATCCCTCATAGCAGCATTGTGTTTTCCTTATCAGCTCACCAATTGGATCCCAAGGGGAGAGATCCCTTATATTATTAATTAACTCTGTTAGCTGGAAGGGAGAATCAATGTGATGCACATTATTCTATTGCTATCTGGTTAATGGCATTATCTCCCTGTTAATCAGGTGAGTCCTTGCAAGTGGAGACCACTCCCCGTCTATCAGCTTTGGAAACATTTGGAAAGGGATTAATAGGCTGCAGTTTGAAAGACACTTCTCTGAGAGTAAGCACTATTGAAATAGTGAATATTGAATAGTATAGGACTTACATCTTTTCATTCAATTCATTTTTCATTCAAATATCTTTAATGGCATACAAGGACTTACATCTGAGTAGACCTGTTACAGGTGCATCTTGGTTTATTTTGCAGCACTACCCGGACACTGGTCTTTCTCCCCCAACCCCATCACAGCACTTGAGTGGTTGCTGAGGAAAAGTGATGGGGGGGGGGGGTGTTGCAAAAGGTCTGTATCAAACTTGATAAATGCCTTGAAAGACTTCTATAATTGGCTGCAATTCTAAAGACACTTCCCTGGGAATAAAGACACTTCCCTTGGAAACATGACACCAAAAGTAATAATTTATTGGCACTATTAAAAAAAAGCAGGATTGCTGCTTCTACCCCACCTCCACTTTTCTATCCCTTTGCCAAGCAGTTTCTTGCTATCCACTTTCACTTTCTGCAGGGTTCATTTCTCTCTCTGTGTGTGGTGTAACTGAGGAAAAACTTGGAGGATCGATGGTTTAGGAAGACTATGCAATTTTGGTGCTGCTTGAGGGCACCACACACACACGCGCGCGCAAAAACAGCTGCTGCAAAGAGCCTGGAAGATCTCATTGCAAAGAACAGTCTGAGGCTCATGATAATGAAAAAAACAAACAAATCCCAGCTGGCAACACCCTAGCCAAGGGGGAAAAGATAAGGGCACATAGTTGGTATGGAACTCCTGGATCTGAAATGGAAATTTTTTCAGTGCACACCCCTAATAACATCTGTCCTGCTGGTCAGTAGAAAGATTGCCCTCCTGTCAGGCTCTGACAGGGACGTGGCTGTGCAGGGTGTTGGTGTGCCTGAACTGTGGCTCCCAGACGTGGACAGGGACAGCACAGGGGTCCACTCTGTGGAAGGAGGGGAGGAATACATCACCCTTGCTCCCTCTCTACCACTCATGGGCCTGTTCAACCTGTCAAGATCCCTATTGCCTCCACTTCTTGCCTCCACTCCTCGTCCTCATCCTTGGTCCTCATCCTCATCCTCGGTCCCCGTCCTCCTCTCCTACCTCTCTCTCCCCCGTCTCCACTTCTCTTGCATATTTTCCTAAACTCTCCACTCCTTCACCACTCTCCTCCACTCTACCACCACTCCTACACAACCCACCATGAGCTCTCTGCTGAGCCTGCCTTTATAGGGCTTCTCCAAACTTTCCCCTCCCTTCCTCCCATGGTCTTGGGTATCCCTAACAACCTCCAGCTGGGTAGGCCCTCAGATGTCCCCTCTCTCATCCCAGTTCTCCCTGCTCTCCTATTCTTTCATGCAGGGGGAGGCTAGATGTAGCCCAGCTGGGGACACCCTCAGGTGTTCCTCCTCTCATTCCTCCCTGCTCCCTTATCCTTTCCTGCAGGATGGGGCTGGCAGGGACTTTCCAGGCACTGTGGCTTGGCCGCCTCTGCCTCTGCTCACGAGGAACCCTGGCCTCCTGGGTTCTGGCCAGTTTCCCAGAGTAAACTTTGCTGCTGGTTCCCCCTAGGACTTTGGCAGGGGCTTCTAGCCCATCTGTCCTGGCATCAATGTCCCAGGTAGGCATGCATGCCTCTTGTCCTTTAAGGATTGGTTGGGCAGCGTGTGCCTGGCTGGTTTTCCTGCTGGCTCCCTTTCCTCCTCCCCCTCTGCTGGCTGATACTGTGTCACCTCCTCTGGGCTCTCTGTGCCTGCTGCTGGGGTGCCATCGGTCTGCAGGTAACGGGTCTGTGGCAAGTCCAGGGCACTTGGGCTGCTTGCCCCCGGACACCTCCCATCTAGAAATCATTTACTCATATATTTATTATCTCCCTGGAAAGCATAGCTAAAAACAATTAATACAAAATTTTAATTGTTGTAATGTTCTTCTCAAGACTTTGAAACCACAGGATATGCTGTATTTAATTATATTGTTCAGGCACTTAACTCCTGTTCTGTTTCTGTGTACATCAAAAGGAAATATTTCAGAAAGAAAAATCATGGGATGGTAAACCTAAAATATCGATCAATGAAAGCTAGAAGTCAAGGGATGAAATACTGAGGCAGACTTAACTCATTAGGAAAGTCTCCAATCTTAACCAGCGGATAGAGCCTAAGTGGATTGATCCCCTGGCTGGACCATTTAAAAATGGAATCAATCATCCCACAAAAAATACCATTCAAGTGCAGGAGAAATCTTTTTAATCCCTTTCACCTCCCTCCTCCCCTTATGTTGCCTCATATTTTCCTGGCAATGATGACACAGCATTCCAGGGAGATACAGTTTCACCTGCTATGAAATTTCAAGGTGGATTATATAGCACAGAATAATCAAGAAGTAGCAATATAGTCTAATGTACTTATTAAAGGAAGAACCCAGAGGGATGTAGTCATTCACCTAATTTCATGGCTCTTTGCATCATGGTTAGCATTTATTAGAAGTTTTGAAATAAAGTTCTCATGAACACAACAAATCATATGCAATTACCAAAAAATAGAACAAATAAAAGATCCTGATAATGTGATATTCAATGTTGTTACCATTGTGGCAAACACTGCCCTCCAGACTTACCGGGGGGGAACCAGTTGCGGGCCACGAGGGTGAGGAGGGCAAGGAGCATGGTGGATGCTATGTTCCCAGGGGAGGCAAGGCTCCCTGCAGCCTTCACAGGTGGACCCATACTGCCCTCAGCATTCCTGGCCAGCCAATCAGGGTTGGCTAGTCTGGGCAGAGGTGGGTGGGGAGAGGGTGATGGACCTGAGAGGCAAGGTTCCCTCTCAGTTCCATCCCAAGCTCTTATCAGGAGAGACTAGCCCCGCCCCTCTGCACTTGACTCAGGGTCTGCTTCCCACCCAAGCCTCCCTGAGCTTTCTTGTCAGTGTGCAATTGTTCTTTTTGGACTTTGGGTTGGTTGCAGTTTGGGGATGGTTGTACTTGTGTTTCTTTCATCACAACTTTGGAGTGGGAAGTTTGGTCATCAGGCATGGATCCATTTGGGGGAAACAGGGCCTGTGAGCTCAGTTTCCCTATTATGGAGATCCTGTTAAGGGGTCTGGGGAGTGAGGCATGGCAGGTGCATGTCCAGCTAGGGAGCTGTCGAGTCCGCCTCACTCCCATGTGGCAGGGGATCCACATAGAGGTTTCTGCCCACATGGTATCCCAATAACTGCCTTCCCATATCCCCCTTCCCAGCAGAGATCTGAGGGGATGGGTAGTCATCAGCTGGCAGGCGGGTCAGCCAATGCTGGGATCTGTGCCCTATGCAGTACCAATACTCCACAAGCTGTAAATCCATAAAGTTGTGGCCTCTTCCAGCTCCATCACAGTTGTTTGGTGTGTTCTATCACCTTGCTCCTTGCTACTCCTCCCCCATTGGTACTGTTCTGCAATCACTAGCCATTATTAAGAATTATTCTTGCCTATATCCAAAAGAATTTTTTAAAAATGTCCAGTGTTCATTAACTGAAAAGCTCTTTGATAGCTTGCACTGATCAAATTATTGGTTGGTGTTGAAAGTATGAATAAAATTATACTAATTAATAATAAAATAGTTTTTTAATAATCCAGTCATGCAATGTCAAACAAATAGTGACAAGTGCCAGCCAGGCCACAGTGAACTAAAGTTGAAGATGATCATGCATTTAATATTCCCTTTTACTCATACGTTAGGATTTAAGTACTCACAGGTTCCTACTCTAGGTTCATACAGTAGAGACAGTGTGCTCAAAACAACATTCATTTATTAACAAAAGTTCTATTCACAAGTTACAGTGAATGCACACACAATCTATGTAAATTTTTATCTGTGATTGTTCTTTATAAGTGCACTGAATAATTTTCATATCTATTGAACAGATGGACCCTCCTGATCCAAAACTGATTTTTTTTTCAGTGCACACCCCTATTACCAAGATGACATTTCTTCCTGAAGTCTACCTGTTTGCATGTTCCTTTATATGGAGAAACATTAAAATATCTTTATACCCTTTGTGAAAATATAGGATCCAGTGTCTGCATATGGGATCCACACATATCGTGGCTTGGATGTTTCGCAAAGAGTCACTAGTATCATAAAATCTGCAGTGTAATTATTATCAGTTCTGCCTCTTCCCAAGAATCTTAAATATTTTTGAGTCTGGCTCATGTCTAACTTCCTTTCATATGCCAAGATAATATTCTATAAAGATTTAATAAGACATAATGAGCAAGTGAAATTTATGAAGTGTGCTTGCAAGACATCCCCACCCCCACCCGCCAACACTGGGATTTTTATTCCTGCTGGCCTCGAACATTAACTAAATGGCGATTCATTTTATAGTGTCAGAGGTATCTAAGCAAGAGTCATTTATTTAAATCTTTCCACTCCTGGGGTGCATACATGCACAAAGCAATGCTTTCTGGTATTTAGTATTTATGAACCTTTGAGAACCATTGCAGAGCTAATTTGGCACATCACCTTCTTGTAGTTATTTTTAAAAGACAGGCTGGGAATCCCAGCAGCATTCTATTACTGAGGTGTTTCTCTCTAGGCTTCTGAAAATAGCAGTTGTACCTGACATGCAATTGATGTGAGATTCTTCATGACAGGATACGTACGTGTGTGCAGGCAACAACATACATCGATAAATTTTAACTATATGGATGCCACACATTCTGAAAAATGAAATAAATTAGATGGAATGTGTGTGTTTTGAGCTACCATCCCAATGCTTGTATATATAATTTAAGGAACTCACTGCTATCACATGAAGTACTGAATAATAAGACTGATGGCTTTTTACAAAAGAATTGGATTCAAGAAGGAGCTTTCAAATATAGAAGCAATAGAGTTCAGAATATCAGATGCAGGGGAGCAACAACAGATTCAGGCCTCCATGTCTTTTTTGTGAGGGTCCAGCTTAGGGATGCCACGTCCTTTGGGAGCGAGAGGGGGGCTGGGTATGTGGGGGGAGTGGGATACTTTCTCCTTACATGTATGCAAAGTGCAAACTGTCCTGTGTTTCTTTGTCACACCACAAAATGACATCAGTTTTCAGCGCAATGGGCAAACACAGGAACATGCATGTGCCTTTCCCTCCCCAGGTGCCTTTCCCTCCTCCAGCTGGGTGAACAGAGCCAGTAGGTGGCGGGTGGGGTGGGGGTGGCCATCCTAGTCCAGCTGCCACTAGAAAGCAAATGATGGACTCCATGACCTTTGCATTTGCACAAATCCTTGTATTTGTGTAGATGTCAGATTGCTACATTGGTTACTCTGATCCATGTAAACAAGAGTGCTTTCATTAAGCACTTAGAAGTTGTCAGAGTAAAAATTGTTTTGTAATGGGAAACATTGCATGAAGAACCCACCCCTACAAATATAGCTTTCTTCTAGGTTGAGCAATGAGTATCCATAGTAGAGTGAGTATTCTTTGATGGTCAAATATAATAAGTTAATGATATTTTATTGCATTTTCTTGAAGTGTTCAAAGAATTTTGCAAATAGTATTTTAGCGATCCCTACAAGAAAGACCCCATAAGACAGACCAGCATTATTCTCATACTGGAGATGATACCGTGAGACTATGGTTTCCTGAAGGTTCTTCAATAAATTTTTGACTGAGAAGGAATTAAGCAATTCCCACTTCAACTCTCATATTCTTAAAAACTACACTACCGGTGTAATTCTAAACCAAGCTACACAATGATAAAATGGAGAAGAGGAGAGGATATAAGCCACTTTTGGTTCCCATTGGGTAGAAAGGCAGGGTATAAATGAAGTAAAAGGAAAGTACTAACTTGGTTTAGGATTTCACTGTACAAAATTCCTGAACAGCCCCACAGTCTGTTTAGCATTTTGTTTTGGATGGAAATAGAAGGGAAAACAGCCATTCATGCAAATGTGGGTGCCTTAACTTTATTATGCCAGACCTCTAGGTTGTATTTTTCAAACTTTTCCAGGGCAAATCATTAACCTTTCTGGCTATCTGGAAAATGAGTTTAATAGCATTTTTCTACCTCAAAGGGATATTGTGTGGCTAAATTAATTATATTCAGATTCAGCTAAGCTCTTATTTTGCATCTGCAGAAAAAAGAGTGCATTAGCTGCAGTGGGTTCTCCACTATATGCATTTAACCAAATTATATTCTACTATCAGGGCTGGAGGAAGAAACAAAAAATTCTTCCGAACATACTGCTCAGATGTTCATGACACTGAAACACCCACTATTCCACAACATTATAGTACTAAAAATGAAATAAAAACCCTTTTGGCTCTCTCAAACTTAAATGCCACAATTACATCTGTAAAAAAAAAACATGATTTAAAGCTATCTGGCTAGGATCTTCTAGAGCGGATTGATTTATTACCAGATATATAGTTAGTTTCTTTGTGAGAGAGAATGACTTGCATGTGGAATTTTATGGGTAGTTGTAAATAGCAGTCTGGAAAAATGAGAAAAAGATAAAATTCATTTTAAAATTCCTAATTCCATCACAACTGTAAAAAGTAGTGAAATGTCTTCACCAATTTGACCTTTAAACCATGTAGATAAGTCACTTTGTAGTGTAAAAGATCTTTATTTTTTAAAAAGGATGAACAGAACAAGTTCAAGTTTGCCACCTTTTCCTTTTGGCTCATCAAATGCAATTTAAAAAGTGTTGAGATAGAAATTGCCACCTCAGTCGGAATGAAAGGCAGACACAGTATTTGGGTTATAAAATGGGCGGCTTTATTAACATTTCAACAGTTAAACACAACAACTCCTGACAGACCCCAATTCCCCACCAATGGGGAGGTGCCAAGGGTGCTCACCGGCCCGCTCAAATTTTCCCCTAATTTCAATCCTGCCACCGCAGAGGCCAAGTGTCTGTTTAGGCCTCAGCACCCCACAAATGGCTTAATGCCAACCTGAGCCCTTGCCGCAGGTCATTCAGGAATATACTGTTACCTCTTGTAGAGAGCTGCACACCATCCCCTCGGCAGAGGTCTGCAAACTTGGCCCGAATTTGCAGATGGGGCAAATAAATTCCCAACGCCCCTGCCATAGCCTTGAATAGGCACAGTTGGCCTTTCACCTAGCCCGTTCTAAAGCGTTGTGGTCCAATGCATCCCGCTACACCTGGCATGGAAGCATTGCAGACCAAAAAATCAGGACGCTGGGCCACCACTTGCCAATCTCTAGCAAGTCATCCCACGCGTGCCATGACAGGGCCATGCCATTCAACATACTGAGGTTGTTACCTCCCAAGTGAGTGACCAGGATGTGAGGTGGAGGGGCACTCCTCCCCTCAAACAACAGCAGCAGCAACCCAGACCAGTGCAGGCCTCTTCTGCCCTGCCATTCGACAGTGGCCCACTGGCTGAGTCCAAGCTGGGAGCCGATCAGCGTCCTCTTTGCTTGGTACACTGCCCAAAATACCATGTTGTGGCCACAGATGAGGATCTGCAGCCTCTCCTGTCAAACCACAGCACCTAAAAGAAAACAATGTCAGAACAATTGACCACTGGTCAAAGGCTGCATGTACGTTCTATACGCAGAAGAATGCCATCGGCTCACCCTCTGAATATCGGGCCCAGAGAAACCCATCAATGCTGCCGTAGATGCAGCACCAATCCTGAAAGAGTGGGTTCCAAATGTACCCCCCCCCCAGGCCAAGCATTGTGAGGGCCCTTCCCGTGACCGTCCAAAACAGGTATGTGGTCAATGGGACACCATCAGCATGACAAAACAGACCACCTGGTGCATCTCCCCGGGCCTGGATATATCCCTTTAGGGCCCTCACAGGGCACAAATCCTCAAGGGCACATGGGCCAAGCACCACATCGGTCCCCTTACGCTGCTGGTCCATTTTTGAGAGCCATATCCTTAGCACCACCTGTTCCCCATTAAACTTAATGTCAGCTGCCATAAGGGCTCAGCCTGAGTCGTCCTTAAGGGATTGAGGAATGAGCTCGCTAATTCTGAGAGCACTGAAAAAAGCAATCAGAGAAGCAGCATGGAACAGCAACTCCTCGAATTGGGAATTACACACCTTGGACCAAGTAGCTTTCAGACCCCGAAGGATGCCTGGAGAAATGGGCCATCTCACATCCCTGGGCATAGCTGACTCCTGTGACCACGCCTCCAGCATCTTCCAAATGCGGAAGTCTCCAGTGGAGTCCCCCAAGCCGCGAGCTTTGGAGGCAAAAGCTAACGCAGCTAGCTGGCTCTGTAAGTACTTAACCACATGACCCTTACCTTTTGGGGCCACACAAAAATGGATCAAATGTTCCACGGGGATGGGCCACAACTTCTGGAGACCTACCTCCTATCTGAAACCTGTAAACTGCCACACAGCCCGATCATAAGCCCTCCTGGTACTAGGGGCAATGGCTAACTGGATAGCCCTAAAGGCCTCGGATTCCCAATCCTCCACAGTTTGCCCTAAAGGCCTCGGATTCCCAATCCTCCACAGACATAAAGCAAGATAAAATACATTGTTTAAAATTCATATACTTCAAGTAAGATATACAAGCACCTGTTCCTTTATACTAAAAGGTAAGTTTAATAAAGTCCTGAATTAATTTTATTGACACTATGTCCCCCTAATATAAAAGCAGTATCAGGCAGAGGTCTTTAAAACTTAATCAGGGTGAGAGAGATCCCTCATAACCCTTCCGGTATTTGATGGTCTATTTCGTTGCCCAATCACTTGGGCGCAAAACTTAGCTGCCATCCTGGTGACATCTGGATTTTTGTCAACCAGTAACCTTGCCAAGGATGTGTTATCCTCCGATCCCAATAACGGGAAGACTTGTCGAATCTCTAATCCTTTTACGGAGGGGATAGCAAAAAAACACATATGTTCCAGTGTTTCCACCTCTCCAAGAGGACACCTGCAGATCCTTTGATCATAAGGTATCTTCTTATATCTCCCTTCCATAACCTGGAATGGCATGGCATCACATCTCGATAGAATAAAAGCCCTCCTATAGGGTGGGAATTCTAAGTTTTTTAGATATTGGGCCATATTCATATGGTATCTGAATTCTTCAGATGCCCTAAATTTAGGATTTTTTATTATGTCTTGCTGATGCTCAGTATCACACACCCTTCCTTTATTTGCAATTTTGCAACATCAAAACTTTGGGACAGCAGAGCTTCAAGAGAGAAACCCATTGTAATGATTTAAGTAAATGTGTGCATGTATCTTTAAATGCTTGGTGAGATAGGTGAAGGGGGGTTGAAAGAGAGGGATGAGTGAGTTATTTGATTGGTTGATGACTGAGAGTGTGGGCGGAGTGAATGCAGTTTGAGACTGACAGGGCAAGAGAGAAAAGTGGGAGTCAGAAGAAAGCAGGCTAGCTGTGTGCTGCCTGAATATGTTGAAGTGTTTTATGAGAGAAATATAACCTGTGTGGAACCTGAACTGAGCATGTTTGTGAAAGGACACTCAGTCAGGGAAAGAGAGGCCAGCTGTGTGCTGCCTGAGCAGGTTTTATATTTCTGTGAATAAGAGAAAGAGAGGCTAGCTGTGTGCTGCCTGAGGAGTTTTCTGTGAGAGAAATATAGAGCCTAGAGAAAGAGGCTAACTGTGTGTGAAGCCTTACAAGAGATCTGTGTGAATGAGTTTAAATGAAGTAACATTAAGAACTAAGAACTACTTTTATGAAACCAATATGCTTCTTGAAAAATAAACATTTATTTTGTTTTGTTATATCCCAGAGTAGCTGTCAGTGTTATATCCCATTCCTATCCTCAGGGCCACATAGAACCATGAAGAAGCGTGACGCTTAGGAACGTTACCAAAGGCAAAACTTAATGAAAACATATTGGAATATAATATTCCTGGTGGCAGCTAACTACCCAGAGGGTGTAAGGGGAAGATGAAAAGAAAAATCTACCCCCCAAAAGTAAAGGTCATAACACCCATCTTTTAAAACTTATTCTCAGGTAGATGTAGCCGCTTTGGCTGATAGCCATCCTGAGTTATTAAATGGAAAAGGCCTTTCAGATTCTTATGTATCCTAAGTCATAGGCAAGCCAAGGCTTAGGATGGGAAAAGATACATCATCCACTGCTCGCAGTTCGCCTCCAGGGACACTTGCTAGAAAAGTGAAAGTAAATATTTTCAACAAATAACAGAGAGACCCCACTGGCTCTCCTGCATTTCATGTTAGCAGTTTACACACTCTCAGATGATATACCAGAATACAACTTTAGCAAACAGTTATGATCAGCACAAACTGTAGAACACAATATGGGCAGGTATGC
Organism: Eublepharis macularius; assembly: GCF_028583425.1. Lineage (NCBI taxonomy): Eukaryota > Metazoa > Chordata > Lepidosauria > Squamata > Eublepharidae > Eublepharis > Eublepharis macularius. The sequence goes on along the minus strand of NC_072796.1, from coordinate 78,497,061 downwards.
TGGCATTTATGACAGTAACTCTGCTTAAGCCAAGATCTGTAGAGCAAGGATCAACCTCATCTAACTGGGATCCATCTTACTTCTCTACAGGGCTTTTTTCTGCTGGAACTCCATTCTGGCAGTTCTCCAAAGAGATCACGTGATCAGTGTTCTCCTCCCCTCCCTCTCAACAAGCCCTCACCCTGTGTGTTCATGATGTTATGTCTTCTGTTGCATATCCTCCCCTCAAACTCTCCCCGGTAGTTGTTAAATCCCCTGTAATTCTCCTCTTTTAATTTTGATACCTTTTTATTGACTTAACAATTTAAAAGGATGTATTGTTTTTAATCAGTCCCCACAGGCCAGATGAAGGGGGGGAGGGTTAAAATTTAAAGAGCCCTTTCTGTGTATGATCTGAATTGACTGGAGTTTTGTGGCACAAGAGCACCATGGCACAGAATGGTAAGCTGCAGTACTGCAGCCCAAGCTCTGCTCACAACCTGAGTTCGATCACAGCAGAAGCCAGGTTCAGGTAGCCAGCTCAAGGTTGACTCAGCCTTCCATCCTTCTGAGGTCGGTAAAATAAGTACCTAATTTCCTGGGGGTAAAGTGTAGATGACTGGGGAAGGTAATGGCAAACCACCCTGTAACAAAAAATTGGCCAAGAAAATGTTGCGATGCGACATCCACCCATGGGTCAGTAATGACTCAGTGCTTGCACAGGGGATTACATTTACCTTTGTGGCACAAAGTAGCACATGGGCAATAAAGGGGTTAACAATGTGGTTGGGCCTGTGCAATATGGGAGTTGTAAGCAATAAGGATTCTGGGAGCTGTAGTAAAACACTGTGCAGCTTCCTGTAATGGCCGGTCCCAGGGATGTGAGGGGAGATAATTATTTCAGCGCAGTCTGATTTTCTCCCTACTAAATGCAGCAAATGGCCCTGAATGAAGAGCTGCTTTTATAAATGTATTTTTATTTTGCTTAAAAATATGCAGGTCAGTTGTGCATTTCTTTCCCCCCTCCCCTTTCTTGTGTTCTTGAGTTATTTTTATTTTGCTGAAGTAATTGCATGTTTGTGACATTTTTACTATACTTTCTTTTACTCTTTACCTGTCATGCCTCAGCCTCGACTGGCCACCTTACCTCTTGCCCCAGAGTCCTCCTCAGAGGACGAGCAGGAAGAGCCAGCAGGGGCTACTCTAGAGCCAAAGCCAGCCATGGAAGAGCCAGCAGGATCTACTCTGGAGCCAGAGCCAGCCGTAACAGCTGCTGCTCCGGAGGAAACTCAGCAGGAATAGCCGGAAACCTCTGCAGAGGTTGTTGGAGACAAAGACTTCCCCAGAGCAAAAGAGAAACTTGAGCTCCCTGGGCCAGCTGAGAAGAGGAAAAATAAAGCAAAGGCAGCTCTGTGGGAGAGGAGAAAAAGTGCTCATTTTCAGGCACAGCACCAGCTGGGGCTATCAGGCAAAGAGACAACACCTACTCCTCATTAGGACAGTATAAGAGAGAGAAGCTGAAGAAGTCAAGTGTGGAAGCAACTCAGCTTGCCATGCCCTGTGACCAGAGCTCTGTGCTTGGAAGCGCCTGACCTGCCCTTGCTTTGTGCTCTGCTCTGCTTCTTGATTGATCGGACTCTGACCTTGGCTTGCCTTCTGAATTCCCTTCTGCCTGCTCCTCTCTCTGACTGACATATTGGCTCTGGCACTTGGCCTGACTTCTGGACTCTCGTTTGCTGGCTCCTTGGCTACTGACTTCCTGGCAACTAACCTTGGGACCATCTGCAGTATCAGTGAGCCACCTGCCTGTTGTGGCCAGCCCTGAGCGTGACATTACCTATGTTTGTAGATTTGTAATGACTCATTTCTCATATGTGCACCAAGTGAAATTGCAAGCACACACTTGAAAATTCATTGGGGTTTTATTTCTTGTTTAAATTTAGGCTTCATTGAGGGACACTGAATTTTATTTTGTGGATAGTTCCAGATGCATTACATTTACCTTTTTAAAAAACTCCAAGTCTTGTTTTTGCACCATGTTTTTGCATCATGAAAATGTTAACATAAATGTTTTTAAGGCAAGAGATGTGGTTTCCTATTGCTTGCCTTTGCAAAACGACTGTTGAGGGATCACCTACTTAGCTTCTGAGATCTAAGATCAGGCTAGCCTGGGTTGTCTTGGTCTGGGCTCAGGTGGTATACTGCCCCAGTTAACTCTTATGGTCTCCAGCCTATGCCCATGCTTGGTCTCACCTTGCTCATCCCTGATTTAGATTGGGGTTGTGCAAGGAGAGGAAAGAGTTCTGGCCCTTCAAGCCTAGGTTGCTTTTGCTAATTGATGCTGTGTTCCCTGTGTTGTGGAAGAATTTTAAAAGAAAAAAATGCTTCATTTCCCCTTTAAAATGCTTAAAACAATACAAGAAGCCCAGTTACAAGAAGTGTGAATATACCTTTCATGCACACATTTTGCTAATCATTTTTAAAGTCCCTAACACCCTCTAGCAGTTGCCACTTCATGTGGCAGTGAATTCCATATATTACAGATGCACTCTTTAATATCCAGAGGAGTTAGCCGTGTTAGTCTGTAGTTGCAAAATAGTAAAAAGTCCAGTAGCACCTTTAAGAATAAACAACTTTATTGAGGCATAAGCTTTTGAGAAGCACATGCATAAGTGGGTATCATCCCAATACCAATGCCTCAGACAATCTAATTCAAAAGTCTTTTAATCAAACAGATTGTTTTGGAAAAAGCATGCTCAAAACTTGCAAGTTGCTGCTCACAAAGTAGATTTATGGCTCACAACACTGAACCACTTACAGGGAACATTGATGCCAGGTATGGAGTGGGGAGGCAAGTGGGCCCGGGAGTACTCCTGGAGGTGGCTCTGCCCTGCACAATGACCTCACTTCCCAGAAGTGACATCATTGCGTAGCCTCAGGAGTGGGTGCATATGATCCCAGTCAGTTCCACCACCTCTTTTCCCAGAAAAAAAGCCCTGCTTCCCTACAACCTAAACAGCTGTTCTTTCCCATACATCCAGGTTCCTGGCTACAAAGCTCTTCCCAGTCCCAGGGATTGGATATAGCTTCCTACTGTGCATTGTAACCCCACAATGTGGCAAAACAGCCTTTTATCCCCTGTCCCCCATTTGAATTTTCCATTTGATCTGTCCTTCCCTCCCAGCTAAGGAGTTGTCTGTTAGTGGTAGAGCATCTCCACCTAAGGTTTTGTTGGGTTTAGTTAAGGATGGCTGGACCAGTCAGACAGCCCTTCCTTCCTTTATTAACAGAGTACTCCTCCTGAGCATCAGTGCGGCAGCGTGGCCTAAATGAATATTTACCACACTATCTTACAAATTGCACACAGAGAGCCTCTCCTTTGAGTTAAAGAACCAATAGTGGTCTATTTATATAGTGAAGTACATTAACTTAAGTATAGTGGAGGGGAAAAGAGTGACTAACTAATCTAGCTAACTAGGAAGGCTTCAGATTAATAACAGACCATCTGCTTCATTTGTCCCAGGAGGAGATACCATGCTGCTTCTCCTGGTGCATGCAGGGAAAAGAAAGAAGTGAGAGGAAGGGACTTCTCTTGGACTACATTCCACCAATCAGAGAAAGTGAGTGATAGTAGAGCAGCCGGGAAGGAGACTGATACTAGCCTATCCATCTGTCTGACTCTATGGTTTTTGCCTTCCTTTTGTTTTGTTTGTAGCCTTGAAGGTCTGAGCTAGCGACATCGCCTGTCCCCTTTTTATAACAGGTTCTCATTCTGCCGGTGGGAGCAGAGGATCCCCTGGTCTCCACTCTGTCCCCACCACCTCTCACCTGGCCAGCAGGTGGGAGAAAGCATGGGAATGAGCCCAGGGAACCCCACACGCTCCGGAGCAGTTCCTTGTCACTCTGGGAATGACATTATTCCTGATATGACACAGAAGTGAAGAGTCACGTGGGGACTGATTTAGTAAAAAAGGTACGTTGCCATATTGGGCCCCCACCCTCCACATCCTGCTTTCATACCTCCCAGGACCTGGCAAACATGTCTCCTCCTGCCACACTGTTACAGTTTCCCTCTCTACCACTATGAGGAAAAGTAGATAATATTTTTACATAAGACAGATATTGTGGGGGGACAAGTTGTATCACATAACCGCCTCTGGCCTATAGCTGTCTAGGAGACTTTTTTACTAAATCTGAAGTGCCAGTATTTAGGAGACCCTAAACTGTATCTTTCACTATTTGCTCAGCAAAATTTGAAGCCTCCTTCCAGTCTAGGGAGACTTCCTCTGATGGGCTTTTCCTCTGGTGGAACAGTCTCTTAAATTGGAGGAAGTCTTCAAATATTGCTAAGCAGAGAGTGTCACATTTCAGGCTGGTAAGAGGAAAGGTTAATTTAAAGCCTGGAGATATGTAGAGTCTGGAATGCTTATGCTTATTAAATCAATGTAGGAGCCTAACTGCTGTAGGTTGTGTTCAGGAAGCAGTTCATACAGTCCCGTTAGTATAGATAATACATTCTGTTATGAGAAACATGCCATTCACCATCTCCAGCTTTAGTATTTTTCTCCAGAAGGAAGTCAGCATGAGATATTTCCAGATCATATATACATTTTTTTAAAAAAATTAAGTGTTTAATAATTATGTATGTGCAATGCTTTCTTCTAATGACTCTTCTAATAGCTGTTTAATACTAAATTGCCACAAGCCAGTATGTAAGATTGTACAAGAAGCCATGCTGATTCAGACTAATGGTCTATCAATTCCAGCATCCTGTTTAACTTAGTGGCTAACACAATGCTATGGGAAGGCTTACAAACAGGACACAAATGCCTGCCCCTGTTGTTACTCCCAGCACCAATATTCACACACATTCTACCTTCATTTAATCTTTATAGCTAATAGGCATTGATGAACCAATCTTCCATAATTTTTTTCTAATTCAACTTAAGTAGTAGCTATCATTATGCCTTGTGACAATGAATTCCAGAATACAAAGACTGGCATGCTTGAGTAGGGATGTTAGGTCCCCCTACTCTCCTGGCAGAAGGAGGAGGGGATCCTGCTGCTTACCTTGTTGGCGTTCCCTGCTGCTCATCGTGCATGTGTGAAGTGTGTGTGTGTGCTTCCACACCTATGCGATGACATTACTTCCAGGAAGGGATGGCTTCTCACAGGCATTTGGGGCCAAAATTGGCTCACTCAGAAGTGCAGAAGTACTCTCAGGGGTGGCGTGATGACGTCACTTCCGGAGGTAGCATCATCACACTGCCCCAGGAGAATGCCTGAGAGGCCCATTCCCCCACCTTTCCTCTCCCGCTGGCCAGGTGAGTAGAGGCTGGGGTGGAGGGTGGGAGCGAGGAATCTCCCACCCCCAGCAGGGGAATGGCATCCCTATGCTTGAGCCTTATTGTGTGTTACTTTTTATTTAAAAAAAACAAATAACAGTAGGTTATTAGTTGGCCTATGTCCACGCAAGTTAAGAAATGCTAAACATCCTGAAGTTTTCTTAAGAGGGAACAAGAATTTCTGCCACTTCCTTCCTGCTGCTGCAGCCACTCAGCTTCTGCCTGCTACAGACCTTCTGGAACAATACAGTGGGGTTCTGCCATGGGAGGGGGCATTGGCAGAAATCACCATGCCATATTGAGTTTCTTTAAGTTTTCAGAATGTAATCAAATACAGGCCATTGTTAACTGCCTCAAATAGCAAAAATGCAAATGAAACAAATTACTTGAACACATGAAGTTACATTATATTGACTCAGAGGATTCATTTATCTTAGCCAATGTCTACTCTGTCTGGAAGCAGTTCTCCATGGTCTCAAGTAGAGGTCTTTCACATCATCTAATACTGGATTCTTTTAACTGGTAATTCCAGGGATTGATCCTGGGAGTTTCTAAATGAAAGGCAGGTACTGTATTACTGAGCCACAGCCGATCCCCAAACTTCTCTCCCATATAATGACAATGAACTGTTCCAATTTTAATTTGGCAGTTTTGCAGTAAGAACATCGTGAAGTACAGGGAAAAAGCGTAACTGTGCTTTGCATGGCACAATAATATTAGTAGCATGAAGTATTCTTTTAAGTCCATGTATACCGCTTATTTCAGATCCTGGCTTGATTGAGATATATAAAACTATGCTTTAATTAAACTAACTATGGTTAGTAGAATGTCTGGAGGTGGCCACCAAACTGTTACTTAAACCAGGATCTGAAACCTTGGCTTGAAGCCGAATTATTAACTTCAGTTAATATTAAATATGGGCTTGTATAATATATGATTAGTATGCATTCTGGATTAATCCCAGTTTATCTCCCAGCACTGATTTATGTAGTCCCTGAATACAGAGGTGTCTGACCAGAGCAGTCAAAATCAAAACTTGTTTTGCCTGCAGCTCCACACTTGGAAGGAAGACCTGCCCATCAAGCTAAGTTGGGCTTTGATTGGGGTTTCCAGGGCAACAGAAGGAATGCAGAGTTCAGGCAGTCCCTGCCTCCATTGCCAAGGGAATTGATTGAAGGTGCATGACCGTCTGGCTTCAGGAACAGCAGACGAACGCAACGAACGAGGCTTGCAATGACCACTTGTTCATTTACAATGGCGTCTCACGTACGGCTTGTTCACTGTTCGTGGTTTTTTTTAGTTGGTATTGCTGTTCGTGCCCACCTCTAGATACAATCAGTGAAACTACTGGTGAAACATAGTGAAGGCAATTGGTACATAGTGTTACAATTGGTACATAGTGTTACAATTGGTAACATGGCAGCAGACACCAGTGGGGAGGGAGGGAGGAGGGGGGTGTTCTGTAGCCATGGCTACTCCTATCTCATTGCTGCAAACTCTGTTCTGACTGCCAACCACAGACCTCCTGCTTTTCTCTGTGGGACCTCTGGTTATAAAAGGAACCATGCTCCAAGCTCTGGCTTTCAGTTTCAGCAAGCAGTGGAGTGGGAGAGAGCTGTTGCTAGCATTTTGGGAGAGAGACAGGGAGAGTGCATTGTAGCTTGAATTTTGTGTGTGTGGGGTGGGAGAGGGATCTATCTGCCCTGGTTCCAGGGCTGCTGCCAGGCCCTGGGGCCAAGCTCAGTACACAGCTCAGATGAGGACTCACTATGATTACTATCAGTGCCTGATCTGGTCAGGTTTCTGGGAGTGCTGGGTTTCTGGGAGTGCTCAGTACACATCTTGGATGAGGGCTCACTCTGATTACTATCAGTGCCTGATCTGGTCAGGTTTCTGGAAGTGCTGGGTTTCTGGGAGTGCTGCTTACCTTGTTGGTGTTCCCTGATGCTCATCATACATGTGTGAAGTGTTTGTGTGCTTCCACACCTATGTGATGACATTACTTCCAGGAAGGGATGTCTTCACACAGGCATTTGGGGTCAAAATTGGCTGTCTCAGAAGTGCAGAAGTACTCTCAGGGGTAGCTCTACCCCCTCCCTCTACCCCCTCCCTCTTGTTCCAGGGCTGCTGACAGGCTCTGGGGCCAAGCTCAGTGGGCACCTCGGCTGAGGGCTCACATTGATTACTATCAGTGCCTGATCTAGTCAGGTTTCTGGGAATGCCGGGCTAGGGCGCTAGCCCCTTCCTTCTGGTTCCAGGGCTGCTGCCAGGCCCTGGAACCAAGCTCAGGGGCACCTCAGCTGAGGGCTCACACTGATTACTATCAGTGCCTCATCTGGTCAGGTATCTGTAAGTGCTGGGCTAGGGCTCTACCCCCTCCTGCTGGTTACAGGGCTGCTGCCGGGCCCTGGGGCCAAGCTCAGTGGGCACCTCAGCTGAGGGCTCACACTGATTACTATCAGTGCCTGATCTGGTCAGGTTTCTGGGAGTGCTTGGCTAGGGCTCTACATCCTCCCTCTGGTTCAAGGGCTGCTGCCAGGCCCTGGGGCCAAGCTCAGTGGGCACCTTGGCTGAGGGATCACAGTCTTCTCTCCTCATTCCTCCTTAATTCTTGTTTGCTGGCTCAATGAAGCTTTGGCTGGGCGCTAAGCGTGGTCATGGGGGTAAGTGCAAAGATTGTCCTGGTTGCCACGTGGGAAGCAGTACTGGGTGGGGTTGGGGGCACCAGAACCTCCTCCCCAAGATTCAGCTGTGGGGACTGTGGAGGAGGTCAAAGAGCTCTTGCTGCCAGGGGTATAGCATCTCCTTAACTTTTTGATGATGAGGAGGAGGGCCAGGGGTCCATGGTGGAATGGTTGGGGTTCGATGAAACATCCATCCCATCCCCATCCCACGAATGACATGATAAGTCATCTGGTGGAACAGAAGGGCCCATTGCAGGACATTCTGTCATTGCTGGACGTTCTGAGGAAAGGAGAGGAGCTCAGCCTCAGCTCCATGGAATGGAGAGTCCTTGAAAAGATGTCTCAGTTGCTGAAACCCTTTAAGGAGGCCACTGAGCTCTTGTGCTTGTACGGGGCCAGCCTGGGTCAGGTCATCCCCCTGATCCATGGGCTCAACCAGTTCCTGGCCAAGGAGCTCGAGCATCCAAGGAGGATGCAGGCATGCGTGACCAAGCGCTTGCATCCTCTGCGCCATGAGGTGCCTTACCAAATGGCCTCCCTCTGTGACCCCCGTATCAAGGGCAACATCGCCATGCCGGGGGGGGGGGGGTGAGATGCAGCACTGGAAAAAGGAGCTCCGCAGAGTGGTGCTCCATTTCCAGGCAGAGAAGGCATGACAGAGGGAACCAGACAGGGGCAAGGGGCAGGTGGCAGAGAAAGAGGAGTAGGGGGAGGAGATGGGAAGAGAGCCACAACAGGAGACATCCACGCAAACAGTCTCACTTGATCTCTGGGCCTCGTTGGTGGGCTGTGTGGTTGTCCACAGCACAGACAGTGCATCTCTTGCAGTGGAGGATTAAGCAGGGGCCATGGTGCGAGAGTACCTTGCAGAGCCCACCGAGCCCCCCATTCCAACCCCTTAGAGAATTAGGTGAGTAAAACTGCCGTATGGCCGTACATGTCCATCGTGGCAACCAATATCCTGTCCTGCCCTCCCACCAGTGTGCCGAGCGAGCGGGTGTTCTCCTACCTGGGAGACCTCCTCCATGCCTGCCACGCTCATCTGCACCTGGACCGGGTTGACATTTTGACCTTCATTAAGGTCAACCTCAACCTGCTGGTATATCCCTCCATGGACCTTGACCTAGCTGAGCTCTGAGCCACCCCGGTCTACTATGGTTCTAGGCCAATGTGAGGAGAAAGGATGAAGCTCTTCTCCCCCCACCCCACAATCTCAAGGAGAATTGGGTCCTGGTGTGCTCAGGTGCTTTGATTCCCTAATGTTACCTTTGGCTGTACAAATGTCAGAGTTGGGTTAGGGCAACAAAACACATTTTTAACAGGGTTTTCTCCTCCCCAAAGAGGCAGACTTTGGAGTTTTTGGTGGGCAATCTGGAGAAAGCACATGGGACAGCTTCTCTTCATACCACTTCCCATCTAAGGTTCACTACAGCTCTGTCATTTTGTTGAATAAGTTTCCTAGAGATGGAATTGTACTCTGGAAGATGACTATTGAATCTTTGGCATTTGGGTCAGTTTGTGTAAGGGGACTGGGGAAGGCTGGTCTCCTCAGGTTTGGAGAACCAGGTTGTAACAAATATCATTGCAGCAAGAGAGAAGGGGAAGAAAAGAAGGGATTGTGTCAGGCCAAGGATGTCCTAGATTTGACCACAGAGCACCAAACCATGGTTTGGGATTCCATCTGAACCATGCAGTACAGAATGAAAAAGGTGAGAATTTGAAATTTCAGTCTGGCAGAACTATTATTCCATAAGTTCCTTTTGAAAGCTGAAGTTGTTGTTAAAATTAGCGCTCATTAAACATGATAGTATGACCTCAGATGACACTAACACATTTAAAAACAAAGCATTAACAAGATAAAATTATGTCTTCTAGTCCAATGTTTTATTCTAGGTTACGCCTGCCATATTACATTTACATTGTGGCATATTTGAAGGCCCCATCTGAGAGTACAAAGGGATGTGTTTTTATCATTAAAGCCCTTCTCTTGTAGGAGACAGCAACCCACTCAATTGTGATAGGGGTTTGGAACAGGTGACTCACAGGTTACTTACTCATTGACAATTGGTCCTTGTTTGCTGTGACTAAAATGGATCTAGGTTTATTGCTCATTTACAGGGCTCTTGTCTGGTCCCCAGTGTGCAATTTGAGCATCCTGTAATCAGTGCTTGCCATACAGCAAGTCATACATAACAGGTGGCACCCAGACCTCACTTCGCACCCTCCTGCTAAGAATTCTACTGGAGCTACCTGATGCATCTGACTCACAGCAAAGGGTCTTTGCTGGGTAACTTAAAGTGCTATTATCTTGTGTTTGGGGGGAGGGGCTAATATCCCAGCAGTTATTTAGTAAGGTTGTAAATCCATTATTAGGGATAAAAAACAGGAATATTCCACTGATTTCAACAGGTATATATTTTCTTATAGCAACTGTTTCTGTTCCTTAAATGTTTGCTCTCAACAAAAGTAAAACGTGTACTCTGGACAAGAGGCTACTGGAAGATCAGAATATGGGGAAATAGAATGGTTTCCAATTGGCAAGGGTGTCAGACAAAAATGCATATTATCTCTCTAGCTGTTCAGCCTCTATGCACAGCATATCATAAGGAAAGTTGGATTAGATTCAGAAGGTGAAAATTGGTGGAAGGAACATTAATGATTTGAGATATGCAGATGACACCATGTTACTGGCAGAAAATAGGGAAGACTTGAAATGACTACTGATGAAGGTTAAAAGAGAAATCATCAATGCAGGATTACAGCTGAACATCAAGAAGACAATGATGACTGAGGAATTACAGAATTTTAAAGTTGACAATGAGGAAATTGAAATTGTTCAAGATTTTCTATTCCTTGGCTTAATCATCAACCAAAAGGGAGACTCCAATCAAGAAATTAGAAGATTGAGACTTGAAAGAGCAGCCATGAGGGAACTAGAAAATCTTTAAGGATCTTTTGTTATTCTTATATTTAAGGATGTCTCTCTGGGGACCAAGATTAAGATAATCCAAACTATGGTATTCCCTATTACTATGAATGGATGTGAAAGTTGGACAATGAAGAAAGCTGACAGGAAGAAAATGGATTCATTTGAAATATGGTACTGGATGAGAGTTTTGTGGATACCATAGACAGCCAAAAAGACAAATAAGTGGGTTCTAGATTAAATCAAGTGGAAATTCTCCCTAAATGACAAAACTGAGGCTATCGTACTTTGGTCACATCAAGAGAAGACAAGACTCACTGGAAAAGTCCATAATGCTGGGGAAAGTGGAAAGCAGTAGGAAAAGAGGAAGATCTAAAACAAGATGGTTTGAGTCAATAAAGGAAGCCACATCTTCCAGTTTGCAGGATATGAGCAAGTCTGTTATCAATAGGAAATGTTGGCAGTCTTTCATTCATAGGGTCTCCAACAGTTGGAGGCAACTTGATGGCACATAATACACATATCAACAAAAGCAGGATGTTGCTTTGGGGAAGGTAGGATCCTGTTTAAGGCAGCCACTCCTCCACTGTGCTCTCATGGCTCAGTTCTTCCCATTTTTTCTTCTGCATGTCATCATATTTATAAAACATGGGACTTTCACTGAGATTACTGTGGCAGGTTGGTTGGTCTTCAGAGTTGGTATTTAAGGTGTTGTTGGACCCAAATCTTGCTCTGTGGCATTAATGACATCATCACACTGTCGTTACTTTGCTGTGATGACATGGCTTATATCTCCACAAGTGCAATTCTGAGCAGAGTTATACCCTTCTAAATTTACTGAAGTCCATAAGATTAGAAGGGTGTAACTCTAATTAGGCTTGTTTGTTGCACTCCTATTCTTTTCCAGCCAGCGTAACTTGAGACAGGATTGAACTGGTAATTACTGATTCAGAAGTGATATGTAATTGAAAAATAATAACTAGAAAGCAAAAACCATCATTAATAAGATAAAATAAAATGTATTAAGTGAAATAATCACTTAAGTCACATTGAAAACAACAAAATAAATGTTAAGCAATTGGAATTTCTAGATCAGCAGGTAGACAGTCTGTAAAGTAGGAGAAATTACTCTGAGTAACGGAGGTACATGCAAGCACATTTAAACATTATTTTCTAATTACACCTTAATTTTAACACTTACTGATAAAATTAAATTACATTATTTGAATGACTATTCAACTGGCAACAATCTCAGATTTGCAGGTGTTCATTCAGTGGCCTCAAATTTTAGGCCATCTGTAATATTCTTAGGGCTGATTTATACATTGCCTCTGTACTGTACAGCCACTTCCCTGCAGCTGGATTCCATGCTGTAATGATAACATTTCAATCTGGCGACTGCATGCGATGTACTTAGGATATTACTATGCTGCTATTGCATTTCCTGGGTTGGTGGGCTGGTGATGGGATTGTCACATTCTTCTCTCTCAGTGAGAGATCTCTGTCTTTTGGTGCGACACCTCTGAAGATGCCATTCACAGCTGCTGGCGAAACGTCTGGAACTACAATGCCAAGACCACGGCTATACAGCCTGGAAAATCCACAACAACCATTGACAAAATTGCGTTGTGTTGAAAGTAAACGGGCTTACATTTACATTTACAGGTACAGTCCATAGGTATAGCATCCACTGTGAGCAACAGTGGTCCTGCACAACTGTGTTTACAGTCTGCGCCAGCAGTCACAGCTGGCTAGATCTGCCCAAAATATTTTGCTACACATTTTTGTCCATGTGTTACTGTAGTATTTGCATTTCTATACTTGTTCACACACTCAGCATTGAAACTTTGCCTCAGATCTCAAGCCCACCTCTCATTGATGGTAGACACTGAACGCTAGCTTCTCCTCCTTAGGAGCATCATGTCATGATCCTATTGTTGGTTTCTTTAGCCCCAAGTGGAGCTAAAAGTGTTACAGTACACCACTATTTTATTTAGTTATTTACATTATTTATAGTCAGCCTTTCTCACTGTGACTCAAGGTGGATTACATAGTTTGGGTCAGTACAGTCAGTTTCGTAGGCATTTCAATACACGTGACGTATATACCTGCAAATTTGCAAAAAAGCCAAGGGCTTTTTTTTCAGCCGGAACGCCGTGGAACGGCGTTGCGGCACCTCTTGGAAATGGTCATGTGGCCGCTGGTCCCGCCCCCTGATCTCTGGAGCAGCTAGAGGGGCGATTTTTTAAAATTATTTTATTAATAGAAATAAAAGCCCATAGAAAGGGCAGAAAACAAGATTAAGGAAAACGTAGACAGTTATAGAACTTGGAACTTAGAAAGGAAAAAGAACAATAATATATATTTCATTTCCGTTCTTCTCTACAAAACATCTTTTTTTTTAGCAAAATTTTATTTTCCACTATTGCCTCCCTTCTGCTTGCTTTATATTCCCCCCGTTATCTTCTTAATGATCAAACCCACAAATCATCAAGTCACTATTCCTCATTTCATGCAGAAAGTCAATAAAGGGTTTCCAGTTAGCCAAAAAGATAGACAATGTTTTGTCTCTGATCAAAGCTGTAAGTTTCGCCATCTCCACTAACTCAGTCATTTTCATAGTCCAGTCCTCTATTGAAGGTAATTCTGTATTTTTCCATTTCTCTACATACAACAGCCTAGCTGCAGTAATCATATACAGAAATAAAATTCCATGCTGATTTTCCAACTGTTTGTCCTTTAATCCCAACAAAAAGGCTTCTGGTTTAAACTGTACAGTAATCTTTAGTATTTTTTGTACAACCATATGAATCTAGGTACAAATTTTTTTAGCTTTACAGCAAGTCCACCAGAGATGATAAAATGTTCCTCCTTGCTTCTCACATTTCCAACACTTATTTGACATACCTTTGCTCATTTTGGCTAATCTATCAGGAGACATATACCACTGATACATTATTTTATATAAAAAAAATTAAGTCTAACACTCAACGTAAATTTAAGCCCCTTTTAAGCCCATCTCTCTCTCTTTTCTCAGTTTATAGGCTAACCATGTTCCTGGTTTATTAGCTAATTCAAAGTTTTTCTGTTTGACATATTTCAATTTTTTCTCTAAATCTGTTACTGTTATCATTGATAGCTGTTGTTGCAAATATTTTATCTCCTTTTGCACCTTAACATCCCCTGGCAGAGCTCTTAAAACTTCCTCCTTTTTCTTAATTTCTTGCAAAATACCTTGCATTTTTCCTTCCCCTTTCTCTTTAATTCCGAATTATGACATATAAAATGGCCTCTTATAAATGCTTTGCTTGCGTCTCAAACCATTCTAAAATCTGTACCCTTGTTCAAATTTAATTCAAAAAGTTCTTTCAGCCTTTTTTTACAGTCCTCAACAATTGCCTCTTTAAGTAATATTCATTTAGTTGCCACCTGATTGTATTAGATTTGGTCCTGTAATGAACTCTTACAGGGTTATGATTTGAGAAAGGCCGATTCCAGACGGCCCCCCGCCTCGTGAAACGTCGTGCATCGTCGCGCGTCGTCGCGCAGAAAACGCGAAATATCGCGTTTTCTCACGCAAGTTTTGCACGACATCGTGCAAAACTCGCGCGAGAAAACACGATATTTTGCGTTTTCTGCGCGACGACGTGCGACGTTTCGCGAGGCGGGGGGCCGTCTGGAATCGGCCAAAGTCTTCGATAATATCTCTACTTTGGTTATTTTGGTCGCCAAATTTTTTGACACCCAGACCATATCTATACATGATAAAGGTTTGTGTCTCTCCAAATAGAATGTATATTCTTTTGAGTCACCATTTTTTTGTCTCCAAACATCCACCAGACCATATTATCAAACATGTCAAAACAAACCTTTGGTAATTTACCTTGAGTATCTTTTATATTTTTATCAGAGCATCTATCTATTTGTGGAGAAACAACACCATTCCAATCACCCATCAACCAACAATTTTCACAAGGCAGATCAGTCAATTTTTTCCAAGGTCATTTGTAAAACCTCCCCTTCTCCTCATTTGGTGCATAGATTCCCACCATCAAGATTTTACTCCCATTCAGTGTAACCTCAACCCCCACAAATACTATCCTGGTTATCAGAAATAACAAATTCTGGTTCCAACACAGGCTTTAAATACAATACCACCTCGTTTTTCTTTTTGTTAACTGCAGAGACAAATCCCCCCCCCCAAATTTGTAATCCAAATATTTGATATCTTTTTTCCTGATATGAGTTTCCTGTAAGCAGATGATATAAACTCTTAGCTTTTTCAGATAATGAAATATTTTCTGTCTTTTTTGAGGATCATTCACTCCATTTATATTCCAAGTTATGCATTTGTAATCCATTCTTGAAATTTTAGTTATTGTCTGAGTCCATATCATCTTGTTCTTTCTGATACGGTACAAGTTGTTTTGAATCTTCCAGAGATTCTTCTAGGTCTTTCTTGTATCTTTCCATAAATTCTCTTACCTTTGGGATAGAATTCAGCCTAAATCTCTGATGTTTAAAGGTAAAGATCACTTCTTCCAGCTTATTCCATTTAAATTGGATTTTCTTCTATTTCAGCTTTTCAGTTAAAAAGATACAGTCCTTGCGTTTCCTCAGCATTCTGAGTGGTATATCCTTTAACACAATGACTAGAACTTCCTATATGGTCAATTTCTTCCTGTAGTGTTGTTGTAAAATTTGATCTTTTATCAACTTTATGACAAAATGCACCATGATGTCCTTTGGGAGTTTATTCTGTGTCACATACCTGGTGGGAATTCTATATACTTTATCTAGTTCCATCTCTACTTTTGGGATGTCCCACTGCATAAATTCTGCCAAGGCTTCTACCACCCTGTATCGAACAGCTTCATCTCATGTCTCTTCCACACCCCTGAGGCAGAGCACATATTCTTTCTCCCTTAATTCCAGTAAAGCTAAGTTGTCTTGGTGCTTCTCTAACTCTTTATCCAGCACTGCTGTTTTACAGTCCAAAGTCTGCACCTGATTATTCAGCTCTTTTAACTCCTCAGAGGTTTTCTTGACAATACTTTCAATATTTTGAATTTGCTCAGGTAAGTCTCTTTTGAATTTTGTAAAATTATCTTCCATTTTCTTCTCAAAAGAATCTAGTTTATCACTTAATCGGTCAAGAAATTTTTGCATTAAATCTATGGATGAGGAAATTTCAATTGAATGTTTTCTTGTGCCTTGTGACATTGCTCCACGAGATGGCTCTGTAAGAACTTTAGTTAAACTGTTATGCCAAGTATCAGCAGGTGGCAAGTTCTTTCTCTTTCAGACAACATTTGTTTTCCTTTTGTTTTTGTTTGTTTACATTTCAGGAAGTTTTCAAGGTCATAAATTCAGCCTTAGTTTCTAGTATGGAAGTTTTAATCAGTCCAGCAAATACAGCAAATATACTTTCTTCAAATTTCAGTTCACAAACTACTGAGACAAACAAAGCTTTTGGATTGCCTTTATCCATTAAAAAACTTACCTTCTCACATACACTTCAAAGGCTTCCTGCCAGCACTATACTTCCACCATTCAATTCCAAAGAAAGAAGAAAGAAGGAAACATCCAGGAAAGCAGTTTATCCTCTAAATACTCAGTGAGTAATTGTGTCAGATAGCTAATTAGTTTTATACAGTAAACAGAAGATTAAGACTTGAGAGTTGCTTGCCTTTAGATCCAACACAACTGGGGAGCCGATAGAAATTTCCCCTTCTCCAGGCAACCCTAAACTTCCAGTCACCACCCAGATTAAAATCTGCATAATAAAACTGTCAGTAAGGGTGCTAGACAGAGTGATTTATCAACTGGAGTGCTTCTCCAGTCATTAATTAAAGCTGTGTTGCCTTTTCCCTGCTGGGGAAGCCTCAGGCAGCTATGCCCTCAGGTCACGTGCCTTGGTGATTTAAACTTTAAAAAAACTCCCCCCTTGCTCCAACTGACTGGCGCCAGTCAGCTGGAGCAATGGGAGGGGAGTTTAGATTGCCTTTATGCTGCGTGAAAGGAGATTTAAACTTTTAAAAATTCCCCCTTTGTTCCAGCTGACTGGCACCAGTCAGCTGGAACTAGGGGGAGTTTGTATTGCCCTTGGCACTGTGTGGAGGGTGACTTAAACTTTTAAAAAATCGCTCCTTGCTCCAGCTGACTGGCACCAGTCATCTGGAGCAAGGGGAGGGGAGTTTCTATCACCCTTGGCACTGCACCAGGGTGATTTAAACATTAAAAAACTCGAGCAAGGGGGGAGTTTAGATTGCCAGGGGCACAGAGGGTGATTTAAACTCCATTCCTTGTTGTACTGCTCATGGAGGGTACCTACACCCTGCATGATGTTGTCACTTCCCGGAAGTGATGTCATCATGCAGTCCCAGGAGCAGACGTGCACTTTGCATGCATGCATGTGGTACCAGGGGCACCACCTCCCACCAGGAATTGCCCCCTGTGCTGGTAACCCGCTGAGTTTCACCACCTCTTTTCCAAGAAAAAAAGGCCTGCACCTGCCTGAGTCCCCACCCTGGCCCCAGCTGGACCTCATCAGGCAGGTCTCAGCCCTCATTGGCTTCCTTGCCCCAGCTGCTGGCTTGCTGCAATCCCACCCTGCTGGCACCAGCTCCTGGGCCGGGGGGGGGGCATCCAGTCTCATCTTCTCAGCTGTTGCAGAGCTGTTTGCTGCAGCAGCAGTCCTGGACACCTTGTAGCCCCACCTCATGGGTGCTTCTCCTGCCAGTAGGCCATCTGCCTATGTTACCCCTGTGTGATGGGGCACCCCAGGTGCTGCATCCATGGAGCCACCAACCTCAAATGTCTCAGAGCCACAGTTTGGCTTGGCAGTTTCCACTGCTGTTCCCCTTTGCTCAGCTTCCCTGCGTACCCTGCCTCTACTGGGTAAGAACTTGCAGGATTGGTAGGGCCACTCCTTGGAGGTGTGGGGTATGTGTCCTCAGGGGGGATATTCTGAGGTCAGCCTCAGCTCCAGACATGGGGGATAAAATTGCACCCCACCAAAAGCAATAATCTTTACATATTTAAACAACAAATTTAGATTGTGGTCAGTTTCAAAAAGAGGGTAAACAAGGCTTGAGAATAATGTATGAGAATAATGCCATATCTACATGGAAAAAACCCTAGCCTTATTCTTTAATTCTAAATTTGTGGGAACAGGCTGCTGTCTAACAATGGAGAGCATTCTGTACATCCTCAGAAGCATATTTTATCATAAACTATTCTTCTTATCTGTTCATCTAAAGATAGGGCATGGCCAATGATGAGAAGGGATGGAACTATAGTTAAAGGTCAAGGAAGCATGTCTACAAGAGTTTGACTAGCAGGACTTGAAAGACATTTTTTTCTTTCTTACACTTCTGTTTTCTTTACTGAACAAAGCAAAATATAGATAGATTCTTCTTCTCTGCTGACCTCCAGAATGAATTGCCCTGTCAATTAGAGTGTCCCACACTGATCCAATCTCAGTGTCATTTGGCCAAAATCATTCATTTAAAGAAGGAGGGTCGCCCAGGTTGTCCTGTTTCATGGAGGTACATGAAACCTATTCAGGTAACGCTTATTGACAGCATACAGTCATGACACTTAGCGTTAAGGTGAAGCTGACCAGCTGCAGAGAGCTGTGGACTGCTTCACTCAGCCAACAGGTTATGTGAAATTCATTCTGAGCATTCACTCTGTTGTTTTGTTCAGAGAGGAAAACATAAAAAGGAGTGCTTACTTTAACAGTGTGGGTTCTTTTTCCTCATGCCAGTGTACATTTCTTTGAAGAATGGACTCTAGACAGAATCATGAGGGTTGTTTTTGTTTAATGTGCCATTTTAATGTGGTGATGTCAAATATTTATCAAAAAAAGAAATCCAAAAGCGAACTTAAACTGATTTGAAATACATCAAATAAATGGGCTGACTTTACCTAGCATTACCAGAATCATTTATTTCAATAGCAATAGGTTTCAGTCTTGTAAACAAACTGTCTGCAATAGAATGACCTCTGGGAAGCAAAATACATCCACATCCACTTTTCATTCTTTTGACCCTCAAGTATTAACTCTGTTTCATGAGACAAAGCATTCTCATCCCGGTAGCTTTAGAAATAGTACACGTACTGGATTTAAGAATTCCATAATGCTTCTATTTTTTTTCCTTGTACAAAAGTCATTGAAGAGCAAGACTTCAAATTAACGACAACAGATTTTCATTAGAAAAATTTGGCCTATCAAAAACAGGAAGGGCAGTCTTCCAGAATTAACTAGATTGCGGGTATTTGGTCCACTTGGAAGCCTTTATTTCCAAATAAGCAAATTTCCTATGTGAGTCCTAGCAAAGTTATCAGACTTTGACTACAATGATTTATAAGCAGCCTCTACATCATTTTCAGTAGTTATGTTTTATCCAGTTGTTCAGATTATGGACTCAGAGTGGCCTCAGCACATTTACCATGGAACCTACACTCTCTATCCTGTTGAGGAAACAAAAAAGTTGGCTTTAAGATAGTAGTTTGTTGGCCTTCATGAAGAAGCAATCTACAGGCCTGGCCCTCCTTCAGAGTAGTCAATCTAATTTATGCAGGCCCCAAGTCCTGTAAAATGGAGGTTTCTTCACAAAAGCTTCTGCCATGTGATATCATAGTAGCCCCTTTCTCTCTCGGCAGGGTGTTGGTGTGTAGAATCTTCCATACAGCTGTTTCTTGACAACTGTGGTAGTAATTGGTAGGGTTGATTGCTCTCAGGGATCAGAGGAGGTGGACTCGGCACTCAGCACATATTTGCCCTACTATCCCATTCTTCAACTGTCTCCAATGCTTTTACATTCATGGCTTTCTAAGATGTCACCACATTTCAGTCTAGCTTCATAAACATCCACCTAGGCCACTTGAGGTCCTGAACTGCAGTATTAGGAGTCACTATCAGTAGAAGGCTTTGGCCAGTTTACAAAGTATTTAGATATTTATAGTTTGTTTTATTGAGTTATAAATTTGTGTTTATTTAAAGAAAAGCATATATGAATGTTTAATAATTATGTACCAATTAATGTAATTAAACATGACAAAACACCAGGGACAATACTGACATTCATTTTCTTCTCTTCCTGGAAACCTTCACTATTTGTCTGTGAAAAAAAATCTCTAATTGATACAAAACTGTGTGTGTTGCAGGGTGGGGTGGGGATAGATGATCACATGCAGCATTGGGAAGTGTAAGGAAAAACGGTCACATGTTGAAAATTTTAGAACACAGTATGTTCAGTCATGCTTATAGTGAGAATACACTTCATTCACTCCATCCTAGGCATCAGATTGACTTGCTGTTTCAGAAGCAAAGAAATAGCTGAGCAAACTTACAGTGCAATCCTAGAAAGAGTTACACCCTTTTGCAGTCCATTGATTTCCATAGATTTAGAAGGGTATAACTCTGCCTAGGATGGCACTGTTAGTCTGGTTTCAGATTTTAACCATTAGGGCTTCTCTCTCTCTCTCTCTCTCTCTCATTTCCTTTGTCAAGCTTATTCAAGATGTACTTCCCTATTAACAGGCAGGATTGAGAAAAAGTGAAGTATTTCAGTATCTCATTTGTCAAGGTGAAGATAGTTTCTAAAGTCTTTTTAATAGGAATTTTAGACCACAGGCCCCATTAACTTCATGCATCAGTTCAACAAATTGTTCACTGCTCGTTTCTCTGGGAACACTAAAAAGACAGAAATTGCCTATAAAGCCCATAGTGTCTCTGATGCACAGAAATCAGCACTTCCTACTAGGTGTCAGAAAGAGTTTGCAAGGTAATTAGGAGGACTGTGCCAGTTGTTCACCCATTTTGTTTTTGTAAGGAGTGCTTGTAAGGAAATATATCTTGATCCCACACCACCCAGTGAAAATTGCCCATCCCTCTCCATTAGTATTTTGATATAATTGTTTTTCATATCCACAACTGTGCCATTTTGATTTTTGTCTTCTTACTAATAGTCATGTGATTAAAGGATGTCTTCATGAATGGGATGACACTATAACAAAACATAGCTTATTAAATCTGGGTTTGTGCTGACATTTCTGAAGGTAAATGAAGTAATCTTCAAAAGGCAATGCCCATCCCACAATTGCAGATATATTATGATGTATCATTTTTAGCACTTTAACAGAGCACATTACACAGATTATCTCACTTATCCACACTGAAGCTAAAATTTGCATGTTACAGATGGGAAACTGATGCTGAGCATTAGTGATTTGTACAAAGTTAACCAGGGCTAGGGCTTTCTCGGTTCTGGCCCCAACCTGGTGGAACTCTCTGTCTGTGGAAACCTGGGCCCAGTCAGATTTATCACCTTTCTGCCAGGCCTGCAAGACAGAGATGTTCTGCCAAGCATATGGGGGTTGAGGAAGTGGGCCACAAAGCCAGCCTCCTACCAGGGAGGAAAGTGTTGCCCCCCAGATTGTTGTCATCTAGTAGCTGGCCACCATTCCCCACAGATATGCCTTAATGCTTGGTGATATGCAATACAGGTGTGACTGTCTATTTTAAACTTTACTACACTGACTGATATATTTTAATCTAATTTATGCTATCTGTTTTTAATGTATTTATTACCGCTTGTGATCCTCTCTGAGCACGCTTGCAGGGAGAGCGGAATATAAATTGAATAAAGCAAAATAATAATAATTAAATAAATAAATAAAGTCATTCTGGAGGGAAAGCAGCATGGTATAGCCCAGTCTCATCAGATGTCGGAAGCTATGAACAGTCAGTTCTGGGATGTCTCTGCAGAGGAAGGCACTGGAGAGCCACATCTGAGTCTCACTTTCTTTGGAAGACCTTTGCTAGGATCACCATTAGTCAGTTGTGCTTTGATGGTACATAGATACATACAAAGTCATTCAACCAGTGCTCAGAGGGTGTTTTCATTCAAATATTCAAAGATAATACAATAGAAGGCATGATATCGATAATGGTTTGTTTAATGTTTCTTGATGCATACAGTTGAACACTTTTCAATAGAGGCATTCAGCTTGTAGCACAGTGGTTAAGTGGCTGTGCTACAAATCTGCACTATGCTGGTCCAACTTTCACTATTGCCATGAACTTTGCAGATGGCCTTGGGTAGACCACTCCTCTCAGTCCCAGCTTCCCAGCTGTATTGTGAGGATAATAGTAGCAGTGACTTAGTTAACCCCAGTGTGGCACTAATCTCTCCAGAAGGGGAGTGTATAAGCAAACTGTTGTTGTTGTTCTTGGAATATCTCAGCTTTCTCACCAAAAACTATTTATACCTGCACACACCAAAAATTCTCACCAAAAATTATTTATACCTGGAAGCTCTCATTTATCAGCTATATGATTTAGTCAATGCTACATTATTATATTTAGCAGTTCAAAACCCTGACATTTCATCCAAACTGCCTTCATATTCCTGCATGTTTCTTTACATGTATGTATCTGAGATTCAAGATACCTTCACCTCACCCAGTTCTTGTAGAGTGCGTTTGTGTGCAATTGCACAGGAAATCTGACTTCTTGGCGCACAGGATTCCTTCTGGAGCACAGAGGAGATTCCTCTCCAGTGGCCTCGCTTTCCTGCTCAGCTGGCTTCCTCTGAAAGGTAAGGATGATGCAGGATTGTGCCAGGGCAGGCTTGGCCCATGCTACTGAGGGCCCATAGGGGAAGGATGGCACAGGATTATGCCTGGGTAGGCCTAGGCTGTACCCTCGGGCGAAAGATGGTGCAGGATTGAGCCCGGGCAGGCCTGGGCCATGCCACTGAGGGCCCTCGGGTGAAAGATGGCACAGGATTGTGCCTGGGCAGGCTTGGTCCATGCCTCTGAGGGGCCATGGACAAAGGATGGTGCAGGATTGCACCCAGGCAGGCCTGAGCCGCTTTCTTTCTCAGCCCTAGGGTTGCCAGTCTCTAGGTGGCAGCTGGAGATCTCCCAGAATTACAACTGATCTCCAGTCAACTGACATCAGTTCCCCTGGAGAAAATGGCTGTTTTAGAGGGTGGACTCTATGGCATTATACCCTGCTGAGCTCCCTCCCCCTCCCTAAACCCCACCCTCTCCAGGCTCCACCCCCCAAATCTCCAGGAATTTCCCAACCTAAAGCTAGCAACCCTACTCAGCCCTATTTGGCTTGATTCATTTTTTTACATGCATAGCTTTCCTCCCAGATGCAGAGAAGTTAGCCGTGTTAGTCTGTATCAGGCATCTGACGAAGAGAACTTGATTCTCGAAAGCTTATGCTAAAATAAAATTGGTTAGTCTTAAAGGTGCTACTGGACTCTTTTTAGCTTTCCTCCCAGACTCCCCTCTGCTCCAGACTCAACATTTCATCCCCAACTACCACTTCAGGCTAGCCACATGTGGTGGGGGGGGGGACATGTCAATCATACTCCTACTGTCTGGCAATCTCAGCAACTGAAGCTGAGTCCATCACAGCAGTGTATGTTTAATATGGTCCCTTTAGTAGGCTGAATTAAATATACAGGCATCTGTTAAGAAAGGAATCCTCGGACAAGCAATTTCTGGGCTGCCTAACTAAAAACTCAGGCTCTATGGGAGAAATACATTCCCCAGGGTCCCTAGTAAGTTGAATGATGTTAGAGGAGCATTCAGGGTGCCCAGGATAGTGGGAGGCTTGGTTTACATTTTGAGGCAATAATTTTTAAAGGAAATGCTCATTTGTTCCTAATGTCACTAAGCATTATCAGCCTTGTACTGCACGGAAGATAACTACAGTGACATCATTTATTCATTCAAACTGAAGAACATGTGGCCCCTATAACCATGGACTTAAGAGAAAAGTTAAGTGGTTCTTGTAATGGGTCACATTTTGTGCTTAAAAGTTGTGAAAAGGTGTTCTGAAAGATGACTTCAATTAAACAGTGTAATGTGATATTGTTATCAATAACATATAGAACACATAATCTTCTATATTTACCCCATGGTGAAAGACATTCTAACATAATACATTTTCAAACAAGATAGGAAAAACAAGAGAATTGTTTTCAGTGCTGTGGTCTATGCCCTGTTAACAGCAACCACCCCCCTCCATGGGGGGAACATCTAATCTAGATGTTCATAGAATCATAGAACTAGAAGGAAGGGCCCCTCTGCACAATGCAGGAAATTCACAGCTACCCCCCTCCCCATGGAGGATTGTGCAGAGGGTCCCTTCCTTCTAGTTCTATGATTCTAGTTCTATGATTTGTTAGAACATGGTGAATACAGACTTCCAAATATCTGATTCTCAATTAAATCTGCAGTGAGAAACTGTGTATACCTTTAAACTATCTCTCTTCTACAGAACAGTCCTAATAAAAATGCATAACTGCAAAAGCTTCAAGAGGTACAAGATAGGCAAAGAAATATACTGCTGGGTGAAAGCTCAAGCTTTTGATTAGCACCTTGCTCTTAGTTCATGAGATTACCGATATATACATAGTCTGACTGGCCAGGAAAGGGACATCACGGTTTTGACCAGCCTGCCCAAGTTTTTCAAGGCTTGGGCTGGCAGTCAGTCCAGACACTGAAAACTTGGCTTTTGTACCAGCAGTAGAGATGGCCCTGCCTCATTCTAACAGGTCAATTCTCTTAATGCAGTAGAGTTAACATTTTAGGAAGACAAATTTACAAACAAAAAACTATCCATGACATACCTACCTACCTACCTACCTACATACATACATACATTTATTGTCCACTTTTCTCACTGAGATTCAAGGCAAATTCCAGTGTTAAGTCAATATAGTCAATAGGATGGGACAGCCAACAGTATTTGAACTGTAGACATCTGGAGCCATAATGCTGAAACAGAGTTGAAACAAACCTGATAACAAAGCATAAGCGATTAAAAATGACACATTAAATAATGCAGAAATTACAAGTAGGAGCATACTACAGGACAGATCATAGTAGTATAGTCTCCAACCTTAATCCCTTTACCAATGCAATTTTCTGAACCATTTCATTACACTACAGCCCTATTGCCTGTGTAAAAAAGCCCTCCTTGAACAACTCAGGTTTGCATAGTTTGTAGGAAAGTGGGAGCCTTCCTAACCATGGCTGAATCCACATTACCTCAGCGCATCCCAGTGTTGCACTAAATGTTCACTAAACACCTGGAAGTATAGCATCTTTCAAGTGCAATTTCTGAATCGTGCTAGAAAGATGCTATACTTCCGGGTGTTTAGCGAACATTTAGTGCAACACGGGGACGTGCTGAGGTAATGTGGATTCAGCCCATGTTTGGGCAGGCCATTCCACAAGGTGGGGGCCACAACTAGACATGGGCACGAACCGCAAAAAACCCAAACTGTACAGTTTGTGGTTCATGGCATTTTCACGAACCAGGAACCATGAACTCCTGTGACCTGGGGCAAGTTCACAAACCAGTTCATGGTTCATTGTTTGTTGAGTTTAAATGCCCCTTTCTAGCCACTTAGCAG
This sequence comes from Eublepharis macularius, assembly GCF_028583425.1. NCBI lineage: Eukaryota > Metazoa > Chordata > Lepidosauria > Squamata > Eublepharidae > Eublepharis > Eublepharis macularius. The sequence goes on along the minus strand of NC_072796.1, from coordinate 78,471,677 downwards.
CGGTAGGGAAAAGGGCATTTAAACTCCCGGATCAGTTTTTTGTCAAGGAGATCCCCGACAAGCAGCTGATCATTTAAACAGGGGCTGTTTAAATGGCCACTCCCAGCAGCTGGAAAATGGCCATTTAAACTGTGGGTGGGGCTTGGCTGGTTGGCCGAGAGTTCCCAGCTGGCCAGCCAAACCCCACAGTTTAAATGGCCATTTCCCCACCACTCTGAGCAGTAGGGAAAATGGCCATTTAAACAGCAGGGCTTGGCTGGCCGGCTGGGAACTCCCGGCCGGCCAGCCAAGCCTTACCCACTCTTTAAATGGGCCCCGAGCAGTAGGGAAATGACCATTTAAACTGCAGGTGGGGCTTGGCTGGCCAGCCGAGAACTCCTGGCCAGGCAGCTGAGCCCTGCTGTTTAAATGATCAGCTGCTTGTCGGGGATCTCCCTGATAAGCAGCTGATCTGCAGGTTTAAATGCCCCTTTCCCTGCCGCTTTGCAGTGGCACGGAAAGGGGCATTGCTGTTTTAAAACATGCCAAATGAACCAGTAGACCAGTTTGTGGAATATATTGCCGAAGGCTTTGTGGAAGTTCGTGGAAACGAGCTGCCATGAACCACTGGTTCACAAACCACGAACTGGGCTGATTCGTGGGTTTTTTTGGTTCGTATTCAGGTTTGTGCCCATCTCTAGCCACAACAGAGAGGGCACATGTATGGACTGTTGTTGACTTTGTCCATTTGTAGGGTGGCACCTGCAGTAGGCCCTACTCAGTGGATGAAACTGTTGTGATAGAGCATAGGAAGAGAGGTAGCCTTGCAGATATGAGAGATCAAAGCCATGTGATAGACAATAACTTGAACTGACCCTGGTAACTGATGGGCATCCAATGGAGTGATTAACAAATGGGAGTAATGCATCCTCTGCCTAGCTCCTGAGAATAAGTAATTTGAGTCTGTAAACAGAATGCAAGGGAAAGTGCATTACAGTAATCTTGTCTGATGATATTATGGGGAGGATCCAGGTGGCTCGATCAATGTGAAGCAAGCCAGTGTTCTGCTTTCCCTTTAAGGGGTTAATGTATAAAGTAACGGGCATGTCGCTTGTGAAGGCTATTCATCAAGTGCTCTGACTTTATCAGCTCAAGGCTGAAAAGTATTAGCTCTGCTTGAGAGTAATTGTTTGTTAGGAGAGGGAACACCTGGAGGGGGGACATAAGGCTTGTTTGGATTGGAGGAAAGAATTATAATTGAAGTGCTGCCTTAGAGGTGGGAGGTGTCATGGACCTTGGAAGGTAGGTCTGACTCTATGCTGAGAGAGAGGCATCTGTAGACTATGCTACATTGAGGCTTGCTCTCCCTTGTAAGTTGGCACTGTTTGGAGACTGTGTAAAGTCTTAGCTAATATAAGTTATGGGGCGGGTGAGTTGTATCTGTATGACTTCCGGTATGTGTTGGCTATTGTTTGTCTTTGTATGCCCCAATAAACCTTGTAAATAGGTTTGTTTTGTAAAAATTTTTAACCTGGTTACTTGTGTGCTCACAGCCTGAGGGAAATGGACCAATCTGTGCAACAACTTGACAATCAACCATGTCTGTAGGAGGCCATAAAGCATTTTTTGCAGCTGCATCAATTTGCTTCTTCAACAAGAATGCTGGATCCAGTATAATCCCTAGTCTCTTAACCAAGTCAGCAAGAGTCAGCTGAATTCCATCAAAAGTGGAATTCAGAGGTCCACCTTTCCATCCAGCATCGCTTCCATCTTTTCTGCATTCATTTTCAATTTATTTGCTTTCAGCTATTTGACCACAGTAGTCAGGCAAGTGCACAGGAACAATTTAAACCAGTCCTCTGATATTTACTTCTGCCTCCGACTGCCTCAATAGAAATGGCATGACCAAAGGCTAGTATCAAAGGCTGAACAGAGCAACACAGCAGCATGGCCTTTGTCTACATTCAGGTGGATGTGATCGTCAAAGGCATCTCTGTCCTGTAGTCCCGCCTGAAGTCAGAATGAAAAGGGCCTGTAGCATATGGAGATATCCATGAAGACTGGGCACAATTCAAGGTGCTGGTGCTGACTTTTAAAACCCTATATGGTTTGGGACTAACATAACTGTAATACAGCCTGCTCCTATATGAGCCTACCCAATCACTACAGTCATCTTTGGAAAGAGCCAGTTTAGTGTAGTGGTTACGAGCGTGGGACTCTAATCTGGAGAACCAGGTTTGCTTCCCCACTCCTCCCCTTGAAGCCATTTGGGTGACCTTGGGTCAGTCACAGCTTCTAGGAGCTCTCTCAGCCCCACCAACCTCACAGGGTGTTTGTTGTGGGGATAATAACAACATACTTTGTAAACTGCTCTGAGTGGGTGTTAAGTCATCCAGAAGGGTGGTATATAAATTGAATGTTATTATTATTTACTTCAGGTGCCTTTGCCTTCAGAGATTAAGCAGGTGGCAATTTGGGAGAGGGCCTTCTTGGTCATGGCACCAAAACTCTGGTTCTGTTTCACAAGGGAGATTCATCTGTCATTTTCTGTTGCTGTCTTCTGCCAAGGGATGACTTTTTTGTTTCATTTGACATTCTCTCAGTGAACCCTTCTTCCTGCACAATATTTTAACTATGTTTATGTTTTTGAATGTATTTAAGCTCTGGTTTTAATGATGTGTTTTTGTTGGTTTTAATGGTTTTTAAGATGTGATTTAATCCAGTAAATTTTAATCAGTTAGTCACCTTGGTCACCCATATGAGGGCAGAAAGGCAGAGTATAGATTTCATTAAATAAATAAATAAACCTTGATGTAAACTTCTCTGACAGAAAAAATGTAATCTGGGGGCCAACTGAGGAAAGGTAGGGAAGTCCCATTCTGCTTTGTCTAAATAGGCACTCCGTTTCCAGTAGAGGTCAGTCAGATGTGACAAGGAAGTCCACAGGTGGGGCCTGCAGAAAACAGCCCTCTGCTGTTTACTCGGAGTGTGCAAAATGAAACAAATCAGAAATGCACCCAGAATTTGCTGTTTTGTTTCATTAAAGCAGCTTCTGGAACAATTAACCCAAAAGAAGCTGTAATGATCCCCACACCGAAAAGTTTGTGTTCATTTCGGTTCTTGCTGTGCAGCAGTCAGGTAAGCCCTGCGCCAGCGGCAGCATCTTGTTTTCCTTAATGGCAAGTCTACAAACAAATCAGATTCCAAGTGGAGAGACTGAGCCCTTAGTGTTATACTCATTAACGCTGTTGGTGGAAAGGAGAATGTGTGCAGGAGTGCATTTTTGTTTAGTGCTTCCTGGGCAGTGGCATTGTCTCCCTGCCAACTGGGTCATTGAAAGGGGGAAAACACTATCCCCTCTCATCCCATCAGCTTTGGAAACATTCCTTCAATTTAATTCTGTTGGGGAGGAGGTGCATTTTCTTTTTCTGGCACTACCCTGGTAATGGCATTGTCTCTCTGTCAACTGGGGCTCATTGCAGCACTGCCACTGTCTGATCTCTTCCCACCTATCGGCTTCGGAAACATTTCTTTAATTTAATTCCATGGAGGGAAGGTGCATCTTGTTTGGGTGGGTGCTGTCTGGGCAGCAGCATTGTCTCCCTGTTAGTTGAGTCCTAGGAGCATGACTCCTCCCTGAGTATCAACTTTGGAATACAAGGATACCTAAAAACAGGATTTTTATTTAATGTCATTGCTGCGCAGCGCCGGTTGGAGCACCCTTCTGCTTGGGTGCTGCAATGTCACTGCTGCCATGCTGCTACCATTTTGCCAACCACTTTTCCCTCCTTCTTCAGGATCTATTGTTGTTGTTGTGTGTGGGTAGTGTACCCTCCAGCACCTGATGATCAGAGACATTCTGCCTGAGAACTCTGAGATCATGTTTATAACCTTTCCCTTTCAGTTTCACTTACTAGACAATAGTCTTGCTATTCCCCTGGAGGGGGTGAAGAGTCCTCCACCTTCAGCCTCTTCCCACCACTACTTATTGCCAGGCTGGTGGGGGGAAGAAAGGTGCAGGAATGCTATGCTGGGGGCAAAGTACACTCCCAAGTGCTCCAGTGCCACCCCTGCATGTGCCTGTGTCACACCAGGAATGATGTCATTCCTGATGCGACACAGAAGTAATGGGTCACACCAAGGGCCGATTGAGTGAAAATTGGCCCCAAATTTAAAGTTTGGGCTGATTTTCACTCAGTTGGCCCCCAGTGCAACCCATTAGTCCCATGTCACTCCAGTAACGACCCCCCTGCATGACTTCCCTCCATGCTCACCCCCCATTCCCTGGTTTGCCCCCATAGGGACATGGCAATCCTACTAGGCAATCATTTTGTAGAAACCTCTACTCTGACTTCTGAGGATATGTTTTATCCATGAGGTTTAAAAAGATAACTATAAATTGAGCATTCATTTTGAAATACATCTTTTCTGCATAACCTTGTCCAGTTGTTTAAACTATACAAGAGAAGTGCAGGCTGCTGTCCAGAAATATTTACCTGATAGTAAACTCCATTGAATAAAATGAGACTTACATCAGAGTAAACATGTATTGTATTGCACCATTAAAGGTACTTAAAGCTTCATCTGTGAAAATGCCTAGAAAGAATTAATTTATAATTGCATTTTGCTCACTGTGTAGGAATCTGAAATTATAAATTAAATATATTTTTTTCATTATACTTTGCGTTTTCTTCTCTTCCTGGACATTGAAGTGGCTTTCTGAGGTCATGGTTAATGAGGAAATTGGGCCAAAGGTATATAGGTACTGAAGCAAGATATATCAACATCAGTGCAATATAATTATACTAATTTGGGGGCATTCAGAAATGTTCCACATAGGTTTATGTACAAGGTGTATGAAACTGTTAATTTAAAAAAGTTATACAGTAATAAATGTAATGAAATCAGCTCTTGGCTGATCTAAAGCTGGAATCCTATTTAAAGAGTTCATAAATTCAAGTGGCTTTCAGGGCCAAGCAGGCTTGACTTTTTATAATTTTTTTGGCAAATGATTAACTTAAGATCAATTCTGTTTCTTAGAAGCTGTTTTCTCACTTATATTCTCAAGCAAGATTTAGAAGGTTAAAATAGACAGTACCTTTATTCAAAACAGGATTTTTTAAAGAAATGCTCTTAGAATTTGTGGTAGCTTCAGCACCAGAATCTGTCAATAGCAGGAGGAAACTGTTATATGAAATATATATAATAAGAAAATTGTTTCTAAGCATATGCAGAGAACACCCAAGTCTATTTCTAAATATTCAGAATTAAGGAGCAGATTTTCTTGGACAGATGAAAGACTCACAGGTAAAACTAAGCTCCAGAACTTCTCTTTTGAGAAATTATGCATTAAACACCCTCTTGGATGATTACAAAATACTACTCAAGCACAAATAATAATGTCATACAGGATGCAAAAGTACAGCACCTGAGGGGGTGTAATTAGCTTATATGCAAATTATGTACAGCAAAATATTCATATTATTGCCCCCTCTTTTGCCCACATTATAATTCATGAACTTGATTCAATTAAAAATATTTCACAGCTTCACAAGTGCAATTTAGGGCACTCAGAAGCATTGAAGCTATGAAAATTGGCTTCACAACTGGCTGGTTCAGCATGTAGTAGTAAGCCATTAGAAAAAATATACACAAATACAAAAAACCAAGTCTTCTCGTACAGCAAGGTGTGTTTGCTGCATGGGTGGTAAACTGAAGACAGTAAAAATTAGTTACCAGTAAGATGGTTTGGGGGGAAAAACCCAGTAATGAGTGGCACTTTTAATCCTACTTCTGACATCAAAGTAGATTCACAACAAATCTCTTCAAAGGGATTAATTTTCTCCATCATGTTGTGGCAGATATTGATATGCCTTTAATATCCTGAATGGCACAATATGTTTAGATTAGAAATCACCAGTCCAAATTCAGAACTTTGTCTTCACACACTTACTTGAATACACAGAAGTCCAGACTGGGACATATATAGTAATTTATGTTCATAAATGTATTTATTAATTTCAAAAATATTTTGATTAATAAATGAGAACAGTCAGTAAGAATTTAGAATTTCATTCAACCTCAGCTCATTCCTTTCCTTAGTACAGCCCCTGTGGCAACTGTCTTTTATTTAATTTTTTAAATCAAATTTAAGACCTACCTTTCTGTCCTAATAAGGGCCACCAAGGCATCTTAGAAATTAAGAACATATATAATAAAATCACATATTAAAACGGGAACGCTCCTAGTGGCACTTCACTTATGGAATGCCTTTCTTCTTGAGGTTTGCCTGGCACTTAAGTTGTTGTCTTTTAGATACTAGCCAAAACATTTCTTTCCACCCAGGCTTGATCTTTTAAGGCCATTTTGGTGCATTTTTAATTTGAAAGTTGATAAGTTTCTTGCTGTTGTGTTTTATGATCTATGTTTTTATACTGTGGCAGGGTTTTTAACGCTGTATTTTAATTCATAGCTTTTAATGTCTTCTTTTTATTATGTTTTGGTTTGTAAGCTGCCTCAAGCAGGTTTAATGCAGAAGCAGCATATTTTTTTCCAATAAAAATAATAAATATTTTTGTGCCACTTTCCCAAATAAATAGTTTGAGTTAGAATTATGATCAACAGATCTCTGATTAGCTCAGAATCAGAGTGATAGATTTTCAGGCATATTTCTCTGATGAAAGAAACCCACCTGTTCTTTTTCATGGGCAAAACAATGAAAGTCAAATGGTATGAAAATCCAAATACTGATAACTTGCAGCAGTTGTGTCCCCCTGGTTTTGAGTGAAAGCTTTTTATGGCCATTTTAAACATACAGGCATCCCCTTCCCCCAAAATATTACCATAAAAAACATCCAAAAGATGTTTAATATGTCTGGCTGCCTGATGCATTTGGTTGCTCTCTCTTCAGAACAGAGACTAAACATAACAGGTCTACTTGGCACAATATTGCATGAATATTATGTTATTTGGTTACCCAAGTTTCTTACTGAGTGTGCCACTGTACTACTGACAGTAGTTCATATATTTACTTTGTGTAAGAAATAATTTACTTGAAGTTACAAATAAATACACATTGATGTTTGCAGCGATAAAATAAACTACTTTGATGAACGAAGTCCCATTTTATAGGTAAAAAGAATCCTGTGGGAGAGAGTTCATTATTTACACAAAGTTCAAAGCAATGTTTGCATGTAGGAATGTGCAATTCGAGTTCAGTATTTTTAAAATATTGAATTTTACCAAAGGGGATACTGAATCAGATTCACTATTCCTGAATTCAAGTTTACCAAATTAATTTGTATTCATTTGAGAAATTTTACTAAGGAACAGGAAAGAAACACTGTTTCCCACCTTTTTTACCAGATTGGAGGTGGGGGTGGAGGGGGGAATGAGGCATTGGCAGAAGGGAAGGAGGAAAGTAGGGAAAGTGAGTGGAAACCTGATGATCTTTGCAGGGTGTGTGTGTGGAATGACCAGCATCAGGCAGTGCCAGATGGGTGACTGCTGTCAATTATACACAATCTATCATTTTTTCTCTGTGCCCTTGGCATGTGGGTAGTTTTATTGACAACTGCTTAACTGGTATTAATAGATGTTGTTGTTTAAAATGGAATTGTTTGATTTTATTAAATTCTTGTCTTAAAATATTTTTAACATGGTTTCATGCTACTGTTTGAGTATAATTAAAGTCTTTTTAAAAACTTTTTGATTTTTTTGTTTTTGTAACAAAATTAAACACAACAATCCACAGTGAGCTAACAATACTTATTTAAATACAACATATAGTCCAAACAGGTTAAACATAAATAATTGGCAATAAATATATTACAGTTATGTAATCAAGGCAGTTTTTTAGATACTGATCTAATGGATAAGGTTTACACGGATTTATCTCAAGGGCAATCATATAGTCCAAGACTGGTAGCCAATCTTCCCAAGGCTAGATTATAAGTTAACCGAGTCTGCTTGCCTTGATTGGTAGGATATTTTTCCACTAAAAAAGGTCCCAATTAAAGTCTATTTTTTAGTGTTTCATTGTGTAACCCTAAAGGTTTATCTGTCAAAATTTGGAGGGGGGCGTGGCATCGATCTACGAGTAGATGGAAGCACACTGAAGGAACTCCGACTCCCCCCCAACCTGGAACTAAGCTAAACAAAGCATTTTTTGTGATAAAAGCAAGGAATGAGGAGGCAAGGATCAAGGGGGAAAAAATCTCCAGCCAGAACAGTCAAAAACCCACAGATCTGCTCTCTGGAAGCAGACTCCGTTGTGCAGCAAAGCCGCAGCTTCGAAGACGGTCAGATGGCCGACGGAGCTTCAAAAGCTGATGCAGCAGTAAATAATCAATCTCTACCCCTAGATCTGCAATTTACGAAGTTACAACAGGCTTTGGCAAAACAGATGTCTGATTTAATTCAGCCTCTATCAAATCAACTTGCTGAAATAAGGCTAGAAATAACCAAAACAAATGCAAAAGCTGATAATGCATTAGACATGGCAATTATATCGCAGTGGGACATTCGCGACTTACCAGAGTCCTCTGACTCATTTCACACAAGAATAACTAACTTGGAAGTGGCTTTGAGGAAAAAGAATTTAAAACTGAGAGGGGTGGATGAATCCCACTTAAAGAAAGAGGATTTAATTCCTACTTTAACAGGCTGGGTGGCAAAACAATTGAACTTGCAGAACACTGAGAAGCCATTGATTGTGAAAGCTTTTCGCATCGGATCTGAGAAAGTAGCTAAAGCAAAGAATACACCAAGAGATATCCTTATAGAGACAGAAGATCTCAGTATCAAAAGGCAACTCGTAGAACTGGCCAGAGCACATGGCCCACTACTCCTAAATGACATGCCAGTATATATTTTCTCTGACCTGCCTAATGAAGTGTTACTTAAAAGAAAGGAACTGAGATCTGCAACTCTGGCATTAAGAAAAGCCAATATTCGTTATAAATGGCTGAATTATATCAAGCTTTCAGTAATCCACAATGGAAAACAGATAGTGGCCTCAGATCCAGAAGAAGCAGACCACCTCCTACAGACCTTACAGCTGGAATCTCCAATGGAGATCAACAAACCAAGCTATAAAAGAAAACTTTTGATGTCACCTTCACAGCAAAAAGGGAGTAAAATCCTGGTTAAAAACATTTAATCAACTTATATTCATTACTATTGTGGAAGGGTAATGTTATTCCTTGCTCAAAAACAAAAATGGCCATTATATCCAGGGTGGGGAGTATGGTTTAGTTCCTCTGGTGTTGCTCCTTTCTTTAGTTGTTGTTCCTTAGGATTAGGTATTTTACCTATTGCTAGTATATGAAATAATACACTAGCCCAAGAGAACATTATTTAGATACTTTTTTGATATTTTTAGATTTGTGAAGTGATATTTCATATTTACACAGTTATATATACATAAATATACATATTGTTTTGAGTGCTATAAATATAGACATTAATAGATTAAGAAGGGTAGTTAGGAATAATAATTAAAAAATATTGTCCAATTAGCTGTTGAATTAATAAATTTGTTATAAGGTATAGAAGATTATAGTAACAGGACTGGAAATACTGAAAAAGAGTTTTAACTGTCTTTTAGGAGTTTAATAATTAGCCATTAAGTAGAATATAATTTGGAAAACATTAAAAAAATTTTTTAAAAAAAATTAAAAAATGGGGGGGGGGAATTATATATATATATATATATATATATATATATATATATATATATATATATATATATATATATAAAATTAATAATACTAATTTTAAAAAAGGTTTTGTTTTTATTTTTGTTTTCTTTTTTTTAAAAAAAAAAAGAGGGGGGAGGAGGGGAGAGAACAAAAAGAAATAGTTTGCCTAAACTTTAGTAAGGTCATTGAACAAATATTGATTGGTTTCAAATAATTAACAAAGTTTAAGAATAAACATTCTTTAAATATTTAATTGCTTGCCAATATAGGCTGTCATCACACGGGCTTTTATTTAGCGCTAAAATGGCGCTATTTCCCGGCAAACACCCACCTTATTCCAACACTGTAGCAATTTTTTCTCTTCTGCTTTGTGCTTGATAGTCGCGCTATTTTGTGCCTCAGTGTGAATGCCTCACATCGATGTATTTCGCCTCGCAACGTCCTATGCCCTCCCTTCAATCCCAGAATCCATTTCTTCCTGCAACTCCCTTTTTTAATTTTATTATGTCCTTATAACGCCATAATGACATAACACAATGCAAACTTTCTGCTGAAGTAAAAGTGACTCAATCGCCATGGCAGAGTCTTCAGCGATGGGGATCACGTCAGACAGGGAGTTTTCTGCGGGCAAAGGGCTATTTATATAATTTCAAAGTTGGAAAAACAAAAGGGTCATAATGTTTTGCTCTGACAGAATGTTTATATGTTGTTATTCCGTTATAGAGGAATTAAACACCAGAATAATAAAAAATCAGGGGGAGGAGCTGCTTCTGAGCGGTTAGAGAGAACAGAACAGAGTGCTTCGGTGTGGACAGCTGGTGGCGCAAAGAGCCGTTAGGTGACCCAAAGATACGTTACTGTGCCGAAAACAGGTAGGACGCTACATGCTGTAAATTTAACGGAAGAGATGCCCGTGTGACGACGGCCATAGTAACTCTTTATACCTGAAGTTAAATTTACAAACACATATTTCAGTGGTTATATTGTTGGACTTGTGTAGATCAAATATATTGGTTTTAGAGCTATAATACTTGTAAATTTTGTTGTTATAAGTATTGCTATTGTGGACACATTAGAAACTACTAGTTAATTTAAAAAAAATTAATTAGACCTTGAAGTACCTTCACTGAACAGTTATCTATTGCTACGTTGTCAAAACTTAAATTTAAGTGTTCAACTTCTGTTTTCTAGACTTTGGTATACTATATGATGTCATCGAGTATTAAAGTTGTTTCTTACAATGTTCGTGGACTAGGAAATCCGATCAAAAGAAAGAGTTATCACTGCTTTAAATAAGACGGATTCAGATATCATATTTCTACAAGAAACCCATTTTACTTCTAGTGGCTCACAAGATCTAAATGCCAAATACTATCGGCAGCAATACCATGCTTTTGGAACCTCGAAAATGAGAGGGGTGTCAGTTTTGATATAAAACAGATTACCTTTTCAATTAAAAGATATTATCAGAGATCCCCAAGGAAGATTTATTTTTCTTAAAGGTTTAATTGAAACTCAATTATTCACTTTTGGTTCATTGTATGCACCTAACCAAGACCAAATTTCTTTTAGAGGAAACGCTTTGGATAAATTTTATCAATTTCAAGAAGGTATCCAGATCTTGGGAGGAGATTTAAATTATGTTGTAGACCACAAGTTAGATAGAACCAAACTTAAAAAGGAAAAAAAATCCAAAAATAATTAGTCAGTTACAAAATTAGCACAGATTCTTGAGAATAATGATCTTATAGATATATGGAGAGTTCAGCATAGTACAGGGAAAAAAATCACCTCTTTTTCCCCTAAGCATAACATCTACACTAGAACTGATTATTTACTAACTTCAAATTCTTTATCTAACAAATTACTCAATTCTGAAATAGGTAATATTAACCTATCCGATCATGCTTGGGTCCAGTGTGAACTATCTATAAGTCAATCTTCCCCACAATTTAAATCTTGGTCATTAAATATGTCTCTGCTTTCAAACCCAATTGCAATTGCTGAAATAAATAAATTTATAGATGCAGCCATAATAGATAATGATACTGGAGATGTTACCCCAAATATCTTATGGGATACGATCAAAACTGTTACCAGAGGACACTTAATCTCACTCTCGGCTCACATTAACAAACAAAGAAATGCTATGAAACAGGATTTACAAAACAATATCAAACTCTTAGAGGATGCCCATAAAAAAACATGCAGTCAAAATCTATCAGAAATTCCTATCTCAACGCAAATTATTAGAAACACTAGGAATCAATAAAATTCAAAAAAACCTTCAATTTATTAAGCAGAACTATTGGATCAACTCGCCTAAATCTTTACGTCTTCTAGCTCACAAAATAAAGGGGAAAAAATGTTAAACCATATCAGTAAAGTAATTGACAACAAAGGTTTGAAATATACTACAACAAAGGAAATTTTAAAAATCTTTGAAACCTATTATTTCCAATTGTACTCATCTAAATCCCCGAATTTAGATCACATAATTTTTTTTTTTACAATCATGCAAAAATTTAAAAAAACTTGAGGATAATCACAAGAATCTACTGGATAAACCAATCACACAGCAAGAAGTATTAGAAACAATAAAATTGTTACAAAATAACAAAACGCCTGGTCCAGGTGGATACCCTGCTGAATATTATAAAACATTTGCAATGAAACTAAGCAAACCCCTATCAGAGGCATGCAACACAATTTTAGACCACGGAATAATGCCACCATCCTGGTCAAATGCAAACGTAACAGTCATTCCAAAACAAAACAAAGACAGCACTAACCCAAAATAATACAGACCTATATCGCTCCTAAACCAGGACTATAAAATCTTTACCACAATTATCACCAAAAGGATCAATTCATTTATTTCACAATACATTCACCCCGACCAGTCCGGTTTCATTCCAAATAGGGACATGATGAATAACATATACAAAACTCTAAATTTTATCTCATATTGCAAAACAAATAAAATAGAATCCGGTCTTTTGTCTCTAGACATAGAAAAGGCCTTTGATTCAATTGAACTACAATATCTCAAATTAACTTTGCAACAGATGAATTTTGGTATTAAATTTCTGAGGCTAATAGAAACTATATACTGCCATCCAACAGCTCAAATTAGAATTAATGGAGCTATTTCTAATAGAATCTCTATCCAAAGAGGCACAAAACAGGGGTGTCCATTATCCCCTATTTTTTTTGCCCTCTCTATTGAGCCTCTAGCAGAAAAAAATAGAGACGATATTGATATTAAAGGAATAACAACAGCCCTAAATAATTTCAAATTAAGTCTATTTGCTGATGACCTGCTTATTTACCTAACAGACCCAATCAATTCATTAAAGCCACTCCAAAAAGCATTAGAAGAATGTAGCCAAATTTCAGGTTTAACAGTTAATTATACCAAATCACAGCTACTACCAATATATATGCAAACCAATACATCTAATTGGATCAAAAAGAACTGTAAGTATCAATGGTCGTCTGACCAAATAACTTACCTAGGTATCAATATCCCCACTGACCTGAAAAATTTGCTGAAATTCAATCATACTGTTGCTTTTAATAAAATCAAAGAAAACTTAGATAAATGGAACAAACTCAACCCCTCATGGTTTGACAGATACAATATTATTAAAACTTTTGTACTACCTAAACTACTGGGGTTTTTTCATGCAATCCCATTATTGATCCCTCAAAAAATAATTAAAAATTGGCAGAGTATATTAAATAAATGTTTATGGAATGGGAAGAAACCTAGGATAGCCTTTAATATCCTTAGATTAAAATATACCAACGGGGGATTTAACTACCCAGATTTGAATACTTATCAAATCTCAATTAGGTTATTAAATATTGTACAAATTTTAAAATTTGCAGACTCCTCAGACTGGATTAAATCTATAAACCCCAACAAAGAATTACCAATAATTCAAAGCTCAATTTGGAATGGTAAAGAAAGTCAATTATCAGAAGTCAGTTTGGTGTAGTGGTTAAGAGCACAGGACTCTAATCTGGAGAGCCGGGTTTGATTCCCCACTCCTCCACTTGAAGCCAGCTGGGTGACCTTGGGCTAGTCACAGTTCTCTGGAGCTCTCTCAGCCCCACCCACCTCACAGGGTGTTTTGTTGTGGGGATAATAATGGCATACTTTGTAAACCACTCTGAGTGGGCATTAAGTTGTCCTGAAGGGTGGTATATAAATCGAATGTTATTATTATTATAACTAATCCTTTCTATTCTGCCATGCTGACAATCTGGAATCAATATAAAAAAAAGATTTTGCCCAACATCTCAAGATACTCTTTTTTTCTAGGTCAAAATTGGTTCCTGCCTGGGCAATCCAAAGCTTTTGCAAAAATTTTGCTACAAAATGACTTGACCCGGCTAATTGATATTTCCTCTACTAAAGGTATACTAGACAAGTCAGAATTAGAACAAAAGTTACAGCACGAACTACAATGGTTTATGTATTTCCAATTAGCACACATGATGAACCAAATTAAAGTAACACAAATTATCAATACGCCTCAGACAGATTTTGAAATTATTTTGGGCCAAACCAATCTTAATCAAAAAGGACTAATATCTAAACTGTATAAAGTTCTCTTGAACACATTTGAAATTAAACCTTTAAAATGCCAGCAGAACTGGCAATTAGACTGCAATACTGAAATTACTGTAGATCAATGGAAAACAATTTGGTCTTCCAATATATTGCAATCCCATATTATTCCAGTTAAAATTCAATCCTACAAAATTCTCCACCATTGTTATTTAACCCCCCCAAAACTTTCATTAATTTATCCAAAGCATTCTCCACTTTGTTGGAAAGGGTGTGGTGAAATTGGTACCTTTGCACACTGCTGGTGGGCCTGCCCTTACGTTGAGAAATTTTGGAAGGGAATTCTTCAAAGTATACAAGAGATCACAGGATATTTAATTCCTCTAGATCCAAAATTATTATTTTTTTAAATCAATGTGAGACCACAAATATCCCTAATATAAGGAAAGAGTTAATCTGCAATTTTTTGATGGCAGCCAAGTCATTATTAGCATCCCACTGGAAATCTCCTAAAACTCCCACTGTTGATAATTGGTTAGTTAAATTATGGGACTATTACACTCAGGACAAGATCTCAGAACTTATTAGTCAAACACAACTTTGCCCAAAAGAAACTAACTTTGTAACTAAATGGTTCCCATTTTTTGAATTCTTAATTGTTAATGATATACTTCCTCCTAAACATTTGTCATCTTTTTTTACTAATTACCCTAAATAATGTAAAGTTACTTAGCACTATAAGTTAACTAACTATTCAATACTATTGATACTGTATCATAGGATTCAATTCCTATGTGAAGGATGTTTTATGTTTGTATGTTGACCTGTTACATGTTGTTGTACTGAACTGTTAATTAAAATAAAGTTTGTTAAAAAAAATTTGGAGGGGGAGATATATTGTTCTTGTGATGGAGCCATAAGAGGTAAATGAAAGATTTCTGAGGGGAAAGTTTTCTGAGGAGAGAGGGAAATAAAAGCCATCTGAAGAGAGAGAGTATCCTAGGCAAAGGATATCATAGCCTACGATTATCAGGACTCCTGCTCTCCTTCTGCTCTCCCTGCCATGGCTCAGCAGGGAGGGATGGAATGGGGGAGGGGGGAAGAGTCATCGCAACAGTTCTGGTATAAACCTAGAAGTGATGTCACTGTGTTGGCATGATGCTTTAAGATTCCCTGCAAAACTCTACGGTAAACCATAAACTCTGGAAGATCCAAGATTGTCACACTGCTGCAGTGACCTCATTTCCAGATTTATGCCAAAAGTGATGCCATTAGTACAACATTATTTACTCCAATCCTCACTGCCTCCCTCTTCCAACAGTTGCTTTACAATGGCTGGCAATCCTAGTGTAGCCTGATGTGAAATCCGAAGCAAATCTACAGCCTTTGAAGAGCTGCAGCAGCACTAAGAGAGCCAGCCAAGTGGCACAAAAGTTTGAGAAACTTGCAGAGAGCCTCAGCAAAACAGTAAAAGACTATACCACCTCTGAGATTTATATATGTGCCTTGCTTTAATTACCCATCCCTCCTAGTTGAATAAAACCATTTGTATTTTAAGTTCTATCTGTGAAGGGTAAAATGTGATTAGAGGGTCTGGGAGGTTGTTTCAAAATTGTATTTTTGTCTACTTCTAATCCCCCCCCCGCCACTGCCCCATTAAGTAGTTAAAGTCAGTATGCTTGGGGCACCACTACTTTCTGATTTTTCACCTCCCTTCTGTTAACCAACTGAGTGCTGTAATATATTCCTTCAGCTGGGGTTGGTGGGAGAAAATGGGTTACAATTGGTTTTAGTGTATTTTAGTTTTTTATTCCTGGTAGTTGTATGCTGTTTTGGACAAACTTTTAACTACATAAAGCTAAACTGGAGCTTGCTCCAATCCATCCTCTCTATGCTTGTTGTTCTCCATCCCTTCCTTCAAGTTTTTACTTCCACTGCTCCTGGATCAGGTCCCTGTCTTTTTTGTTTATAAGAGTCTGCAATGTACCTGGCATAAAATACATAGCAATAATAATAAAAAAAATCTAAAGTGAAATTTGCCAAAGGCAAGTACACATGTTGAATGTATCTTTGCTAGTCTTGTTTGCCAGTGCATTCACTCCTAGAATCTATTTTTCTTACTGAGCATTTCTGTGACAAGAAAAATATACCCTAAGCTTGTTGTTCTGTAGCTCACAGGTGAAGGTGAAATCAACTTGAAATGAATGGGAGATGCTGTGAAAAGGAAACAATTTCACCAGCACAGGAAAAAAAAAATGTTAATAGTCCCCAGAAATCTTAGGAATGATAAATAGAACAGGAGACCAGATAAAGATATCAAGGAAAGAGTTTCTTTTTTCTTCTTTTTAAAAAAGCACATTCTTATCAACCACCCACCACATACTATAATTTAAAAGCTGTTGAGCACACACTGTTTCTTCTACAATTTTAAAATGTTACAGCATATAGACTAGAAATGCCCCAATTAGCTGTTGCAACTGAACCAAGAGAAGAACCACGGAATTCAGACATGTAATTGAAGTGCTCCCCAAAGTCCCTCAAAAAATCAAGGGCCAGATGATTGAGCAGAGCACAGGAAGCAAAAGCCTGGAAGTCAGAAAGAGAACCATAACATCACAAGTCTAATCTTCATTCTATCATTAGAAATGGCTGCTGAAAACAGAGAACATAGCCATCATCTTTATCGATTTTTCTTTCTTTCAGGCTTTGATATGGTGTGTCAAATGTAGCCATTTAGGTGGCAGGAGATTTCTCAAGACATCTGTGTTGTGTATTCTGCCGATGCAATTCAGTTATAAAGTGACAGTTACAGCTGGAGCGGTGATGATGCCTTAATATTACATGTGTACAACACAGCCTTTCCCCTCCCTTTTCTTAACTGCAGTGCACACCACATGCCCTGCTGCAGTCAAACAAGATTTTATATAAATTTTAAAAGAAGTCTTATAGGCTGTGGTCATTTCATACCTAATGAAAATTATATTGCTCCGTGGTACATCCCAGGGTTGGGTCACACTACAAGTGCTTCATGAACATAATGATTTTTCCTTAAAGGGTACACTTTCCCCTTCCTTCCTCACACAGAAGACTCTCTGACTGATCCTCTCTGGTCAGAAACAAGATGCCAACTCTCTTCACTCTTCAGTTTACTCCAACTGTCAACCCCTCAACATTCCATCACCAACTGCCATTTCAGGCTGGCCACCAAAGTGGGGGGGGACATCCCAATCATCCTCCCCTCTTTACTGTCCAGCAATCCCAGCATTTGAAGCCGAGTCCGTCACACCAGGGTTGCAGAGGCAGGCAATGGCAAACCACCTTTGTTAGTCTCTTGTCACACAAACCCTACCAGGGGTCATAAGTCAGCTGTGACCTGAAGGCACTCTCCACCACACAGTGTCAGTAGATCATGTAGCATTAAACCAAAAAAATTAGCTGTCTAGATAACACATACTACACATAGAGCTTAGTTGGTAAATCACTCCTGAGCGTACAGCACTTACTTGAGCAGTAGCATCAGCACACAGGCCAGTGAGACATAGCAATTGGAAAGCCTGGTAGAGATGTAGGCAGTGCTCCATAGAATAATAAGTGAAAGGAAAATAGGTGGAAAAAACATAGACAGACCCCTGCTTAATTATAGGTTTTGGCTTGCTCCACCAGATGACCCATGTTGACCAATAGAATCCCTTACTTCTGGGATCTTTCCAGGAGACTTAACCTCCTTGTTCTTTTTTCCCTCCCTCTAAAATCAATTAAGGATGTTCTCCTAGATGCACAACCTTGGGGAGATAACCAAGTGCTTCAGACTAGGTACATTTCATCATGAGAGATGAGCACTTAATGTTTAGGTTAACCCTTTGGTAGAATAGGGTTCTATGGCCTCTTATCAAGGCTATTTCAGGTTGGGGAAATGGTGCAGAGGGAAGTCTTGCTCCCTGAATCTAGTCCCTGCATGTCTCTAAGTGCGCAGCTTTCAGAATACAACTGTAACCCAACCCAACTCAAGAAAAAAAGCGTAGTTATGCCCTCAGAATGTGCATTAAGCCACCTTCTGTCATGCTTGTGTGTGAGGAGAGAGGTTCATCTCTCTTCCCCCCACCCTTCTTGCAATGAAAAATGGTGGTTTAAGACTAACTTTAGTTATCTGTGATATATGAATTCAGGTGTACTGCTTATTCAGCATTAAATTTCCTTCCACTAGGGAGCATCTCAAGCTACAATTAAACCTTGAAGCATCCTAGCTAGTTGCCAGGGATGGGGGTGGGTGGGGGTTAACCTGGATTAAGGTACACACTTGCATTTTTATGTCAAAGGTAATCAGAGACAGAGTTAGTCTTAAAGACATGCTGCAGCCTTATATTAAGAAAGATCATTGGCCTGTCAATATTAGTATTAGGTTAGATCAGCAGCTACTCCCTGGGTCCTAGGCTGTGGTCTCGTATCACCTTTCAACTGGAAATGCTGGGGGTTGAATGGGGGGGCGGTTTCCTTTGCATGCAAAGCAGACTGCTGTAACATTGAACTGGACTCCAATGGCTTTAAACCTCTGTGCTTCACTGTGCTGTCTGGGAAAGGGGAAGCGGGAGGAGCCAGGAACATTGAATTGGATATCCGAATGCCTAGGTAGTAGAGAAGGGCACGAACTGGAAAAAAGATGAACCATGCAGTTTGTGGTTCGTCGCATTTCACATACCATGAACCACGAACGTTCACGAACCTGCCCCGGTTCATGAACCGGTTCGTTTGGTTCATGAAAACGTCACATCCAGGTCAGCAAATCATCACTTCCGGGCCAGTAGAAGGCCAGTTCTGGGTCAGAAGAAGATCTGCAGTAAGTCTATCCACTGTTGCCTAGGAAACTGATAGATTGGTGCCAGGCTGTCTGCAGTGACGAACCAAAAAATGAACCAAACAAATCAGCCTAAAGTTTCTGGCGGTTCATCAGAAATGGGCTCTGATAAACCACCGGTTCGCAGACCATGAACCGGCCCAGTTTATCACGAACTTTGGTTCGTATTTTGGTTCGTGCCAATCACTACTAGGTAGTGATGCTGGAAATTTACAAAGATAAGAATTAGTGCTGCAGAATAACTACAAAATTAAGTTGAGAACCAAGTAGTCTCCAATTCAGATCTTAATTTCCCCCCACTCCCTAAGTGGCTATAGACAAGTCATAAACATTTCTCTACTTCAGCTCTTCACCCCCATTTGAAATATGGAGGATAACATGAGCCTTATAAAGGGCTGTAAGGATAACTAAGAGAATGTATGTAAAGTGCTCTGAAAACGTCAGGTACTATAACAATGCCAGGAGTATAATCCATTTGCCCTTTGCATCATCTCCAACCTTTCCTATGAGTGCTATTTCATGCATAGAAGCTTTCTGCTGTCGATTCCCTCCATCTGCCTTCTCTGATGAACTGCATTCACAGCACAATCATCATATTTAATAACAAGCATTATTATTAAAGACATTGAATTCATATAAGAAACACTGCATTCACTTAACATTTATCTGGTCCTTGAGGAGGTACTGTTTTTGTGTGATCATGGCAATTCAAAAAAGGGTCACTGTGTGATCACACAAATCACAGTGGGCGTGTGTACACTGCTCTCACAGAGGTTCTTGTTCATACAAACAAAACTTCTTAAGGTTTGCTAACAGCCACTGGTATTCCTGGAGGCAATCAAATAGAGCATTATCAACCAAGTTCTAAGATTCAAGGTATATAGTCATCTAGGATACAGCCACAGAAGGTTTTAAGGTGATTTGGCTTCCAGGGACAACAATTAAATGGCAGCATCATGAACACATACATCAGAATGTAAAGACCCTATTCAATCAATAATCTTGTTTGGCTCAGGCCTTGACTGTGTCTCTAACACTCATTTTTACAACAGCATTAGCAAGCTGCTCCTATGAGTTTCTGCCCATTCCCTACAGCCTCTGTAACTGAGTCCTGCTCCTTAAAGGACTGTGTAGTGCTGCCAGCAAAAAGTTCTTTGTTGAAAACGGGAACTTTGTTGACTTGTAATGCTTGATTTCACTATGAGGCAAACACTCTGGCCTGGGGCTGCCAGGTCTTTCAGATTAATGAGAAACCTCCTACTGGCAGCCATCTTCAACCACCACTGCTCTGCGGGCTGGGGCGGGAGGTATAGGAGGGAAGGCACTAGTAATTCACCCCAAACTTCATGGTTAAATCACAGAGTTTTTGATTAATGCTAGAGCATTGACCTACACAGTGACATCACTTCCAGGTTGCACCATAAGTAACATCCATGCATCACCCAGTGATGTCACAACCTCCCTCTCCATACCACTATGTCTCCTGCGGGCTGCCACCCTTGAGCTGGTAACTGTACTCTGGTCCTATAAGTTCTTCTGTAGCTTAGCTTCTACTGTTTTTCACTCCCATCCACTTTCCATGCCAATGCTGTGCCAGGCTGTACGTTCTCTCTCTCTCTCTCTGGCAGATTATGACTCACCAATTTATTATGGTTTATATGCAGGGTAGAATAAGTGACCTTTATCTGGGCAATTTTTATGCCATTAAGTCATGTACAAGACTTAAATTGCAGAGTAACCATTATATTCATTATTACAATGGAAAAAAACAGAGGAGGACTAAAAACCAACCCTTGGAAGCATTTCTAAATAAATCCTGCTATAAGTGGGCTAAAATCCATTTTGTTTCCTCTTATCCTTTCCATTTGAGGACCCTTTCCAGTCAATTTATCAGAATAGATCTGTGGTCATCTGTGCAATTGTAATAGAGTTACACACTTCTAAATAAATTGAAATCAATTGTCTCAATCTATTGAACAGGTAAGTCATGAAATCTTTGTCTTCTCATTAACCAAATTGTTGAATTATCACTTTCATTTTGCCTTTGCCACATCTTCAAGCCCCTTGGTCTCAGAGTCAGGCTGCTTCCACATACAAAAGACTAATATTAGTTTACAGTGTGCATTTAGACATTATCTCAATATTCAATATTGCTTCAATATTCCATGTTCCTAAAAAAGAATATTTGCTAACAAAAGCAGATCTTAAAAAACTACATAATAAAATGAAAATTCTTTTTTTATACCTTGTATGGTTCTTTTCAGAGGCCACTTACTTTAACTTTCACTTCTTTGTATCCATTTAATACTTCATTTGATTGTCGTTTTGAACATGTTTTCAGAAAATTGCAGAAATTGTTTTTTTCTCTTCCTTAGAATCTCTCCTTTTCTGTTTTTGCTTTATTCGTCTGTCAGTTGTCTTGATTTAGTCATATATGTTTAGAATTTGAAAACGACAGCATGCATTACCATTGATTAGACAAAGAAGCTGTAGTGAATATAGGGTTGTTTGATCAAGAATTTTTAGTTTCATCATCTAGTTAAACATAAAAGAAAGCCTAGCCAACCATTTAAATAGTATGACAGAAGACTAAATAATTGACTGCATCTAAAGAGCAAATATTATACTATATGAGTAGTATTTTTAAATGTAACATTACCAGATTTTTTCCATACCTCTATTTCTGACAATGTTTCTTGATCCATGAGTTGTATTAGAATCTTCCTTCAACATAACATTTTCTGGCTGCAGTACTACTAAAGATGGGGGTAAGGTTGCCATGTGTGTGAAGTGCCATCAAGTCAGAGCTATCCATAGGGTTTTCAAGGCAAGTGACAAAGAAAGGTGGGTTGCCATTGCCTGTCCCTTCATAGAAATCCTGGACTTTCTTGGTGATCTTCCATCCAAATACTAACCTGGGCTGACCCTGCTTAGTTTATGCAATCAAATGAGATTGGGTGAGCCTAGGTTACCCCATATGACTTTATTATCTGGGTTTTCTTTGAATACTTCGTATGTAACCAGGTGCCAATTTGTGCCATTAGCTGGCTTGGATTCCTGGCTTTCATTTAAAACAAACAAACAACAAAAAGAAAACACAAACCTTTATTAATCCATGCAAAGAAGGAAAAGTGTAAGCAGTACTCTACCTAATTGTTTTATGACAAACAAGCTCATTCCTATCTTCCATTGTTCAACCCAATAAGAAAAATTATAGTGATAATTGACATGCTTGCTACATCTGCAGCTTTTCCTGCAGAATGGGAAGGAAGTATGAGCAAATCTTAGCATGAAGAAATGGTCAGGTACAAAGATGCAGGCTCATATTTTTTCTCTATCTTTGTAATATAGGAGCTGACAGGACTTACTGAGTTGCTTAAATAACAAACAATTTGCCTAAACATGCAAGGCAGGCTGCCTGTATTTGGGGAACTGGAGTATGGCAGCCATTGACAGTGCTCCACTGTTCTTTACTATTTTAAAGATACAGGAACCTTTTTATTTAATGTAGATTCATTCATTCATTCAATAATCCATCTTTCTCACAGAAAGTCATGGCAGATTACAATGTGCAAGTGAATGCAATCAGCAAGATGGGACATCTGCTAAACTATGCCATAGGGTTTGGACTACAGAAATCTGAACAGAGCTGAAACAAAGGCATCAGACTTGTAATATACTGTACCAAGCGATTTTATCCTTAGGGACTTGATTATTGCCATTTTCTTTTCTGACATGATGTTGTAACAATTGCATGGCAAGCACCAGCTCAACAGTTTCTCTTCCTAGGAAATCTCCACATGTTTAGTTTCTGCCTGCTATATAGGCAGGAAACGCCAACCAACCATTTTCTTATTGGCCTTTCTGTCGCTGGTAGAATAGATGGCATGTATATCATCTTTTTTACCATATATGAAATTTCAGTCAGTGGCAATCATTCCTTCTGCAAACAGACAATGGCTTGTTAGACTGAAGCTTCAAGACATCTTATTGATGAGGAAGAAACAGAGCACATTTAAACGTTGGATGAAAAATATCTACCTGTCCGCTAATAAAGCATTTTGAAATGACTAACATTTCATTTTCATGTATTTTTCCCCATATAGTTTCACAAAGAATTTTATGGGAAAGGTCCTAATGAAAATGTGATAAAGAACAGGACACTGTTATCTAAAATATTTCATATTGGGCTAGCCGGAGAGATTAATGTACCCGCCAACAGCTAATGTATTACTCTTTGTAGCTTGCCTGAAATGAAACGTCATGTACCCCAAACTTATTCTTTATTGCTTTTAATTTGTACCTATCTTTGGAGGGAACAGAGAATCAGTGTCATTCCATTAGGCCTCATTTTTTTGTTTTATGAGTGTAGTTCCTAAACACTGTCATTTCATGTTAAATGGCAGTCAACAGATAAGTCCAATTATATCTCTGGGGAATGTGGAATTAATGCCACAAGAAGTGATGAAAAGTTACAGTTAAGCTCATCCTGAAAGTAAAAATGGGAGAGTAGCAGAATGTTCAATAAAAGAAACAAGAATTCGACTAAATAAAAATCAGCATTATTCACCTAGAATAAATGTACAGTTTGTTGTTCCCCAGGGATATGGGCTCCAGCTAACAGGTCCTTCCTATGAACATGGATTTCAGCAGCTGTTTTTCCTGTGAGTACACAAATGAATAATGGGAGGCTACATGGAGTAAGCTGCTGTAGGGAAGTTACAAAGAAAGCAAAATATTGAACCACGGCTGCTGATAGAAATACTGTTATCAGAAAGCAATACTCTGCATGAGTCCTTAGAGCTGGAATATGGTTTTTTTTTCTCAGTTGAAGGTTATGAGGATGGGGGGACTGGTAAAGGCCAAAAACAAAAATAATGGTGGATAATCAGCAAAGCTACATCTGGTACATTTACTAGTCCTTTGGACATCGATGCCAAAGTGCAAGGATTCCTTCTCAACTGTCAATTTGCTGCCTTAAGCATATGTGAACAGGATATGTTCTGCGAAACAATCCTAACAGAAAGAGCGGGGGTTCCGTTAGTCCAAAAATCCCAAAAGAAATACCCTGGGAACCCAGAAATCACACTACAAGGTGTACAAAATAATATTACTATAATCAGTGCAATCAAAGTACATGCAATCAATATAATGCAATTAATATAATACAATGAATAAATATATAAATATATACACAATCCAGTTGTATGTCCAATTATCAATCAAAGCAAAGTCCTTCCAGTGAACCATCCAATAGTATAGTATACAGTCCTGGGTATATAGAACGAAATGGATTTGATATTGTGAGTATGTATTTTGAATACTATGTACTTTTGAAATAATGTATCATAAAAAATATGGTTTATAGTGGCATTTGATACTTGTATCATTGCAGTATACATATTGGCTGAGTGTAATCATTGGCTGTGAAGAAGAACTGCCGAAACGAGCTGTGTAGGAAGCTGGCGGGCT
Organism: Eublepharis macularius; assembly: GCF_028583425.1. Lineage (NCBI taxonomy): Eukaryota > Metazoa > Chordata > Lepidosauria > Squamata > Eublepharidae > Eublepharis > Eublepharis macularius. The sequence continues at coordinate 78,447,094 of NC_072796.1, read as the reverse complement.
CATTGCCAACCTCCTGGTGATTCCCAGCCATTTGTGCCATTGTGCTTTGGAATATTTTGGGTCAGTTGGAAACAGTGAAATATCTGTCTGCTGACTTTTTGCCACATCGGCTATTGAGCTTTTACTGTACCAACCATTGATGTCTTGGAATCTTATCAGGATACCACCATGGACTGATATACTATTGGATGGTTCACTGGAAGGACTTTGCTTTGATTGATAATTGGACATACAACTGGATTGTGTATATATTTATATATTTATTCATTGTATTATATTAATTGCATTATATTGATTGCATGTGCTTTGATTGCACTGATTATAGTAATATTATTTTGTACACCTTGTAGTGTGATTTCTGGGTTCCAAGGGTATTTTCTGAGAAAACCAAGATAAAATTTTTCTGAGAATACCGAGATAAAACCAAGACTGGAGGGGGAAGAAAAGGAGCCATTGTAATACTGAAGGCAGTCGGCTGTTGGGAAGCCTGGTGAGACAACACCGTGGAGTCTGGCCGGTGAGGAGCCGCTGGAAGCCCAGGGACTTGGAAATAGGAGGACCAAAGGCTTCGTGCCATTCGGAGATGCTTGTGCAGGCTAGGCTTGTCCCGGAATCACAGAACGTCCGAAAAACAACCGAGGACAGCAGACCTTTCCCAGAGGTAAAGGCGGAATCCATTGGAGCCCTCTGGAGAGTGCTGGAGGCCTCCAACGAATTGTTTGAGGGCACAGCCCTCTAGAGAACATCAGAGGCCCCAGAGAGGGCTGAAAGTGGTCGAGGGACTCCAAGGTTGCTTGAGAAATACTCAAGGACCTTGAAAATCAGTGTCAGAACCATCTGAAAACATTGAGGTACCTGGCTGGTACTGGAGGCATCAGACGGTGCCCCTCCTTCTGGAAAGAGCTCTGTGGGTGAAGAACATCTCAAGATGCTCTCGGGGACTGACCGAGCCTGTAAATACTATCAAGACCTTCTGTCTCCTGGACTTACAGTACACCAGGCAACCTGGAAGTAAACCTTGGAACATCAAGGGTTTTGGAGTTGCTGGTTTTCTGGAACCTGCTTGATCTATTTTGACATTTAATATTTAATATTATTAATATAATGCTAATATGAGAATACGCCCAGGGATGCCTGCAAGCTAGAGAGGGATCTGATGAATTGATTGATTGATTGCTCCCTGAAATTTGAGAATTATATTAACTGCACTGCCCTGTTAGTTTGTGGCCTTAAAATAGAGAATTTCCAAAATTGCGGCTTTAAAAGGAAATTTTCCTGAAAAAATGATAAATTAATATATAGAAAATAAAATAAAAATAAATTTTGTTGCTTCAAACTGGAGAATCTTAATGTTAAATGTTTAATACCAAATTGGGGATTAATCAGATTGAGAGGGGGGTGGGGTAATTGAGTTAATTTGAATTGACTGTGGCTATTTTGTGGCTATTTTTACTGCACATAACATATTGTTGGATCAGAGCTGATGTCATTCCTGGCTGCTGGTGGGACATTGCTGTAGTTTGATGGTGGATGCAGAGAGGGTGGCGGGTATGGAGCCAGGGATCCCAGTCCTCTGGGGACGAGGGAGATATGGCAGTGGGATGCAGTCTAAGAAGAGAAGAGACTGATTCATGTCTTGTATGATGATGCAAAGAGAGAGAGGACTCAAAAGGAAGGACTAAAGAAAATTGTGGAATCTTTCTACAAACAATTGTATGGGGAAATGGAAATATCAAGAGAAGATCAAAAATAATATTTACAAAAGCAAGATCTTCCCAAGCTATCTCAGGAAAGTAAGAGATGTCTTACAGTGCAATCCTAAACAGAGTTACTCCAGTCTAAGCCCATTAACTTGACAGAGGCCATACAAAAGCAAAAGACTGGGAAAGCTCCTGGTCCTGATGGGCTACCAGCAGAATACTATAAAGCTTTAGAAGATATTATTCTTTTACCTTACAAGAATATGATCACTACAGTGCTGGAAGAAGCGGTTCTACCTGAATCTTGGATGAAGGCTACTATCTCATTGATCCATAAAGAAGAAATGGATCCAAAGGAAATTAAGAATTATCGACCTATCTCTCTTCTTAATTGTGACTACAAAATATTTGCTTCAATACTAGCTACGAGATTGAAAGTAGTATTAGTAGATATGATACGTCAAGATGAAGCTGGATTTCTCCCAAAAAGACAATTGAGAAATAATGTTAGAACTGCTTTAAATCTTCTAGAATCCTATGAAGCACATCCTGAAAAACCTATGGCAATAGTATTCTTGGATGCTGAAAAGGCTTTTGATAATGTTAGTTGGCAATTTTTTATTGAGCAGAAATGGATTTTGGGACGAACTTTATAGAAGTGATTGAAGGTATATATAAGAAGCAGAAAGCAAAAATAGTTATCAATGATGATCTGACAGACACCATTTTGATAGAAAAAGGGACAAGACAGGGCTGTCCTCTTTCACCATTGATATTTATCTTAACTTTGGAAGTATTGACAAGAGCCATTAGAAAAGATCCTATAATTAAAGGTACATCAATTAAGGGACATAAATATAAATTGCAAGTGTTTGCCGATGATCTATTTATTTTAGAAGATCCCATGGACTCAATAGAACAATTAATATATTAAATCAAAGAATATGGATCCATGGCTGGGATGAAAGTCAACTATCATAAGACAAGAGTGAATACCAAAAATATGACACCAGCTCAAAAAACAGAATTAATTAATTTGACAAGATTTCAATTAGAGAAGAGAATATCTGGGAGTATACTTAACTTCAAAGTGCAGCTCTTTGATGAAAAATAATTACTTGAAACTGCTCCAAGAGATTAAGAAAGATTTAGCGACATAGGGAGGACTTCATCTATTGCTGATGGGAAGGATTGCAGCTATCAAAATGAATATACTGCCACGTATTATATTTCTATACGACGAGGATGATCAGGGGTCTGGACGAGGGGTCTGGACGAGCGACAAGGATGATCAGGGGTCTGGAGAATGAGCCCTACGAGGAAAGGCTGAGGGTCTTGGGAATGTTTAGTTTGGAGAAAAGGAGATTGAGGGGGGACATGATTGCTCTCTTTAAGTATTTGAAAGGCTATCATTTGGAGGAGGGCAGAGAGCTGTTCCAGTTGGCGGTAGAGGGTAGGACCTGAAACAATGGGCTTAAATTATATGCACAAAGGTACCGGCTGGATATTAGGAAGAACTTTTTCATGGTCAGAATAGTTCAAAAGTGGAATCAGCTGCTTAGGGAGGTGGTGAGCTCCCCTTCACTGACAGTTTTCAAGAAGAGGCTAGATGAATATTTGTCAGAGATGCTTTAGGCTGATCCTGCACTGGGCAGGATGTTGGACTAGATGGTCTGTATGGCCCCTTCTAATTCTATGATTCTATGATTCTATGATTCTATATCAGATTGTTCCCATTGGCATTAATCAATCCTTTTTTGAAGAATTAAACAAATCAATATCAAAATTCATCTGGCAAGGAAAAAGCCAAGAATTAAACTGAAAGCACTACAAGATTTTAAAGAAAATGCTGGCTTCGCTCTACTGGATTGGAAAACATATTATAGAGTGTGTTGTTTGGTCTGGATGAGAGAGTGGATCTTACTTGAAAATCAAAGACATTTGGCTCTTGAAGGACATGACTTAAAGTTAGGCTGGCATGCCTTTGTATGATATGGGAAAGTAACTGGACATAAATACTTTAAAAATCAATTGATAAGAAAGTCTCTTTTATCAGTATGGGAAAAAATTGTGCCACTAATATACTCAAAAACACCATAATGGGTCTCACCCCTGGAAGCTTTTTAACAGCCAAATTTATTTTCAGCAGATAAAATCTTCAGATACAAAGATTTGTGGGATGATAAAGGATCTCTAAAAATGAAGGAGGAATTGCTGAGACAAGGCATCAACTTAGATTGGTGGTCAAGAGCCCAAATTGAATCTAGATATCTTAAAGCTAAAAAAATGGTTGGTTTTTATTTAGAACAAACTACTTTTGAAAAATTATGTACCTCTGATGAAAAGTTGATTTTAAAAAATGTATGAATTTTTAATGCAAATGCAAATGAAAAATAAAGTGGTAACAGAATGCATGACTAAATGGTCACAAAATTTAGGCTATAATATCAATTCAGCAAAATGGAGTAAACTGTGGAAAGTAAATACTAAAATAACGAAATTGGCTACTTTTAAAGAGAACTTGTATAAGATGTTTTACAGATGGTACCTAACACCAGATAGATTGGTTAAAATGTACAAGAATATGTCTAATAGATGTTGGAAAAGTGGAAAACATACAGGAACATTTTGTCACATGTGGCGGGCTTGTCAAGATATACATAAATTTGGGGTAATGGTGCATACAATGATCCAAACAATTCTACAGATGCCAGTACTTTTTAAACCTGAGTTGTTTTTGTTGAATTGCATTCCAGATGAATTTAGTAATGACCAGAAATATTTCATAATACATGCAGTAATGGCAGCTAGAATTCTATTAGCATATTATTGGAAACGTTAAATAATGCCTACTCAAGAAGAACTAGCAGCGAAAATTATGGAGAGTGCAGAAATGGACAAATTGACCTCAATATTTAAAGGGCAAATGGAAGAGGACTTTGCTGGGCCCTGGACTTCATTCTATGATTGGGCTAAAGATAAGCACAAAGATTTGAGTATATTAAGAATATAAAGGCTCGAATACAATTTGTGTCAATCATCAGTCTACCTATTTGTAATATCAAATGATATGTTATGTTGTAAGCAGACTACTTAGCGTGTTTGTTGATTTCCCCCTCCTATCCCCCCTTTCCCCTTCCCATGCCCCCCTGTCCTGACCTTGGTAAAATTCAATAATATATAAAAGAAGAAAAAAAGAGAGGGGTGGGGTTATTGAGTTAATTTGAATTGACTGTGGCTATTCTGTGGCTATTTTTACTGCACCGAACATATTGTTGGATCAGAGCTGATGTCATTCCTGGCTGCTGGTGGAACATTGCTGTAGAATGATGATGGACACAGAGAGGATTGAGGGTATGGAGCCAGGGATCCCAGTCCTCTGGGGATAAGGGAGATATGGCAGTGGGATGCAGTCTAAGAGGAGAAGGTCATGGAGATACAAAAAGGCTCAATGCTCTTCTAACCTGCATCCCATCCTGAGACACGCTGGTATTGGAGCTAGGAAAATAACCCCCCCTTCGACACTTGTTGTGCAATGCCTGGTCCATAAATAATAAAACTAAAACACTGCAAGATATTTTTGCAGCAAATAATATGGACCTAGTATGCGTGACCAAGACATGGGTGAGGGAAGGCGAAATGGTTGCCTTGGGAGGACTGACCCCCCCCCCCAGGGTACTTGATCCTCCATCAGTCCTAAACAGGAGGCTGCGGGAGAGAGGTGGCAATCCTGAATTGAGAGTCTTTCTCCTTCAGGTCACTCCTTGCCCTTGAGATCTCTGGCATTGATTGTGTAGGCCCAGTGGAGCACAAAGGAAACTTTGGCTGTCTGGTGTACCGATCACCTAGCGCACCAGCAGATATCCTGTCACACCTGCTAGAGGTGGTGGCGGGGTGGACCCTGGAGTACTCCAGGCTGGTAGTGCTGGGCGATTTCAATGTCCATGTTGATGATGCTACCACTGTGCAGGCTGTGGACCTGGTGTTCACCATGACAGCACTGGGACTCTCCCAATTTGTATCGCCCCCTACACATAAAGCAGGCCACACACTGGATTTGATCTTCGGGATGGGGATAAATGTGGTTCTGGAAGCGGTAGAACCAGTGCCAAAGTCAGACCACTTGATCCTGAAGGCTCAGCTGGATATGCCAACCCTCCCCTCGCAAAGATGGTGAGCTAATTTATGCTCACCTGCAGAGACTTATGGATCTGATTGGTTTTCAAAATGCTCTGCGGGATCCGATGCTCCATGGAAGCTTGTTGGATAAGCTGGTGGAGGACGGGTAGGTCCGACTCTCCGAAGCCATCGATGAAATCGCTCCCAGTTGCCCTCTTCACTCCCGTGTCCATTGAGCTCCTTGGTATACAGAGGAGCTGTGTCGGAAGAAGTGGGAGTTAAGATGGCTTGAGTGAGTATGGCGGTGATCTCGGAACAAGGAGGCAAGGGCATCTTATAGGATATTTATTAATAAGACTTTCTGAATATAGACTGATAAGATTTTGGCTTGGCTGGGTTTTTCTATTCTGCCTTCTTAAGACTATGGAACACTGCTGGCCGTGGTACACTTGCTTGCGTAATTCTCATTTTTGGTAGCGTCCTCTCTGAGCCTTAGGGAATGCATGGTCTGTCTCCTCTTTCCCTGTGACTGTTTAAGTAATTTCTAATGCTCTTAGAACCTTTGGGAGTAGCCTGAGGGAATACCCTTATTTGTATGGGGCCTATTGTTTCCTCCTCTTCATCTGAAAGCTCCCCTTCCTTGGTTTCTGAGGGTGGCTCCAAGAGTTCTGATTCAGATTGAGGATCCCTGCGGACCCAAGTTTCCTCCCTTCTCTTTCTTTTGGTTTTTGGAGAAGCAGAGAGTTTCTCAGACCATTTGCTCCTACTGGGGTCTGGAATTTGGTTCCCCCTTTGGGAAGCTGAGTCCTGCCCCTTGATCTCCTTAATAGCCTCTTTAAATTCCTTCTTTATTTCTGCCCTGAGCCATGCCAGCAGGTTAGACTTCACATCTTGGCCTGAGAAATCTATCTCACTGGTTTCCTGACCCTCGCCACTAGGGAACTGTAGTGACTGTGTAGAAGTGGGTGAGTTTGGTAGATCTAGGTTGCAAATCGTTCTGGACTTGTCCAGTCAAGCCTTGGCTGCTATTCCCACCCAAATGGTTTTCCCACATAAAGAAAAGGGGGGAAAGGAAAGGAGGGAAAGGCAAATAAAGAGGGGAAGGGGATTTTAGAGGTGACTATACTGGCAGTGCAAGGTTTGAGGCCTCCCAGTGGTTACTGTTCCACTCTGGGTATGCCTCTACTCATGAGTAGTCCCCTAATTTACTGGTGCCTCTGATGAAGTCACTTAACAGGGTTCTCTGTTGTTACTGCTGCTGAAGGTTGAGCTCCCAGTGGCTGTGTAGCCTCAGCATCGCTCATGTCTGGGACTGAGGACTTTACTGCTCCTTCACGCCAGCAGGGTAAAGGGCCCTCTCCTTCAGAGATTAGAGGTACCCTGCAGTAGTCCTCACAGAAGTCAGGTACTAGGGAGGCTAGGAATGTCAGTTCTGCCACTCGCTTTGAGCTCTTTTGTGCGCTGAAAGGGGGGGAGGACAAGCCCTTCCTTCCCCCCAGTAAGCTATCTGCTCTTCTTTGTGCTGTTTGCTCTTTGTCATCCAGGATCTTTGCTCTCTGGAGCAAAGCAATTCAACACCCTACTCTGAGCAGGGCCAGAAAAAACTGGCAAGCCAGGGATGAGCCCCTTCCCTCTGGTATCAATTGATTCGACCAGCCCCGCCTAAGAGAGGAGGAGTTACTTCTCACTAGTCATGGACCAGCAATGATGTCACCAAGTCTCAAGAAGTACCTTTTCAGGAATAGGAAACTTCAGCCTGAGAATTAAACTAGGCACAAAAGTCCATCTTGTTCAAATATAGAGGACATACTTATGAATTAATATGGGGCTAAACTGGACCCTAAACAACAAGGGGTACTGAAAGTTATGTAGTGGGTACACATTGTGATATACATGTTGTCCATCCACTCATAACTTACTTATTTATTGATAATCTTGTATTGAGTTATTAGTGTTGTGGCTTAGAGCCAAGAGATATTAGCCGTTTTTCAGTCATAGATTTCTCATTCTGATTAGGTTCTGTGATTATTATTGTTGTGCTGCTACATGCTAATGACATTAGGGACAAGGTGTAGACGTATCTGTGTCAACAACTGTCAGGATAAGCAGATAAAATGACTACATTAAAGTACTATCAAATAAATGTAACATCCAACTAAAATATGAAAGGGAAAATGGTAACAAAGTCCTGGTTTCATTGGTGTGTAGCAGCACTATTATAGTCACTGGACCCCATCAGAAGGGGAGAGGCCATGCCCAGTGTTGTGAGTCTAACTCCAGGCATACTTAGAAATTAAAACTTAATAATAGCCTCCCCCTAAAAATATATATATTCTTCTGGATCAAAGGCACTGATTCACAGAGGTTTAAAATGCTGGAGACAAAAAAAAGCCTTTTCAAATGAGAGGATTAAGAAGGATGCTGGGTGTCTCTTTGGAAGACAGCAGAAAGAAATGATTTTGCACTGTGCTTCATCTTGAATTGCTGAGAAAAAAATAGAACTTTACAAATGCAATGCATATTCTCAAAATGAATGAATGAGTTTAAGAAGTAGCAGCCTGTTGACATTAGCAGGCAAGATTGAGAGGAGTGATTTCAAGAAAGAGCTTTTGCGTGAACAAAATACCCATTGTATGCTGAGGTTACTCTTTTAACACCAGAGCAGGGATGAGCAGTTTGTCTTTTGTTCTTTATCCTCAAAACCTGAATACTTGCTTGTATCATGCTCAACGCTGAATTAATTATTGATGAATGCATTAGGGCAAAGGTTGTCAGGCCATTTGAATAGACGAAGCTTCCTTATATTGAGTCAGAACACAGGTCCATCTAGCTCACTGCTTTCTACTCTGACTGACAGTAGTTCTGTATGGGTCTTAAGCAGAGAAGGGTCTTTCCCCAAACCTGCTGCCTGAGATTTTTTCAAGAGACGTGATTGAACCGGAGTCTTTTTGCATGAGAAAGAGTGTTCTTATCTCAAACTCTTTTACTGGTTCAATAGAATCATTGTATATTGCTTTGAGTCTCCTCAACACAGAACTAGAAAAGTGTAAATATAAATAAATAAACATGCTACATTCAGTCACAGACTGACCATCTCAGAAGCTTATCAGGGAAGATAATGGCAAAATGTTTCATTGGAAAACCCATTATTGTATTGTAAGGATAGGGTCTCAGATGCTTAGCTAATGAGTTAGGGACCATATATTTCATCATTATACATCATTACCTTACATGTTATCTGTTGCTTTAAATATTTACTCCTATGTACCACCTGTGCTCCATGTTGTCTAATGTCAGTCCTAGAATTGATTATGTTCTGTTTCAGTATTTTTTCTACTCTGTATTGGATTCTTGCTAATGCTAATCTCTTTTGCTAATGTCTTTTAAACTTGTATCAAGGGATGTGCAGGGGTTTCCCACTCTGGGTTTACCCAAAGTATGAAAACAATCCGGAATACCCCCAAACCCACTTTGAGATTCAGGTATTTAAACCACTTCAGTATGCTCCATAAAGATTTGGAGCATATTGAAGTGAAAGAGCTGGGGGAAGCTTTGTCCTGGCCCAGCCAACCCTTGCTCCAGCTGACTGGTGGAGCCTGCTAGTCAGCTGGAGCAACGGGCAAACTTAAAACACCCTTTGTGCCACTCTCAAGCAGCATGGAGGGTGCTTTAAAATTTAACTCCCCACTCCGTTGCTCCAGCAACAGGCAATCTTCAAGTGCCCTCTGCACTGCTCAAGATCTCCCCCTCATGGACTGGCTGAAGCACAGAAAGGGCCCTTTCCTTGCTGCTTTCAAGTGGCAGGGAAAGAGCCCTTTAAACTTCAGCTGGCCCACAGGGGGATCCTCCTCCACTAGTCAGCTGGAACTAGCCATGGGTTTGAAAGGCCCCAAAGCTTTACAAATTTATTTATTGGGGTATTTATCCCAAACTGGAAACCTGAATCGCACATGCCTACTTGTATCTATTTATTCTATGGCATTGTTTATGGAAATGTCCTTGATACTGATTGTACTAACCTCATACTGTGTAATCTGCCTTGAGTCTCAGTGAGAAAGGTGAACTATAAATGACATAAATAAAATAAATAAATAAAATTATCCACTACTAATCATTCCCAGCAATGTTCACCCACAGTACTGGATATATTTGAGGGTATTCAGTTCCCCTCACTTTCAGAATAACTTCAAGGTTTGTTTGTGGTCAACACAAATAGTTTGGGCATCCCATAAGATGACCAAAAATGTGATCCAACACAGCAGGTATATCAATTTGGAAAATACTCCCTAAAGACAGAAAGCCTGAAAAGTTTGACATGGGGATGATTGAAAACAACTTCTGTACTGTCGCTACACTTGACACCAAATCCCCCTACAGTCATTTTCTGGTTGGACTTAGAAACGTTACCTTTTGTCATTCTTAGTTCCTCATCTATAAAATAGGAATTGTGATAATTGACAATTACAATAAATTCTTAACATGTATATAGTGCTAATTTACAGTTTTTCCAAAATTTTACAACAAAAATTCTCACCAGATGCTTAAACTGGGTTCAGAAGAAGGAAGAGGCACTAGAGATCATATTGCAAATTTACTGGAACACACCAGAGAATTTCAGAAGAAAACCAGTTTGTGTTTTACATATTTCAGCAAAGCTTTCAGCTGTGAGGAACATGAGAAGCTATGGATGGTTTTAGAAGAAATAGGTGTGCTACAACATCTGATAATTTTGATGTGTGGCCTGTACGCTGGACAAGAGGCTACTGTTAGGACAGAATATATGGAAACAAAACGGTTTTCAAATGACAAAGGCATCAGGCAAGAATTTATTGCATCTCCCCATCTGTTCAGCCTAAATGCAGAGCATATCACACTGCAAACTGGATTAGATTTAGACAAAGGTATAGTAAGCATTGGCAGAAGGAATATTAACAGTCTGAGATATGCTGATGACACATTACTGACAGAAAATAATAAAGACAAAATAGTAAAGACAAAACAAATACTTGTGAAAGTTAAAAGAGAAAGTACCAAAGCAAGATTACAGCTGAACATTAAGAAGACAAAGGCAATGTCTACTTATGAATTACACAACTTTAAGGTTAACATGCAAGAAGTACATGTAACATGTGAACAGGACTTAACTCTATTAACCACCCATGACAATTTAGCTGTTGTGCAGCTCATGGCCTGATTTTAAGTGACTATTTGGTTTTATATTTTTAAAATAGATTTGATTGTGGTTTTTAATTGATATTTTGCAAGCTGCCAGACCTCTAGTTGGGAGAATATATTTGAATATATGATTAAGTAAATATTTGTGTGTGTGTGTGTGTATTGTTCAGAGAATAGTCTGAGGGGATTTTCATATATGATGTTTTTCCTGCAGAGGGCTACAAAAAGGCATCTTGCTACATGTAAGTTTGCTAACTGTCACAACTCTTGTGCTATCACAGATTCCCCTGCCCCACTAGTTCCCCAGATGCCTTGCCTATGGACTGTCTCACCCTCTAAAAGAACTAAAATGAGAGTCCTACTTGCTCCAAGGAGGGTCAGAGGTTTGGCAGTTGGACTGGGATGAGGATGGGCTAGCTCTTCTCTCCCAGCTGTGAAGCTACTAAAAAAGAGGTAAGATCTCTGGGTTGTGAAGTGCAGAACAATCATTTGCTTTCCGTCAGTGTGTGTCCTGGGAATTGAGTGATCTGTATCCTTCCACTCCACCAAGTATGAAGCATTTTTTCAGCTCCCAGAGCCTTCCTTTGAGTTCCCAACTAGAGATGGGCACGATCGGAATCACGATGTGAAAAAAACCCCGATAATGGTGTTTGTGCCAACGGGACTCAGCTAATCGGTTCCGTCCACGGTGACTGATCCAGCATTCGGGGGGGGGGGCTTGATCAGGGGGGCCATCATGATCTAATTGGAGAGCCAGACACTCAGGCACCAATAATCTATTCCCCTAGCAACGGAGCCAGGGGAATGCCTGAGCTGTGTTTGCCCTCCTTCTGTCACCCTGGACAACTGAATGGAAGCCCAGCTTTCCTTGATTAACAGGCTTCCTTCCAACCATGGAGCAGCAACCCAGGGGAGGGAGGGGGAAGGGGTGTTCTGAAGCCATGGGCGCAAAGGTTTTTTGCTTTTTTTAAAAAATGGGGCTTTGTAGGAGGAATGGGTGTTTTTCTGTCTGTCATTCTCTGTTTTTAACCTGCTTTTAAAACACTGTATTTGGTGGGAAAACCTCATTCACGGTTCTGTGTGTGTGTTTAAAATATGCTTTTTGAAGACTGGCTGCTTGCTTTTAAAATCAGGTGGGGAGGAATGGAGGATTCTGTCCCTGCTTTTTTTTAAAAGCTGGCTGAAACATGTTGACGGGGTGTCTCTATTTGGAAAGGCAGGGATAGATTTCCCCCCCCCTCATCTCTAAGTGTGTGTGTGTGAATCAGGGCTGGATCGATGGGGGGGGCAGGGGGGTAGACTGCCCCCATCGCCGCCAAAGAGGGGGCACCGGGAGCAGTTGCCAGCCGCAGGAGCGCACCTGGGGAAAGTTGAATGGTGCGGGCGGCCTCCCAGCCACCCGCGCTGCCTTTTGCCTTTCCTGCAGGACAAGGGGCAGCTGATTTGTGGGAAAAGCAAAAGGCAGTGCAGGTGGCTGGGAGGCCGCCCGCGCCGTTCGTCTTTCCCCAGGACAAGGGGTGCGTGGGCAAGCCAGCCGCCCCTTGTCCTGGGGAAAAGAAAAAGGCAGCGCGGGTGGCTGGGAGGCCGCCCACGCCGTTTGTCTTTCCCCAGGACAAGGGGCGCATGGGCAAGCTGGCCGCCACTTGTCCTGGGGAAAGGCAAAAGGCAGCGCAGGTGGCTGGGAGGCCACCAGTGCCATTCACCTTTCCCCAGGACAAGGGGCGTGCGGGCAAGCTGGCCGCCCCTTGTCTTGTGGAAAGGCAAAAGGCAGCGCGGGAGGCTGGGAGGCCGCCTGTGCCGTTCGCCTTTCCCCAGGACAAGGGGCACTCGGGCAAGCCAGCCGCTCCTTGCCTTGCGGGGCAGGTGAATGGCGCGGGCAGCCTCTGAGCCACTCGCGCTGCCACCAGCTCCGCAGCGCACCACGACTGCTGGCTTGCTGCATAGGTGGGGGGGGCGACTCAGGAGCGCGTGCGTGCAAGAGCCTGACTACGGTTCCCCTGGGCGCTGGCAACCGTAGATCCGGCCCTGGTGTGAATGTCCCCTCCCTGAGGGGAGGCGGCTCATTGCCGGGTTAAAAACTCCCCCCCGCACTAATTGTGTGTGTGTGTGTGTGTGTGTGTGCGTGTGTGTGTGTGTGAATGTCCCCTCCCTCCCTGAGGGGAGGTGGCTCATCGCTGCCTCCCTGTGCCCGCCGGGCCTGGTGGCTGCTGCCACCAACCACTGTTCCTATATTGCTGGAAACAGCTGGGTGCCTCCTGCTTTGGCCTCCCCGATTCCCGATTCTGGATCGGAAACGGGACTTGATCGGTTAGAATCGGTGACCTGGGTTCGGCAGCGGCCCGGATCCACGAATGTCTTGATCGATATTTTTGGGGGGATCGTGCCCACCTCTATTCCCAACCCACCTTGAGCTATAATTTTTAAGTAGTTGTACATACTTCATGCATGAAACATCCTCAAAGGAATATATGTATTCATGTAGTATATATTAATGCAATGCTATTCAAGTTTAACTTTTTTACATCTGATACTACTTCATTTTGTTTGTTTGCAAGTAGTGTCAGAGTTGCAGAAGGGCTAAACATAGTATTCTACTGCAGCTGTTTCATGAAGAGCCCTGCTCTTATTAGAAGGATTGTATTACCTGGTGAAGTCAAAGGGAGGCAGCGAAGTGGCATTCACTCTGCTACATGCAGGCTCTACAACCAGAAAATGTTGGCATTTCCTAACAATACAATCATATAACAAATGTTCCCTCTAAGGTATGCAGTGTTGTGAGCCAAAAATTTAGTTTGTGAGCTGAAACTTGCATAAAAATTTATTTTGTGAGCTGACTTGCATAAAAGTTTTGAGAGTGCCTTTTTAAAAAATGCAGTTCACATACATACAAACATACAAAAATACAAACAAACGTTTGACTATCACATAAATCAGTTTTTAGAAGCTTATCATCACAACCTTAACAAAATCTGAAAATTAAGGTTTAGGATTAGCAGTGGGTCACACTGAGTCTAGGCACCCTGTCCTACCTATGTTGTGTGTATTTTATTGATATTGAGCCAAAGGAGTCTGGAGCAGAGGGGAGTCTGGGAAGAAAGCTATGCATGTGAAAAAATGAACCAAGCCAAATAGGGCTGAGAAAGAAAGACATGTAGGGGAAGGGGGTGAAAGATTATAAAATACAGAACAAATGTCTTTCCTGGCAGCAGAGTTGAGAGGGGATATGGGTGAGTCAAAGAGAATAGAGACGCTGCCTCTGAATGGGATCCAAACTGTAGTAGAGCAAGAAGGAAAGGGGCAGGGAGCCAAGATCCATAGCAAAGGGCCCAAGGATGATGCATCTGATGGGCTTTGAAGCCCAACCATCCTTGGCCCCTTCCCTTGCTCACCTGGGATTATTCCCCCTATCCCAGCCCCCTCCCTCCACCATTGCTACCAGAGGAGAAACAAAGGAGAGTGGGTCTGTTTCGTATTTCACATGCCTTCCTTCTCCCAGAATGCTCGACTTTTAGGGCAACCCTCCTCAACCCAAACTCAGGGGTGTTTTGTTAGTGAGGCAGCTCCTGAGATTTCATGTTATGAAGAACAAAGGAAAGGAGGGAGAAAGAGATGGAGAGCTTGCTTTGTGCTTGTAACAAGCCACAAAAGGTGCATTTTTACTTAAATTTAAACAAAGGTGTCAGTTTTATGCAGGTAAAAAAAGGAGGGGGGGAGGAAATTGCTCAGAGAAATGCCCTGACGCTCAAACTCAAAGGTGGTAGAAGAAGAATTTCTTCTACATTAGCGGGAGACTATGGTTGCCAGCATCTAGGTGGTGGCTGGAGACTCCCAGAATTACAACTGATCTCCAGGCAACAGAGATCAGTTTCCCCGGATGAAATAGCTGCTTTGGGCTCTATAGCATTATACCCTGCAAAGGTCCCTCCCCTCCTCAAACCCTGCCTTCTCCAGGCTTCACATCCTAAATCTCCAGGAATTTCACAACCTGGAGCTGGCAACCATAAAGGGGAGGGATGAATGTTGGGGAGAAAACAACTGCTTTGCATGCAGATGTCCCACACAGGTCCACACCAAGCCTACCTGGGTGCACTCTTGTGCCATCCTTTGCCCACAGGCCGTCAGCAGCATGGCCCAGGCCTGCCTGGGCGCAATCCTGTGCCATCCTTTGCCTGAGGGCCCTCAGAGACACAGCGCAGGCCTGCCAGGGGGCAATCTAGCACCATCCTACACCTGAGGGCCCTCAGAGGCGTGGCCCAGGCCTGACCTGGCACAATCCTGTGACATCCTTCACCTCAGGGCCCTCAGAGACACAGCCCAGGCCTGCCCAGGCACAATCCTGTGCCATCCTTCACCAGAGACCCCTCAGAGGCACAGCCCAGGCCTGCCAGGGGGCAATCCAGCACCATCCTACGCCCGAGGGCCCTCAGAGGTGTGGCCCAGGCCTGCCCAGGCACAATTCTCTGCCATTCTTCACCTGAGGGCCCACAGAGGCGCAGCCCAGGCCTGCCCAGGCACAATCCTGTGCCATCTTTAGCCCAAGAGCCCTCAGAGGTGCAGCCCATGCCTGGCCAGGCACAATCCTGTGCCATCCGTCCCCTATGGGCCCTCAGCGGCGCAGGTCAAGCCTGCCCTGGCACAATCCTGCCTCATCCTTACCTTTCAGAAAGAGCCAGCTGAGCAGGAAGGCGAGGCCACTGGAGAGGAATCTCCTCTGCGCTCCAGAAGGAATCTTGTGTGCCAAGAGATGAGATTTCCTGTGTGATTGCACATGAGCGCACTGTACAGGAAACACTGCATGTAACTAACAATGCAATCATACAACTAACAATGCAGTCATAAACAGAGTTAAACCCTTCTAGGCTCATTGACTTCTCTGAACTTAGGATATAAGACTGTTTAGGATTACACCCTTTCATTTACGTACACGTGTGCCACCAGTGACCATCTTCCCCCTCCAAGAAGGCCTGTTACACTGCTAATGGCTATGAATTTTTGCTTTAAGCACAAATTAATACTCATGTGGGATCTGTTCATGGACATTCACATGTGCTGTGTAACAGCATAAAAAAGGTTAATATTTAGAGAGGAATAACACTGATGTTATTAAAAGATTTTCTTATAAAAATTATTCAAAAATGAGATCTATTGTAAAATGTAAGGATTAATTTATTAATCAGAGCTTTCTGAACTCTTGCATTAAGCAGCTTTGTTATGCTAATTCCCTTATAAATGAATAATGGACTTATCCTCCCATTATTGCCTATCATTTAAAAAGACCCCATTAGAAAATGAAGATGTCCTTTTCGCTTGCAAATTATTATACATTTTAAGGACATGGGTTTGTTTTAAAATGAATACTAGAAAATACTCCCTCCCCCCCTCCCCATCATTCGTATTCATCAATCATTGTTTCAATCAGAT
Organism: Eublepharis macularius; assembly: GCF_028583425.1. NCBI lineage: Eukaryota > Metazoa > Chordata > Lepidosauria > Squamata > Eublepharidae > Eublepharis > Eublepharis macularius. The sequence continues at coordinate 78,430,679 of NC_072796.1, read as the reverse complement.
TTGTCTGATCATGAGCATTTTATCGGATACAAGCCTTCTATGAAAATGAAACACAAGGGAGGAAAGAACTGTATCTTTCTTGTAAGTTCTCTTTAAACTATATTCTGCTGAGACAGACATACAAAGGTGGCAAAAAGATTGACAGAATCCCTTGGTTCAAAGACTCAGTGTACCAATACGTACACACTTAGTGTGACACTCACCAAGCTTCATCAGATCTTGGTTACAACACAAGACTCAATACTGGCATCTCTGCGAGCTTATGCAAGCATTGCTGCCAACACTGAGAACTCTGGAATGGTGACTAGAAAGTCACTCGTATGCTCAAAAGCACTTTTTCTTATGCCTTCATACATTTCAGGGTTCAGCCCTTGCATTGAAAGGAAGTTCTAAATAAAAATCTCATCAAACCTATGATAGCCAACGCCAATGTTATCCTTCTGGGGTGAGACAGTATTCCACAAGCCTGTCTCCAGTGCTTATGTAACTCTCATGCAAACTTACACTTTTATACAAACCTTAGGTTATATTTCATTATCCTTAAGAAGAATTAGGCCCTCTCTTTATCTACTGCCCTATAGAAATCATGGACATTCTCTTCAGATAAAGAAGCTGGAGTACATGAAAATAGAAACCACTGCCCATAAGAATTAGGTTAAATAAATACCAGATTGTTTCTTCATTTGGATATATCTATACCACAGAGAAAGTATATCTATACCACTGTCTTAAAATGATTCAGTCATCATTTCTTCTTTTGTGACTGGGAATTAGGTCTCTGACAGAAAACTGTCATTGTTTGCAACAAACAAAAAATCTTGTGGAGGGCATCATGAAAACCATTGCAAATGTTTACCGTAATTGTTATAATGTGGCTCTCCCAGCGCGGCAGAATGCAGCTCAAGCTGGGAGCCGTCCTTTGCGGCCCCGCCCTGGAGGAAAGGAGACAGGCTCCCTTCCCAGGCATCCTGGGCTTAGCTGGGGGGTGGAGCCAAGAGCCTGATCCAGGCGGCTCCACTCACTCCAGCTGCAGTCTCTTCGAGCGCTCGGTGAAACAAGAACTCTTTGCTCTGCCTTCCTTTGAGTGGTGAAGCTGAAGGGAGGAATGTGTGCTGAACAAGCATCGATGAGTGGAGGCAGTTGGAAAGCGGCGATAGCAGTCAGCTCTTGGAGGCTGTCGGAGGCGACTGGCGGCTGCAGCGCACAATACAGGCCAGGGCTTCAGGGCCTGTTGGGGCTAGAGTAATTGAGCAGTTTAATTGAGCAGGCTGGTGGGGCACTGGGGGGGCAGGCAGCTAGGCTGTATTGGAGGGACTTTGGCCCAACTTGGGTGTGGTCGCTCCCCTTAATAGTTGTCTTGGAGAGAGTGGGTGGTGAGAGCCCTCTCCCCCCCCACTCACACATAAACCACTCTTCCTGCCATAAGCTTGTTCGTTTCCATTTAGCCTCCCCCCACCCCCGGCAAGAAGTAAAATAAAGTAACTTAAAAAACAGAGCCGGTGTTCTTCACTTTGGCTTACTGGTAAAGCGGCACCTAAGCCTATATTCTTGTGGGCCATAAAAGAGGGCCGGTCTCTGCCTGACAGCCATTCTGTTAGCAGGCAGATTTGCTCAGGGCTGTGCTCAGCGCCATCTTTTGGTGGAGAATTACTGGTGGTCTGTCTCTGCCTGACAACCATTCTGTTGGCAGGCAGATTTGCTCAGGGCTGTGCTCGGCGCCATCTTGTGGTGGAGAATTACTGGTGGCCTGTTTCTGCCTGACAGCCATTGTGTTGGCAGGCAGATTTGCTCAGGACTGTGCCCGGCACCATCTTGTGTGGCAGCTTGGTACTGCTCCTGGCAATTGCTACTTTTGCTGGGGCTTAGTGCTACCTGTCAGGGCTAGCGTCAACAGTTGGTTAAGGGGTAAAGCTGTGAGCCAGTCCAACACATTATTAACGGCTGCTGTGTCGTCATTTGGGAATGTTTATGCCGCCCAGAAAAGGGGGTGGCCCATCAATGGGGAAGTGGCCTGTAAACGGCCAGTGCTGCGGAACCCTACTCGGGCTCTGTCTCCCTCAGACGAGGATGATGGCCCAGGCAGGCAGGAACTTATGGAGCGCATTGTTGCTCTTGAGAGGGCTAGGAGTGGTACAGCATCAGCTATTGCACCTGTTCAGCCACGCAAGGGTGCTAAAAGAATTACAATTGCTGCTTTCAATAAGGATTTTGCCTCTTGTCTTTCTGCCCTGGAGGGAGTATCAGGAGTGGTGGCAAGTGATGAAGGCAGCAGCCAGGACCATTCAACATCAACTGAGAGTGTGGCTGACATTGACCAGGAATGGTCAGCTGACAGTGGGCAAGTTGCCATAGCAGTGGAACGACCCATGCCTGACGGTACAGATCCTTTGCCCAAGCAGAGTGCCACTTGGCCCTGGGGCTCATTGGGGCAGGTAGCTGCTACCGGCGCTCCTGCATCTTCTGTTTTGGAGACATATCCCATGCTTGGTTGGCCTTCTGCAGGCCCAACTATTTGGCCTAGTTATGCCAGACGCTCCTTGCACCTCCAGCAGGTGCAAGTACTGCCTGTATTGGGCTGTGCTACCAGTTGGGATGGATAGGCCTTCCCTCTGTCTGTGACTGGGTGGCCTTTTGGTTATGGCAAGCAGATGGGCCTGGCCCCTTATGGACCCCAGGGATATGGCATGGTTCCTTATAGGACACTTCCCCCGGGAGATATGGCATTGCCTGTGGGGGAGGGGAGAATATACAAAGGGTTAGTACATGGATGACTTTACCCTTCTCTTCAGGGAAGAAGGATATAGATGATCTGTATGATAGGGATAAGGAGAAGATCCGCTGTAGGCAGATTGTCAGGAACTGGACTCATTGGTTGTCTGGGTTCCTGGTTTATGCAGGGGTATTGGCTAGGGCACAGCCAGGTAGGGCTCTCCCCCTTTTCTAATACATGAATATTATATACAGGGGGTACATGGACTTTGAAGGGGTGGCTTGGTTGATACAGCTGTGGGTGCAGGTCATGGCCCTTGCCAAGTCCAACCTCAGAAATAGGAGTGAGAGTGGTCATATGATTATTCTGCCCTCTCAGGGTTCAGGTTCCCGCACTTCTGCGGGGCAGCAGGTTTAAATACGGCTGCTTTGTTGGGACTTCACGTCCGAGGAACTTTGCAACAAAAAAAAGTGGGCAACTATATGCATGACTGCCCTGCATGCATGGGAACCCACCCATAATCTGCCTGCCCCAAAGGAAGACAGGGTGGGAAATGCTTTGGGGGCAGTGGTGGCCAACAAGGGCCTGGCAAAGGGGCCCAGCCCAGTAAAGCTGAGGGTACTTGAACGGTTTCTTCAGGTCTCCCCAAGGTGCAGGGTGCTGACTATTCGTCCATGGTTTAGATGACTTTTTGATGTCTGGGCCAGCTGGCATGGGGCAGTGTGCCAGGCTTTTGGCAGGGGTCATGGAGTGTTCAGAGGAACTGAGGGTTCCTTTAGCTCATGAGAAAACCAAGAGACCATTTGTTGTCATAGCGTTCTTGGGAATAGAACTGGGCACAGTACAACAGACCTTAAGGTTGCCCTTAGAGACGGTGGTAGATCTTGGGCTCGATTGGAGGGCTGCTTCAGTGGAGCCTAGATATCTCTCCTTGAGTTGCGGCAATTAGTTGGCCATTTAAACTTTGCCTGTAAGGCAGTTGCGCCTGGGAGGGCTTTCCTCAGGTAGCGGTGTGATGCTATGAGGGCCTTACGGTTGCCCCATCAGCATTTAAGAATTAATAAGGGCATGCAGGATGACCTTTTGGTGTGGAAGGAATTCCTTTACACCTCTAATGAGGTGACTTTTTGGAGGGAGGAGTCGAACTTCAAGTCACCCCTGATGCCTCCTGGTCTACAGGCTTTGGAGTCTTTTTTAGGGGGCATTAAAATGCCAAGTGACCCGAGGCAGCCCATCTCCCCGTCAGTGCTGAGGGGGCTGGTGACCACGTGGGCAGAAGTCTGCTCATCCGTGTTTGAACGGAAGCTTTTTTACGCTGCTGCCTTAACGGCATTTTTTGGGGCCCTCCAAGTAAGTGAGCTGGTGGCCTCATCGCGTACAGACGCGTCTGGACAGGCCTTGAAGGCCCAGGACATTAAATTTGTGGGGGACAAAGTCTCCATTGGGATTAGAAGGTCCAAGACAGACCAGCGGCAGCAGGGGACCACCTTGCTTTTGGGCCCCTGCTCTGAGCAGGAGCTGTGCCCTGTTAAGGCCCTCAGGGAATATGTCATGCTTCGTGGGGATGCCCAAGGGGTGTTATTCCGCCACGAAGATCAGGCCCCACTGACTAATATCAGTTTTGGGCGGTGACAGAGAGGGCACTTATGAAAATTGGCTTGTCGGGGGTCAAATTCGGAACCCACTCCTTCCGGATTGGAGCGGCCTCCACAGCAGCTGCTATGGGATACCCTCAGCAGGTGATTCAGAGAGTGGGTAGGTGGCGGTCAAGGGCAGTGCTAAATGGAAAACTCCTTGTTCTTTCCTCAGGTGCCGTGTCGGGCCAGGAGAGGAAAAGAATCCTGATTTGTGGCCACAGCATAGTGTTCTGGGCAGCCAATCAAGCCAAAAGAACACAGTTTGGATCCCAGTTGGGCCTGAGCGCTGTGGCCATGGTGGATTGGCAGGGCAGGCATGGTCTCAGATGGCCTGGGCTGCTGCCTCTCCTGTTTAGGGGACGGAAAGGTCCTCCCCCACACATAGTGGTCATTAACCTGGGTGGTAATGACCTTGGTCTGGTACAGGGCAAGGCCCTGTCGTTGCAGGTAGCTGAGGACCTTGAATACATAAGCAGCCGATGGCCGGGTGTGCTTATCGTATGGTCAGAGATGCTACAACGACGGGTATGGTGGGAGGCCTTTCACACCAGGGCATTAGAGAGGGCCCGACACAAGGCTAACCACGCCATTAAGAGGTCTTTGGGGCAAGGCTTGGGTATTTATTGCCACACCCCAAGATTAGGGCCGAATTTGCCCACCTCTACAGAGGAGATGGTATCCATCTGTCACCTGAGGGCAATGATATATTCCTAGATGACCTACGGCAAGGGCTTCGGGTCTAGGCCACCTGTGGGGCATGAGGGTCTAAGCAGAGGCTTGACCCTTGCGGTGGCAGGAGATTTTGGGAATAGGGTGCGGGCCGGTGAGCTCCTGTGGCATTCCCCAAGGTTGGGGAACAGGGTCTGTCATTAGGGCGGTATGCTTGGGCGGCTACCGTCAGGGAGGGCAGACGCCTGAGTGGATCCCCAGGAACAAGGCCTAACCTCATGCTTGGGCGGCTGGGGCGCAACAGGTGCTTGAGTGGGGATCCTATGGCCTAGCTGGCCGGGTTGCAGCCATTCCTGAGATGGCCTACACCCGGGGCATTGGGGCTCGCCCAGACAGGCAAGGCGGTGGTCAGTGTGCTGACCCCAGGGCTTGACCTGTACCGCTTAGTTAGCTCTTGCCGTGCATTACCTTTATGGTCATTTTAATAAACGGCCCTTTATTCCAAGTCTGTGTCTGTCTCTTCCTTCCGGCTGGGGTTGCAATGAATACTGTACTGCTATTGCCTGGTAATCTTGTAAATCGTGCTGGTTTTAGTGGCCATTAATATTTAACTCCATGCTCTCTGGAAGTCATGATTGCCACCTTGCATTTGGACTCTTGAAAAATGGTACAGGGAGGAGGGAGGATCCCCCCTCCTTGGTCTGAAGCAGGATCAAGCTCCTGTGGAATTTTTAAAGCAAGAGGATTCCTGGAGTAAAGTGGCTGCAGTGTCCATGGCATGTCCTTATATCATCTAATTGTGCCTGAAGAGTGTCAGTTCTGACAACAGTTTGAAATTCATAAGACCAGTTTGCATTTGCTAACAATTACCATGCTTGCACTCGTGGGTTTGTGCTCATACCAAAGCAATATTGTTACGAGCCATGTTTGGGCTGTGTACATTGAACCAGCTTGTTATGACTTAACCCATTATGGCCTCTTTAAAATTGATACAAAAATTGTTATGGATGTTGCAAATCTATATTCCTGCATTGATTGCTAGTTAACAAAAATGTTGCCCCTGCATGAGTATTGCTTGGGGTCAAATCCACTGGCAGATATCAGGTGGGGAACGCTTAGCCATTAGATGAAATTATTCTCATGATTTTTGTAGATTCTCTGTTGAGCTTGCTGATATTATTTATGATTCTGCTGTAGATATGTCAGCTGATTTTGTTTTCTGTTTTTTAATTTGCTATTTCTATTGATTGTATTGTGCTTATTTTATTGGAGGGTACAATTTTATTGATTTTATTGCTCTGAGCCTTTTCATGATTTTATTGCTTGCAGCTGATTTTATTGCTTGAAGCCTGATTCTAGAGCAGATTTGTCCCTAACAGGTCCTGCCAGACCAACTTCATCTCCTTCTATGACCAAGTGACAGGAGTACTGGATTATGGAGATGCTGTTGATGTAGTTAATCTCGATTTCAGTAAAGCTTTTGAAAAGCTTCCTCATGATTTTCTGATGGGTAAACTGGAGGGCTGTGGACTGAACTCTAGGATGGTTAGATGGGTAGGGAACTGGTTGGATAACCACTCCCAAAGAGTCGTCATCAATGGTATCACATATGATTGGCGTGAGTGCCACAGGGCTTGGTTCTGGGCCCAGTGCACTTCAGTATTTTTATAAATGACCTGGACAAGGGTGTGAAGGGATTACTCATTAAATTTGCAGATGACACCACTGGGAGGAGTAGCAAGCACCCTTGAAGACAGGGATAGAATTCAAGGAGATCTGAAGACACTGGAAAAGTGGGCACACTTGAATAAGATGGAATTTAACAAGGATAAGTTCCATGTTCTGTACCTGGGTAACAAAAATGGAAAGCATGTGTACTAGATGGGGGATACACTTCTGGGTAATAGTGTATGTGAGTAAGTTCTTGGGATACAAGTGGCTGGGAAGCTAAATATGACCCATCAGTGTGGTGCAGCAGCAAAAAAGGCATATGCAACCTTGGGGTGTATCAACAAAGGCATAACATTCAAATCACAGGATGTCGTTGTTCCCCTATATACTGCATTGGTCAGGTCTCACATGGAATATTGTGTTTAGTTCTGGGGGGGCTCACTTCAAAAAGGATGTGGACAAATTAGAATAGGAACAGAAGAGAGCAACCAGAATGATCAGGAGCCTGGAGTCCAAGCCCTATGAGGAAAGACTTCGAGCGGGACCACAAGTGACGCCTGACACAGGTTGGACACTAGTCAGCTTCCCTCAAGTTTTGATGGGAAATGTAGGCATCCTGGTCTTGCAGCTTGACTCTCTGACTGCTGTCCAATGGACTTTTCAATTGTCACTTGTCCAACATTCCGCCAAGCTGCCTACATTTCCCATGAAAACTTGAGGGAAGCTGGCAAGTGTCCAACCTGTGTCAGGCGTCACTTGTGGTCCCGCTCTGAGAGCCAAGCTGCAAGAGGTGAAATACATGAAGAAGAGCACGTGGAGTTGCAATGTTAGTTGGAAAGCTGAGTTTTAAAAGAGATTGGAAGGCTTTGTTAATTTCCCCTCTCTACAGAGCCAGGGAGATGGCTGCTGAGAGGATTTGTTAATTTCCTCTTTGCCTCTCAAAGGCTCTGTCAGTTTCACCTCCCTTTCTAAGAGGCAAAAGGGAAATAAACAAACCTTCTGAGCAGTGATCTTCCTAGCTCTGTAGAGGAGGGAAATTGACAAAGCCTTCCAATCGCTTTTAAAACTCAGCTTCCTGGCGAACATTGTGAGTCCCTTCACGTGCTCCTCCTCATGTAATTCGTCTCTTGTTGCTTAGCTCTCAGGGACTTGGGAATGTTCAGGTTAAAAAAGAGGAGGTTGAGGGGAAACATGATTGCTCTCTTTAAGTATTTAAAAAGCTGTCCCTCAGAGGAGGAAAGGAAACTATTTCTGTTGGCAACAGAGAATATGACAAGCAATAATGGATTTAAACTACAAGAGGGCAGGTACTGGCTGGACTTTAGAAAAACTTCTTCATGTTAAGAGTAATTCTGCAGTGGAATTGGCTGCCTAGGGATGTGGTGGGTTCCCCCTCAATGGCAGTCTTCAAGGAATAACTGGATGAATATTTGTCAGAGATGCTTTAGGCTGTCCCTGCATTGGGCAGAGGGTTGGACTAGATGGTCTGTAAAATCTCTTCTAACTCTACGATTCTATTACTGTGGTTTGTTTTTAGTTTATCACTGTTCAGGATTTATGTTGGGGGGGGCTTGTAAGAATAATGATTGGAAAGTATCTGTTAGGGTTTGTTTACATTTTAATTAAATAAATAAATTAGCAACCATGAATCAGCCCATATCTTTGACATAGAACCAGTAGACTGCCTAAAGCTGAGCATCCACAGCAGATAACTACTATAACTCACATTCCAGCCCTACAAGAAACATTCAGAGTTCTAACATGTATTGATTTTCCACCATCATTTTGTGCTTTAGTAAATCGAAATATATGTGTAGCTCTATGCATTTGAAGGGTGACAGCTTTTGTTTTATTTTGCTTTGTGCCAAGTTGCATTTCCACCTACAGGACACTGGCACCATTCAAGTGTCTGACCTTTTTCTGGCTGACACAGCAGACAACTATTTAAGCTGGCAAAGCAATAAAGGAAGCAAGGAAAATAAAATTGCATTCACGGTCTGTTTTGCAAGAGTTCAAGCTCAACTAGTATTTTACTCTGGCCAAAAATGACTTCTTCTGATAAATGAAGCTGTAGCAGCCTTCACCAATTTTAAGGTTTTTGCCATAAGATGTAAAAGCACACTGTTTTTTAATACTACCCATATTTCCCTGATTATGGAAAATGGCTGACCTATATTGTACTTTAAGGCTTTCTCTCACATAGTGTGTCTCCTTTTGATTTCTCCTGCTGGAGTGAAATCGCAGTATTTTACAAGACACAAGACAGCATAATCATCATGCTATGAAAACAGTTCATTTGTCGAGACACGGATGAAAGATGAGATGGACAAACATGGGAAAGGAAAGATTCTTGGCACACATTAGTAGTGTCAGCTGCTAACTGCTATTCCATTCATAAATGAATTTTCAACAACACTGAATTCTTTTTATTAAGTAATGCTGTCAAAGGTTTCTTGAGAGTGTGAAAGGTGCTTTTTAAATAAATGTGTTCATTTTGGCCTATCTTGTGGTTGTAAATCAGACACTCTATTAAATTTTATCCACTACCTGCTGGAAAGTGCCAACTAAAGATTAATCTTCACTCCCAATCTGTTTTGTCTTCTGTCACACACTATGTTTTTAATAAGGAAATCTATTTCCTAAGCAGCATTCTGAAAATACATCTTAATGCCAAGCACTACCCTTCACAGCTCAAAATCTTTAGTTAGCAAATGCTATAGCCAAAGTACTACAAAGTTTAAACCAGTTTCTGCTGAAATATCTTGAACGAAGTGTGCAGCTGCTTGTCTTTTATCAGGAACTAGTTATTTTCAACATATCACACCTGCTCTATGGCTCTAAGTATTTTCTTCCATGTTGAATTCAAGTTGCTGGATACCTATGAAACCTTTCATGACCAGGGGCCCATATGAGCCCCTTGCATTCAACTGACCACTGCTGTCTCAGCATTCCTTCGCATAGAAAGATTAACTCCACCTACTAGTAGAACTATCTTTCAGATGTTCCAACCTTATGGAATAGGAATATAGAGGGATCTTTATTGAATTTCAGAAGACAAGATGGAGGGGTGCGAGTAATTAAAAACAAAACACGTTTCTTTCCAGTTGTTATGTCCTTGTTTCCCACCCAATTTGGATTAATTTTTTTATGGTTGTTGTCATGATGCCACATTTCAGACATCTTGGGAGAAAGGATCACAGTTTTATATTCAATTAAATTCTTGTTTCGCAGTGCAAGAGACTCGACAGCCCAAGAAGGCAGGCAGCACTACACAGTGAATTTTGTTTGGCACCTCAATTAAGGCAGCAGAACTAAACAGCAAGCAGAGGGGGGCTTTTGTCATCCCAGGAAAGCAGGCAGAAGGTCACAAAACAGGTACTGTTAGCATTCCCCCACTCACCCCTGCAACATGACTGGTAGTAGGGCAAAGAGAGGAGAATTGATATTTGAGGACTGCAGGGAAACAATCCTCCTCCACAAAACCCCCATCTTTGCTAATTGTGCATCCAAGATACAATATGTAGAAATCACTGGAATAAGAGTCTATGCATTGACTAGCAAAACTCAGTGTGCATGAAGTTCAATTGCACTCAGAACAAATTAGCTTTTTGTGTGCACTGCAACAAAACAAGAGTGATGGGTCAGGCAAACTGTCATAGAAATTGAGTGTCTCTATCACATATACACATAGATGGAAAACTTGTGTCTACTACAACAAAAGGGAAAGGCATGTTGAGAAAACTCACCCACCAATGATCAGAAATAGTTTGTAAGAATAGAACAGATTCAAGCAAAGAAAGAACATGAAAGAGGGATGTTTGTACAGATTCAAGAAAACATCCTGAAGCCATTGAACCAATAATGTGATTAGTAGAAGGAAACAATGGGGAAGGGAAGATCAGTTGACAGAATTTGCCTGCTGTGTTTGACTGTGACTATTAGAAGTGGTTTTTAATAGAGATCCCATTCCTCCAGTGGAGACAGGGGATTCTCCATCTCCCAATGCATCTCACCTGGCTGGCTGGGGGGAAAGGTATGGGGAACAGGGCTGGTGTTGTACAAATTAGGTACCTTGAATGTCCCTCTGGCCAATCTTGATAAGAGACACAGACGCATGGAGTTCTGTAGAGGAAGCAATCTAAAATTGTATATTAAACAATGAAGGAGCAATTACACTGGGAATAGAAGGTCTCCTCGTGTCCAAAGCTCATCAGAGCTACAATAGCAGTACAAAGGTCCACGAGGGCAGGGCGGGCACAGGATGTGAGGGTTTCCCGCACAACAAGCCCCAGGATTCCCTGTCCAGCAAGGGATAGATCGTAATAGATGCCTATTCTGTCACCAAAGCGGACATTGGAGATGAAATTGCCCAAATCGGCAACAACAAGCCTTCCCACCACCCCCACCCCCATATCCACTCTCACCAGAGGCCCCGGGCATTCCAAAATTATCAACCAAATTTTCAACCCAACTCAGCGCCGGCTGGCCAGCAAGCGCAAATGCCACTTATGAGTCAGAACAATGCATAAGGGTGTCAGGGGCGAGGATTGACAGACATCCCACTCGCTGAGCCCTGGATAACTGAGAGTGGGAAATATGGATTTTTCATCTTTAATTGATTCAGGTGCCACTTTTTCTTCCCTACCAGTAGCACCGCCGGGTATTGGGGAATCAGAGGAAATGACATTGGTGATAGGAGTTACAGGAGTGCCGGTAACACAAAGATTTTTGCAGGAATGTGAGGTTTCTGTAGACGGTCACCAACTGACCCATTCTTTTTTACTCACCCCGGAATGCCCAATAGCACTTTTGGGAAGAGATCTACTTTGTAAATTGGGAGCTAACTTAGAATTCACAGAGCAAGGAGTAACTCTCTACCTACTAATAAGAGAAGCACCACATTATTTAGCAGCATTGCAGGCAGCTGCAAATTAATCACCGCAAGAGGAAGGAACTCCCCTGCAGGGGGTGAACCCATTAGTGTGGGCAGAAGAGGGAAACCCAGGCTTGGCAAAAGGTGTTGAGCCAGTGTGAATTACATTGAAACCAGGAGTGCAGCCATTTAGAGTAAAACAATATCCGTTATCTGCAAAGGGCCGCCTGAGACTGAAGCCAGTAATTGAAAGACTGATAGCAGAAGGGAAGTTAGAGGAATACTCATCACCATATAACACCCCAATTTTAGCTATTCCAAAAGATGAAGCACAAACTAAATGACGCTTAGTCCAGGACCTAAAGGCAATTAATGAAATTGTAACATGCACACATGCTGTGGTTCCCAACCCTCATAATATACTTTCAAATATTCCAGGGAGCCACAAGTGGTTCATTGCTGTATACCTCAAAGATGCGTTTTTTTGTGTGGCTCTGGACCAGGGTTCAAGGAATCTGTTCAGCTTTGTATGGACAGATCCAGTGACAGGGATAAGGTTGCACCGAAGGTGGACTGTCTTGCCACAGGGTTTTGTGGATTCACCAACCCTTTTTGGAAATTGTCTAGCCAAAATTCTTAGGGACTGGAAGGGAGGAGAACACGTGGCCCTACTCCAATATACAGATGATCTTTTGATCTCGGGGGCAGATATAGAAACAGTAAAAACTGCCACAGTATCACTTCTAACCTTTTTAGGAGAACGAGGCTTTTGAGTCTCAAGAGAGAAAGCCCAGCTAATTTGTGAATCTGTGAAATATTTAGGGTATACCATATCACAGGGACAGAAATCCCTACTGAAGGACAGGAGAGAGGCAATTTGCCAATTGCATCTCCCAAGTAAGAAAAAGGAACTAAGAACGTTTTTGGGAATGGCAGGCTTCTGTCATTCCTGGATTCCAGATTTTAGTGTATTAACTCAACCCCTAGTAGCAAAGTGTCATCAAGGGGAACCAGAAGTTTTTGTATGGATATCTGAGGAAATTCAGGCTTTTGATGAAGTAAAGAAAACCCTGATGTTGGCATCAGCATTAGGATTGCCAGATCTTAGGAAACCCTTTCAGCTTTTTGTGCATGAGCAGAGAGGGCACATGAGCGGGGTGCTGACACAGAGGATTACATCTCAGTTACGACCAGTAGCATATTTGTCCAAGCAGTTAGACCTGGCAGCAAAGGGATGGCCAGCTTGCATTAGAGCTGTAGCAGCAACAGCCATGGAAGTGGAAGAAGTGAGGAAATAAACACTAGAGCATGGAATGCATGTATTTTGCCCGTATTCCATGGCATCACTGCTGCAACAGCAAGGAGCTAAGTGGTTAAGTAATTCCCGCTTAGCGAGATATGAGGCATTGCTCCTAGGTCCAGATGATCCCACATTTGAAGCTTGTACAAGATTAAATCCAGCAACCCTATTACCGATTCCAGAAGGGGATCTGGAATATAATTGCTTAAAAGACAATTGCCAGCATCCTGCCCGAGAATTTCTCTTCCTCTTCCCATCCCACAACCACAGAATATACAAATTCTGGCTAAAACCATCTTGTTCTGAGAGATTAAGGCAATATCTTTTTGGCTAGAATCTGTTGTGAAGTCTTGTAGAATCTCCTCATGGCACAGGTACTGAGCCTTGATAATCCATTCTGCATTTTTTGTACTGGGTGATCCTAATTGCCCAGTAATCCTCCTAAATGTCAGGCTATGGATAACAGGATACAGCAGACAGATCTCTGGCCCATTTGCAGTAAGACACTTAGAAGAAAGGCAGGCATCTAAGCAGCATGAGTAGAAGTTGACAGGAATGACATCATGTGAGAGAGACTTTTCTTTTACCCTTCTGGTTTACTCCTTCCCCCCCCCCCCAAACTATAAACAATACCTTGGTGCTTTCTTTGTGTGAGAACATTTCACATATTTGTGATATCACGATGAGTTACTAGGAGGCAAGACACAGCACTGTCTGGGAATGAGCACAAAGTCATAAACACTGGACACTGCTACAATTCAACAGATAACCACCTGTGAAAGCCTGCGAAAGAACAGTTATGACACTAGCAAAGTGACATTGAGCTATAGCTAGATACTCTGTGTTCAGCAGAACAGAATCAAAATTGGCATGGATGGGGCTCAGACATGACACTAATCCTGTGATTGTAAGCATAGTGATTTATAATTACACTATGAGCAGAGATGACTTGGGTTTCAAGTCATCCAGAAACCTTTAGATTATTTGTGTACAGTAAGGTTGCCAACTCTAGGTTGGGGAACTTCTGGAGATTGGGAGGGGGGGTCAGGAGAGGACAGGTTTGGGGATCTCAGGAAAGTATAATGCTATAAAGTTCACCTTCCAAAGCAGCCATTTTCCTCCATGAAGTTGGATCACTGTAATCTGAAGATCTCTGTCCTTTGGAGTTGTAATTCTGGGAGATCTCCAGGCTCTACCTTAAGTTTAACAACCATAGTGTATAGATAAAATGTAGACACTGATCAGAGAGACACTCCTCATGAAGCTCAATGGACAGACTGAGGAGGACCCCCAAGGAGCTGGAAGGGGAGGGAAAGGAGAGGAGGAGCAAAGGTGGGAGAGGAGATGCACAGAATAATCATTGTGCAGGGGCAAGTCTAAGGAGAGTGGAAGAAAGATTAATATAAACATTTGCACAAGAGTCAGACCCGGCGTGTTCTCATATTGAGGAAAAAGTTGTGAAAAACCAGAATCCATTAAACTCAGACAAATCCCAGCATAGAGTTGAGATCACCAATGAAGTTATTCAAATGTTTTATGTAAATCAGAAAAAACATTTGACACAGTATAGGGCCAAAGGGGGATCAAATAGCCCGTGTGTAAAAGGTCTGAGTTGAATTCTCCTTGACCTCTAAACAAAGTAGCTAGATACCAGAAAAATGTAGTGAAAGTCATTTGATATCTTTCTACAATGAATAACAATGCATCATGGTTTTCATTTATTTTTTCCATTCATTATACAGAAGCGGTATACTCCCCTAGAAGGCAACAGTTTTCCCAATAGTTTTTTCCAGAAAATGGTATTCACAGAACCATTTAGCCATTGATAGACCTGTCCTTCATAAATGGTCTTCCTCTTGTGCCTTGCCCAACCCATTGTGGCAGCAGGTTCCATACATTTTATGCGGCGGTAGGTATTTTATTCTCTTTGTTCTGAATCTAGTGCCAATTGCACAGTGAGAGAGAGAGCAAGAAAAATAATCTCTACCCATTTTCTTCATAGAATCCATAATGTTATAAATCTAACATATCTTCCTTTCAGCTTATTTTTATAAACTAAAAAGTCCCAAACACTATCTTTTTCTTGTTTGAAAGGTGCTCCAATTTCCTGATCGTTTTGGCTACTCTTTTCTCACCTTTTTTATCTTCAACATTTTTGAGGTGGGGTAACCAGAATTTTACAAAGCATTTCAAACGTGGATACGTCAAAAACTTATATAAAGATATTACCATCCTGGCAGTTTTATTTTCAGTCCCTTTCCTAATAATCTCTAACATGGAATTTGCCTTGCAGCTGTACTGGCATGTATGAGGCTGGTGTTGTGGGCAAATAACTCACTTCCACATGTAAGCTTGGGAGGAAATGGGCCACAACATTACTGATTACAGCCATTGGAGCAGGCAAGACATAAGACATGGATCCTTGGCATTTACTGACTTGCTTGCCATTTAATGAAATGTCTCCCCAACCCACTTGGATGGGTACCAAACATGGGATGACAGGAGGTGGAACACCTGTCATAGGCAAAGCCCTGATTATTCTCTGCCACCTATAAGGCAGCCTGCCATTGGCCCCTGAGCCAGATGCGTCCCCTTCAGCTTCCCTACAGATCCCTTAAAAGGACTTTAAAAGGAATGAGCTGCCTAACCAGTGCAAACTGACCTTAGGGGATCCAGCCCAATGCCCCCAAATGGCCCACAAGTTGTGACAAACACCCCTGCAAATGCTGACAACCAAGGGTGAGAGGGCGGGTAACTATCTCATCGCCAACACTATGCAAAATGGTGATGGAACTCAGGACAACCTGTGCTGCAGCAACAAGCTTCTACCTCCCTCCCAAATGCCAAGTGCCCTGATAGGACACAAAGAGGAGCACGGGGACCTGGGGAGCTCCCCACCATGGCTCTGAAAAAGATGGCCCTTCACCTCTCCTCACCACCCTGCTGCAACCTGGCCCATTGGTAAGTTAGGGGAGCCCCCTTTTTCCATTGCTATTGTGCATATAGAACAACTTCCTATTAATTGTCTGTTTCTTGATAGAAGTCATGACTTTATCTTTTATTTTATATTAATTAACTCAAAAATCCTTACAAACTATCTCTGGATGCAGCAAATGTGGTCTATACCTTTGTCCCCCTTGAAGTCCAGAAAGCTCATGACAAACTTTCAATTCTGCCAGAAGGAAGCTGTTTGAAATGATGCTGATTACACTGTTTATTGTCCATTTGTTTAATTAATAAGTGGCTTTTAATATGTTTTGAATTCTGGTTGCTATCTTAAATACTTTCCAAACTGTTTTGTCCATTACACACACATAATATTATATGTTACATAATGTATATCTCACATGTAAAGGATGTTACATGTGAGCTATACATGTAGCAATCCGAGCGCACATTCATTCTGTACTGTGCCAACTACACTAGCTCCCAGTGGAGTTCCAGATCTGGTTCAAGGTGTTAACCTTGGTGTTTAAAGCCCTTCATGGACTGGGACCTGCATACCAGCGGGACCGCTTCTTCCATTACATCCCCTACAGGGTGTTGCGCTCTGCAGACAAGCAACTCCTGGGGGTCCCCGGCCCAAAGGACATCCGTCTGGCCTCAACCAGGGCCAGGGCTTTTTCTGCCCTGGCCCTGGCCCTGGCCTGGTGGAACGCTCTCCTGCTGGAGATCCGGGCCCTGTGGGACCCGCTACAGTTTGGCAGGGCATGTAAAATGGAGATGTTCCACCAGGCCTTTGGCTGAGTGCCAGCAGATGTCCTCCTTCTTCCATCAAAGACCACCACTTCTTCTGGGGCCACCCTTGGCCATCTGCTATGCCCGTATACAGACTCCCAATATTTGTCTAAATAGCCTGCTCCTGGACTATTTTAATGATTTTAAAAAAATTATTGTTTATTTTATGTTTTTGTGATTTTAATGTATTTTTTAATGTTGTTAGCCACCCTGAGCCCATTTGTGGGGAGGGCGGGGTATAAATCGAATAAAACAAACAAACAAACAAACAAACAGATGGCTGGCTGGCTGGATGGATGGATGGATTTTTATCTGATGCCTCTTCTGATATTCCTGAGGCTTATAAAAAATCCCTAACCATTTTGTTTGGGCTGATTGAATTATATGGTAGCTCAAATGTAAGCACATGTTGTGTGCAGGGGCTGCCATGACCCTCTCTGACCAGCCCAGTGACTGGGCTCAGAGGAAGAACTCAAGGAGCCAAGGCCAGGGAACCAGGAGGACCAGAGGGATGCAGAAGGGCCTGGCACTGCATAGGCACCTGTTGACCATGCTCCTTCAGGGCCAGAGGGCACCTGCCAGAGCCTGCAGAGTGCCCTTGCCATCAGCCTCTGAGATAGCCTGAAGGCCTCGACCAGGCAGGATATGAACCTGTAACCAGAACCCCTCAGAATGTACTTCATGCCACAGCAGAGGCATTAGCAGAAGGGAGCTCAAAGAAGGCAAAGTGCCAGCATGTGCTTCCAGACAGGATATAAAACAGGGGTCTGGAAGCAGTGTAGGATCCTGACCAAAGGACATCAAAGTCTCAGGAGCCTCCACACCTGCCAGCCAGTACAGCTGAGTCAGTTCAACTCCCAGCCTATTTAGGCTGAGGTTTAAGAGATCTTCATTACTGGCTCAACCGGTCCACTAGGTACAGGCCCTGTGCTCCAAGCTCCAGCCAAGCCTGGGGCATTACTCTGGAGAAGTCTAGACTTAGCCTGTCTGCAGAGTGCAGGACAAAAAGTATTTTCACCCACTACAGACCACCACTTCCATATACTTCACAGTGCTACTCCTGGGGCTGAATCTAAGGGCTGCTTTGAGGTGGGGGGGAGGGTAGTTCCATTCCATGAGCATAGCTTCACCCATGGTATTTTGGATACTAGCGTTAGGTATGGCATACATATAAACAACTTAAAATGTATATATAAATACCATGTACATTGAGTACAAAAAAAATTGTTTACACTATACTGGTCCAAAAACAGCCACATAATTCACATAATACCTTTTACTAGGACCAGCCGCATTTTACTTAGTTCTTTGGTAACGTTCAGCCTGATGAAGAGTTCTAGAGAACTCAAAATTTTGTGCATTGTTATGTGTCATCTGATTGGTCCTAATAAAACATATTAGATTGTGTCAATTAGTAAAAAGGCATAAAATGCATAATAATATGAAAAACTACACAATTAACTGCAAAAAAAATGGAAATGAAACCATTTAAAATGTAAATGCAAATAAAAAGAAATGGGAGCATTTATTCTTCCTAGGCCATATACACAATCAGCTATTTGTCCAATCCGGGCAGCACAGCTGCCATCTTGGAAACATAAAGGCTGAGTGTGCAGTTCTCAGGTGGAGGTACCACTTCTCCCGTCATGCCTCTGTGTGAACCTGGCCCATGAGGGGCATAACTGAACTAGCCACTTGTGTCAGGGTGCTGCTGAGTCCCACTCTCTGTTCTTCTCTCTTGCTGGATTCCAACACTGCAGTCAAAAGTCCACCCAAGAAGAAATATCTTTAACTAGCCAATAACACTTAGGAGATTGTTCCTTCCATTCACTCTGCTGAATGCAAGTCTTTGATTTTCAACCTCAAACTGTTATTCCTTGCTGTTAAAATGTTAGGCATTTTGTCTTCACAAACACTGAAATTAGGCTATGCCATGTAGAATCCACAGAGAAACCATCTGATATATTTGTAAATATTGCAAATGAAATTCAGGGTCGCAAATATTTTGAAATGGATTCAAACAGATCATTCCTAGGTTATGTTATGGCAGACAAAATTCTTTTAATTACATGGTCCACTGTTGGGATTTGAAAAGCATCAGGAATATCAAGCTGACAATAAATAATCCTTTGTCTCACACCTTTTAAATGCCGAACAAATTAGTTAATTAATGCAACAGTCCCTTTACCTCTTGTTCTGCAGTTTGACAGGCTACAGTGATTAAAGCCTCTGCCAGCACACAGGCAAAAGGTACTGGGCATATGCTTTTGCATTGGTGTTAACTAGCTATTAGACAACAGAAAGAAAGCAAACAAAAAGGAATCTTTACAGGCCGTAAGTATTGTTAATGGGGAATAGAAACAACTGAAGAAAGTAATGTTCTTGAAATGAAAAAGTTGCACTGAACTTACATCACTGTTCATAGTGCTAGTATAAACATTCCTCTAGCTTGTTAACCTTTACAGGGGCTCTCATTAGTTACACCTTACAGCTTTTATGATCTCAAAGCAATTTTTATTAGTAGGGCTCACCTAACCCTGTTCTGCCTTCAATTAAATATAGGACAGTCTCATTGTAGGAACATGAGCTGAAATATCAAGCTCAGGGCTAAAGGTGTCAGACTATGGCATTCCAGTTGGCTAGAGTCTGCCTTCCTCCCTTCTGCAAGAAGACAAGGCCTTTTGATTGCAAAAGGCTTTATTAGAAAGACAGCATTCATGCCCAGGTGTCCACATTCCAGGACTGAGCAGATCCTGGCTGAGCAAAGCTTTGTTAGGAATGAGATGCAGAACGAAAGTTCTTACACATCAAACCCTCAGAGCCCAGCCTCCCCCCAGAGTTCACATAGCAGGAAACTTCTCGGTGGGAACACTGGCCAGCCAAGGTCGGCTGAGTAGAGAACAGATAAGATGCAGAATCCTCTCCCATGGAAACAGCTCCTGGCATCCCACGGGCCTAGAGAGAGAGGGGAAGACTAAACAACTACAGAAATAAGTATGGCGTTACTCAGGTTGCATTTCTCTAGAACAACAGACTCTGACAAAAGGAACAATCCACATATTACAATATCTATGCAACAGATTCACAGACTATGAACAGACGTGTTAATTGAGTTCTGTGTTGGAAACTCATTTCTTAGGTGTGCAGGCCCCGATTGCAATCAAAACCACAATGTGCAGAGAAAGCAGGCTCCCCTCATGCTGTTTTCCTGATCTGAAAGGGTCCTGAAGAGTTATTATCTGCTACACCTAAGTTTTCCCCAGTGTAACTAATTGCTCTTTGTAGGATTATTTTAGGTTGACAAAACAGCACAAGTACCCCCTCCCCACACACCATCATCGCAAACTTAATCAAGCCTATACATGCTTCACAACTGAATTCCCAGCAAGGAACTTTGATCCAAAGTTCTTGTGTCCACCACATAAATATTGTAAGGTGAATCAGCTCCAAGTCTTGCTTGGAAATGTATGCTGAGTCTAATTTAAACATCACATAAACTAATGAACACAAGAAGATTGGCAAGCAAGCTAATGGCAGCATTCACCAACCAAACCTACACATTTCTATTGGAAGTATGCCTAGAATCAACATGTACCCACAAGTATGTGCACAGGGCCTTCTCCACCCTGCCTTTCACCGGGATCCTGATCATGTGGAGAGAGACTTGTGTACTGTAGTGGTTGGACTAGGATCTGGGAAGTCCAGGTTTGAATTCCTACCACTCTGCCATGTAAGGTTGCTGGGTGGCCTTGGGCAACACACACTCTCTGCCTAACCAACCAACCAACCTCACAGTTTAGTTGTGAGTATAAAATAGAGGAGACCGATGTAAAACCCCATAGGGGAGAAAGGCAAGGTATAAAGTCTGAAAAGGGCTTCAATAGAAGGCAGAATTTAGGGAAAGGATAGGATAAAGAGATGCTCACACACATCTTGGAGGCACATTTGTATACATGAAGGAAATTCATCACTGACTGAGTATTCCTTTTTCCATGCACATTTTCTTCCATGCAAATAAAATGAGTTGGAAATAGACCCAGAAATTGCTGTTTCATTTTATTAAAGCATCTGAACAATATCTGGGAAACTAAATTGTAACAAGTCCTTCCCACCAACAAGTTTGTGTGTTTCATTGCAGTTCATGCCTTGCAGCAGCAGAGGCCAGCACAGGGCTCGCATTGCAGGGCAGTATCATCTTGTTTTACTTAATGGATCTCAGTTGGATCTCAAAGGAAGAAAGCCCTTACATCCCTAATTCATTTTGTTGGTGGGAAGGGGGAATATGAGGAATGTGCATTTGGTTTTTCCTGTCACTACCTGGGCAATGATATTGTTTCCCTGCCCATCAGGTGAGTCCTCAGGAAGGAAGATCTCTCCACTCCCCACCAATCATTTGGAGGGGAGAATGTACAGACTTCAGTCACAGGCTGCAATTCAAAGGAAACTTCCCTGGGAGTAAGCACTATTGGGTAACATGGGACTTATATCAGAGTAGACCAGTTGGGATGCATCTTGGTTTGTTTTACAGTGCTACCGAGGAACTGGTATATCTCCCTCACCCCTATTAGGGCACTTGGATGTCACTGTGAGGAAAAGGGCCACAGGGGAGGGGGTGCAAGTGATCTTTTTAATCAAACAAACTTGATAAAATCCTGGAAGACTTCAATCATAAGCTGCCAGAACATAAGCTCCCAGGACATAAAGACACTGTCCTGGGAGTAAGCACAAGGAAACATTAAACTAACAGGCAACAGTAGGATCCAAAGGTAATAATTTATTGGCATTATAGAGGAAAAAGGTTAGCCCAGCAGAATAGTTTTTGATGTTGCCCTTACCCCACCAGTGGCCACCAGTGGCTTTGCTAGCCGGTTTTCTGCCATAGTGAGCACTTGGACGTCAACACTTATCTTCTTTAGTCTATTGTTGACTGTGTGATGTAAATGAGGAAAAATTGGTTGGATTGATGGTTTAGAGCTATTTTGGTGCTGTTGAGTGCAAAAAAAGCTGCCCCAAAGAGTCAGGAAGCTTGCATTGCAAAAAGCAGGGCCAAAACTCATCATAACGACAACAACAAAAACCCAAATAGATTAGATCTTAGCTGACTATGCCCCACTGTAGAAAAATAGTAACAGCACATTGTTAGTTCAGAACCCCTGGATCCAAAACTGAAACGGATTTTTTTTCAGTGTGCACCTCTAATCTGCAATGTCACAAAGGGAGTAGAGTGCTGTTACAGCTACAGTAGTATCCATTTAGTGGGGCCTAGTGATAAACATCAGACTTGGGCCAAGAATATCTGAGTTCAAATCTTAATTTGCCCTTTAAACATGAAGGCATGCAACACATATTTATCAAGTATTTCTTCATTTATACTATGTATATCTTGCAATCTCGTAATAATATATTTGAGGAAGCAACTACTCATTAGAGGTGTGCATAAAGGGATTTCTATGCCAAAGATATACATGGAAATCACTGTTTTGGGTCATTACCTTGATTTTTCTGGAATAGTAACAAAAATCCAAGATGCCTGGGAATTATGCAACCCTCTTTGCCCAAGAATCTATTTCCCCCCCTCAAAATTCCAGTGATGCAGCATGTGCTGACATTTTTCTTTGATTCTACTAATTTCCTGGGAAATGGTCTTTCTCTCTTTCAATCAGATCATTGCAAGGGAGAGTTCCCAGCCAATCTTGCAAACAGCTCCAAGCCAATCACATTTGCAGGCAAGCTAAAAAGAACTATCTAGGGGGATCTCAGTGGCTGTGGAACTGTGATGCTTGCTTCAGTTTGCTTGAAACTTAGATGATCTTAAGTGGTCAGTAGTCACTCTCCTGTAATTTTGGAGTTCATTTGGTTGAAAAATAGCCTTCCACCCCCAAAGTCACCTGTAGGAAATAATGGAAAAGCTGCTATTCCCTTTCCTCATTTTGTAAAAAAACCTCTACAAGGAAGCATGACAAACACAGAGATTTCAGTGGAAAGGTTTTAAAAATATTAGTCATTATAAGAGTAGGCAAATGAAATAAATGCAGACAAGTTTCTTTTTTAAAAATTCTGATGCCTGGCTGAAGCTCTCCTGGTAGGCTGCTGCCATTTTTGGAATTAGTATAGAGAGAGATGTGGCTGCACAGAGAAAGATCTATTTCAGGGATCTGTACATTCAACTCCCTTTGTTTAATCTGCTTGAAATTTAGGTGCTCTTTAGATTAGAGGAAAGACCATGTTCTGTACAAATTTGGTGCCATTATTTTTATAAACAGCTGCTCCAGATAGTCATATATAATCCCCATTGAAAATAATTGTTTTGAACTCCAGAACCTGAAAAAAACACACAGACTTGAGTCCAAACCAGTAATGTCCTACTAAGGAATAAGGAATCACAGTAAAAAATCCCACTCTCCCAGTGTCTGGATCTGAAATTATAATGATTGTTTTCTTTGTGCACACTCCTAGTATTCATGCATATTCATGCTGTAGGAATATGCAGTTGCTTGGTAAATGCAATCTTGCATCTGGAATTGAGTATGCTAAAATTTCAAAGTCCAAGTCACATGTCCCAGTACCTGGATTTAATGAACACATATATGGTTGTGAGCCAGTGTGCATGCACACACATGCGCACGCACACACACACAGAGTGTACAGAGAATACAAAATAAATTTCTAGTTCATGGGAAAGGAGCCTAACCTACCCCTCATGATTGCTGGAAGGATAAAATGGGACACATTATATCACCAGCAGTGCCTTAAAGGAAGGATGAGATACATGTGCAATAATTAAGCCCTCCATTTTATACCTACTTTAAAATAGATATTGTCTAAGAAGGTATAACAGGTGTCTATCTAGACCATACTGTATACAGAAAAGTACTCAAAATGTTTAAAAAGTATTTATTTAAAAAATAAAACAGCAAGCATTTAGTTGACCTGTTTAAATCATACACAAAGTTAAGCCAATAAAATATTCCTTGTCTCTTGACAGAAAAAAGTGATCTTACTTGACCTTACAATTTTTCCATTTTTCTATTTCATACCTTGACTGTTTTTATGGGCTCAGGTAAATGGTGATATCTGGGTCTCAAGGTGAGAATGAACCTGATTGTCTGAGAATTGGTAGAGGAATGAATACTCACAGAAATTGCCAGTTACATTATTGGCACTACATTAGCTGCAGATCAAATAAAGCTTTGAAGCAGCTAATCATTTTCAGAGTGGCCATTGAATGATAATATTGACAAAACAGAAACGTTCAAGAGCCAAAAGAAGAAGAGAGAGAAAAGTAATAATAAAAGGCCTTATGATCTGTATCATTTTTTATTGTTCTGCTCAGAGAAGAAATAAAATAAACTTTACAGCGGATCTGGAAGGGAAAAAAATGAAGAAGTGCCACTCATATATTATTGACAAATTTAGGTTTCTTGAAATGTAAACTCTGTTCTATTTTATAAGATCTGCTTTCTCAGAAGGTTCATTCTTACTATCATGGGGGGGGGGTCTCCGTGTGAGTTAAGGGAATTATAATTCAAGGAGACACAGTGAGAGGGGGTAACTGCAGGATCTCCACTAATATATACCAGGCTATTCTGTTAGAGGATTCTCGAATAAACAGACTGATGTTCAACAGGAAAAGTTTCTTTATTAAAGAGAAATAACAAGGCAAACACACACAGCACACACACAGAGCTAACTAGGAAGGCAGTGAGGAAAAGAGAAAGCAGCTTTGGGAGAAGAGTTATATTTACCAGTCCTGAAGAGCTTGGAGAGCAAAGAAGTTTCTGTGGAGGGGCAGTAAAGTGATGAGAGCTTCACAGGAGAAGAGAGCTGCTGTGTGGACAGGTACCAAGTCACACAACACAGTGAGTATAAACTGCCCTTTTAGCATGAGGGTAGGGTCTGGCCTCTAACAATTGCATCTGTAATACAGAAGATCAAGCATATGAATCCTCTTGCAAGGATCTATACTACTGTTGTATTCGTAAACTGAATTATTAGTTTATTATTAACACATTTTTGGGGTCACAAAGACATGTTGGGGAGGTGCTTAAATGAGGCTTTGCCCATAAACCTTTGTAAATCAGAACTCACTTCTTCAGATGTAATGAAGAAGAGAGGTGACTCACAAAAACTTATGCAAGATAATATGACTGGTAAACAGAACTGACCCAGATAAGGATGAGAAGGCCTGAAGAAAAATGTGATTCCAAGCTCCAGTCCTTTAACAATATGTCCAATCAATCCGCTTATCCTTTTGGGCCTGCAATCCTTTTAAAATATTTTAAGTTAGTCTAGTCCCCAAAGAGACATTTGAAGATCTGCCAAGAGATACCTCCCTTAGAATACTCTCTGGAGTTATATTTGCTCAGTGGTTATGGTGCTACAGTGAAATCCTTTGTTCCAAGATTTTAAGACACCTAAATTGAAGATACAAATTACACCATATTGAAGTTCATGGTAAAAATGTTTTGTTATTGCACTTGAATCTAGACTGAACTGGCAGCTTCCATCAACTCTCCTTTCCCCTTATTCCATTCCGCAGGATCTCCTCTCCTCCAGAAGCAGCATTTTTGTAGAGACCAGTGGGCTTCAATGGCAGTGCAGGAAATTTCAATTCTGGTGATGGAAAATTTAGCCTATTCTCTCTATAGTGAAATGATTACCACGTATCTTGGTGTTGTGAATTTCATATTCTGATCTGTGGAAGCATGTGCTTCCAGATTAAGAAAATCAACTGTGGTTAGGAAATTACATGATGGAAATAACTGATGTTATATTAAAAATCAGGTTATAAGAGACATCAGTTATTTCCACCATGCAACTTCCTAAACTTCATCTGCCCATTAATCTGGGCAGCTCTTGGTAAAGATGTGACCCAGAGGACACTTTGGACATCTCTAGAAACTCTCGTCCCACCTACCAACATATACCTAATTCTAAACTAGGCCATAGATTATATGATAACTAAATCCACAATATAGAGTAAAGAACAGGGGCATTTCTCTACAAACCTAAATGAGGTCCCAGGTTTGCAGAAAAATCTGAACTCTTAAAAAAAAATACATTGATTGATTGATAGAGTGATTGATTATATTTATAGCCCACACGTGGGCTCAGGGTGGGTTACAGCAATAGATAAATTACAACAGATAAAACAGTAGAACAATAAAATCACATCTCAACAAATCAACCTACATTTCAGTATCCCAGATGAGGCACCATTCCCCTTTCCCTGCACACCATACACACGGGAAAAGAGGATGGAGGTGCGGGTTGGTGAACTCTAACTCCCCAATGCATGCGGGGGCAGATGGACCATATAGCCCCCCCCCCCCACACACACACACTACTAGGAGACTGGCAGGGAGACTCTTTAGAATGGATCCAAGTGCTGGCCTCAACCATATGCCTGGGGGAACATCTGTTTTACAGACCCACCAAAAGGATATAAGGTCTTGGTGGGCCCAAGTGTCTTCTGACAGAGAGTTCCACCAGGTCGGGGCCAAGACAGAAAATGCCCTGTCCCTGTCTGAGGCTAGCCAAAGTTCCCTGTGGCCAGGGACCACCAGTAGGTGCTTACCTGCTGATCCAGAGTACCTACAAGGAGAGGCGGTCCCTCAAGTATGCTGGTCCCAGTCTGTTTAGCATTTTATAGGTTAAGACCAAAACCTTGAACCTGATCTGGAATTCCATGGGGAGCCAATGTAGTTGCTGCAGAGTTGGGGTCACATGTGTCCTGAATGAAATTCCTGTCAGGAGTCAGGACACAAGCAGCAGCATTTTGGATCCGCTGCAATTTCCGGGTCTCAAACCCAAGGGAAGCTGTGCATAGAGCAAGTTACAGTAATCTACTCTGGAGGTGACTGCTGCATGGATTACTGTCGTTAGGTCATGGGTTGAGAGATAGGGGGCAAGCTGCCTGTCCTGTCAGAGGTGGAAAAAGGCAGTATGGACAGCTGCCATGACCTGGGCCTCCATAGACAAGGAGGAATCCAGCGTCACGCCAAGACTCCTGACAGATGGGACGGACACAACTGGTGCCCCATCAAAGGCCAAGTTCTGGAACCCCACATCTACTCCCCCACTGCCCAAGTACAGGACCTCTGTCTTCGTGGGGTTCAACTTCAGTCTGCTCTGCTTCACCCATCCAGACACAGCCCCCAACGCTTTAATTAGGGCACTGGGAGCAGATCCCGGCTGGCCATCCATCAACAGATACAACTGGGTGTCATCCACATTGGATGATTAATACTTAAAATAATAGAAACAACACATGTGGCCTTAAGAAATGAATACCTACTGAGCTCTCAGTGGCCATGTTATGGATTGTTAGGCAGCCACATTGCCTTTCAAGCCTTAGTTTCTATGAAGGAAAACCATGAGGCAGGGAAGCAGGACTGGACTAGGAGGCTGAAATAGTTCCAGAAAGGGTCCAGCTTTCTTCCCCCTCATGCCCTATGATGGAGGAAGACTCAGTCCTGATGGCCACAGCTCAGCTTTGCACCTGAGGGTCTCACTACACTATATGTTTCTGCACAGGCATGCACTGGTTTTAACATGTTCCCGGCAAATACATCAGCTGAAGAGAACTCTTTCTTTTTAAAAAAAAGAGAGAGGAGGGGCTCAGATAAAGTCAGAATAGCACCCCAAGGAGAGGGAGCATTCCAGCCTTCCCTCAAGCAATTTTCCTGCATGAAAATAGCACATGGGAGGAGTTATTTTGCCAACTTTGCTGCTCATTGTGGAGAATCTGTGCACAGATTCTCCACATGGAGTTCCAAAATCAGTGAAGAGCCAGAGGAGTTAGCCGTGTTAGTCTGTAGTAGCAAAATTGAAAAGAGTCCAGTAGCACCTTTAAGACTAACCAACTTTACTGTAGCATAAGCTTTCGAGAATCACAGTTCTCTTCATCAGATGCGTCTCTCTTCGTCAGACGCATCTGACAAAGAGAACTGTGATTTTTGAAAGCTTATGCTACAGTAAAGTTGGTTAGTCTTAAAGGTGCTACTGGACTCTTTTTGAAAATCAGTGAAATGACTCCCTTTGCACACAGTTTTCATGAGAGAAAATGGCATTGGAGGGAGACTTTCCTCCCCCTGTAGCACCGTTCTGAGCTTGTTTGTGCTCTATCTCATCTGTTAAAGAAGCAGTTCTCTTCAGCTGACATGTATCTGCATGGAGCACATTAAAACCATGCAGACATGTTGTGTAGCAAGACCTTTGGTCAGACTTTTCCTGGATGAGGACTGCCAAAGGGAGGGAAGAAGGGAAAACTGAAGATGTGGGGGAGAGCTAAAGATAGGTTGGCTGGTGGGTGGGAAGGAAAGCAGGAAACAGGAAAAGAACATGTATGGGGACAATTGGGATAGGGAAAGAAGAAATAGCAGAGGAGAGGATACAGGGGAAAATGAGATGTTCCCCCAGACATCCTTGCTGGTCCACCACTTGTGATTTCCTAACAAACATCCTGCCCCAGGCTACCCTTTGCTTCCCAACCACCTGCTTCTTGCCTACCCATTGTTCAACATAGTTTATCTCTTTCCTCCATTGATCAGTTTGTGCACATTGCTTATTTTTCCAGTAGCAGACTCCCACAATTCATTTACCTACTAAGGCTACAAAATACTTTTAATCTTGGCAATATCAAACCTCATGGAATTGGCCTTAATATTACAGAAAAGTCCTTGGAGTTACTTAACCTTTGAAGGACAATATGAATTTGCAGATAATTCAAAGCACTATAAATGCTTGAATGGATCAGAGGGGAGAAACAATTATTTTTTCATCCGAAATATAAAGTAGAACTACTTTTACTCAGTTTCCAGCATGTTAGAAACACTAGTATGTAATGGAGGCTGCCAACTGCTCCACCTCAACATTCTCTGTGAGCAGGTATATGCAAGTGTGACCTTTCAGTTATTCTCTAGGCAGACCTACAGCACAATTACAGAGGAGAAATGACTCATAGATGGGAGGGACCATAGCTTCGTA
This sequence comes from Eublepharis macularius, assembly GCF_028583425.1. Classification (NCBI taxonomy): domain Eukaryota; kingdom Metazoa; phylum Chordata; class Lepidosauria; order Squamata; family Eublepharidae; genus Eublepharis; species Eublepharis macularius. Next base: position 78,402,093 of record NC_072796.1, on the reverse strand, counting down.
GTATACATTGGATTTGAATGCAGAAGATCCAAAATCCAGTTAAGTATCTCAGGCTACAAATGTTACAGAAACCATTCTTCTGCCTGAGATCATGGAGAACCACTGTCAGACAGTGTAGACTTATGGACCAGTGCTCTGATGTCATATAAGGCAGCATCGTATGTTCATATTTGTCATAAGGATAGTCTTCTCTAAGGATGGATAGTTCTTACACTCTAAACACAAACATTTTTTCTGTTTTAAGAATAAAGCATGCCTCCAGTTACCATTCCGAAAAAAGTCTGCCTCAGTAGCAGAAGTTTGGAGCACATTAGCATATCTCTCAACTGTCAAATAATGTTTATCATTAGAATGTGTGATGTAATGGTAACAAATGCTGTGCGCTAGAGCACCTTCCAAGCTTTGTATCTTTTATCACATCCCTTTCTGTGCTCAATAATCCCTAAACTTACATAAAGCAGGGAAAATGGCATTCAAAGTGATCTTTATGAACATTTTTTGTGTTTCATGGCTTGAAGATAAGAGTTTCTGTCTGCTGTAGAAAATAACTGTCAACATAATCTGCTTGATCAAAGCCTCTGTTGTCAGTGATTAGTGGAAGCAGTGAAAATTCACAATGCTGTGATGATCTTTCGCATTCTTCAGACCGCATTTTTTTTCAATTTTTATGCTTTCCAAATTGAAACAATAGTTTAACATTGCTGCTCTGATTCTGGCATATGTCTGGGGAAGTATGAAGGGAAAAAAATATATTTTTTTTCCTCTGCCTTGCCTTTGCAGAATAATTGAGACTTTTCTCCGACAACACATTTTCACTTGCTTGCTCAGTTCTCCATCAGTCTTGGTCTCCTAACTCCGATTTGTATGAATCATTAGCCATTATAGCTAAATAGGTTTCTGCTGAGCCTCTCTGGTGAGTAAAACCACTGTTGTGTGCAGGACAATAGCTAATACATGATAAGGAAAGCTTCCCAATCTACTAAAAAGAGGATACTAATCCGCACTTTAATTGTATAAGGAAATAGCTCCTTGAAGGTGTAATTGACAGTATGCTGTGGAACAGCCTTATAGTTCCTTTCTAATCCAACAAAAGTGAGTTTCTTTATATCCTTTAATAATTGCCTAGTTTTAGAGTGAATTGTATTCATCTAGCAAGGCCCAGCTTTAGAATCTGAAGGAGCGCAGGTGATGGGCTATCATTTCTCATCTTCACCCACTATAACCCTTTTCCCTGCCCTCCTGTGGCACTCCCCCATCCCTCATTTCCTCTGTAGTGGTTTCTGTTTTCTTTCTTTCAAGTGAGAAGCCAAAACAAAGGGTCTGTAGGAACAGCATGCACTCCATTCTGTTACCTCAATCATCCCTGCCTATAGGGGGCAGCCACAGACAGCTGTCTTCATAACATGGCCCAAGTTATGGACACTCACATACTGTCCATGTTTGACACAAGAAAACACCAAGAAGAGACCATATGCAGCTTCAGGATATGTTTTATAAGCTTTGTCCTTTATAACCAATCACAAGCCATAGGAAAATGTTGAGGAGGTTGGGTTGAAATACAGCTATTCTACACATCATAAGCAACTAACTGAAAGCCAATCTATAATTGTGGAAGGGTGTCTAGCTGTGCTCATGTGTGTCACTGTATGCATGATGCCATATCAACACTGGGCATTATCCACATATACTCAGTATCAGCAAGGAAACTTCAGCCTCACAAAAGATCTGGAAGGATTGTGGGAATCAGGCATAACATTTATACACTGGTAACTCACCCACATCCCCACTGAAAACATTATGTAATGAGACCAGGCAGGCTAAAGAACCCTATCTCTCAAACTTCATTTCTGGAATGCTCATTCCATGAGGGGGGGGGCAGGTAGAATGCCCATGTTCACCTTCTCCAGAGGAAATTCCAGTAGGGAGCTCAACCAGGGACTGTGGAGAAAGAAGCAAGAGCAAGGCCATGCCCAGAGGAGCCCCAGCAGCAGCCTCAAAGCTTTGCAGATCTGGCACGTACCTCAGAAGGGAGGCAGGGCTCAGGCAGCTGGCTGTACCTGGGAAGAAACCAGAGAAAGAGACCCGGGCCATTTCCTGATGGCTTACCTGAAGCCACTCCATGCCGCAATGTTGTGGATTGTGCCAGAGAAAACACGAAATACCGCGTTTTCTCGTGCAAGTTTTGTGCGACGTCGTGCAAAACTCACACGAGAAAATGTGATATTTCGCGTTTTCCCTGGCACGATCCACAACATTGCGGCATGGAGCGGCTTCAGGTAAGCCATCTGGAAATGGCCCAGCAACAGCTGAGGCCTGGGCAGGCAGGCACAGCAGCCTCTTAAAATCTCTGAGGAGGGCAGGGCAGGAGAACAGATGGGCTCATTAAGAGAGACCAGATTCCCTTCACTTAACTTGGAACCAGTCCTGAAGAGAGGTCATTGGAGGAGACTAAGGTCAGCTCACTTCCAGATAGTCCTTTATTAGGTCGACCCAGGGAGGAGTAAGGGGTGGACCACTCCTAAGGAGCTTTGGGAGAGACAATTGGCAGGAGAGACCAGGTGCTTCAATAACTCCCTTCCCAATTCTGAGGCACAGCCATGCCTGGACAAAGAGAAGGAGATGATAGAGATGGCTATAGCCCCAAGACTCTAACAGTTCAGTGTCTGGAATGATTAGTGTCTGAATTCGTTTGTGGATGAACTGGTCCTTACTGCTTATTTCAGAAGAACATCTACCAGGTCAAAGGCTGTTTGTTGTTCCGTGGCTGGTTCAGTCCTACATAAACGAGCCTCATTCACATATGTTCCTTTTCCTCTCTTTCTTCACTTCACACACTGCAATTGAATTACTTCTTACAGTTTTAGCCTGTTACATACTTTGCTGTCACATCTGAATTTGCTACCAGAATTGGTCTCCTTGCAAGTAAGAGAATTTGTGGGGGGAATTAGCAAGCAAGGAAGACTGCTGTGTGAGAGGCTGGTAACTGCAGGGATCTAACACCAACTTCTACGGGGTCCCCTCCCTTATAACAAATTAGGCTGGTGCTTAACATCAAACAACAACTTTTATTAAAGAGCAAAACTGCATGCACGTACACACAGAATTATGGGGATAAAATAATTACACACACACACGCAGAGTCCTAGGAAGCTTATCCAGAAGGTGGGAACAGAGAGATGGAGCAAATATATCTACCTATCCGATGAACAGGGAAGTCCGCAAAGGGAGAGCTTCAAATGCCAAGGAAGCAAGAGGCTTAAGGTAAGCCTCAAGAAAACAGCGCTTTGGATCTAGTAAGCATGCATGAAGAGAGAGAGACTTAGGGAAGTGACTCTAAGGGAGCAGCACTTGGACTCAGGAAGTGTGCACAATTTGAATGAGGCCAGGGCTCTTCCTTTATAGGTAAAATGTGCCCTGAGGTGGAAGAGCCCATCTAACTGTTAGAACAAAGGCTCCAATGGTCAGTTCCTGGGTTTGGTTGCCTTTGGCCCAATGCAATGAATACTGAACTGAACTGACAAAAGGTTTGATCGCCTTGATCGGTATCTCCTGGGGTTTGTGAAAACAAATGCAAAACATGTTCTAGCGCTGCACAAAAGGGATAGTTTGTTAATGAATTCCACCGGAGCTAAGTTGATGGATTTTAGGTGGGGACTGTACTTTCCCAGGAAAGACTGTATATACTTATGAATGTCATTTGATTAGCTCCTCAGTCAAGGACAGGAGATCTCATCACGGAAGAAGGGAAAGGAATGTGTTAAGTGGGGATGACTCTGCAAGACCTTTGTTGCACTGGGCACCTCTGGGGCTGAGGGGACTGCAAATCTAATCACCTCTTAATCACTCCGCATTCCTGTGTGGCATTCCATGCATGCCATGTTCTCCCGGGTGGGATTCAGCAACTGTTGGAGGTCCTCTGATTGCCATACAGCAGCCATTTTAAATCCAGAGGCCTGATGATTTTCACTATCACAAGAAGCCATGTTAAAACGGCTATTAAAATGGTGGAGGCTGGGCCAACTGCTTACAAACTGGAAAACTATTGTAATTCCCCTTTGAAGGAGGATTGTGAACCATAGTTTGAAGCCTGCCCATAACACTAGCAGAAAGGCAAGTGAAAGCCATTACTTTGTCATCCTTCTGTGCAGCCCCACATTGTTATGTGAAGACAAAAGAAGTAATGTAGATCAAACCTGAAGAGAATGCTAGAAGAGAACCTCTCTCGATGGTGGCAAAAGAAGAACTGAGGGAATCTGGAGGAGTTTGCCTTAGTGGCTGCTTTTTGGTGGAAACACTACTGCGCATGCACAGGAAGGGCAAGCGCCCCCCGTAACATGTGTCTGCACAGAACATACTTGACGAACAACAATTACAAATAAGTGCAACACTGTTTTTGCCAGAGCAAATTTAGCGGCAAAGAGCCACTATGCTGAAAGCCATTATGTGTGTGTGTGTGTGTGTGTGTGTGTGTGTGTTTGTTTGTAGTCCACTTTTCTCACTGTCTGAGTGAAAAGCCTTTTAATTTACTCTGACAGCAGAATTGAAGAATGGAGGAGCATAGGGGTCTTTCCCATAGTGCCAGATCATGGTTGGTCTTACCACTAGGCAAACATAGGCAATTTCCTAGACCACCAGATGTTGGGGGCGGGAAGCAAAAGAAGCCTCCTCTTTCTCATATGCTTTTCTGCGGAAGGCCAAAGGGGGGCTGCCATTTGCCCACTAACCTTCACTTCCTCCTCCTAGCCTGCATGCACCATTGTTTCTGCCACTGCCACCTCCCAATATGAGCCCAATATGGGTCCAATAGCTCAGGAAAATGGCCTGGGTCAGGGCTGCAGCCTCTTCCTGCTGATGCTTATGGCCACTGTTGCTGGAGCTGGTGGGGAGAAGCATTCAAACAGCAAAAGAAGCTACAGGGCAAGTGGGGGCTGTGGTAGTGGCAGCAGTATCCACTTCACTCCCACCTCACCTCAAACTCTGCAAAAGAAAGAATGCTCAGTGGTTATAGGAGAAGCAGCAGCATGTCTCCTACAGCTGAATAGCCATAGCCTTCCATCTTCTCTTCCCTCTCTCATCTCTCCTCACCCTTTCCCTGGTCATGTCAAGCTGCAATACCTCACTGTCACCTCAGGTGAAGTCACCTCCTACTATGGCTCTCAACTACCATCTGTGGCAGAAGTTCTTCCAACAGTGGAATCCCTTTTCCACAACAGAAATCAGGCTACCTCATTAGGAAATGACAGCCTTGTCAGAGGATTCAGGCACATGCAGCTGTTTGAGTGTAGACATTCTAATATATATGATACTCTGAGAGGAGGGATGGAAAACTAGAGTATCAGCAGGCATGCACAGTCACCCTCAATGGCCAGCTGTGTGTGCCTGCACTGCCCAACCTAGGTAGGCAGCAGTGGTGAGAATAGCCACTGCTTACCTCATTCGGCCACCTAGCAAGGGCAGTTCATCCTGCACTGGCTGTTCTTGGCTCCCATTGGGCTCAGCTCAGTCCCAACTAACCTCTGTGGTGACATGCCTCCCTATGACAGCAGAGCAAGGAAATTCAGCTTGGGTTCCTGAACCTTCCACCACCCCCTCTGGGAGTGCTGTATGGGGTGATGGCAGACCCACACTCCCGTAGGGGGCTCTGTATGCTCCATGGAGTGCAGCAATAGAAGGAAGTCAGAATATAAAAGTAAGTAATAAATAAATGCTGTGATCCAACAGGCACATACACACACACACCCCATCCCAAAGCTGCTCCAGAACCATCACCCACATCTGCCTTGTTGCTAGCACATTCAAAAATGCTGCTGGTAGGGGAGCAAGTTCTATCACCCTAATGGGCATGTTGGCCTTGTTGACTCCAGACAATCATACTGAAGTGGTGGCTTGAAGGGAAGCTTGGCAAGAACTGGCTTCCAGAATGACCATATCTGCCAACTCTGGTCTTCTGTAGCTGCTAAAATGGAAAATGGGGGAGGGGTTGAAGAGGTTATCTATTTTTATTTTTACATTGATCATTTTGAATGTGCAGTAGGCCGTTCTAGACTTCTCACTTTTCTCTATGTATTGAATGGGAGGAGCAAAGTCATAGTTTGCCTAGGATGCTAAAAAACCTTGGGTCAGCCCTAAGTTTGCCATTAGGTCTGAGCGCTGCCTGGGACTTTCTGACTTGCCTTTATCCATAAAATACTGAAGACTTAGCAGTACATTAAAACAGCCCCTGCATTCTTACTTGGAACATAATTGTCTGTTTCCAGTTGCTCCCTAAAAGCTCCTTTTAGCAATCACTTCTACTTTGACACCTACACAGTTCTTACAGAGCTGGAGCATAGAATTTGAGACTCCTGTGAGCATGGGGTGCAGTAAACCACAGTGCCACTTTACTACATTTCTGGATACATCTTTGTACCAATCCTCAATTATTGGAATGAGAATAGAAAATTGCATGACCAATAGAGCAATACCAGACAACGTCTTTAAAAGATGCACACATAAAAATCTGCAAACAATCTGATCTTTTAGCTTCTACACTTCTGATTTACACATTTCTTCCTTTCCTATCTTCTACAACTTCAGGTCACTGTCATATTAAAAGTGTTACGTGCAAGGGATATTGTCAGACTATAGAATCCCAGTTATCTAGAGTTCGTCTCCCCCCTTCTGCAAGAAGCACAAAGTTTCTTGATTCCAAAAGGTTTATTGAAAGACTATGCTCAGGATACAGGTGTCCACACTCCAAAGGCTGAAGGCCCTTGGCTGAATGAAAGCTTTGTTGAGAATGACACATGAAATGAAAGTAACAACACTTCAAACACCCATTCTCAGCCTCCCCCCTTAGTCCTGTCTGCGAAGGCATGAGAAGACGAGGACATCAAGGTCGTTGGCCGGAATGGGCTGATAAGGACTCTTCGCTCCCATGGATATATGCGGCCTGGGTACCACCTGGGCCTAGAGGGAGGAAAACTGAACAACTACAGATTATAGCGTGTTAATATGGCATGACTCTGGCTAGAAAACTGACAAGAATACTGACACTCTGACAGATATTTTCCCCCCACTGAAGCTATATAATCATTGTCAGAATCACCTACTCCCTAGACAAACTCCCTTTTCCTGTTATCTCAGGATCCAGGGATGTCTGTTTATCCCTATCAGCAGAGTTTAAATTTCTCCAGGATAATAACATTAATAATAACATTCGATTTATATACCGCCCTTCAGGACAACTTAATGCCCACTCAGAGCGGTTTACAAAGTGTTATTATTACCCCACAACAATCACCCTGTGAGGTGGGTGGGGCTAAGAGAGCTCAAGAGAACTGTGACTCGCCCAAGGTCACCCAGCTGGCTTTGTGGAGGAGTGGGGAATCAAACCCGGCTCTCCAGATTAGAGTCCCGTGCTCTTAACCACTACACCAAACTGGCTAAATGTGAGGTCTTCTCCAAATGCTATGGGTGAGCTCTGACAAGTGTCCATGTTAAATGCATGATGCTGCTGGCCAATGTCTGTGCCTTCCTCTCTGGTTATGGCACTTTGATGTGTGTAATAGTTTTGAAGTCTTAGCTCTTCATTCTGGAAATGCATCGGAATTACTGTTATTCTTACTTTTGTTATTCTTACTCTTAGTTTTCCTTCATTCTTCTCAGATGCTTCATTTGAACAGAACAGGCCTCAGAGGGCAGTTGCCCTTAAGATATGACACACTGAATACAATGCAAACATGGAAAAAATGGGCAATGTGTAACTAATGGTGACACAGTAAACTCTTGTCGGTTAAAAGTTGCAGGGCGCTTGCCCTTAGGAAAAGGATGTATACAAGCAAATGGTGTAATTTGCAAAAATGTTGGTTGAAAAATGGTGTGAAGTGAGCAAACAGCAAACAGCCCATTTTGCAAAGAAGTGTTCAGCAAAAAATTGTTTGAAACAAGTAAGTGAGCACTCTCAGCCCCACCCACCTCACAGGGTGATTGTTGTGGTGATAATAATAACATACTTTGTAAACCACTCTGAGTGGGTGTTAAGTTGTCCTGAAGGCAGTATATAAATCAGATATCATCATCATCGAGTTTATTTCTGTGCCTCTGACATCTGGGGCCAAAGGATCTTGGGGTACAAACTGACACAACTCCCAATATGTATGTGAGGGGATCCCCACTGGGTAACAATTTAGAGTTTATGCTTATATGTCTAAACATCTTGAAACAACTAAGGTGTTTTTTCTAATTAACCCACACTAGGTGATCTTAAAGAGTGCAAGGCTGTATTCAATTGCCTTCATCACACATTGAGCAAGCAGTTTGCTTGAACACCCACCAGTTCACATCTCATGTTCTGCTTGCCTTTTATGAGCAGGGAGTATCATGTATCCAAACAAATTTTGGTCCACCTATTTTGCCAATATACTCTTTCCTCACAGCATTACATGGCTTTCTTACTGCTGTTACTCCCCTCATACATCCACTACTCATCTGCCGCCGCCACCTCCAATTGTAAAAGCACTCTCTGCTCCAAATTCTCTCCTTGGGACCAAGGCGGAGCCTTTTATTTGACCAAAATCACCTTTTCTAGTCTTAAATGCCTTTAATTTCTCTGAGGTTTTAGACCATGCCCTCAGCCATTCTACATAGCTGTTATACACAAATACTGACTGATGCCCATTTTTATATTTGTGGAGCTTCAGTCTCTGAAGACCTTCCACACTATATTTTGTTCTGCCCTTTGTATACAGGTCCCAGAAATATATTTCTTGGTGAAATCTTAAAAGACACTGATTTGTTACCTGTGGTGGAAAACAATCAACCCTCCTTAATTCTGATTTGGATCCACATGTCTCTTTTAGAGAAGCACAGTTCACCCTGGCAGCTAAGGACATCCGGGCTCGAGCTATCTTAATGGTTAATACTCCTTCACTTGTGTATAACAGTGCTAATGTGTTTTAATGTACTTTTATGGGTTTTTAACATTACAGTTCTGTTCTTTATTGTTCATGTTTTACTTATATGTTTTGTTTGATTGGTTGTGGCCTCATACAATAAACATTATTCTGTTTTGATACATTTTCAATTTTTAAAAAATTGAGTCTTGGTAGTTATGTGTCTCAATATGCTTTCGGTATCTGCCTGTGAACTCAGCTAATCCGGCAATCACTTTTTGTGATTATGCCTCAAACAGATACCCTGGGCTGTGTGCACCCGAGAAGGACAGACATGAAAGGCAGACAATACATTCTATCTGATACCAATCATTTAACAAATGAAGCTAACTGTTAGGCATGAAGAGGAAATGAATGACAAGCAATTCTGTGCTTTGTACAAGTCATTCTATTTAATGACCCAAACAACCATGGTCTGGGGGATATGGAGTTATTCTTTGGCAAATAAGATGCTTTCCTTCCTAGGCTGGACAGAAGCAGTCCTAACCTAAGCAGAGACACCCCATTCTAAACCCATTGAAGTCAATGGGTTTAGAAGGGTGTAATTCTGTTTAGAATTGCACAGTTAAGCTGCAAGAACTAAGCTGTTTGGTGCTGTGCTGCATCTGAGATGAGCTTCCTAGAGAACATTGAAGCATTGATTCACAGGAAGAGTTCAAGCAAGGGATGTTTGCCTAGTAATCATATTTCCTGAAAAGTTGTAAGCTTTACTAAGTAAGTGTATTTAAGAACCTGCCCATTCATTCTGCATGACTGTTATGAGGGAAATAGTCATATTTCCCTCATAATAGTCTGTTTTTTTCTTCTTCTCCAAAGAGATGCAAGAGTGATCTCCCACTTCAGAAAACACTAGGATTACGAGGACCAGAGGCATTTTTGTTCTTGGTTCAGGTCTCCCAGTATTAGGATACCATGATCATCTCTTTCCCCCAATGTTATCTACCTAGAGATACCATCTAGCCTTCTCTCTATCCAGCTTGCTCACTACACGTTACATTTTCCAGCAGCAGTCAATGTAAGAATGATATTTAGTGATCTTTCTGTGAAAGAAGAGAGTATCAAAATGCTACCTGTGAAAGGACAATCAAGAGGTGAAAATATTTCTCAGAGTTTCAGAAACTGTGCTATGGAAATAAATTTGCCTGGACACGAACTGCTGTATCACCATTCACCACTTGTGAAATTCTAGCAGTGGTGGGCTGCATCAGTGAATTTAGTGACCATTGCAAGAAAGATAGATATTTTTGCAAACTGTTTCTTACCACTGCATGAATCATCAGGAACCACTGTACACTACGGTATTTAAGCATACCGTGGACATGGTTGCAAGAATAATATTGCTCATTATGCATCTAGGCTGGTATGGAAAAAAAAGCTGAAGAAGATGTGTGCAGTGATGATACTCCAAGTTTCAACCTGCATGAGAACAGCTGCTTTGATCTGATGACTCCTTCTGCCCTGCTGTGTAGCGTTTCTCCCTGCCATGATGGGACTTGTTCTATCCTGTAGCCGAGCTGCTTCCAGCAAGAATCTGTTAATATGACATCTACTGAAACAGTGGGGAAGTACTAGGATTTGGAATTTAGACTCTGTTAAGTGTAGCAAGGATCTGAAATAAGTAATCTTGTTTGAATCTATATTCTGAAATTCAAATAGTCATAGCTTTTGAATTGTTAACCGTTGAGTTTGGTCTGCTCATCAGCCTGATATGGAGATGCGGGCTATGATTGCTTTATTGATGCACATTTATTCACACCTTAGATCCCAGGCTTCCAATACCTGATGTTGAGCAGATCCAGCAAGAATAAGAAAGGAATTAGAGTGGAACCTCATGTAGCTACACCCTAAGCAAAGTATGGGGTTCCTTCCACACTAGAACCGTCTCAGAGCTGCTGAGCCATTGCTTTTTGACTATCAGCTGGACATGGAACCAACTAGATGATTTCACATGGCACTTAATATAGCCCTGTACTCTTCATAACAATCATGCAATTCCTGCACCCATGGAAAAGGAAAAAGTATCCATTAATGTGCCAGACATATTGTGCCTAAACAGACAGACAGACAGACAGAGACAAAAAATGTAAACACTTGGTCCTTATCTTATATACTGATAGCCAAGTGGCAAAGATCTGAGAATAATTAAATTGATAGACTGAAGCCATGAACACACAAAACATCTTGCAACAAACTTGAAAAATGTCCCAGGTTTACAGAGAAATCTGAAATCTAAAAAAAATGAGGAGGGGGTTAAAAAACCCCAAAATGGTAAAAGGAACACCTGTAGCATTAACCAGATGCCCTCAGTCGCTGTTGCTACATAACCATAACTGTTTAGCAGATGTTCCAGGTTTGGTTTCTGTCAGTAAACCCCCCCCATCAGTAGCCCCCACCCCATCAGAAGCCATTGTTGTGTAGTGGTTAGTTTCAGAATAGGATGTGCGAGACCTAGGTTCAAATCATCACTCTGCTGTAGAAGTTCACTGGATGACTTTGATCCAATTACACACTCAGAGGGAACTACACAAGTCACCTGGATGTGTCCTGAGTCCTGGACGGTTCCCTGGGTAGTGTAGTCTTACAAAGAACAGCTGCCAATGCTATTCTCCACCAGGGGGAGAATGATGGGAGGTATTCTCTGTCTTTCAAAAAGCCTTAGCTCAGGTTTTCTTCCAGGAGCTCAGGGGCGGGGCAGGTGATGTAACAAGAGTTAGGAAATCCAGGGTGCCTTTTTGCAAGAGAGAGAGACAATCTGCGAAGCAGTTTTCCACCAGAGAGAAGAGCGGTGGGGGGAATTGTCTCTCTCTTGCATAAAGCAGCCCTGGATATCCTGCCTCTTGTTACACTCCCCCCCACCCGAGTTCCTGGAGGATAGCCCGAGCCAAGGCTTTTGGAGAGAGAGAGAGAGAGAGAGAGAGAGAGAGAGAGAGAGAGAGAGAGAGAGAGAGAGAGAGAGAGAGAGAGAGAGAATCCCTCATATTGCTCTTCCCCTGGAAGAGAATCTAATCAAGCAGTGGTTCTTTTTAAGACTACACTACCCAGGAAACTTTGCAGGACCCAACACGTGAAGAACACACATGTCTGGCATCTCATGTAGTTTGGTTCTCAGCCTAACCTGCCTCTCAGGGTTGTTGTGAGGATAATATGGAGGCACATAGAAGGATGTAAGCTGCTTTGGCCCTCCTTGTGATGAAAGGCAACATATAAATGAAGTAAATTAATGAGTACAAATGAATATGGGAAGCAAATAAAAAGCAAGTTGTTTAGTGAGTTTGTGGGAGAGAAGGAAGTAGGTAAAGGTGGGCATATGAAGGCTGCCAGGAAGAAAAGAAGAAATAGTGTGGGGCAGGGGATAAAGGAAAAAAATAAAGTACTCCTAGTAAGTCCTTGCAGGTTTCCCACCATGCAACTGGGCCATAGGGGGGAGGCTGCTGGGAGGGGAGAGGTGAAGACAAGAGGGCAGACAAAGAAGAGATGGAAGCAGAAAAGGGGTAGAGGCTATGAGGGGCAGGGAAGAGAAAGACGACATGATGAAAGTGGGGAAAATGAAATCTCCTCCGAAATGTCCTTGCCGGTCCCCACTTGTTTTACTTATTACTAGTATGTTTGCACTTAAAAATATTTGTTTACAAACTTGTGCTTTAATTCAGAAACAACTGAAAATACAAAATTGAACTGAAATGGGACTGACATATCACCAAACATGTAATGAAGTAGGCCCAAGCAGGCTATTTTAAAATCATTTTTTTGTACTTCAGATTGTATTTAAAAATAAGAAAGAGCCAATGGTTGAAAAATAATGGAAGGGCTTGTATTGTGGGATATGGAATGATGGAGGTGGAAGCAGAACACAGGGAACATCCAGCCAGCACCAACGGTGAGCCTTGTGTCCTATATTAAAGGATAGGGTCAGGATCCACAGGATGATCATGGTTGTCCATAGCTGACCCAATACTTGATGGTCTTGTGCACACAGTCCAAAGGCCAAGGAGCTGAGCAGCAGTCACCTGTACTCTTCTGGAAATGCAAACTTCTTGGGCATGACCTTTTAGAACTGTGAAGTGTTATTAAATATATAAGATGTCAATAAAAAGAAACACTTAAACCCTTTCCTGCGAATAGTGGGATTAGTACTAAACCCATTTGTCATTTTCCTTGCAGCCACTGTAATATTTGTTCATTGGCTGCCACCGGAAAAGTGTTCACAAGGTGGGATACTGGTGCCCCAATCCATTTAAGAGCATTTTCGACCTGTAATACACCAGGGCCGTTTCCACACACATTGAATAATGCACTTTCAATGCACTTTAGTTATCCTTTAGAAGTGGATTTTTTGTTCCACACATGGAAAATCAGTTACAAATGTGCACTAAAGCGTATTGAAAGTGGATTATTTAACGTGTGTGGAAATGGCCCCAGGTGTAGTTTATTTAGTAGAATGCAAATGTGCACAACTTTATGTTAGGAGTACAGTATGACTGGTACATATTAGAATCCAAGAGCATTTGTCTAGGATTAAGAATAAGAATTTGGAGGCTCTGTTGGATACACATTTTGCAGAATGTCATTTAAGAGAAAATGAGTTCTGGTACACTGTACTGGAGGTAGCTGAACCTGGCCCCAGAAATGTCATTTAATGTTACTTGCTTCAGAGGGAATCCCAATGGATATTCAGATTGGGAACTCTGTCCCTTGGGGGGCTCAATAACAAATTACACCTGTCACACTATATATAGATTCATGGTGGATATCATATATCTGCACTATGTCTTTAAGCAGATAGTCAGTGGCTGATGAATCAAGATAGAAAGACATGAGAAATGGCCATCAATTCAGTTTGCTGTTTAAGAAAACTCTGAGTGTGGAGTCTTTTGATAAAGATGAATGAGTATTTACACATGCAATTATAATAAGTGGCCAAACAGGGAAATAAGGATTACAGAGACAGCTCATGTATTTTTATTATTACAGGTGTTGTTAGATATCTTGTCTGCCCTTGAAAAACTTATTCATACGAAACAAGTTAAATGGGCTGGCTGTTCGTCAGGCAGGAGAGTGTTTGTGCCCCCAGTTTGCAGTATCTGACCTGTAGAAAGAACATAAAGAACATTACTTTCAAAGTGGAAAGTTTGTCTGGCCCCTACCTGTTTGTCTTCCAAAGATGGTTCTTGTCACCTTAAGACTTCATTCTGGCATCTCTGCAAGAGAAGGAAAGAAAAGTTATTCTTACTTTAGACTAATGGCCATACACATGCATCCATGAATGTGTTCTGAAATTGGTGTTACTTACTGTATTTATTGTATTTATTATGTGGATTAGATGTATTGGAGGATATTGTATACTTATATTTCTATTACTGCTATTTATATTTATAGGAAGGAGTTATTTATTCACTTCATGCACTTGTCACTTTATAAATATATGTACATAGAATTCATTGTAACATTTCTGTATATGAGATATTTCTCTATTGAGTGGGTGTCTCCCCTTTCCAGCCCCCAAATACCAAGTAACACATTTACATGACTGAACTAGTGTCCATATTTAATGCATCTAAGAGACCTTTTTTCCCACATTGATATGTTTTTAAATTGTAAGTGCTGCTAAGAAGATCCATAAGTTGGATTCATAGATCATTCATACATCAGAAATGGACTGTGATGAAGATATTATGGCCCAATTCTTTGTTACCATGCAAGCCATGTAAAGTATCACCATTCTGTCCATTCTACCCTATGCAACTGTTTGTTTTTGAGCAAACGTGCTTATCCAATCACTGAGAAATTATGGCTCTTGTTCAACACTCCTTTTCTCTATGTGCTTGCCATTCTTTTAAGATAGAGACTATGACTCAAAACAGACGTCATGAAATACCTAGGTTCAGCTCGTGTTCTCTTACCTCAAGGTTTGTTGGGAAGTGTAGGCGTCCTTGCAGCTTAAAGTTTAGCATTTACAGAGCAGCAGGGAGCGAAGTGCAGGTGTCCTTGCAGCTTAAAGTTTAGCATTTACAGTGCAGGCGTCCTTGCAGCTTAAAGTTTAGCATTTACAGAGCAGCAGGGAGGGAAGTGCAGGCGTGGGGCACCTTTCCTCCCGCTCTCAAGGTGCATCGCGGCATTTTCCCTTCCCCTCACCTGGCCTGGCCCTGCAGAGCAACGCCTGGCTGCACCGGGAGACTTTAAGCTGCAAGGATGCCCACACTTCCCTCCCTGCTGCTCTGTAAATGCTAAACTTTAAGCTGCAAGGACACCTGCACTTCCCTCCCTGCTGCTCTGTAAATGCTAAACTTTAAGCTGCAAGGACGCCTACACTTCCCGGCAAACCTTGAGGTAAGAGAACACGAGTTGAATCTAGGTATTTCGTCTCATTTGTTTCGGCTCTATGCATATCATCTGCTTCTAGCAAGAGATCTGATCCAATCTAAACTGCATCTCATAATATGGGCTGTGGTTCACAAATGCCTAAATATTCATTTTTTTCTTTTGCTCTAACAGACTGGCTGGTGTTGATTTGATTTTTGCAAACAATACAGTTGACAATCAAATATTTCCTGCTCACAGTGTCCAGTGTCCCTTGTGTGAAGCACCCATTATAATGACAGTAGCAATTTGTAGCCTATTCAAACTGAGGAAGTAGTTTTACTTCTGTGTACTTGGCAGAATTCGTTTTACCCACAATAGCTTGCTTGGATTTTATATGCACAAGGGTCATTAAGGGCAGGTCAAGCATCATTTAAAAATCAGCTACATTTCAAGTGTATGAGCTTTTTGTCCCTGCAGTCAGCAGTATGAATCAATTTGTGGCATTCATCATATTAGTACATGCTCAGAACTTTGAGTTTGACTATTTTATTTGCTTTTTAAAAAATTATTTATTTAATAGTCCACCTTTTTCACTGAGACCTGAGGTGGCCATGCAAGAATGTATAAAGTATTCACAGTCCAATTCAGAACAGTCAGTGAACTTGAACAGGCTCATCTTTGGTAATCAAACAGGATTCAAACACACACCCCTAGCAGGATCAAGATTAAATGTTAACATTCTGTAACTTTTTTTTTGTCAATTGGATTTGTGCAGACAACAAGGTGGTCAAGGTCTGCTACAGGAAAGCAAAAGAAGAACATGCATATGCAAATTATTTGACGTACAGTTTTGAACCATTTTGAATGCATAGTAAAAAAAATTCAACTGTGTTCAAAAATTTTAATCAAATTGTGATCTGATCAGAGAGGCGTTCATGAATCACTTATATTAACACAGCAACTCCTTTGGAACTTCTAGCAGGAAGCTGACCTAAGTCATATGGATCTATGATGTGGCCTTATTTGGAATATTGTGTAGAGATGGGCACGAACCACAAAAAAAATGAACCATGAGATTCGTGGTTCGTGAATTTTCACAAACCAGGAACCACGAAATGGCACGAACTGGGGCAAGTTTATGAACTAGTTCGTGGTTTGTGGGGTTTAAATGCCCCTTTCCGGCCGCTTAGCAATGGCAGGGAAAGGGGCATTTAAAAGTTTAAAGGGCCCTTTCCTGCCTTGCAGGTGGCAGGTCCCCTTAAACTATCAGCTGGCAGGCAGCAGGGGAATGCCCCCTCGCCAGCTGTTAGTTTAAAGGGACCTGCCACTTGCAAGTGGCAGGGCCCTTTAAACTGCCCAAACCCCAGCCCCCACATCCCCAGACCCAGACCCACACTTACCTTGCTCTGCGGGCCCATGGCATCCTCCCCCTTCTCCCGCGAGGAGCAGAAAGGCCATTTTCAGCTTCCTCCGCCACCCTGCAGGCCCATGCAGCGGTGAAAGAGGCCAAAAACGGCCTTCCCGCCCCTCACGGGAGGAGGGGGAGGACCCCATGGGCCCACAGGGCAAGGTAAGTGTGGGGCTGGGGCTGGGAGTGAGGGAGTGGGGTGGGGTAGGGTGGGGCTAGGGTTTGGGCAGTTTAAAGGGCCCTGCCGCTTGCAAGCGGCAGAAAAAGTTTATATGGCCATTTCCCTGAGGAAATGGCCATTTAAACTGCCCCTTTAATATGACCCAAATGAACCAGTAGACCAGTTCGTGGAAGTTTGTGGAAACAAGCTTCCAAGAACCACTGGTTCGTGAACCACGAACTGGCCTGGTTCATGTGTTTTTTTGGGTTGTAATTCAATTTGTGCCGATCTCTAATTGCATGCAGTTTTGGTCACCATATCTTAAAAAGCTGGACAACCAGGATGACTAAGGGATTGGATCACATTTCCTATGAAGAAAGGCTAAAGAGACCAGGAATTTTCAGTTTAGAAAAAGATGACTGAGGGGGAACATGGTACAGGTTTATAAACTTATGCATGGACAAAGAGATAAAGACAACTTTTTCTCCTCTCCCAAAATACTAGAACTCAGGAACAACCAATTAAGTTGATGGGCAATAGATTCAAGACAGACAAAAGGAGTGATTAAAATGTAGAATTCTCTGCCAGAGGATGTAATGATAGCAACATGGATCCATGTCTTTAAAAAGGGATTTGAAAAAGTCACAGAGGGTAAGATCATCAATGGCTACTAGCCATGGTGACTAAAAATAACCTTCATTTTCAGAGGCAGAAAACATCTGATTACCAGTGCTAGAAGGCAACATATGATGAAGGCCTTGGCATTTATGTCCTGTTATTTTTCCCTCCAGAGTAACTGCTTGGTCACTGTGTGAGACAGATGCTAGACCACTGGTCTGATCCAACAGCGCTCTTACGTGCTCAAGTTTTGGTTTCATTTCAACATTAAAGGTAAACTTAAGTGATTATTTGTAGAGATAAATCTTACCCAGAAACAGCAAACAAGTAGCCCAGTGTCCCGAGTCCCGGGTGCACTATGTACTGTGTTTATGCAGACACTTCAACACCTTTCTGATATTATGGGAATACTGTGGTTGGTGTGCTGTGGAAATGGAGATCCATCTCATGCTATAAGTTGTGACACAGCCTTCAGTTAAAAAGAATTGCAGCACAGCAAGTTCACATTCCATGGCTCTGTCTGAATTACTAAAGTAATATTTTGAATTACTATTTTTATTATCCCTCACCAAAACACACTTGGGAGTTTGATGTTGCCTTCTGTTCAAGTGGTATCTCTATTATGCACAGATTTCATGCCACTCAAGTGATCAGAAATATCTGACCCTTTGTTTTTATGCTACCATCACTTTTCATGTGCATTATTTAATTAATCAACAGTGCAATCCTAAGCAGAATTACTCCAGTCTAAGCCCTAGACTGGAGTAACTTTGTTTAGGATTTCATTGTAAAGTGTGTTGGAAAGAGATTGAATTGTCATGACCAGTTCTGGGTTTTTGGTAATGAACTTTTCATGCAGCTCTGCTAAATAGTCCTCTCCTGTCACAGTGGGCAAAACTCTGTGGGTTAGAACATGCTTTTTGTGATTCACATGAAAGGTAGGTACTGTAGTGAGCATGCTTTTGTCTCTGACAAAAAAGTAAAATGTCAGATTTTGATTTTTGCTCTTTCTTCCAAAGAAAATGAATATAAACATGTTCCCCTGACTCACAGCATATGAATCAATGTCTTACACATTCTCTCCATAATTGGCACCACTCCAGCTTTCCAGTGCTTATAAATTTACATATGGAGCATGAAAGAACAAGAGTAGAGATACATGTACAGTAAGTAGTATTCTGTACTAAAGGTCATAACCATTCAAGTGGCTTAGAGAAGAATAAATTTGACCGGGTTGACTTTCACAACAGCATCCAACAGCAGATTAATAAGAACTGGTACTGATGTAGTCAGGTCCACATAGTCCTCCTAGTGACATGGTGACCACATTATTGCCCACTTTTTTGTGCTCCTAATGCACATAATGCAGCCATTGGCTCCCTGAGTATACATTTTGACATGTCATCTATTCAAAAACCACAGGAACTCATCAGCTGATTTTGGGAGTCCATTAATATGGTGCATCATTCCATTCATTCTTAATGGTTCCTCTATATATTAACACTGCTGAGTGTCAGTACAAAGCACCAAGATCCAAGCTAGCACAGATTTTTGAGTGGACATTTGAAAGTTCCTTGATACATAAAAAGCTTTTTTAGGTATGTTCAAGGGTTTGCAGCTGCCCTTTAGAATGTTTGATTTAAAAAAAATGGACAGCAGCTGCACACATTACCAAGGCCACATCACAAACTGCTTTGAAAACTCCCATACATTTCAGCAGCAGTTTCACAAGTCTAAAGTCCTGTTGGGTGCATACATGGCCTAGCAGTACAGCCATGTGAATCCTGGCCATTAAATATACTTTTTTGTTTAGGTATTCTCAACTGACTAGAAGTACATGTATTAAATGTAAAAATGTAAACTATAAAAATAAATGTAGGCAACTAAATGTATTAACCTCCAGAGTCTTAAATTTATTTATTTCATTATTTATTTATTTTTATGTATATCCCACCTTTCCACCCTTATATCAGTCAACTACGCAACTAACATATTAAAACATGCATAATAAAACCATATCTTAAAACTATTAAGACCAACAAAACACATCATTAAACAATTAAAACCAGAGCTAAAATACATATAAAAAGATTTTTTAAAGTTAAAACTTCAGGAAGGAAGGAGGGATCCCTGAGAGCTTGCCAAATGAAACAAAAAAATCTTCACCACTGGCAGAAAATTGCAAAAGGAGACAGGTTAGTCTCATTGGGGAAAGTGTTCCCGAATTTTGGTACCATGACTGAGAAGTCCCTCTCTCAGGGCCAAGCTACACATGACGAATGACACTTGAATGGCAAGTGTATTTCTCCCTGTTCACTTGCCCTCCACTCAATCCACTTGCCGTTCAAGTGTCATTCGTCATGTGTAGCTTGGCCCACAGATTTCTACCTGCTTAATCTCAGAATGTAGGGATATTTGAAACAAGGCCTCCAAAGATGACCATAATGGTCGGGTAGGTTCACAAGAGAGCAGGAAGTTCTTCAGGTATGCTGTTCCCAAACTATATAGGGTTTTAAAGGTCAGCAACAGCAACTTGAATTATGTCCAGATTGGAAGGCACTGTAGATGTGCCGAGACTGGAATGATATCATTCCCACAACTTAGTCCAGTCAATATCCAGTTTGGAGCATCCTATACCAATTAAAATTTCCAAATGCTTCTCAAGGACAGCTCAATGTAAAGAGCATTGCAGTATTCTAGTCTAGATATAACCAGGGCATGCACCATAGTGGCCATGTCTTTTCTGCCCAGGAAAGGCCCCAGCTGGCTAAACAGTCGAAGATGGCAAAAGACACTCTTGACATAGCTGCCATCTGCTTATCCAACTCTTCACATAGCTGCCATCTGCTTATCCTTATGTAGGCCTGCGTTCAAGAGAATCACCAGACTATGGACCTGTTCCTTCAAGGAGAGTGCAACCCCTTCCAAAACAGGTGACACCTTAAATCCCTGATCAGACCTTCTGCTCTCTTGTAGTACTTCCATCTTGTTTGAATTAAGCTTCAATTTATTAGCCTGCATCCACTCCAAAACTGCCTCCAGGCACCTGTTCAGGGTTTTTATAGCTCCCTGGTGTTCTGCCAAGGGGCAGAAGGCTATTTGGATTTGATAGCAATGAAACACACTAGTGTTGAAGGAAAACAGCCCGCTTGGCTGCTGGTGCAAGCCATGCATGCTGCGGGCTGCAATTTGCCTCCTCAGAAGGAGGAGGAGACAGTCCAGTTTCCCTGGCTTCCAGGACTTTGCCGGGGGGCAGTGCCTGCAGCCTGTTCAGGTGGCTCCACTTTCCCCGGCCGCAGTCTTTCTCAAACTCTCAGCCCACTCTCCTCACCCTTGTTTTAGTGCTGCTGTATTCAGAGCTAGGTAGGAATTTTTCCCTCTTCCACCCAGATTGGCTCAGGGTGTGTGTGTGTGGGGGGGGGGGGGTCGCCTACCTTGCACCTTTGCTGAGGTTGAGTTAATTGGCTCAGTGGTGCTGGTTAGTGAGGTCCCGGGCAAGAAAGAATTGGGGAATAGGGAGTGGGCTGGTGAGCACCCTAGGCACTTCCTCATTAATGGGGAAGAGGGGTCTGCCAGGAGTGGATGGTACTGCTTGAGACGGCTGCCATGCTGCGTAGGCAGACTGCCTTGGGGAACCCCTTGTACAAGTCCCTCCCTCACTGCTGTACAGCTGAGGTTTAGGAACTTGAAAGGGGAGGATCCCATTTGCCGGCTGTCTGGGTCTAAGCCATCCACCAGGATGGCTCACACCTGGGGCTTTGGGGCTATCCCAGACAGGTCAAGGTGGAGGTCCAGTTGGTGACCACGTGGATTGACCTGTACTGCTAGTTGCCCTTGCCGTAGTTATTAGTTGCTGTTCCAGGTTAATGTTTATTAATAAAAGTGGCCCTTAGATACATTCCGACTGGGATGGCAAAATAATTTTATTACACAAAACAAGTTCAATAATCAAAACAAAGCATAAATGTAAAGACACAAGAACAGGAGGATAAACATGTATATAACATAACATTGTCTGGAGTCTGAGGCTCATCCCCCGGACCTACCAGGAGGTGGGGGTGGGAGGCAGTTGGGGGATCACTACCCAGCCACCCCAATGGCCACCTTGGGCTGGCACGGACCCCCCTGGAGAGGGGGAGTAAGAGGCCACCCAGCCACAGGAAGGTGGAACAACCCCCAAGCCCCAGAGGGTCAGAAGGAGCAGGTGGAAGCCAGTCAGCCCCACCCTCCAGTGGGAGACTACCGGGGGCAGGAAGGCCAGCCAGGACAGAGGGAGGAGGCACAAGAGTTAGGGACAGCCAGCCAGGCAGCTACCTTACCAGCAGGACAGCAGAAACAGCACACAGCTACCTTACCAGCAGGACAGCAGAAGCAGCACAGAGCCATGCCCCAAGCTGCAAGCAGGGAGGAAGAGGATAATAGAGACCAGCTGGGGCTGCTGGAAGCTCGGCGCAGAGGAGGCTTGGCAGCCAGCCAAGACAGCACACCTGTAGCTGTCCAACACAGCCCAACGAGCTACCACAGGTGCAACTGCTTGGGCTGTCCAAAGCAGCCAAACTAGCTACCTCCAGAGGCAACTGCTTGAGGCAGCCTAGGCCAATGCTAAAGGGCCAAAGAGGGGTGTAGCTGGCAGGTGGGGCCAGGAATGAGGGAAAGGATATAAGGAAGGTCCACCCACAAGGCAGGGTGGGTTGTGTAGGAGGAGTGGGAGAGTGGAGGAGGAGTGGTTGGAGCTTGGAGAGAGAGAGAGAGAGAGAGAGAGAGAGAGAGAGAGAGAGAGAGAGAGAGAGAGAGAGAGAGAGAGAGAGGGAGGGAGGGAGGGAGGGAGGGAGGGAGGTGGTGAGGGAGTTGGAGGAGGAAGATGGACACTGGAACAGGACTAGGTTGAGCGGGCTTACTGGTGGCTTGAGAGGGTGCAAGGGTGAGGTATACCTCCCCTCCTTCCACGAAGCTGGACTCCGCATAATCCCTAGCAGCATCCAGGTGCCAAACTCAGGCACCGTGGTGTCTGACACTGCAGCACCCAGGAGAAAACCTGACAAACATAGCATAACATAGCATAAACCAAAGGAAAGATGCAACCTGATGAAATCACAATGCCTCTTCAGTCACCAGAGGACCCACAGGGAGCAACAGGCAGACTCCTTGGCCAAGTTCTATACAGCACAACACAGGCACTCTCATCTTTACTGAGTTCTTAACTACTATGGCTCTCTCCCGGACTTATATAGTTAAAGCATCCATATGTCCACCTGCAACATTGCCCATCCCAGAAGAGGGATGATTAGAAGGAAGGTGATTAATCAAAGGACCAAGGCTAAGGAATGCTTTCAGTATCAGGCTGTGCTTGATGGTTCAGGCCTAACTTATAAACCCAAGCTCCTGGCACCTATTCAGGTTCTGATTGCCTGATCCTCCCTTAATCAAGACATTAATACCCACACTCCTGAGCCAGGTGGCTAATGGATACCCCTCTCTCAGCATCATGCCTGGGGTGGGGGAATAGCAGCCTGAGGTCAAAGCTTGCATCAGCAGAAAATAAAGCAGGCTAGCAAAGCAGATTCATATGTAGTATAAGGCACATATTAAAAGGTATATATAGGCCAAAGATGGCTCTTGAGGCAAGATGGATGGACTATGGCACCACTGTCTCCTCGGAATACAATTCTCTTCTGCAATTTCCTCTACACCTGGGATCGGCCAGAAGTGCCAAATAAATGTGTCATCTTTATATTGATGACAACCTAACTCAAATCTCTGGATGACCTCACCCAGCCATTTCATGTAAATTTTAAAGAGCACAAAAGACAAGATGGAACCGTGTGGATCCCCATAGGCCAAAGGCCCGCAGCACCCCATTCTGAAACAGACCTTCCAGTGGACACACCACAGCTTCTTTCTCACAAAGAGGCATTAACTGCCTCTCAAAGAATCAGCAGGTACATTTTTTTAAAAAAAAGACAGATTGCCATCCATTAATTAGGAGAGAAATCTAGAAAGGTAAAAAGATCTTTTATAATTTAGGAAGTGAATATGTTGACTATAGCTGCTAAATAGCATCCACCTCAGATTGATACAATACACTGAAGGGATTTACTGGCTCTGAAGTAGCATAGCCCAAAGATTCCAGATGCTGAGTCACAGAACCTGACCCAGAGATCAAGAATAAAATTCAACACTTTTGTCTGTACTGGGACATAATTACAGTTGAACCACCATACCAAATCATAGAACCTTTCTGGGAAGGATGCACAAGGAAATGCAACAAAGCAAAGTACTCTCATATTACACCAATATTATAAAAGATCCATGAGGTTTAAAAACAGAATCTAAATTTCTCTAGCCTGCCAATCCAGAAGAACACTTCTAGTGAGTGTATTTCTAGCCCCTCTGCACGGGAGCAATGGAATACCTCCAGGAATCAAAGAGCTGCACATTGAGTTGCCAGTCGCCAGGTTGAACCTGGAATTCTCTCAGAATTACAACTGGTCTCAGTCTAGAAGAATAAGTTTCCCTGGAGAAAATGGCAGCTTCAGACAACAAATCCTATAGTGTACCATAAATTCTAGGTGAAAAGCCTTCCAAAATTCCCCCTTCCATAAGGCCTCTTGTCCAGAGTACAGGTTGCGCATCAAAACAATCAGATGTTGTAGCACTCCCATTGCTATAATTTATAAAACACAGGCTGATTTTCTCCTGGAATTCCCTGGTATATTCCATTAGCCATCATAAATTTGTAATGTAATCTCTGTTGCTTCTTCCTTTTCTGAATCCAGCCTGAACATCTGGCATTTCTCGTTTGATATATGGTAAGAGTCTTTGCTGTATAATTTTAAGCATATTTTGCCCAAAATTATACAGCATAATTTTGAGCATATCTTTGCTGTATAATTTTGAGCATATTTCCATATTTGTTGACATATTTTTGTTAAGATTCTGATGGACTCCATTTATGTAGCTTGAAATAGCTCTGTTGGTATTCCATCTACTCCATGTGCTTTGTTTCTCCCAATTGCTTTGAGTGCAGCTTTTACTTCACTTTCTAGGATTTCTAGTTCTTCATCAAAAGATTCTTCGTTAAAAGTATCTGTCATCCTTCCATCTCTTTTGTATAGTTCCTCAGCGTATTGTTTCCATCTTTTGTTTATTTTGTCCTGATCAGATACTGTATTTCCATATTGATCTTTCAGCATCCCAAGCCGTGGCTTGAATTTCCCTTTGATTTCTCAGATCTTTTGGAACAAGTCTCTTTGTCTTCCTTTTTTGTTGTTCTCTTCTATTTCTTTGTACTGGTCATTTTAATAGATTTCTTTGTCTCTGCTTGCAAGCCATAGAAAAGCTACATTTAGAATTTTGACCCTATTTCTGTTGCCTTTTGTTTTTGCTTCTCGTCTATCTTTAGCAATTTTAAGAGTTTCCTCAAACATCCTTTTAGGCTTCTCCATTCTTTTGGCTACAGGAATAGTCTTTGCGCATTCTTCCTTGATAATATCTCTGGTTTCAGCCCATAGTTCTTCTGGCTCACACGATCAATTAAACTTAGTATTGCAAATCTGTTCCTTACCACCTTGGCCACCTCTTGGCTGTCCTTATTCTCCCTTCCAGGGCTCCCAACCTTCCAGCAGAGGGTGGGACTGGCTGGCTTCCACCTGCTCCTTCTAACCCTCTGAAGCTTGGGTGTCTCTTCCCTGGGCTGCAGACCCCGGACAAGCATGTCTTGTTTAGGTGTATGATCAATTTTTTCTTCTACACTTTTATCAAAGTTTTCTCTTTCTTCCTCCTCAGCAACTGTAGTTGGAGCATAAACTTGAATGATGGTTATGTTAACAGGCTTTCCCTGAAGTCTGATTTATATTACTCAGTCAGACTTTGAGTTGTAGCTCTTAACTGCTTGTGCTATGTCTCGCCTCATTATTAGAGCAACACCATTTCTTTGGAGTTCATTTCCACAGTAACACACTGTGATTTTCTGACTGAAAATGTCCTGAGTCAGTTCACATTAGTTCACTCACACCTAGGACTGCAATGATTAAATGTTCCATTTCTTGTTTTACAATTTCTAGTTTACCTGTTTTCATACTTCTCATATTCCATGTTCCTATTATGTGTGTCGCACAGCTTTGGACATTCCTTTTTCATCTATTCACATCTGCAACTGGACGTCCTTTTGGTTTTAATCCTGTCCCATCATTAAGAATAGTGAGATTCATACTCTTCCCCAGTAGCCAATTGAGTGCCATCCGACTTGGGGGTCTTGTCTTTCAGCTCTATATCTTTTTTCATTTAGGATTGTCTCGTCATAGGGTTTTCAGGGTAAAAGATTAGCAGAAGTGGTTTGCCATTGCCTTCTTCCGCTTTGGAGTACTAACCAGGGTTAATTGAAGTGACACTGCCATTGTCTAAGAAAGATCCTCTGCCAGTGTCACCTTCCACTACTGCTGCTTCCCAGTAGCTAACCTTCAAGAATTCCTCCACTCCCATCACCATTGGAACATTCAGTTCACTTCTGCTGATGTGACCGTTGATTCCTGAAGGGGGTGGATGCACCTTAGTCTAATGTCTCAGCTTTGACCATTCTGCCTTGAGTGACTCTTCCAGAAGTTTAGACTCTTGACCAAGCCTGTGCTCCTGACAGTGTTGCTCTCAGCTTCACTGACACACTCAACCCCCTTCACCATGTTAAGGTGTGTATCCAAGATGGAGGCATTTCCAAGACTGGGATTTAAAAAATGGAAGCTGGTTAGCTTTCTATCCAGAAAAATTTTGTATGGGGAAATTCCTTCACATACTGGTGCCTCACCTAAACTTTATATAGCTTCATAAGCTTTCCATACTAACATTGTCAAACCTGTGCATGCTTAAATGTATAACTTTCTCCCTGTATGTTGCGTCACTGACAGCTCAGACATGATTAAAATTTGCATTAATTTAGTTACCCATACAGCTCTATGAAATACATGTGAAATTACAAAAACTGGGCTTTATGCTGTGGGAGACTATATTTTGCACAGCTTAAGTACAATGGGTTATGAGTTGACCTTTTTCTCTTTCTTCTCAAGTGATAACCTTAGTGCAGGGGTTCTCAAACAATACTTTCCACAGCTATTAAAGAAGTGGGGCTTTTCTATCTTTATCCTTCAAATTCTTCTGACAATGTCTCTCTTTTTCATACTCTACAATAACATATAGTCAAAGACTACCCACGCAGAGAATGCTTGTCCACACCAAAATAATCAAAAAAGTCTATCAAAAATGTTTCAGTCTCTTCTTAACATTTTTCAAATTTCTTGTGTGACAAACAAAAAGTTCCTAACAATTATATTGTAGTTGTTTTTTCTCCATAGATAAAATCAAGAGTTCTTTCTAAATTCTAAATTAAATTAATTAATCTTGAGCCATGGTAGTTGCAAACTGGAGTGGGCTCTTTATGACTGCAAGTTCCTCCACTTCCCAGCATGCAAGTATGCTTCAATGATTTTCAAAAGTGTCCTGACTCGATCTATTTCTTAAACTGTTTTCTTTTTAAAAAACTTTGCTTAGCAGTTCCGGTGTTTAGAAAATGACACACAAGCTACAGCAATGTTCTTATGCTGTAGAAAGAGTTGTAAACACAAAGCATGGAGGAAACATTTATAGCATTACATTACAGGAATGTCTTTTAAATTTATATTGTATGAGTGAGGTAGAATTGTACTTACACACCCATCCCCCACCACTAACGCAGCAGGACAGAGGGCAGGACTGATCAGGGTCAATAGAAAGACATTACCAGTACATTCTCAAATTAGAGCCACATTAGGTTGGTCAATTCTTTCATTCCGCTTTCATGAAGCAAGTAAGTTTGCAATAAAAGCCTTTTAATTAAGTGATGAGTCAGGAAAAATGTTAACAATGCCTGAAATAGCAACAAGTTTTTAGTTGCATTTTATACTTTGTGTATAACATTTTATATAGAACAGCATTTTGGTAATAATCTGCTTCTATGTTCACCATCTATTTAAGGAACAAACATTTCTGAATGAGCTTATTTCACATTTTAATAGACTGCCCTACTACAAATAAAGCTATCATTGTAGTCAATATATTGTATTACTAGGAGAGTGCAAAAAAAGTAGGATTCATATAATTTATTATTTTAAAAGCTTTAGCTGTATTCTTTAATATTGGAGTTAAAGCTACTCCTGTTAGGACATCAGTCTAGTTATTTCCATTGCTATCAGTTGGAAACACCCAATTGTGATGAAATTCTCTAGGACTGCACATCCCACAAAAGGGATTATTCCTACTCAATGTTAGGCATATAGTCCTGATAGGGGAACATATAGTCCCAATAGGGGAACATATAACACCTATATTACACCAGCTGCATTGGCTACCAGTTGAGTACCGGGTCCAGTTCAAGTTTTTGGTGCTGACCTATAAAGCCCTATGCAGACTGGGTCTAGCATATCTGTGGGACTGCCTCTCCCTATATATACCCCAGAGGACACTTCATTCTAAACACACAAAACTTTTGGTGGTCCCTGGTCCTAGGGAGGCTCACCTGGCCTCGACCAGAGCCAGGGCCTTTTAGTTCCTGGCACCGGCCTGGTGGAACCCTCTGTCTGATGAAACCAGGGCCTGGCAGGATTTATTATCCTTCTGCTGGGCCTGTAAGACAGGGATGTCCCACCAGGCATATGGCGGAGGCTAGGCTGGGTCCCCGCCGGCCATACTTGACTTGAAAAGATCTGTCCACCACTCTATATATATCTATAGATATGGATATATGGGCCATGTCTGAAATGAAGTAACTCTTCCATTGCCATCTGAGGAGAAGTTTTTATTGTATGTAGTGTTTTAAATTTTATTGTAATGTTTTTATCTGCTTTTATGTGTTTTTATGTAAATTAAAATGTTGTGCTCCGCCCTCAGCCTGCTCGGTGGGGAGGGCGGACTAAAAATCTAATATAATAAATAAATAAATAAATAAATATAGCCAATTAAAATTCTAACTTACAGGGTCACCGGAAGGCACATCTTCTAAGTCACTCTCTCCCCTCACTGCTCCTCCCACTTCTCCCTCACTGGGAAAATGAACCTGATCATAATAATGGAAAGTTTCTAACCACTCCCAGTTGCTGGAAATAATTCTCTTCAGATTTGAAATTTTTACCACTTTGGTTCAACTCCCTGAAGTGTGGAATTACAGAGGCCCAAAGAGGATCTGATCTTCATGGATCAAATATCCAGAAATCCTAGTCTGCCCATGCAGAAAATACGGTGTGTATGAGAATATGTGTGCATGTGTCTGTGTCTTTAGTCACTTTTCTCTCAGCCTAATAAAAGTGAACTGGACTGGGGAAAGTGTGCTAAGTAATGTAGCACTGGGAGGTAAGGCACCGGGCAGAAAAAGGTTCATCTGTGTACCTTTATAATGTAGAAACGAAACCTTCCAACCCCTTCAGTGCTGGCATTGCCTTGTTTGTAACCACCTGGGTTTGAGACCTGCTCTCCTGGATGCTATTTGTTTCTGCCAAGCTGGTGGATGTGAGCATCAGTTGTGCTGCTTTCATTTTGCAGAAAGGCTCCTCAGTTCTTTCAGTTACGTGAAACTCCCCAAACCTGTATCTGAAATCACTTTCTGCTGTTAAAAAAGGGACAAGAGGGTCTCCTTTGCCAACTAAAATGCTGTGCTGAGAATTATGAAACCTGCATATACAAAAAGCATGTGCAACGGGGACTGTACTAAGGAGTAGACTGGACATTACAACCCCACTATATATGAAGCTTCTCATAAAAAACAGCTTCCAAGACTCACCCAAGCATGAGGGGAAATGGGAGGGACAGTTTAATTTGGATTTCAGGAAGGACATAACTACCAGTACTCTATGGTATTCTGGTCCCCTGTTCTGGCATTCAGGTAGGGATTTTTCTGGGATTCCAGAATTATTAGGGTTCTGTTATTCTCTATGGGGTGACTTTGTGGGGAGGACTGGAGACGCTGTTTTTCAACCAAATGATACCAAAATTGCAGGGGAGCTGGTGCTGCCTGCACATTAAAGACCACCTCAACACACACATCAGTTTCAACTGAATTATACCAAGGGGCCCAATTCAACAGGTGAACAAGGTGTCTCAGCCATCCTACTTGTAGAGCTGCTAACTTTGAGGAAAAAACAGCCCTGGAAAAAGGCCCTGCCCCTACAGAAGGAAGGAGAAAAACAGCCTGCCTGCCCAGCAGCACATATGCTCGAGTTGGGGGCCACACTTTGCCTCCCTGGAAGGAGGGGAGGCAGCACCATTCCCGGCCATCCAGGACTTGGTGGAGGTGGAGCCAGCAGCCTCACAAGGCGGCTCCGCCTGCCCAGCCACAGTCATATCTAAGTTCTTGGCAGAGGAGGACACTTTTAGGAGCTACTCCTGCTGAGCACCTTGGAGTTCACCTGGGTGTCTGCAGCTGTGGTGGCAGCATGCAGGCAAGAACACTCTGAGTGGCTGCAGAGGAGTTGCGGGGACAGCCGTGTCTAGACGAGTGGGCCCGCGTGCCAGTGGCAGTGGCAGTGGTGATGTTGCTTTCAGTGGCCCCCTGCCGTGGCTTGGAGTGGGGTGTGTATGGCTTGTGGGGGCAAATGCGCATGTGAGCCATTGGCAGCGGCAGCTCGGCTTGCAGTGCTCTCCCTTCCATAGTTTCTGGCCTAAAGGGTATTTTGTCGCTCACGCAGTGGTAGGGTTGACAGGCCCCCTTAACCTGCCAGCAGGGGACTGGCTTCCTGCACTCACCTCTTGGGGTGGGGGGATGCAGGCACACAGAGCGTGTGCACTCCTGCAAGAGTGATGATGTCACTTCCGGGAGGTGATGTCATCACAAAGCCCCGTGGGAGCGCACCCGCAGGGAGCACACTCCGCAGGGGCTCAAATTGGGGCCACTACGGAGCACAGGAGCATGCCTACACTCTGCAGTGGCCCAAAACGGGCCAGATCTGTGCCAAAATGGGTTCATTTTGGGTCTAGTTTGGCATGGATTGGGCCCATTTTGGCCCTGATCGGAGCAGCTGCAGAGCGTGGGAGCGCTCCTGCACTCCACAGCGGCCCAAAACGGGCTTGATCTGTACCAAAATGGGCCCAAAATGAGCCCATTTTGACATGGATCGGGCCCATTTTGGGCCACTGTGGAGCACAGGAGCACTCCCACACTCTGCAGCTGCTCTGACCTGGGCCAAAATGGGTCCAATCCAGGTGGCTGCTGTGCACGGGAGCGCGCAGCACCACAAGGGAGCAGGGAAGGTGGGCCCCCCCACTGGCAAGGAAAGTGGGGGCAGGGGGGTGAGGGGGATCCCCTGCCCCCACCTGGGGTCTGGCATCCTTATACAGTGGTTTTACCGCAGCAGTTGGGAACTCCCATGGGCCTCAGAGCCCGAAGCAGGGAAGGGCAGCCTCTTGCAATGGCCTGGGCCTTCAGCCTTGGGGGAGGCATTTTGCTTGCATGGTGGTGGGCCTTTGCAGGGCCCAGGCAGTGTTGGCACCCAATCCATGTTCCTGTGGGGGCAAAGGGGGCTCTGCTCCTGCTGGTGACAAGGGGGCACTGACTGCTTCCCCAGGTTGGGGACAGGCTATAGTGGCTTTTGCAACCCCCCCTAATGAGGCAGCTTTCAAGGGGGGCCATTACTATCAGTTGCCCATTGGGCTTGGAGGGGGTATACTCATTGCAGGCCCCAAGCTGGGAATAGGCCTCATTTGCCCAGTGGACCATGAGCTTAGAGTAGGCCTCATTTGATAGTCCTCATTTGCCCAGCGGGATGGAATGGCAGCCATTTTGGGTAAGGTGGCCATTTTGTAGCAGTTGTCAGCCATTTTGTCTACTGTTTAATTTTCATTATGTCACTTAAGAAGGGTGGGGGCCCTTCCAAGGGTGAGCAGCCTGTTGAAAGGGTGCCCTCCAAGAGACCCCCTTCTGGCTGGACATGAGCTCCAGCCAGAAAGACATTTTGAAATGCTTGGCAGCTCTGGAACAGGCCAAGCGGGCTGCAGGCCTGTTGCCCAAGGAACCAGTAAGAAAAGGACTATTAGGCGTGTGTCTAGGGATGCTATCAATAGGGAAATATTGATGTGTCTTTCTGCCTTGGAAGGAGCAGCAGGAGCCCCACCTGGTGAGGGCAGTGGTGCTTAGACATCTTTGGATCAAGGGATGGGAGAGCCAATGGTGAAGTTGGACCAGGACTGGATGGTAGAATCAGCTCTGGTGTCAGTGGCGATGGATCCAGTGGAAACAGAAGGTAAGGAGGCCATGCCTCAGATGGGTTACCCCTTGCCATGGGGGCCATGGGGGCAAGGGACTGCCTACAGGGCTCAGGAGGTATTGCAGCGGCCATACTTGCAGTTTCCTGTACCCTGGTCTCCAGTGGGGCAAATCCCCTGGTTTGGCCAGGGCTTAGGGGCAGCTTCACTGCCACAATCTTCAACAACCCCTTCTACGTGGGGGGAGCAGAGAGTTTGGTGTACCCAGGTGCTTCAGCTGGGTGGCCAGGCTGCCCAAGTAACTGATGGGATTTTTACCCATACCCCACTCTTGCCTACACCATCCCATTTAATGCTCTCCCATTTGGGGACACAGCTTTACCCCTCGGGAACCATTTGACCCAGGCGACAAGGGACAAGATCCTTAAAGAAGAATACAAAAAACTGCACAGATTTTTTTTTAGGGGGGAGGGTATGTCATGCCTAAGAATCCCAGATTTGTATAACCATTCCAGAAAACCATGGTCACAACCCAAAACAATGATTTTAGAGTATATTTTCAGCTTGGAAATTCTGGAATGCCCATCCCCTACTGTGACCAGAAAATCCAGGGAGTTTCAAGCCTTTACAGTGATCTATGTCATTTCAGAAAAAAAATGGAAATGTTTCTTTCATGACTCATAAGATTCTATATATGGGAGTGTGTGTATATCTACGTGTGGCATGTTTGTACTGGGTCCAAAGAAATAGTCCTTCAGTGTTATTTAGAAGCTGTGTATTTGTGGAATGAAAATTAATTTGCAGTAATAATTACCCACTAATAAAGCCAGTATCAAATTATCAATGACCACGTAGGGGTTTTATATATATAATCTCTCTCTGTCTCTCTCTGTCTGTCTCTCTCTCTCTCACACACACACACACACAGAGTTACAATTATTCTTTGATGCAATTGCTTTTTCTTTCTGCTTGTAGAAGAATTCCTCAAGAGTAGTAGGCATTTGGTAAAATAAAGAGAAAATCCAATAACTTAAAGAATTTCCTCTGCATTTTCTAAGGGTGGGATTTCACATACCGAGCAGATTTGGAAAGAAAAGAAAACACCAACCTGGAACCCATTTATTTAAAAGCAATTTACTTAGTTTGAAGTGTTCTTTATTCCAGCTGCTGTTATTAAAGATGCTAGTTTTTGAAGAGCCTTTTCTCTGCAAACCTGCACTGGCTTTCTGCTGAGGGAAGTCATAACCTCCTGTTTATGGCACATCATTCTAGTGCCGCAGAAATAATTGCATTGCCAACAATGCTGAAGGGATCAGGAGGAGGATGACCTTTTTAATGCATCAAATACCCATTCATACAATAAGGCTAGATTTCCACAACAGATCCATTAGAATTGCTAGTTGCCCCTGCATATTTCATCAGGATTTCTAATTCTGCAGGATAGAAACTACATTTCTGAACGCCTGTTTTTGAGCCTGAACTCTCACAACCATGAACATTATGCTGTAAGGATTAGAAAGTTATCATTAGTTGTTTAGTCTTGTGAGATTTCTCTCTTCCCAAGGAACTCAACATAAACTGTAGTTAACATGACTAGGGGTGTGCACTGCTAAAAAAAAAGAGTTTCCTGCTTCGGGTTTCTCCAAAGCAGGGAAAAAATCTGGAATTACCAGAATCTTGAAGCAGCTTACTCTGGTATTTAGCACACTTTGGTATGCTCCATAAAGATTTGGAGCATACTGAAGTGAGGGGGAGCAAAAAAACCCCACCCCCCTTGGGAAATCCCCCACCCCACTTACCAGGCAGGCAGGGAGAGGGGAGGCTGATCAGCTGGGTGGTGGGGAAGCACGGAGCTGGCTCCACGCTGCCTCCTTTGCTGCTGCAGCGACCAACTGGGTGGTGGGGAAGTGCAAAGCTGGCTCCTCTGACCCTTCCTGCCCCTCAAATGGCTGCCATGACAGCCATTTGAGGGGTAGGAAGGGCCTCCTCCGCCTACTTTGCTGATGGCTGGAGGGAGGGGGGAAGTGCTTAAAGGGTAGAAGGCTCTGTGCCCTGTTTGCAAATGGCATGCGGAGCCTTCTGCCCTTTAAGCTCTTCCCCTCTCCAGCTGGCTGGAGGCACAGGGGAAGAGCTTAAAGGGTAGAAGGCTCCATGCCTCGTTTGTGAACTGGGCATGGCGC
The DNA here is from genome assembly GCF_028583425.1 of Eublepharis macularius. Taxonomy (NCBI): domain Eukaryota; kingdom Metazoa; phylum Chordata; class Lepidosauria; order Squamata; family Eublepharidae; genus Eublepharis; species Eublepharis macularius. The sequence goes on along the minus strand of NC_072796.1, from coordinate 78,368,277 downwards.
CTTCTACCCTTCAACCTCTTCCCCTCTCCAGCTGGCTGGAGGAAGAGCTTAAAGGGTAGAAGGCTCTGTGGCTTGTTTGCGAACAGGGAGAGCAACCTTCTACCCTTTAAGCTCTTCCCCTCTCCAGCTGGCTGGAGGCACAGGGGAAGAGCTTAAAGGGTAGAAGGCGCCACGCCTCATTTGCAAACGGGGTGCAGAACCTTCTACCCTTTAAGCTCTTCTCCTCTCCAGCTGGCATGGGGGAAGAGCTTAAAGGGTAGAAGGCTCCATGTCTTGTTTGATAATGGGGAGAGGAGCCTTCTACCCTTTAAGCTCTTCCCTTCTCCAGTGGGCTGGAGGGAGGGGGGGAGAACTTAAAGGGTAGAATGCTCCCTGCACCATTTGCAAATGGTGTAGGGAGCATTTCCCCCCTTAAACTCCCTCTCTCCAGCATGCCCAGTAGGCCCTTTAATCTTTAAGGCCCTTTAAAGGGCCCTGAAGCTTCCTGAAGTGACCTGAATCACTTCGGAAAGCTTTGATTTGGAAAAGCCGGATCGTTACAGATCAGGTCCGTTTCGGGCATTTTTTCCGAATCGGGAACCCAAAGTGCACACTCCTAGACATAACTGTTACCAGTCTATCAGTTAGGCTGTTTCCTCAAGGAGATTTATCTCTGCTTACACTACCCAAACCATAACACTTTTGTGGGGAGCAGACCAGTCCCATAGCTGGAATTTTTTGTTGAGGGGAACAAATTAGCATAGTGGGAAGGTAGGCCATTGAACGTGAATACAGAATTGCCAAGTGAATTTTTCTAAATAATTAAATAAGTTACGTGGTATATCACAAAAAAACATGTTTTAGGTTTATTAGAAACATCATATTTGCATGTAGAATATATATTGACATTTAACAGGTAACAGAGAACACAAATTGTCAAGAGTGTGCAGTCCCTCTGCTCTCAGAAGTAAAAGTTGGTGGAAAACAGAGAAATAATCAAAATATATAGACTGAAGTTATAAACTGAGATACTAAACTTGAGGTCTTGTCAATGTAATTAAGAACTTCAGCATATGAAAAACTTACAAAGTTTTAGCTAGCTGTATTCGTTTTCTGAAATATAAATCCAAGATTAATAGTAGTGTAATAATTTTTATTATAACCAAGTAAATAGTCTAAGTAGTGACTGAGCACTACTTACTTAATTTTCTTCCATTTTTGCTTCTTCCTTCCACAAGGCCAAGGGTATAAACTGCCACCAGTAGGGATCTTCAAACACTAGCCAGTTTGGATCACTTCCTGTTTGCCAATGGTGATCAGGCAGGCACTAATTAATCAATCGGCTCTTCATCTGTTTGCAGCCTGTTCATGAGGGATCAGCTTGGAGTCTGCTTTAGAGATGGGCACGAACAGCAATATGAACAAAAAAAAAAGCGACAAACAGCCCAATCTGCTGTTCATGAGCAAGCTGTTTGTGAGGTCCCATTCCTGGCGAACATGTGTTGGTTCCAAGCCCTGTTCATGCCGTTTGTCAGCCGTTCGTAAAGCCAGACAGTCTGGAGCCTTTCAATCAATTCTCTTGGCAACGTAGGCATGGACTGTATGAACTCTGTCTGAACTTCTGTCTTTCCTTCTGGCTTGTAACCCCTCAAAGTAGCTTCCATCAGACAGTCCATTTTTTACCACTGTGAAGAGAAAATGACAGGAAAGGGGGAGACCCATGGATCAAGTGGGACCTAAGGTCCACCACCTTGGGTTCAGGCAGACAGAATGTCTGGCGCAGGGTATCCACCTCAATCCGCAGGAACGTGAGTACCTGTGAAGGGCCCTCAGTCTTCTCATGAGCTAAGGGCACCCCCAACTCATCTGCCAGAGCCTGAAACCCCGCCAGGAGCCGGGCACATTGCCCAGTCCCATAAGGCGCTGCAAAGATAAAGTCATCTAAATAGTGGGTGGAGTCACGGCACTGAAGCAGCTGACGAAAAGCCAACTCCAAAAAGGTGCTGAACTTTTCAAAAGCTGAACAAGAAACAGAGCAGCCCATGGGGAGTGCTCTGTCCATGTAAAACTGCCCTTCAAAAGACAAGCCCAGCAACTCAAAATCATCAGGGTGAACCGGCAAAAGGCGAAATGCTGACTTGATGTCGCATTTCGCCATTTCAGCCCCCACCCCACACCACCTGACCATTCTAACGGCCTTGTCAAAAGACGTATAACGCACAGAACACAAGTGCTCTGGAATAGCGTCATTAATGGATCCCCCTTTCGGGAAGGACAGGTGGTGTATAAGGGCGGAACTCACCCGTTGCTTTCTTGGGAACCACCCCAAGGGGGGAAACCCTCAAATTTGGGACAGGAGGGGTCAGAAATGGCCCCAATACCCTGCCCTCGGTGCATTCCTTATCAATTTTGCACCGCACCACCTCCTCCATGCTGGTAACAGAACACAGATTGTCTGACATGAAAGGGGCCCAAGGTCCCTGAAAAGGAATCTGAAACCCATGAGTAAACCCTTCTAAGAGATAGTGGGCATCTGCCCTATTAGGATAGCCATACAGCAAACGTTCAAGGACCTTCAGTTTTATGGGAGAAGGGCCCTTTGTCAGAGGAAGGATTGCTGCCCCCCCACCTGACCTCTTGCTTCCTCCCCACTGTCTCAGCCAAGGACAGGCAGAGAAAGCATGGGAGCCCTTGCAATGGGGGCACTCGTGCTTAAATCTGCACCCTTTTTGTGAGCATATGCCCTGGTACGCAAACTCCCAGCAAAGCAGCCAGGGCTGAACCGACTGCCCTGCGGAGGTGCGGGGACCAGAAGGGTTGGAAAGGCGTTGCATCAAATGGCCACTGTCAGACCTATCCCCCAAGTTGGGCTTCACCGGGGCCATAAGCTGCAGCCAGAGCTGAGATATTTTTTTTCACCTCCCACTTTTTGTTTTTTAACTTCCAACCTGATGATGAGTTCTGGAGAATGTTAAAGCTTGCATACAGTTTTGTATTATTTTGGTTCGTCCTGAGACATATATATGAAATGGCTTTTTGGTTTTGTTTTTCAGTTGGAGAAAAGGTTAGCATTCTCTTTCAAAACTATACTTTAAATGAGGCAATTTTCAAATGAGAAAGAAAAAATAAAAGTCTACTTGGGGCAGGAGATAAATGCCTGATTCCACAGTTTAGATCACAATGCATTTTAAACAACTAGCATTTCATCAAGGGCAGATAAAATAATTTTAACTTACTCTGCAAAGAACTGCTAGCAGGAGACATACTTTCAAACTAATGCCTTTCTTCATGACAATAACTGGGAACTGGGAACCAACTTCAGCTTCATCTCTTCATGAAACCAGGAGTGGTATATTCTTTACATGATGAACTGATTTATACTGTTCCATTTTGAACCTGAACCATTGAAACCAATAGCACAGGCTACAGTGTCATCCAACTACAGATGACAGTATAAAGTCAGGTTCTCAGCCAGTCTTCATTTCTAAACATCTAAACATTCTTAGTAAAAAAACAAAAAAACAAAAAAACCACCTCAGTGTTTTGGATGTGTTGGTTATCGTAGCTATGTATAGCCATATTTTTGGACATGGATTTACAGAATATTCCTCTTCCACAGATGATGTCCTTACTAAAAATATGTTCTTATTTTACACAGATAATATTACGACTTAGCATATAGTACTTTACAATGCTCAAAGTGCTTTTGACATATGGCCTTGTCACAGTCCCTACAAGAGCCCTGTAAGATTGTTCAGAATTATTATAAGCCCATATTGCATGAGGAGAGTGTAAACTTGGGAGGGGGGAGGGGGAGGAGGAAGATTTATATACAAATCTCACTTCTCACTCACCAAAAATATACAGCCCCTCCCTAGGTCCCATGTTAATTTCACCCTCCAGACTGTTTTTCTCCTTGGTTCGTCTTCAGAACTCCATAACCCTCTGTTGTTTCCTCAGGCCCTGGTTCTCAGGCTATTCCTTAATTAATCTTCCTCTTGTCAGACCATCTTCTGTCCAGCCTCTGAAGTCCCCTGTCCTTCCAGTGAACTGCACAATCCCGTTTTATCTTAAACACTAGGCAATTTCCATAGACATCTTTCTGAGATTTGCCTGTCCTTTCCTTAATCTTCTTTCTTTTCTGCCCTTGTCCTCAAGTCATTCTCTACCTACCCATCCTTTCCCCCCACTCTTTTTTTTTAAAAAAATTTTTTTTATTGGATTAGATGTCATTAAATTATACATTACAATCAATTTCCTTTAATTTTTCCAATTCTAACCCCCTCCCTTCCCCCCCCCTTTTGTTGACTTCCAACAGTTTTCCAACCCCTTGTCCCTTTTCCCTTACTCATTTCAAATTTATTCTATCAAACATAAACTTTCACTTTCTTCTAAGCTAATCTATATAACACAGTGCTCCTTCTGTCTTCCTACTTACTTTAACAACTAAATAATACATAACTAAATAATACATTCTTGGCATATTTTCTTTTAATAATAATCATTTAGCTAATTTTGGTACTCTATACTCTATTTTATAATCTCATCTTCAATATGGGACAAACAATTTATCCCTCATTTAGCATAATTTTAGATACTTCTATAAACAGTACATTCAATATAAGTCAACCAATTTAACTTATACTCTATATATTACTTTTTCTACATATCTTATCTTCGTACTGTTTTAATTATATAATTATATAATTCTTCCATTATGCAACTATCCACCAAAAATAGTCAACCAATTTGACCCATATATACCTCCAAACTAAGTCAATCAATTTAATACATGATCTGTACCTTAATATATATTTTCCCACCTTGCTTAAATTTCTTCATTGCAATTATAAAATTATCTCCATTATACGATTATTGCCAGAAATGAAATTAATTAGTTTCTATCCTTATAGTTAGTTAATTTCTATCATTATAATTCTTATAATAGCACCTATAATACTTAATGCTATATATAATAGTCTAATAAAATAGTTGCTTAGAAATTCTCATTTAACTCTCTGCCCCCCGGTAAAGTCACCTCCCTCTACTTTTATTGTATTTCAGTAATTTTCAAACTGCCACAGTTCTCCTCCCACCTCCCATTTCTTCACTAAATATTGTTTCAGCTTCTCCCAATCCGTGTTAAACTGTCCTGGATCAAGGTCTCTCAGTTTCCTTGTCATTTTGTCCATTTCCGCCATGTACAGCAATTTATAAATCCAGTCCTCAATAGTTGGCACTTCTTGCACTTTCCACTTTTGCGCGTACAAAAGTCTAGCCGCTGCTGTCATGTAAAATAGCAATGTCCTATATTGTGCTGGAATGTCCTCCATTCCCAAGTTCAGTAGCAGGAGTTCTGGGTTCTTATTAATTTGAAATTGTAAAATCTCGCTTATTACTCTTATTATTTCCCCCCAGTACTGCCTAGCTACCTCACAAGTCCACCACATATGATACAAAGATCCCTCATGCTTTTTACATTTCCAGCATTTATTAGACGTGTTCAGATTCCCTAGCGCAATTTTCTTTGGTGTCATATACCAACGATAAATCATTTTGTAGACATTCTCTTTGATATTGGTGCATGTCGTGATCTTCAATGTGTTTTTCCACAAGTATTCCCACACCTCCATTGTTATTTCCTTATTAAAGTTTATAGCCCACTTCACCATTTGCACTTTAACTGTTTCATCTTCAGTATACCATTTCAGCAGCACTTTATATACCTTAGAGATTTCCTTTTTGTCCTCTTGTAAAAGTGCCTGTTCTAATTCCGAATTCCATCCTTTCCCCCCACTCAATGGCCTACTTATTAGCCTCTTTACCTTCCTGTACACTAGGCCCTGCCCATACACCCTAGAACTTCTTCATCAGCCATTCTGAATAAATTTTTAATCCCAGACAATCTGACAAACTCCTCTACTCTTACAGAAATTCAACAACCAACCATTCAGTTCCCTGAGCAACAGCAGATTCCACACTATATCTATCAATTAATATCAAAATGTTTCAGCAACAAAAACACAATAAAATATAGACATACAAAATTTCACCACTTGGGGATTTCCTGCTTTTTATTCTTTCAGTGACTACAATGTCTATTCACTAATCTCATTTGATATCCCAATATTCATGATAGTTAGCTTTATAGACATGTACTAACAACATTTGTTGAAACAAGATTCTCCCTATCAGCACCAATTTCAACAAACCCTTAGGATACTGCATCCCCTGCAGTGCTCCCTGTTGGCTGCCTGCATCTCAAAATGCTGCCATTGAGCTTTGCATCCTCTAATCACTGCCGGACAGCTGCTGCTCCCAGCATGTCAGCCACCTCTATGTTGATCTGGCACATGGATAAAGAAAGAGCATCACATGATGGTCCCTGTAGACTCCACAGGTAGCACCTGCACATTAAAGACGACTGCTTCTGCAATCTGCTCATTTTGTGCAACTTTGGCGTGGCAATGGGAATGGGCAAATTGCCAAGGCAATTTCCTTTGGAACCATATTTTGGAATCTGAAAGTGGCTGACGGATTTTCTTCTTTTCCAGTACAAGTAAAGGGAAAACGAAGTAGTCTATTTTTCACCAGTTTTGTTTCAGTCATTTTTTGCATTTCTCACATCTGTAAATTGAATGAGAAAGCTACAGTGACTAGAAAGTACATTCAGTTTAAAAATAGCTCCTATCTACTTTCTGTAAGGTATTAGCAGCATTTACAAGTGATAGATACATGTAAATTTTTCACAACATAGTCTTAGTATTATTTGACAAAACAATATTTGATTACATCCCAGACTTTGAGAATTAAACTGGATTCAAATATTACATTTTAGCGAATGTGAGAATAATAAACTTTTTATACATGGATAAAACAAAATGGGATAGAAAATGTATAATGTGCCACCAAAACTCAACTTTCTTTAGAACTGGACACAGCATTTAGCATTTGCATGTTTACATAAACAGAGGACAAAACAATAAAAATAAGTGTTTCTGAGTCTCTCTACATGAGACATCTGATCCGTGAAGAACACATGCTGGAGATGCACTGTTAGCTGGTAATTTAAAAAGGAAAGGTAATTTAAAAAGACAGAGCCAGTGGCAGGGCAAAGGCTTTGCTATACAATGGAGCTGTGTGAAGGGGCTGTGAAATGCCAGAAGGGAAACTGCAGCCCATTATAATCTCTCCAAGTTCAAGCTCTCATTTCCATCCCTTGCTGCTCTCTGGTTGCAATCCCACACAGTTTTTGACTGGAGAGGTGAATTTGACAGAGCTGGAGAGGCGAAGATGAAATTAACAAACCCTGGCCGTTCCCACATGGCTTACCTGAACCTGGAACGCTGTGCAGCATGCCGAAAAAAATGCGGAAGATCGCGTTTTCTCTCACAAGTTTTGCGTGATGTTGTGCAACATTGCGCAAAACTTGCGAGAGAAAACGCGATCTTCCGCGTTTTTTTCAGCATGCTGCGCAGCGTTCCGGGTTCAGGTAAGCCGTGTGGGAATAGCCCCTCTGAGGAGCAATCTCTGCCAGCTCTGTCTTTTAAAACTATGCTTCCTGGCTAACAACGTGTCTCCCTACACTTGATGAACACGTGCCGAGGCAACTCATGTAGTGGTGTAACAACCCTCTAGAGAACACCCTCAAATAGTGGTGTAACACCCTCTAGAGAATACAGTCCTTCTTCCTTTTTAGTGAATTTTTTTTTTCGGTTAAAAAAAATTCAAATCTAAGTCCCATCAGACTTATTTGTTTTGAATCCTGCATGTGGCATTTATGGGTCTTTCAATTACTTGCAACAAAGGAATTCTAACTTACTCACTGGGGTTTATCCAAAGTCCTGTCACATATGACGAAAAATGATCCATAACAGATTCTTCAGTGCTTTGTAGCTTCTGCACATGTAATCCCTATGCATACAAGACTGAGAAAAGTCGCGCACTCTTTGAAGACCCTGCAATCGCACCAGAGTGATTACATCAAAGCAATTAGGTTTAACCATAGGAATGACATCACTTCTGAGAAAACTGCCTAATCTAAAGTCTCAATAGATGGCTCAAATTGACTGTGTGATATAAACACAGAAGCTAATATTCTATGTGAGTTGCCCTGTGAAAGACTGGTAGGCTATGATTATGAATATAAATGGTGGTTTCTCCCTCAGCCCGACAGGGTCTCAGCACTACTCTCTTTACATCACTTTCCCCCATCCACTGCTTGGACCTAGCAGGCTGCTGTTGCTCCCCCTGACACTGCTTCACCCAGCAACACCATTTTTCATGAGCTTTTAGCTGTTCAAAATTTAGCATAGGGCCCCAATCTGGTGCTGTGCTGCATTCCTAATCCAGACCAGGGCTTCGTAGAAATTTTTAAACCTGTAAACTCTTCTGTAAAATGGCACACGTTGTGGAGGGGTGAGAATCATGGGGGTGGATTGCAGGGAGTCAGGGTGGGCTCCCTGTCTCCTTCAGCAGCACCATCATCACCAGCAGCAGAGGCTGGAAGCCCCCTTCCCACTGTGTGTCAGTGACTTTCCTGGGTGGCTGCATAGTTTCAGTGCGAGGGGAGGGGTCTCCTAGAGTCTGCAGCTCTTGGTTGCGGCAGTTCCCCAGTAGCTTCATCCCTTCAGTGGCAGAGGGCGTGGCAGCTCCTGTCTTAGCTCCAACTTCAACCCCTCAGCAGTGGCAGCTTTGCCACCTCACCTGTGGAAGTTGGAGGTAGGTGTTGTTCTATTCTTGAGCAGACAACATAATTATTTGGGGCAAGTTAACCCCCTAATGTATTTCAGCTGGTTTAAAGATTTTTATGCAAGCCTTGGGGGCTCCCCAAGGTTGCAGAAGCATCTCCTTTGAGCAAATGTCCCTGATCCCCAGGTTTAAGTAACCACAGTTCAGGGCCACTTGGCTTTAGCATGTAAGTTGTTCACTGCAAACAAGCTTTCAAGACCTGTTGGAAAAAGGAAGTGCTGTCTTGTAAAACATAATGCATAAAAGACAGCACTATCTCAGAGGAGCTTTACATTCAGAAGCTAGATATGATGAGTCTATGGACCAGAAGTCATGTATATGCCCCCCACCCCCACCCCATGGACCTTCAGCCTACCTCATCATCAAACTGACCTAGTTCTCCACATATTCTAGTAGCTTTAGTATTTAAATTGTTTCTGTTTCAGGCTGTTAGGTTAAAACTTAAGGATAAAATCTGAAACGTATAAATTCCACTTCTTGCCCTTTTATTTCACAGTGTGCAATCTTGCACAAGCTACAGACATTGTTCGCAAGGGAAATTTTCTCACTGATCTTTAAAAAATGACTGTCACACTTTGAAACTTGCAGTTTGATTTCCAATATTTTGAAGCTTAAATTTCAGTGCTGTAATGCACCAGAATACTTAGATGTTAACATTCTCAAATATAAATCCAATCTCCCATGGCCCTAAAGTCCTTTATTAACATTTAACATTGTGAACCAAACTTAAGACTGCCAATGTGGTGAGATATAATAATAGTCTTTTGGAGTTAAGTGCTCCGACCTCTAGACTAGTCCAACTAAATGGACGTTTCATTTGTTGAATAAAGTAACATACAATATTTGTAGCAATTATTAGAATTTTTAAAAAATAAGTCAGAGCCAGTGGCATAGTGGTTAAGTGGCAGGGCTCTGAATCAGCACACTTTCCCTATGAGGAAAGATTGAGGCGCTTGGGGCTCTTTAGCCTGGAGAAAAGACGACTGAGGGGAGACATGATAGAGGTTTACAAGATAATGCACGGGTTAGAGAAGGTCGAGAAAGATGTGTTTTTCTCCCTTTCTCACAATACAAGAACTCGTGGGCACTCTATGAAATTATTGAGCAGTCGGGTTAGAACAGATAGAAGAAAATACTACTTTACACAAAGGGTGATAAACACATGGAATTCGTTGCCACAGGAGGTGGTGGCAGCTACAAGCATTGCCAGCTTCAAGAGGGGACTGGACAAATATATGGAGCAGAGGTCCATCAGTGGCTATTAGCCACAGGAGATAGATGGTATTCTCTTTGTGGGGAGGTGGTGCTCTGTTGTCTTGGTGCTGGAAGGAAGGCAGTGGGAGGGCTTCTGGTGTCCTGGCCTCACTGACAGTCCTTTAGATGGCACTGGATTTCTAGCCACTGTGTGTGACAGAATGTTGGACTGGATGGGCCACTGGCCTGATCCAACATGGCTTTGCTTATGTTCTTATGTTCTTATGATGGTTTGACTCCAACTACTTCCATGAGCTCAGCAGGTGGCCTTGGGTAAGCCACTCATCTCAGCCCCAGGTCCGCAGCTGTGGGGTTACTACTGACTTTGTTCCAGGCTCTGAACAAAATACTGCAAAATACTCAGGCCTACAATTTGCAGCGGGCCAATTTGGGCCTCAAACAGGCCAAAACAGGCCCATTTGGGGCTGAAATTAGCCCATTGCAAAATGCAGGAGCACTCTACTTCTTCCACAGTGCAATCATAGGCCCTTTTTACACCTACGGTTTAAACCAACATTTATGGGTGTTCGCCCCGATTGCAGTGGCTTCAGCATTGCACCCGTTCATTTAACACTGTCCGCTGCAGTATCAATTTGGCATCTGTGCTTCATTCAGACCCACTTTGAAGCCTCGGTATAGTTTCAGACTTTTGGGGCTTTGCAATTTGGTGGCAGAGTTCTGGGGGAAAACATATACCACTCTCTCTCTCTTTTTTTAAGCCAAGCCAGGAAAGGGCTAAAATGCTGCTGCTGCTTTCCCTCACTGCGTAAAAGTGTAAAACACGTTTTTTCCCCATTGGCAGAAAGCCCCAGGAGGCAGGGAAAAGCAGCCCTTGCTGCGTAAAAGTGTAAAACACTTTTTTTTTCTACATTGGCAGAAAACCCCAGGAGGCAGGGAAAAGCAGCCATTTAACCCTTACCTGGCTTTAAAAGCCAGGAGAGAATAAACAGTAACTTTCAAGGTTACAAATCATTCCTGGCTTTAAAAAGAGAGTGTGTGCGCATACCCTCCAGGGAAGAAGGGAAAAGCAGCTATTTAACCCTTTCTTGGCTTTTAAAGCCAGCAGAGAATTACCAGCAAGCTTAGGAATTGTTCCTGGTTTTGGGGAAAAAATAAGAGAGTGTATGCATACCTAGGAGGAAGGAAGCCAACACAGAAGCAGCCTTATGACTAGAGATGGGCACGAACAGCAATACAAACAAACAAAAAGCCACGAACAGCCCAATCTGCTGTTTGCGAACAAGCTGTTCTAAATTAACTGGTGGTTGTTGCAAGCCTCGTTCGTTGCTGTTCGTCAAGCCATACATTCTGGCACCTGCAATCAATTCCCTTGGCAACTTAGGCAGGGATTGTCTGCCCTCTGTCTGAACTCCTGCTGTTGCCCGGGAAACCCCAATCTAAGCCCAATTTAGCTTGATAGGCAGGTCTTCCTTTCAAGTGTGGTGCTCCAAATTTGTTACAACAAGGGAGCAAAGAGCAGGGAGGAGGGGGGCTCCCAGCTCTGGCTTAGTTTGCAGACAGTGGAGAGGGAGAGACAGTTGCTGTTGGTATTTTGATAGAGTGCATTGGAGCTTGAATTTTCTTTGTGTGTGGTGGGATAGGGATCTACCCCTTCAAGTTCCAGGGCTGCTGCCAGGCTCTGGGGCCAAGCTATTATTTATTATTGGTACCTTTTTCCTGCTGCCTGCTCAAGTCAGGTTTCTGGGAGTGGTGCAGTAGGGATCTTGACTTGGATGATGGCTGGAGGAGAGCCTGCTGGCCTCCACGAACAGCCAACCACGAACATGTTCATGAACAGGGCCATGTCTGTGATTGTTCGTGGATGGCAACAAACAACGAACATCATGTTCTGGTTTTTTTCTGTTAGTTCCCATATCTACTTATGACCCTTACCTCACTTTATTTAAAAAAATGGCGGACAAGGAGTTCAGAGAGCTGAGGAGGGCGGGAGTGGTTAATTTCGCACAGACCAATCAGCTGTTGGGGAAAAGGAGAGGGGGGAAAAGAGAAGTAGAAGGAGTATAAGTCTTCTCACTGATATTGATTGCACCAGCCATGACTTGGCTGCAGCTTCAAAATAAACTCTTGGTATGTCCAAAGGGAAAAAATTGGGGATGCTGCAGAAAGTGTGAAAGTCCTGCAAACATGGGAAGCAGAAAGGTGCTGAAACACTTTAAAGTCCCAGTGTAAAAAGGACCATAAACAGAATTGCACACTTCTAAGCCCATTGACTTCAGTGGACTTAAATAGTGTTAGTCTGCTTAAGATGGCACTGTAAATTCCTTAATCCCTATCATAGTGTCGAAGTTAACATTTCTGACTAGGCCTGGGAAGACCTGGTTAAAATCTCCACTTGGCCATAAAGTTCACCAGATGATGTTGGTACAATCATTGTCTTAATCTAACTGGCATCACACATTTGTGAGAAATAAAAATTAGAAAGGCACTGCAATGAGCTCCTTGGGAAAAGGTGAAGATTAACAATATATGGATTTGGAATTATTATACATTCAAACATTAACCTCAATGGCTCAAATGTGTCCAATATTACTCTTTTCAATGAATTGCACATATATATGTACTTTGGACTCCAAAAGTGAAACATTTAGAAAAGGAACTCTCCTCCCACCCTATATAGAGCAACACACACAACCTTTGCTCCTGGACAGGGTTACGGGATTAGACATTCCTCTTGGGGATTTTCTTTGAAAGCTAATGAAATGGGGAAAGGATTCCATTGATTTGAAATCAAAAAGACTGAGTGTCAGCTGCTCTCTGTTTTTATTATTCAAGCTATCTTCAATGCAACTCTGGACAACATTCAGTGTAAAGAAATAGATGGGTCACAGTGGGGAATGTTATCGAATAAAATGAAATCCGTTTGCGAATCTCCATGTTTTTTACATTCTTAATAGGCAAGTAATTATTCTATGTATCACACCCAGGCCACAACATTTTTAAAAATGTCTTGACTAACATTTGTTTTTAGCATGAGCTGGGTGTGGCATCATCTAGAAGTGAGTGGGCTTTTGTTTGTTTAGATGTGACCTGCACAGGCATTGAGGGAAACTGAAGTGTGAATCTACAGCAAGAAGAAGAAGAAGAAGAAGTAGTAGTAGTTGTCGTCGTCGTCTCTGTTCTGCTTCACAATTTGTATGTGCCTTTTTGCATGCGTGGAAGTGAGGAAGCACAAGAGCAATACCTGGGGGAAAGATTTAGAGAAAAGATTGATTCATGACTCTTTACTTGATATTGTTGAGCCTGGTGTGCAGATGATATAAGGCTGATGTTGATAGCTATTGTTAAATACCTCATGAGTTATATGGAAGGAAGCCATCCTTTACCTATGTAGGAACCAATAATGTATTAAGATTTCACAGAGACCCCTTGTACACACCGGATCTCTAATTATTCTAAGAGTTTCTTTCTTTCTTTCTTTCTTTCTTTCTTTCTTTCTTTCTTTCTTTCTTTCTTTCTTTCTTTCTTTCTTTCTTTCTTTCTTTCTTTCTTTCTTTCTTTCTTTCATTATATGCAGTTATAAGCACACTGTTGTTGTTGCTGCTGTTGTTATTACATTATTTTACTCAGTGTTCTCCCAAAATGTGTGGTGGGCTATTTTATAAATTTGAGTCATACAGGTAGAAAGGACTTGAGAGGGTAAATATAGCACACATATCATTTCTTAAAGGTAAGTGTTCTGTTTAAAGCCACAGATGCAAACACACACAGAGACATGCACGTGCACGTGCATGCGCACGCGTGCACGCACACACACAAAGGCTTCATTCCCTCTGGCACCAATTAGCACCACTTTTGATTTTCTGAGCTAAAAGGAAGTGGCTTAAATGAGTCATGGAGACTGAACTCCCCCCATTACCCTTTGAGGTAATCCCATGGGGTCAAATCATCGACTTGCATTTCCACAGTACAGTGTATGTTTTCTGAACAAAAAAGGGATTTAGCTTTCTGGACTTAAGAGCTAACAATTCTCTATGTGTAAGCCCTTACAGGCCAAGAGAAAGGCATTATTAGCAATTTCTTTTCTAAATTAAGATCACAAATAAAATACGCTTCTAAACTTAGCCCACTGGGTATAGCTAATCCAGCTGGGCCCTGATTCATAGTGCAGATGCTAATCCCAGTTGTGTGGGGAAACTGAATCAATATGAGCAGGTGCCAAATATTGACTCTTTGCAATCATGATTGTTTCCTGCCAAACCACTTGAATGAGGTATCCAAACACTAAGCAGCAATGGGGCATCCTGTAATTATACTGAATTGTAGCTTGAATTGCACTGTATATAATACACAGGTACTTATGGTCATGTTTGGAACTCCAGCTGAGAATGAAGAACTTGGGTAAACCTATACATTTTCTTCCCTAACAAAGTTGTACATTAGTAAAACATGACATACTAAGAAAATAAGATGGTCAAGTATGGCAGTGATGATATAGGCAGGCCCAGCAATGCTCAGATGAATAGAAGAACTTTAATTGATGCAGTACGTCCAACCCCCAACAAGCAACATGATGCTAATGTATGACATACATAATGTCAGAATCAGGATGATCTAATGGATAGAGTTAATTGCAGTAGAGTATTTAAATTCAAAATCAGCATGAAGTTATGTTATTTTGTGACTATATCCTATGTTCCCTATTAGTGAAAGGGAGTGAAAAGAAAACATTTCCTGAATAGGACGTGCACTGTCATTTATATCATGAGGCCAAGCAAGAGTTAGTATCTTCCTACTTACCAATCAGTCATTGAATTGCTATTGATTTTCTTCAATTCCTAATTGGTTGACAGCCCTATATAAATTTCCTGCTACTGGGATAATTGCAATGCTAGATATTGTAATTGTGACCTAATTGTTTTTGCTACAAAATGTCCTTGGTTCCTCTCCTTGATGTCCTCAATTTCATTGTATTGTTGACTTGCAAAAAGTGAACTCCAGTATTTATTGCCTTAAAGTACTCATTCCTTAATCAAAGGTTGGACTCACCAGTGAGTAGATTATAAGAACCTTGTAGGTCCCTTGTAGATTGCCAGCAATTAATATTATGATTTTTTGTCACAAAATATTTACTGAGTTATTTTTTTTCTAGATTGTACACTGCATAATACTAATCCAAATGGGCTCTTGAGGTGGCAGTTTAGAACATATAGTAAATACAGTCCTTTAATGGTGATTTGAAACTTACCAGGAAATGTATTGTCGAAGGCTTTCACGGCCAGAGAACGATGGTTGTTGTGGATTTTCCAGGCTGTACAACGCCTTACAGCCCGGAAAATCCACAACAACCATTACCAGGAAATAATCATACTAATGCAGCCATAGCAAAAAGAATTTGAATTTAAAATCTTATCCAGATATTTAAAGTTGGTATGAAGCCAACCTAAGTTTGCTGAGAAAAGGTGGACCATATATGGGCCCATATATGGGGCCAAGTGTATATGGGCCCTAACCACAAAATTGGGTTATATAGGTTACAGTGTACAATTGGGATCTTCTTGCATCAATGGTCCAACAAGCATGTTAATTTTGAAGTGTGGAACAAGAGAGACAATCTTGATTTCTACACTGTTTATAACTTCAAATGTATGCATAAGGGTTTAGTAACAGGTGCGGCAGGCGGCACGGGCGGCCTCCCACGGACACAGCTCTGGTTCTTCTTACAGGTTTGCCAGCCTCCAGGTGGTAACTGCAGATTTCCCAGAATTACAACTGATCTCCAGGTCATAGAGATCAGTTCCCCTGGAGAAAATGGCTGCTTTGGAGGATGGACTTCATGGCATTATACCCTGCTGCAGTCCCTCCCTTCCCCAAATCCTGTCCTCTCCATGCTCCAGCCCTCAAATCTTCAGGAATTTTCCAACCTGGAGCAGGCAACCTTAACTCTATGGCATGATATCTTGCTGAAGTCCCTTTCTTATCCACCCTCTCCAGGCTCTCCCCCCCCCCCACAACATCTCCAGGAATTTCCCAACCTGGTGCTGGCATCCTTAACTCTATGGCATTATACATTGCTGAAGTCCCTCTCATTCCCAAACCCCACCCTCAACTGTGGGGCGGATGAGTGGGAAGGAAAGCAGACAAGCTGCGGCTGGAGCAATGCCTCCAGGTGAGATCCATGGGGAGCACAGGGAACAAGGAAGGGACGGGCAGATTCACTGACTGGCTGGCTGGCTGGCTGGCTGGGGACAGTGTCCACAATGTCAGTTGTGCTCTGGCCCAAGCAAGCCCATGAGCTTGGGTTGCTTGGGCACAGGGCTGCTGCAGAGGAGTGCCAGGAAGAGGAAGCCTGGTCTCTGCACCTGAGACAGGAAATCTTCTGTGCCAACTGGCCACACCTGCTGCTTCGCTGCTCCCTTCTGCCTCCAGCTGGGGGGAAGTGCTCAAGGAAGCAGCAATATACGTGCCCCTCCCTGGGAAGATGGGGCACGGGCCCTGCTCCTCTTTCACCACTGCTGAGGCTCAGTATGCTGTGAAAGAGCTGGGTGCTGGCTGGGGACAGTGTCCACAATGTCAGTTGTGCTCTGGCCCAAGCAAGCCCATGAGCTTGGGTTGCTTGGGCACAGGGCTGCTGCAGAGGAGTGCTAGGAAGAGGAAGCCTGGTCTCTGCACGTGAGACAGGAAATCTTCTGTGCCAACTGGCCACACCTGCTGCTTCGCTGCTCCCTTCTGCCTCCAGCTGGGGGGAAGTGCTCAAGGAAGCAGCAATATACATGCCCCTCCCTGGGAAGATGGGGCACGGGCCCTGCTCCTCTTTCACCACTGCTGAGGCTCAGTATGCTGTGAAAGAGCTGGGTGCTTTGGGCTGTATGTGAGGATGAAATGGGATCAGGAGCCGGGGCTCCAGTCACATGATTACTGTCGATTGATCCTGGAACTCTGTTCCACAGCATTCTGCCTGGAAAAAAGCCCTGAACAATGGGGAAAGAAAACAATGGAAAGGGTGTGCCAACACATAGCTGTTCAACCAATCAACACAATGGAGGAGGAGCAGAAGACAGGGCCATGGCTTACAGTGAAAAAAACATCCTGAATTACTGAAAGCCACTTTAAAATTGCTGTAAAAAAACATAGGGAGAAAAGCCACAGAAAAGTTGGGGAAAGGTGGATATTGCGGTAGATGCAGCCTTTCATTGTGCAGAATTCTTTTGAAAATTCAAAACAATTTGAACACAAAACAAGGTATTTTGACGGTGTAAAACCCCTTAAGTACAGTCAATTTCAGAATGGCCAGAGACACTTTTGCACACAGAATAAGTTGCCCAGTTCTTTGGATCTCAATCTAATAAATTGTTTACACCCATTTATTGTTTCTTTTAAACACTTCTTTTAGTTCATGTCCCCCATTGGCTAAGTGAGCATTAAGCACACTGCATATGGCATGTGGAACAGAAGGATTTTCATGGCTAATTTGGAGAAATGTGCCTGATTTATTCTCTGACAGTTATTTCATTTTAAAAGGGGGCCTTTTATGTGTGTTGGTTTATTTTGTTGATTTCCCTATTATTTTTAGTATATGTGAGATTCTTTTTGGAGAGATTAGTGTTACCGAAACTTAGTAGTTCAAGGTCTAAAACTTGGAAAAAAGGATTCATCATCTTAATCACAGCAATTTTTACAGGCTTGAAATCCAAATAAAAAAATGGAAAAGCCACTGCACCAATTACAAGTTACCTCAAAGAGGGTACATATCATGTATTTTTATCTGATGGCCTGGATTTAATTTCATATATTTAACATGAATAGTGTAGTCTTCTTTCAAGACAAGTGGATTTTCCTTTCCTTTCTTTTTGCAATAGTTTTCTCAATGATTGTAGTTCAATCTCAATGTCACTGCTCATGAGCGTGCCTGCCTGGATTTTCTGTCATCCCTGTTAATTGTGCATAACAGGGTCAGTATTTGGCACCACAATGAGAAGATGTGGCCAACACCATTTTGTGCAGCTGTCAGCTGTTCTTTAGCTGACTGGTGTGAAAGCTAGGATAAAGGTGGAATAGGAACGCAAAGATCTGTGGAATGTATTAGTTCTAACTAAATGTTTAAGTACTTGCCAATCTTCTTTCTACTTCTGACATAGCAGATGCTCCTGATTCCAAAACAATGCTTTTAATTCCCAGGAGAACCAAAGGTGAGACTTCTGCCCATTACTTGCCATATATATTTTCTGTAAAGTCCTCCCAGGGTTTATACTGAGATGAAGCACCTTTTTGTTTGCAGACTTTTGGATGTTTTATGTATTCCTTGTTGCCCAATGTATTGGAATACATTGTCCATAGACAATGTACTACCTTTTATTAGGATCAATCCTAATTAGGATCACAAAACAGTGTGCATCACAAAGTAGTTTGCAATCTTTTAAGTTCTCTATTAGTCATTATCAGACAGGATATCCAGTAAAAAAAAAGTGTGTGGGGGGAGGGGGAGGGGGGGATTGAGAGAAAACAAAATGTTTCAAGGCATCATGCATAGCTCAACATCTCCAGTGATAGCCTTGAAATATAAAACAGGCAGCACTGCAGACTAAACTGGATTAGTTTTGAATAGATGGTATCGAGTCCAGTGAAAGCTTTCAAGTTGCACCAAGCTGAAGCAACACAGAAGGGGTGGGGTGGGGGGGAAGTATGACTTCTCCCCTTTGAGAATATGAAATGTAGCTGATAGTAAAATGTTAGACCCATTACTTACCTGATATTGGTAAAAAGCCAAGGCTATTTAACTCGTATTCTGCAAATATTCCAGAAAGAAGGATGATCTTTCTTGTTCTTAATCCTTCTCCAGCCTGGAGCTGCTGGTTATAGCGGCAGCTGGTCTCAGAGACTAAAATATTTCAGACGGAAATTTTTTGTCATTTCCAGGCAATTTAGTACACAGCTTTTTCAATCAACCCCCCCCTTCCCCCTATAAGCAGCAACAGTTCTCCAGTTTTGTAATATTTTACCTTTGTTTGTGGGATCCTGGAGTGTTTAAAACTTGTTCCAAAACAAATTGCCAATAGCTCTTTTTCTGAGAAGGATTTTAATCAGACTACCACCTTGTTCTTGATGCCTTCTCGAACATCTACAAATGATCCAATTATTGTGGGTGTGGCCAGTTCCCAACTAGTAATGGCTAGCATGAATCCAAATGGTGCATAAACCCGTAAGGAGAAACACTCACTTTTTGTAGTGAGCTAACCACTCCAACGCTCTACTGAGTCAAAATCTGACAGAATCAAATTTGCATAAATATTTGAAAATAAGATTTATTTTTTTTAAAAAAACCTCTGCTGCTGGTGCTTCCAATGGTATTATTCCAAATGCCTCCTATATAACTTGACCAATTCCACATAACCCAAATGTCTCTTTAAAGACCACTATCACCATCCTGAAAAGTTCCTCTTTAGCCTCAATGGCTACGAGTTTGGTAAGACACTTGATAGGGATAAGAGATAACTTTGTTGTTCATTATAATGTATTAAAGGCATTGATATGTTGGAAGGAGTCCTCTCAGGCAGGTACATTCTTGCTGTTGGGGGCTCTGAGACCTCAGCACAGAGAAGTTTACAGCACCCTTTAGCCTCCTCTTCTCCCAGCCCTCTCCTTAAGCTGTAGGAGAAGAGCCAAGTAGACATGAGCATAAATCAAAATACGAACCAAATTTTGTGACAAATCGGGCCAATTCATGTTTCATGAAACGCGTTTTGTGGGGCCACAGTTTTCATGAAATGCATGACTTTTGGGGCTGATTTGTTCGATTCGTGAATGATTCATGATGCCAGACAGGCTGGTGCTGATCCATTGATTCCCTAGGCAACATAGGCCCAGAATGTCTGCAGACCTTTTGTTGTCATTGGAAACCCCAATCTTAGCCCACATAACCTTGATAGGCAGCTCTCCCTCCCAACTGGAGAGCTTCCATTCTGCCCTATACAGCAAGGAGCAGGGAGGTTAATCCCCTAGGCAACTGAGGAGATGGGCCTTCTGTAGCCATGGGAACACCAATCTCATCCCTCCAAGTCCTGTTAGGCAGGTCTGTCTGCCAACCAGAGACCTCTTGTTCTGCTCTATGTGAGCATTTCTTATATAAGGCACAGCTTGCTGCCTTACGCTTTTCAGTTCCAGTAGACTGAGGAAGAGGGAGGACCTGTTGCTGGGATTTGGAGTGAGAGAGTGGAATTGGGAGCTTTTGGCTGGATTTACTGCTGCTTTAAAAGAGACTGAAAAGTCTCTTTCTTATTTTCAGCTTTTGGCTGTGCTGGGAAGGTCGTTGGGTGAGGGTGCCTTCTTTCCTCCACCCCACCCAACCCCAGTCTCAAGCCATTGCCTGGCTCTAGGGCCTAGCTTGACTGAGGCCTACCTTTTTTTTCTTTAATTTTCTTTGCTTATATTCTTATTTAGAGCATTTGTTCTTGCTGGCTTGTTGGGTGAGTGGGTGGAGGAGAGCTGCTGAAGTCTCCCTGTGAGTTTGGCATCTCTGTGTATGAAGGGGGCCATTGAAGTGCCCTGGGTTCTGATGAACCACAAAACTAATGAATCATTTCACGAAACAGGACAATTTCATGAAAGTTCATGATTTGTTATTTGTGGAATGTGGCAAAACACAAAACTCTCGTTTCGTTTTTTCCTATTTCATGCTGATCTCTAGAGCCAAGTGCATCCTTCTTGGGAGCCAGTTTGGTGTAGTGGTTTGGTGGTAGAGCCAGTTTGGTGTAGTGGTTAAGAGTGTGGGACTCTAATCTGGAGAGCCGGGTTTGCTTCCCCTCTACTCCACTTGAAGCCAACTGGGGATCTTGGGCTAGTCACAGTTCTCTGGAGCTCTCTCAGCCCCACCCACCTCATAGGGTGTTTTTTTGTGGGGATAATAATGACATACTTTGTAAACTACTCTGAGTGGGCATTACGTTGTCCTGAAGGGCGGTATATAAATTGAATGTTGTTGTTGTTGTTGTTGTTGTTGTTGGGCCATCTCCAAGCCCCTTAAGACCTTGGACACAGGCACAGTGAGAACCCCTGGTCTCTTACAGCACATGTTATGGAATTATCCTACCTTCCAGCTGGTCAATGTAAAGGGCAAACAGGCCAAAGTGTCCCTCCACCACCTGGAGAGAGCTCCACCCTCTAGCTCCTCTCTGTTTCATTGGAATTTCGTTTACAGGGATGGTTTTGAACACGAGAGATGGCTGATGGAATTCTGTACTGTTTCCACAGCTGTTGTCTAGGAGAGGCTGTTCAATGGCACTTTCTTCCAGATCACTTGTGGTATCTTATAAGCCATTTATCCTGAATTAAAGGACTTTCCCCAGGTATGTTGGCTTCTAGACTGGACTCATCCTTTTGTTTCAGTGCTGACTGGGCTGTTGTTGGCCGAAGTGTAGCTTTGGATTCTTGCCAGCAGCCCTTGCATCACATTAGAACCCATGCCCACATTTGATTTGTTTCCCCCAGCTGGAAAGATGATAGGACTGCTTCCTATGAATGTGCAGTTGGGTCCTCTATTGCTGCTGCCCTAGAGCCCATATCCCCCTTGTCTGGCACTCCTTGGCCATCCCCATTCCAAGACCTGAACCATTTTGTAGAGGATTTTATCAGGGTGCATGCAGATGCTAGTAGGTAGTGGGGCTGGAGTAGTCATGTTTCTTTTCTCTATGTATTCTGTTCATGAAAGGGAACATAGTTGCAGGAGGCGACTCAGATCTACATCTATAGAGCTTCCTTACAATGGCTTATAGTGGCAGGCTGATGTCAAGGGGGGTAGTTGCTGCTTCTGTCTTTGTGTGTCAGGGGAGGGTATCATTGGCAAACTATTCACAATTGATGGGTTGTGCCAGGAAGTGTTGCCAACTTCAGGATGGGAGGTTCCTGGAGATTTGGGTGGAGCCTAAGGAGGGCAGTGTTTGGGGAGAGGAGGGACCAGTATACCCTCCAAAGTCCCCATTTTCTCCAGAGGAGTTGATCTCTGTAGCCTGGATCAGGGGTAATTCCGAGAGATCTCCAGCAACTACCTGGAGACTGGCAACCCTAGCAAGGTTGCTAAGGGCTTCAATGTAATTGCTATGCTCTTTGTACCTCGGGGAGGAGTCTTTCTGTAAAATGCTTCCCTAGTACTAAGGAAGCATAGGGTACCAACTAGCAGCACTGCCAGGAGTGGATCCAGGGATCACTCAGCTCAGTGGCACAAACAACCCAAATTAACACACCCATTGCTCCCTCTTGAAAACTTGCAGCAATGTGGGGAAAGACAGTAAATTGATACCAATTACCTTTGTCAATGAACAGCTGAGCTGAGTGGCCCTTAGGGCTCTAGCACTTGGGATCTGGCCCGTCAAGAAATTTCCCTGTAAGCTAAATGGCCAGTCCACGCGTGGGCACTGTGGTATCATTGACAATGTCCCACAACATCTTAGCAAGGCATTTTTAGTCTACAGAATCCTTTTTATTACTCTTTCCTCAAGTTTTGATCATCAGGTTTCATGTCATAAAGGTTTCTTAAATGTTAGGAAAGACACAACTAAAACCCTGTGCTTAGATCAAGTGATCTTTAAATCCACTTAATAGCACCTCTTTCTGTATTAGTTCTATTTAAAAATTCAGTTCAAACACCCGTTTCATCCTAATAGCCCTTTCTATGTGATAGAAGTAACAATAGTTATTGCCAACCTGTAATTAGGACATGCAAAAATCTTCACTATAAACAGAATTTTAATACCTTCTACGTCATAGAAGGTTTTATTTTATGAATTGCTTTCATCCTGTTCTGAGCCTCAAGCATAAGCCTGCATCTTTGTTAGAAAGCAGTGAAACAATGACAGGATCATGTCTGATGAACTCAAATTTGTTTTAGACTAATTTCTTTCAGCGGCTTCAATTAGTTATTGAATGGTATGGAAGAACAGGAGAAAATCTGATGTGCAAGATTTATTAAGCTAATCAACATTCTATTCATCTTCAATCAACTTCAATAATTTGATTATTTGTTTTGATTTGTTTTTAGACTAAATTGTTTTGAAAATAATAATGAGAGAACTTTAATTTTATTTGTAAGTTTGATGGTCTCACACACAGAAAAAGCTGGTCCTCATGCTTGTTTTCTGTTCACGCTAGACCAGAGGGATGTCAAATACTATCAGGCATTAAATTAAGCAAGGACATTTTCAGTGAAATTGATTTTTTGAGACTTTGGAAGCCTTGAAATCACTCAAAGTCCTTGTAGCTTCACAGGTACCCCATTAATCTTTATTGGGGCCTATTGACATAGCTGGTTGCCACTTTCCTACTCTGCTTTCAGGGCAGATATGAACAGACTACAGAGGGGCAGGGGATTCAATTTTAATCCAGCAGAATCCACATTTAGCTCTTTAAACTGAACAGAAAGTGGTATTGAAAGGATTTGTAAAGACAGAGGTATAAATTACAACAACTGATAAAAGTCAGTGCAGGAGATGATTTTGTTAGTGAATTACCTTTGCTTTCCTGTAAGTGCAGTCTGAAACCTAATAAAGATTTGTTTCAGAATAGGATGAGCTGTTTTCAGTGAATTGCTGTTATGTCATCTGAATATAAACCCTCGACAGTATGTGCAAAAGGCAACAATTTAGTGTAGGGATTTTGGTAGGAAAGTTGAACACTGTGAAGTATGTGTGTAATTTATATATGCACATTTAATTGAATAGAGTGGAGATGATTGATTTTTATAGGAATGCTTTAGTAATTAGGGTGGAGCTTTTCTTAGTTTGGTTCTAAGGCAAGAACTGTGTGATATTCTGAAAATGGCTGTGAGAGATATCCTGCCTCATAGTTTATGCTTTTTGATTTGTTCTTAAAAAAAACTGCCTGTTTTTGCTGAATGCAACCCTAAGAGTAGGACCCATCAGGGCTTGTGAGACTGAATGATTTAACCTGCACCTGGAACCCAGAGAGTGAAAAAGATTACATGATGTTGGAAATCAGCCTGTCATTTGATGTCTCTTGCATGGAAATATTCCAGACTTTTTTCCTAAGTAGACAATGGAATCTTTTAAACCTCCATCAGATCTGTTCTTTGTGGGAAATTTAGAGGAGAACTGGGGGAGATGGGAGCAGAAGTTTTAACAGCAATCCTACTGTGAACCTAGGAAGAACCCTGTGTTTGAAAGATAATAAATCCATAGGAACAGATTATTTTGTCACAAAGGTAAGAAAATAACATCTTCCAAGAATGCTATGGAAATGGACAAGATTGCCTGAGAGCAAACCTAACTGAAAGCAGAAGAACATTCTAGAAAACCCCTCTCTTACCCTGGCATAAGCTGTGGATATTTACAGAGCAAAAGCTTTTACAAGTTTCATGGCTTGATTTATGTCTGTAGAAGCAGCAGTGTGTGCAGTTGAGTCAAAAGTATAAAAGTTGCCTTCAAAATGAATGCAAACTTCCAGCAAAAACTTCACCATCAGAGAGTGCTCCATCTAGCAAAAGCAAGGTTTGCAATAAATGTGTAAATGCTCAGCCACTCACACAGTGCCCAGCCTGAACTGAGGCCTCTATGTTATTTAAATGTAATACAGCCACTTCAGTGCTTCTGCACAGTTCATCAATAATCTTTACAATCTTATAAGACAGGTCAGTATTATTATCTACTCAATATCTTACCTCTAAAAATGCAATTATAGGCTGCAATCTTAAAAACTTTCCTGGGAGTAAGGCCAATTCAATAAAATGGGATTTTCTTTTGAGCAGACCTTCTTAGGATTGTTCCCATATTATTTCACTTCCAGGAGGTCCAAAACATGAAAGGTATAGTATGGTCTGAGAAAAGGCCCTGGATGGTAGTATGAAGCATTAGGATTGGCCAAACTTGGCATAACTAGGAGTTGGGCCTAGGATTAGCTCTGGCAGTCACTCCAGCAACTGTTTGCTAGGAATGTTGGATGGAGAAGCCACATTTGGTTTCTGAATGATAGTTATTTTTTAAGATTATTGGGAAGGACAAGCAGGATAAATAGGGTTTTTTAACATGATATGTTATATAGATTATTATTAATAATTTCTGTTTCACTGTGATCAAAGTCCCTTTGTGTGCGACACTGATGTTGTGACAACATTTCTGTCACTATCCTAAGGAGCTTGAAGGACAAAACATAAGCAGCAGATTGGTCCCAAAACTGTACCTTGGAAAGATAAAAAGCCCAGGTCTTGGATTTCTTAGCTCACATTATTGGCCAACCCATATAGAGCTGCTGTAGCATAGTGGTTAAGTGGTTGGGATGAGAATCAGCACTCTGCTGGTTTGACTCCCACCGCTGCTATGAGTTCTGCAGGTGGCCTCAGATAAGCCTCTCCTCTCAGCCTCAGCTCCTCAGCTGTATTGTGGGGATAATAATAACACTGACTTTGTTTACAGCTCTGAGTGGGCACTAATTTGTCTAGAATTATGGTATATAAGCACACTGTTGTTGTTATTAGTCGGTCTACGGAAGCCTTTATTATTTTAATAAAAATGCTGGATATATTCAGTATAGCCTTGAAATGTAGTACTTGGATGTACTTGCATACAAACAGGAAATTTTTTTGGTCTTGATTTTTTCATGGCAGGCATTCATTTTCATTCATGATAGAATTTTCACAGTGAAATGTCCAAAATAGATTCTCCGCAACTGAATGTAACATATACATTCATGTAGAAAATTAATTCATGTAATAGTCACAGGAAGGCTAATATAATCTGGCATTATATATTTCTGTAAAAGAGAAAGAAAGAAGATGAGTGGCTTGTATTCTACCAAGCCTCTCAGCCAAGTCTGAATCCTTCCTCCACTCTATAGAGCTTTCTCTGATGAAAATGGCTCTCCTGGTTGCAGTTCTGTGAAAACCTAGATGTTGAAATCAGAAGAAGTTATTAAAATACGCATAATTGTAATCAGTCTGCATGATTTATTGATGTACAACATAATATTTTTTACTCAATGTACACCTAGAGTTGATCATACTTAATTTCCTTATGAAAATCATTTTGTTGGATTCAGCTGTAATTCGAATTGATTTGAAAAGAGGAATTAATATAGAAGGATTTAAACATTTGAATCCTATATACTGAGTATAGTTCTTAGGGCATCCAGTCCTGTAAAGCAGTGTAGCTTGTCAGTGAAGCAGGAGCTAGCGGGAAGCTTGTGTTACCAGAACAGCTGATAGGATCAAGCTCCTCCTCTTGTCTTTGTTGTCTGTGCCACTAATCAATGGCTTCAGAGGAGCCCTCAGGAGAAGCTATCCTCATTTTTCAATAAAACAGATAGTTTTCACATTTTTTAACCTTAGAAACAAGAAATAGAAAGAACTATGATGCTTTAGGAAGTAGGTGGGAAAGCTTGTAGTCACTTCTAGAGTAGGCTTTGCTTACAATGAAATCCTAAGAAGAGTTACTTCAGTCTAAGGTCATAGAAGTCAATGAGTCTAAGCTCATTGAAATCCTAAGCAGAGTTACTTCAATCTAAGCTCATTGCACTGGTAATGTGGATGAGGAGAAATGGATACTTTTAATAATTTTTTATAATATTTGTTTCAATTAGGAATTGTATAAGCAAAGCATTTGTTGAGGCAAAGAGTTACTCTTACAAGACAACAAATATGTTACACCCCATGTTAGATCCAGAATGGGGTCAGAGGAGAGGGAGAGAATGAGAGAAAGAGTATGCACACCTGCACCTTAAGGTGCTTCAGCTATGTTGATCTCGTTCAAATTACTGTTTCCTCACACATACATATACTCAAATGCGGGAGGGGTGTTGTCTTCTCTAAATTCTCATGAGTCCTTGAATAAGAGAGCAAGCTGGAGACTATCTCCTGTTAATCAGCTCCCATTGAGGGAATATCAGCCAGCCATTCTGGTTCATTAGCCTGACAACTAAATGGTCTGCTTCAGGCCATAACATTAGCATTCTTTTGTTGTAGATCCTGACTTTTACCAGTTGTGTCACTTCAAGCCAAACCCATAGTGACAGAACCATTCAAAATACTCAGAGAGCAATCTCTCCACAGTCATTTAGTGCAGAGCTATACAAAGCTAGTTTTGGCTTATGGCTTAATTGGAAGGCTGATATCAAGTGTTGCTTGGCAATATTTGGTATCAGTTCTCCCTCTTCTTAACAGGTGATCATTACAGTTTCCACACCCAAACCAGGGATGCTGTATGATTAGGAGTTTCAGAGAAGCAATATTAGCAAATATTGCATTTACCTGCATGATACCGCAATGTTAAGAGATGCTTGGTATAAAGAAGCAACAATTCTCTTCCAGAGGCGAGCCCTGTTCATCTGTTGTAGCAAAATTAAATGAAAATCCAGTAGTATCTTAAATTCTAGCATTTTTTCCAGCATGAAAGCTTAAGAGGGAATAAATCTTGTTGTTCTTTAAGATGCCACTGGGCTGTTCTCTAAGGCTTTGGACCATTCAGTTATAGCAACCCTACACCAACCTATCTGTTCCTTTGATGTTTCAGTACTAAAACCCTTTATTCCTTATCCTTTTCTTTTTATGAAGATACTGCATATTTGGGTTGCAGGGAGACATTATTAATTTGTGCAGTATGCTAATCAGTTCCCTTCAAATTATTTTGGCTATTATTAGATCTGTGTGTTACACAGAGACCCCGAAATACATGCACAGAAAATGAAATGAAGAAACATGGTGTCTTTTAAAAGATTAGAAAAATAACTGCAGATAGGAAAACATAAAGGGCCTGTAATGGTAAAAAAAATAAAAAGCACACATTAAACATTAAATTTGGATGTACTTTGCAAAAGGATTAAATGCTCACTCTGGACGAGGAAGGAATCCATTTCTAATGGTGAATTTATATCAGTCCACAGGGAGCCCTATCAAGGCGCTGCTGACTAATGACTATCATTTTCAGTTGATTTCATTAGTATTTAAGTTATAGCATGAAGTACATTCCCTTGGGTGCCCTGAAAGTTAGTGATTTACATACATTTGCAGAGAAGATTTTGGTTTTGCTAATATAAAAGTGATTTGCTGGCTGAGTGCAGATTTTCTTTTCATCTGCCTCACCTAAGTCCACCTATTCAGAAAAATAAATATTAACTATTCATCTAATGTGTTCTATCTCATTATAGCCGTGAATTAAAATAAAATCAAAATGATGCTGCCAGACACCTAATTCTCTTGTGTATGATTCACTGCTTCTTTGCAAGGCAGGTCCAGGGTGGTTTACAATACTATATTTATTGCAGAAAGCCTAAACGCAATACATCTTTTTAAACAGAGTGTCCTGAAAGCACTGTGTTATAAAACAACCTATGTAGGGAATTGTCAATGTATAAAATAACCAAGGGAGAAAGGGGGTGGGAAGCTGCAAATTAGCATTTATGTCACAAAGAAAGATTTCTGCATTCAGAGAGCACAGCCTTATTTTAGACTTGGCCAAGCAGATCAAAACCTATAATACAAGCACCATATCAAAAGCAAACATATGTCACCTACTCTTCTTCTTCTTCTATGCTAACCAGAAAATTAAAATTATTTTCTCTTTACCTGAAGGCAGTTTATTTTTTTTAAAAAAAACTTCTATTTTCAAGCTACAAGAGTGCCCTTGTAAGTTTGTTCCAAAGAGGCCACTGTATGCCCCCCCCCCAGCCTCTCTGTATGCTAAATTTCTATAGTGGTTCAGCTGTATCTGCTTTTGTTTTGAATGAAGAAATATGTACAAGTCTTTCCCATTTAGATGACCTAGGGCATAGAGAAATAGGGACCTAATGTAATTATCCAGATTTGGATCAAGTGACACAAGATCAATTATTTTCTCAGGGTCCACATACTGCCATTAGGAAGTTGGAGGAAGCAAAGGACCCATAGATCAGAAGGATTTTAATGGCCAGGGAATCACATTCCCCAGAGGGGCTGCCTTTACAAATAGGTTACCAGGATTAAATCAACTTGGAAGCATCCCTCTGTACAATGGCAGCTCTGCATGTTATATGACTTGAAATGCTCCCTTACCATTTATTAGCAAACATTCTACTGCAAGGCTTGAAAATGTCTCTTTACACTGTGTCTTTCCACATGGCTTGTTAGGCTTCTCTTGCACCAAGTTTTCACATAAAATGTATTAGTTGTGTGTCCATGGTGTGCATCCAACTAACCACAGATTTTGCAAAGTAGGACTTATCTGATTCCCCCTCTACCTGCAAGCTGCCGAGGTCACCATTTTGTTTCTGGGGCTCATAGAATAGAATAGAATAAAATAGAATAGAATAGAATATTGATGAAAAAGAAGGGGGGAAATCCTAGATATGCAGAAAATTGTAATAAAATGTCATTTTTAGAATTCCCAAAGGATCCTTGGAAATGGTTATAGACACAAGTATGGTGGTGGTGGAGAGTGCTTTCAAGTCATTGCTGACTTATGGCGACGCGTGGTGGGGTTTTCATGGCAAGAGACTAACAGAGGTGATTTGCCATTCTCTGCCTTTGCAACCCTGGTCTTTGTTGGAGGTCTCCCATCCAATTAATAACCAAGACCGACCCTGCTTAGCTTCTGAGATCTAATGAGATCAGGCTCACCTGGGCTATCCAGGTTGGAGTACAGAAACATGTATATTAAACACTTATTTCGGCTGATTCCGAAAAAAAATTGTGAAAACTATGTACTGCTGGTATCTGACATCCCATAGATTATCCTAGAATATAAAAGGCTAACCGTGTTCCAGACAACTCATTTCCTACCCTGGTGCACCTTCAGAGGGCGCTGCTGCAGAGGGAAGCCCAGGCTGGGATCAGGCATGAAGCAGGCGGCAATGCCTGCCTCCCCCGCCTTCACCCAGTTGGGATCAGGAGTGGAGTAGGTGGCACTGCCCGCCACCCACCTTCACCCAGCTGGGATCAGGCGCAGAGCAGGTGGTGATACCTGTTCCCTTGACTTCACCCAGCTGTGATCAGGAGCAGAGTAGATGGCAATACCCCCCACATCTTCACCCAGCTGGGAACAGAAGCAGAGCAGGTGGAAATGCCAGGTCCCCCCGCCTTTACCCAGATGAGATCAGGAGCAGAGCAAGTGGCAATGCCCGCCCCCGCCACCTTCACTCAGCTGGGATCAGGTGCAGAGCAGGTGGTGATGCCTGTTCCCCTGCCTTAACCCAGCCGGGATCAGGAGTGAAGCAGGTGGCAATGCTCGCCTCCTGACTTTACCCAGCTGGGATCAGGAGAGGAGCAGGTTGCAATGCCCCCCCCCCATTTTTATGCAGCAGGGATCAGGAGCAGAGCTGGTGGCAATGCTCATCCCCAACCTTCACCCAGCTAGGATCAGTTGCAGAGAAGGCAGCAATGCCCGCCCCCCCCCCCTTCACCCAGATGAGATCAGACGCAGAGCAGGCAGCAATACCCTGCCCCCTTCACCTGGCCAGGATCAGGCGCAGAGCAGGAGGCTATGTCTAACCCTTCTTCACTTGGCTGGGATCAGGAGCAGAGCAGGCAGAAATGCTCACCTCCCTTCACCCCGTTGGGATCAGACATGAAGCAAGCAGCAATGTCTGCCCCCCTTCACCCAGACAGAATCAGACATGGAGCAGGTGGCAGTGTCTGCCCCCCACCTTCACCTGGCCGGGATCAGTCGCAGAGAAGGAAGCAATGCCTGCCTGTCCCTCTCCCCTTTCTAGAGCCTGTTGTATTTTTTCCCACAACGGGCTTTGTTACTAGTCTTGTATAAACCCTGTACACCAAGACTTATGTTGGAGGTATCACTGAAATCAGGCACAATTTTTACACCATCTTTGAAGTTTTTATAAAATAGAACCTTTCTGGCATCAGGTCTTTTGGCATATTTTAGAATTAATAGGCCGTGATTTACTGTTTGATCTTGTGGTTGCTTTATTATATTCTGTTAAAGATCTTTAGGAGCTTATTATGAGCTTGCTAACTGATGCAAAATAATGAGTAACACTTACTTTGTTGAAAATCCTCTGTGGTCCCCTGTATTAATGATCTGATTATGAAATTATGGAAAATTTCTCTCTTGTCTAAACTAACATATCAAAATAGAATTACAAATCAAGAAGATATGAGGACTGATATTCATGGAAAGATGATCTTTGTTTATATAATCATGGAAAAATTAGGTTTATCTTGTGTTTTTTTTAATGTTTGTAATGAGTGTTCCTGATGTATTTGTTGTATTTTTCTCTTTTCTTTTGTCTTGTTAACAACAGTGTGTGTGTATATATATATATATGCATGCAAGTGGGGACCTGCATGAGTCATAGGGAATAAATCCTATTTTCCTCCTGCTGGGCAAACAATTTGTGGGCAGCTCACTGCTCTCCCCTATCCTGTAAACCACTAAGAGACTTGAGGGGAAGGGAATTTCTCTTGGATGTTCTCCTCCCCATGGTCCTCTCCATCTGCCTGCCTGCCTGCTCCCTCCTTTGTTCTGGCAGTGCAGGGAGGAGTGCAGGCTCTCTGGCCAGGCACCTGAAGGGGCTGTCTCCTGTCTCTGGGTAGTTGCTGCCACCACTGTCCCTGTAGTGGGCCCTGGTTAGGTGGGACAGCCTCCTAACCTCCATCTTCTGCTAGTGGGCTGAAGCAGTTGGGGGACTATGTGGAACAGAAGATTTTTCTTCCTTCATACATTCCAAAAACCATTTATTTAACTTCTAACTATACACAGGCAAATATACAGTGAACAGAAGGAATAATACAACATAAAAAGAACCCCCTTCTCTCTCTCCCTCTGCTTCTCTATACTCATGTCCTAATTAGTTGTTGTGTAGGGCAAGCACGATACTTTGATACCTGGGGTTATATTAGATCTACATCTCCCCTCAGAGCTATCTGGATGCTCCTCTTCACCTGCTCCAGAACTGCCATTTTAATGGCAGTTTGGAGGGTTAGGAGGATGGGGGTGGAGGATCCCCATTTTCCTCACCAATCACCAGTGCTGCCACCTTAATAGTAGTTTTAGTGGTAAGAGGGGAACATTGGGGATAGCAGATGCTCTCTCCTCCTCTCCACTCCTAGCACAGTTGCCTTAGCTGCAGGTTTAGTGACAAGTTAAAGTGGGGGTTAGCAGAGGCTCCCCTCATCCTTGCCCATTCTCAGTGCTCTGCCTCAGTGGCAGTTGTGACAGCAAAGTGAGACACTGGTAGAGTGGCAGGGGCTCCCTCTTCTCCTTGCCCACTTCCCTACATCCAGCACTGCCACCTTAGGGACAATTTCAGCTGCTAGGGGGCCTTGGCAACTCCCCCTCCTCCTCAGCTGGCCACCCACACACTTCTAGCATGGTTACAGTGGCAGAAAGAGGAGACTCACAAGAAACTTCATTTTATCCTCACAACATCCTGTGGGATAGGTTAGGTTGAAAATGTGTGGCTGGCCTAAGATTATCCATTGAGCTTTTAGAATAGAGTATGGATTTGAACCTGGGTCTCCCAAACCAGCATCTGAAATTCTAACCACTATAATTCTATACTAGATTGGCTTTTGTTTTATGGATGGTGTTGAACAGTAGCAAGCAGCAAGTTGTGGGTGAGGTATACAAGTATCAAATCAACTGGTGGTTGCTACCAAGCTTGGCCGGATCAGTCCTCCCTCAAAAGCCAAAAGAGTCCTAGAAAGGGTCCTGCCCCATCCCCCTGTATTTTATTGACAAAAAACAAGACTTGAAGGCTGACAATTCTGTTGTGATTGCCTAGCAACCTCCCAAATGGCTAATGCAGAAGGCATTATTTTCTTAAACTGCAGGTGTTGCACCTATTGGAGGAGGGACAGTTAACATCTCTATATATATATATATATGTGTGTGTGTGTGTATGAGCACACACATACATCTATACACATATAATTAGATTTCAGATTTTTCTACAAACCTGGGCTGTTTTTTCTGTCTTGTCTATTTACGGTTCCAGTCTCAGGATTTAAGTATTCACAGACTTTGCCACGTTGAGAATTAGATATAGTGACAAGCTGGGGAAGTGGCATCTCATTTCTCCTACCCTACTATTTCCTCTTTCCCTTTTATGACAGCCTCCATAGCCTCTCCCCCTTTCCTGCTTTCTTCTCCCCACCCATCAGGCAACCTACCTCTACTTATCCCGTCTTCAGTTCTCCCTCTCCTCACAGCTGCTATCCACCAAAACTATAGCCCAGTTGCACAGTGCCAGCCAGGCCCAGTTCTGTGTTGCCAGCTGAGAGCCAAGCTATAAGTGACGCCTGACACAGGTTGAACATTTGTCAGCTTTCCTCAAGTTTTGATGGGAAATGTAGGCATCCTGGTCTTGCAGCTGTAATGGAGAGCCAAGCTGTAAAACCAGGATGCCTACATTTCCCATCAAAATTTGAGGTAAGCTGACAAGTGTCCAACCTGTGTAAGGCATCACTTGTAGCTTGGCTCTGAGTTGCTCAAGTTTGCTCCAAGAAAAAAAGCCATTATAGTTTCAGATCTGGGATTCCAGGGGGAAATTTTTTTACCCTGATTGCTGATTTTTGGGTATGACGTTACTAGTTAGGATTTCAAATACAAGTTGTTTTAGGGGTGCTCAAGTTTCAGGACCATTACTTTTACTGGGGAATATATTTGAGGGTCTTGCACAGCTGTTTATAAAGATAATGGCACCAACTTTACACAGAGCATAGCCCTTCCTCTAGTCTGAAGACTCCTAGAAATCTCAACCAGATTGAAAACAAGAGTTTTGATTTTACAGATCCCCAAAGTGGGTGTTTCTTGAATCTCTACTGATTCCTATGAGATGGGATGGCAGTCAAACAGTGGCTTAGCAGGAGTATGCCAGCCAGCCACTAGCATAAAATAATGGCTGCATTCGTTTCATTTCTTACTCTTCCAGTGACTGACTGACAATAATAATAATTAAAAAAAAACCCTTTCTGCTGAAAACTCTTGTCATCCTTCCTTGTGGTATGATGTTTGTTTCGTTTCTCAAAGTGAGGAAGGAGAAGGACTGCAGCTCTGCCATTATTCCCTATGGGGGACTTGGAAGGGGGCTGGATGGCTATTTCACTATCAAATGACACCAAAATTGCAACACAGCTAGTGTTGCCTATCCACTAACCAAGTGAATTCTACAGGCTTATGAACAAGGTGCCCCTAGCCATCATACTTGCAAAGAAAAAAAAGGCTTTACCTAAACTCCATCCAAAGCAGAAGAGAAGGGGGAAGAGTATAAGCCAGAACTGCAGCTTTGCTGGGCCCTGATCCTGGCTTGCACTGACTAGGAGCTGCCTTCTCTAGACCCCTGCCTGGGAAAGAAAAACAAGACTGCAGCTACTGATAGTAAACACCCAAACATGAAAAAAATGTATTTTTCCGAGGGTGGGAGGCAGGAGTGTCATAAAGTTCCCAGGTCCCCCGGGGGCCAAACCGGGGAAGGGGGGGCAGGGGCCTGGGAGGAGGAGAGGCTGTGGGGTACTTACCTTCTGCACTCCTGTGTTGTGCTGGTAAATGATGTCAGTTTTAGTGGGATAGGGGAGCTGCAGATCATGCTGAAGCAAGATTAATTAAAAATTGCCTCCAAAAAGGCCATTTTTAATTAATTGGGCCTCAGCGCAACCTACAGTTTCCCCATTGTGCTGGAAAATGCTGTCATTTTCCAGCGTGATGAGGGTGTGTAGGAGAGTGTGCATGAACTTCTCTCCCCACCCCCCATGATGCATCCCTCCACCAGCCAGGCGAGTGAGGCTGGGGTGCAGCAGATGGGTGCAAGGGAGCTGGCAAGCCTAGGGTATCGTAACTAAATGAGCATATATATTTTTTCAAAATCACTTAACCATGATAAAAATTGTTTTGATCTTGAAAAATCCACCCCAGGAGGGAAAAAACTGTTTGAGTAGAGCTGGATAGTTAAGATGAACTGTTTTATGGAGAACAGTAGCTTCCATTCATTTTTTTTAAAATTCATATTTTTACAAGAAGCTTTGCATACTTTAACCAGACAGCTGACATGTCACAACTCTGAATGCCAACTTTCCAGAACAAATCTTAGGTGAGGAGAATCAGTGGTTCAGGAAGTACATCCACTGGCCTAATCCAGGCTACATTTTTGCCTTCCTAAAGTGATTTATTATTTCAGCTACTGGGCTTCTAAGTTCCACTCAGCTGACCATAGCAAACTAAGATGGCAAGGATTTTAAGCAATGTAAAGGCCACCTCAGTACTTTGTCAATTTTTTTTAGGCTGGAATGATCCAAGTAATTACAATGACATGGTTGATTCTGACACTGTGGTACCCATTTTGTTGCAGTTGCCACAAGTAAGTAATATTAGATCTGAGTGACTTTACTAGCATAACACTGAGCAAAGGTATTACAGCAAGAAACAGATGCATGCTTCACCACCAAGCGATCCTCCTTCGGGGGTGCATTTGCCTCCAGCAACTGCTCATCTGGATGTAATGTCACTGTTGTGATAGTAGCTGATACAATAATCAAATTAAATTGTGACTTAAAATATGATAATATTTTAGAGAGTTGTTTTTATATCTCTGTACATATTTGGACTTCCATTTAATGCATTTCACAGTCTAACTAAAATAGCAGCTGTGCCTCTTTCATGGACTGCTAGGAAATATTAGTAAGCAATATTCATTCTAAGCCCTTCACTTTGAATTATGTGTAATAATGTTCTACAGCTTTGTCTCCAATGTGGCAAGGGTTTTCAAGAATAAGGTGCCTTTTTTCTCTTCAGGAAAAGGCTTTGAAACACAGCGCTCTTCCCTGTGCAGTAAAATATGCTTTGAAAATGCTGCCCTAAAACACAAGGGATTATTAGCTAACGGCAAAGAAATGCCTTATCTTGCATTGTGGTAACCTACTCCAGATCATCGTTTTCTAACCTGTGGATCCCAAGTGACAAGTGAGTCACAAAACCTGTGAAAGTGGGTCACAGGCTTTTACAGTTTTATTGATTTGTTCATGCTCCCTCTCTCTTTAAGTGGGTCACCAAGCAAATTTGGACTTGTGGGTCACCATATCAAAAAGCCATTGCTACAGATTTGGTACCAACAACCATCAATTAAAAAGAAAATAAATCCTATTGCCATGTTTACTGGATGTCCCATCTTGTTGATTGTATTGACATGCATTATGTAATCTGCCTTTAGTCTCACTGAGATAGGTATGCTATAAATAACATAAATAAAATCCTTTAAAATCTGATCTTGTTGGTGGTTTTTTCATTTTTCCAATTTGATAATATACAAATTATTGCCACACTTTGCACATACAAAGTCACTGCGCTATTTCTATAGAATTTCATTAACATGGGTGAAGGGGAAATGATTGTAGTTTTGACCCATGTGTTGAGAAATCATTTTTTTTTAAAAAAAATGAGCTTTTGAATCAAATCAGAATTGTCATGAAATTAGGTATCTGTATGTCTGTCCATCTGTCTATCCCTCTTGTACATTTTTATCCTGCCCCTCTTTGAAGAAGCTCCAGGTGATTGATGTACATGATTCTCCCTTCTTCATTTTATCCTCATAAAAACCTTGTGGGTAGATGTGGTAGATGTTATACCACATTAGCCTAAATGTAGCAGGTATGGTACAAAAGGGAAAAAAAATCAAATTCAAAATGGCCAAATGGGATGGCTGTGACAGGAGGTAGTTCTTGAAGACAGGAGCCAAATGGCCATTTGTTTCTAAATGGCAGTTATCTCTTCCTCTGATGCAGCCACATTGTACCACTACCATGTGGGCTCTCTCTGAAGGCATTGTGGTTTAATGCTTGCCATCTATCCATCACCGAAGTCACAGCTTCTGTGCCCCTGGAGTTCCCCTTGGATTCCTTATTGCCACATCAAAAAGAGTCCAGTAGCACCTTTAAGACTAACCAATTTTATTGTAGCATAAGCTTTCGAGAACCACAGTTCTCTTCGTCAGATGCATGGAGGGCAGAAAGAAACTAGTCAAATATAGAGGAGGGGAGGGGATGAGGAGAGGAGGGATGTAAACAACGCCTTTGATATGGAGATGCAAACAGCTCCTTTTGATGTGGGGATCAGTTTGCTTGTGTAAAGGTTCAAAGGAGTTTGCCGTGTTAGTCTGTAGTAACAAAATCAAAAAGAGTCCAGCAGCACCACCAAGACCATACAATTCCACTGCAGCACAAGCCTTTGATAACCACAGCCCTCCCCCCCAGATGCATCTGACAAAGAGAACTGTGTTCCTTGAAAGCCCACGTCAGGTGCCACTGGACTCTCCCTGACCCCGCCTATGTAAATGAAATCAGTTACCTGTGATAATGAGATAACCATTCATAGTCCCTATTCAGTCCCAGCTTGACAGAGTCAAATTTACATATGAATTCCAATTCAGCAGCTTCCCATTGGATTTTGTTTTTGAAAGGTTTCGGTTGAACTACAGCGACCTTTAAGTCTTTGATGGAATGTCCTGGTAGATTGAAGCGTTCTCCCACTGGTTTCTGAACGTTGCCATTTCTAATGTCAGATTTGTGTCCATTTATTGCCACACTTTCCTTTTGAAATCAACAAGACCAGTTGGCTTCATAAAAGACATACACAAGGAAAAGACAGCAAGCAAAGTAGATGCAAAAGACGTCTTCAGGAAACAGCAATGAAATGTTAATGGGAATGTATTTTTGTCAGTCATCTTTATTAGCTGAAATCTCTGTGCCTCTCTTACATTTCATCATCTATTTCTATATTAAAGATCAAATTTGAGTGGAAATTTGAAATGAAAAAGAGGCGAGTATTTTTTCATTATTTTCCTATGAGAGTGTTACTGGAAATGCCAATGTATGTGCATAAGTGATGTGTGAAGGTATCCACTAGGGAAAATGCCAACCTAGGAAACAGATCCCACCCCCACCCCCATAATTTTTGTACATTTGAAAGTCAATTTGATGGCTTTGGATCCTCAGTGCGTTCTTGCTTCCTGTTTCTCCCTCCTCAATGCACAACAATGCAGACTCAACAGGCACAATTTTCGTTATTATTTGGAGACTGCTGAGCAGCACACCATGCCCTAAAACAGTTTGGAAGAAAAGCTGCCTATTTATTTAAATCTCATGCATAACTTGGGTGGTCTAAGACCTGATGGTTAATTGAGCAGCTACTTATTCATTTGCCCATTTGGTATATCTAATGGAAACTACCCCCTACAGGTAAAAATAGTCCATTTTTAAAGAAAATTGCTTTAGAATGTGCCAGATTTCCCACCTTTTCTCATTCCAAGCAATATATCTTTACATATTCTTTAAATGCTTAATGCCTGGTGCAATATAATAAGTGACTATCTTTCTATTTTGTTTAGCTAGGATTAGATATTATCAGCATCATCAGCATCACCCCCCATCACCCCCCCCCCCCACTACAAGCTGGCAACTTGCAAGGAACTACATGATGGGGTCAGAAGTGATTTGAAATTCTCTCTCACACACACATCTATCTTTGTAGCATGTTTTAAACTTTCAGGCTGCATGCACTCAACTCCCCATCCCCCTCTGAGGTTTTTTCCCTTTGAGTTTCAATTGCTGTCTGCATTCTGTATTCCTGGGACATAGTCATCATTAGGCTGGGAAGCGTTGTTTTTTTTAATTTGACATACATATATATATAAGCTGTCCCTAACATATAGTCTTTAGACTACTTTCCTGGTATAAAAGCTGCCCCTAACATATAGTCTTGAGACTACTTTCCTGGTTCTGCTTTCCAAATGGAAATCAATAATTGTTGGATCAAATACCATATCCAGAGCCATTGAGTTATGTGGACATACTTTCCCACAACTATTGCCCTTATGGATTATCACAATTAAACAAGATTTGAGTCCAGTAGCACCTTAAAGTTTAAGTAGATGTCCTGGCTATGAGCTTTTGAGAGACAAAGCTCTTTTCATTAAATGAAGCTCACACCCTGAAAATTTACTTAAGCTTTAAGGTGCTACTGGACCTGAATCTTGCTCTCCTACTACAGACCAATATAGCTGCCCACCTGAAACTATTACAATTTAACCAAAAATTAACAGTTAGTAATATCTCTCTCTTTTCTATATATTTAAAACACGTTACATTCATTGTCTCATTAGTCCTTACTGTAATTTGGCCAATGTTATCATACTCAGACTGCAGCGTGGAGGACATCTTTTCAGATTAGAGATCCAAGAACCTCTATCTTTGTGTTCTGCTGATTGTAAGCAGTCCATTGGTATCCCCTCCTCACCAGCCAATCAGGTTGTGCTATAAAAAATTCCAGGTTAAATTTGGGCTTCTTCAGGATAAGTCACCTTTGTTTTGTCTGCTAAGTCCAGCAGCATAAAAAGACCGGGAGGATCAGGAATGTCCAGTGGGTTCTTAGATGATATCTGCTTCAAAGCTGTCTTTCTACCTGTGCAGCTGGCTCAGTTTTATTAAAATAACATCTTACTGTTGGTAAGTAAACTGCTTAGTTAATGGAGAGTGCCATGTTGATCTCCCAAGTGCTATCAAATGGCCACTCTGCGCCAAGAACAAATTCATGGATTTCAGAGTCTATGGAGCTATTGCTGAAGAGATGGATATCCTTGGATTTTTGTCAGCTCTGACAATGTCTCATAGTATACAAATATTGTGTAGTGGTTTATCTTGCCAGGCACCAATAATCATGACATTATATTGTAATTATAAGCTAATCGCTCATTGGCATCTAGTGAAGACATTTTTCATTTTAATGGTAATTCCAAAGATGACTACCATATAATTTGTAGGGAGGAAACAACTGCACAATTACTCTGTTATTAACACAATTATTACCAAATGTATCCAGGCTCTTTTTTTTTTGTATGTGTGTGTCTTATGAAATTAAGATACTCACACCTGCAAATGGCTTAGTGATTATACAGTTAGTCAGAACATGTTTTGCACTATAATGAAAATGACAACTATTGGTGCTTTAGATATAAGATATTATTTAGTATTAGGTGGTGGTGAAATAAAACTGGTATAACTTAGCCTTAGAACTGAAACAATTTCAACTAACATGACTTGATGCAAAACCAACATAAACCAAGCATAATGACATGAAAAATCAAGCCAACAATCATTGTAGAATTTGATTGACACAATATTTCATTGACAGGCTCACATCTCTGAAATTATTTTCTTTATACAAACCTTTCTAAACCATGGAGGTTGACAAACAGTATATATTTAAAATACAAATGTTATAGAAGGACATATTTCAAAAACTGGTGTTCTGTCCATGTGGCAGCCATAGCAGATCCCCTCTTATGGGACTCTGCTCCATATGAATTTTACCACCAGCGGGCTGAAATAAAGACCACAAGGTAGGAGGAGAAGCTGCCCTGTGAATTAGCTTACATTAATTCAACTTCTTCATTACAGTTCACCACCTACATAATTCAGAGAGGAAAAAATCAAGGTATTTGGATCTTCAAAATAAAAGCCTTGGGTAATTTTTCTGTTGCAGGAATGACTTCTTACACAGAATCAACATAATGGCTGTTTCCATACTACCTTAAAAAACCAGCAGGCTCCCAAAACGCTGGTGGCTTCTTCATGCGATGTTTTCTTTAAAACGGATGCAGGGCATTTTTTCAGCTCATATCACGCGAAGAAGCTGCCAGCATTTCAGGAGCCTGCCGCTA
This sequence comes from Eublepharis macularius, assembly GCF_028583425.1. Classification (NCBI taxonomy): domain Eukaryota; kingdom Metazoa; phylum Chordata; class Lepidosauria; order Squamata; family Eublepharidae; genus Eublepharis; species Eublepharis macularius. Next base: position 78,327,702 of record NC_072796.1, on the reverse strand, counting down.
TTTTAAGGCAGTGGAGAAATGGCATGTGTTGCCCAGGAAAGGATGAGTGGGAAACTCTGAGCCAAAGATGAAGTAAACTTGATGGGAATGCTATCACCCACCTTTCCTATTGGACAGTTAATTAGGGGCTGTTTTCTCCTCAATCTTTGTGCCTATTTTCTTTTAAATCTTTCAGTGTGGTGTGGTGTCTGGTGAATACACCTTCAGCACCTAATTTGGATGTGAAATATTCCTCTCCAGGGTTACCATGCATGGCCTGGAAACCAGTAGGAAGACATACCAGGTTGGTGAAGACGTTCACTGGTGATATAATGACATCTTCAGCAACATACTGACATCATTCCCTATGCACCCAGATGTCACTTCAATGTGTCACTAGGGAATAGAGATGATCACGAACCTGAATAAGAACCAAAAAATCCCATGAACCAGCCCGGTTTATGGTTCATGAAACAGTGGTTCGTGGAAGCTCCTTTCCACGAACTTCCACAAACTGGTCTACTGGTTCATTTGGTTCATTTTAAAGGACAATGCCCCTTTCCGTACCACTGCAAAGCGGTAGGGAAAGGGGCAGTTTAAATGGCCATTTTCCCATTGCTTGGAGCAATGGGGAAATGACCATTTAAACTTTTCCTGCTGCTTGCAAGCAGCAGGGCCCTTTAAATGGCCCAAAGCCCAAATACCCCAGCCCCAGCCCCCCAGCCTCCCACACCAGCCCCAGCAGTGGGCAGTGGAGGAGGCTGAAAAGGGCCTTCCCACCTTCCTGCCCCTCGAACTGCCACCGCGGGTGGGCAGGGTGATTTTGGCTTCCTCCACCGCTGCAGGACATGCAGGGCGGCAGAGGAGGCTCAAAAGGGCCTGCCCGCCCTTCAAATGGCCACCGCGGCGGCCTTTTGAGGGATGGGAAGAGTGTTTTTAGCTTCCTCCGCCACCCTGCAGGCCCGCACAGTAGTGGAAGGGGCCAAAAACACCCTTCCCACCCCTCGCTGGAGGAAGGGGAGGAGGCAGCGGACCCGCAGGGTGGCAGAGAAAGCCAGAGCTGCTACTGCTGGGTCGTGGCCTCCACCACTGCAGCAGCAGAGCCAAGGTAAGTGGGGGGCTGGGGCTGGGGTTTGTGGGCTTTGGGCCGTTTAAAGGGCCCTGCTACTTGTAAGCAGCAGGTCTCTTTAAACTATCAGCTGACAGGCGACAGGGGGGGGTCTTTGCAAGGCAGGAAAGGGCCCTTTAAACTATCATTTCCCTGCTGCTGCTAAGTGGCCAGAAAGGGGCATTTAAACCCCACAAAACACAAACTGGTTCATGAACTTGCCCCAGTTTGTGGGGGTTCCTGGTTCCTGGTTTGTGACAAGGCCATGAACCACAAACCGCATGGTTTTGTTTTTTTGTGGTTCATGCCCATATCTACTAGGGACATTAGGGATGCACTAGCATTTGGGGAAAACTCTGTGCTATGCTGAAGTGTTCCCAGTAGGGTTGCCAGCTCCAGTTTGTGAAATTCCTGGAGATTTGGGAGAGTAGAGCCAGGAAAGGGGAAGGTTTGGGGAGGGGAGGGACTTCAGCAGGTTATAATGTCACAGTCTCCACCCTCCAAAACAGCCATTTTCTCCAGGTGAACTGATCTCTGTAATCAGGAGCTCAACTGTAATACTGAGAGATCTCCAGGTCCCACCTGAGATTGGCAACCCTAATCCAAAGCCCACCTTTAAATATTAAAGTGCAGCAATGAACGGTTGTTTTCCATGCCTTCATTGGAGGGTGCTGTCATGTTAAAAGACCTGCAAACAAAGGGTGCAATGTCATGTGACTCATCCTTCCCACGTGACTGCTCGCTTTTGAACATTACTGCTGTAGCACAGAATAATCCCACAAAATAGCAGCTTTTGTGACAACTATATCATTTAAAGGGATATAGAAAGTTATTTGGACCTATGAGAAGTGTTGTTTGAAGAGGAGAGCCTAAAATACTTTAGAGCTAAATCTTTTGCTGTTAGCCTATTCAAATGGCAAGCTAAGACCCATTCCCTTCCTTGAGATATCTAGAGAGTCACAGCAGAGAGAACTGGCAAAGCTTGACAAAATCCAGGTTCCAAATACTAACACTAATATCTCTGAATATAGTCTGTTGGGAATGCAGTATGGTATTTCTGCATCCAGAAGTTGTCATATAACTTCCTAATGGATGGCAATACTTACATCTAGGATTTGTTTTTTGAAAGCGAAAGTATTAGGAATTCTCATAAAACTAATTTCCCTTTCGCTCAGATATAAACATTCATATTTTGTCCAAAATTGATTGGTTATTAGACTGTATCTAAATTTTCACACAAGAAATAAAATTTTGACTGAGCACCAAGATAGCTTTTAATTATTCTGTTTCTCAGTTTAATGCCTTCTTATAGATAAGAGGAATGTTTTCCCATTGTGCAATTGTAATAAATGAAGGATGGAATGAATGGGAGATTGAAACCTTAATAAAAAGCTGCCATGGGTAAAGTTTAGCATCTATGCAATGTAAAAGAAAACTTGACAATCCAATGATATCTAGTAAAGGAGGTTATGTAAAGAACTGTATATTGAAATGGTTGGATTTGGTTTTATAAGGAACTTAATATTTTCACCAACACTGATTCACATAACCATCCCTAAAATGTAAAACCTTGTCTTCTATGGCTAGTTGCTTTACCAGGATGGCACACTTGAAGTCTTAGAAAAGCCAATTTTAACAAGCTCAAAGTCGGTGCTTGATTCTCAAGTCATGCTAGGGAGAATCCCATAGTCAGAAAAACTAAGGAAGAAAGGAGTTCAAGATGGGTGGGAGTTTCTTAAAAGTGAGATATTGAAGGCACAATCACAAATGATTCCAATGAGAAGGAAAATGGGAGAAACCTAAGGAAGCCAGGTTGGCTTCATAAACAGCTTTCTAAATATCTGATAAGTAAAAAAAGACACATTTAAGAAATGGAAGGAGGGCTGTACAACTAAGGATAAATATAAACAACGTGCCAGTCCTTGTAAAGAGAATGTTAGAATTTATGCCAATAAAAGCTTTATGATGATGAGAGAATGAGAGATTCTGTCTAACATCTATGAGAATTCTTGGAGTACAGGTAAGGTTTGAGAAGACTGGTGGTGGTCAAATGTTGACCTCATCTTCAAGAAGAGGAAAAAGGAGGAACCAAGTATGTGATGCCATAGCTAAAAAGGCAAATGCAATTTTAGGCTGTATCAACTGAAGTATAGTGTCCAGATCACATGAGGTGATGGTATCACTTTGCTCTGCTCTGGTAAGGTCTCATTTAGAGTACTGTGTACAGTTTTGGGCACCACAATTTAAGAAGGATGTTGACAAACTGGAACATTTACAAATGAATATGATGAGGGGTCTGGAGACCAAGTCATACGAAGAAAGATTGAAGGAGCTGGGTATGTTTAGCTTGGAGAGGAGGCAACTGAGAGATGATATGATACCCTCTTCAGGTATTTGAAGGGCTGTCACATGAAGGATGGAGCAGAGTTGTTTTCTGTTGCATCAGCGGGTTAGACCAGAAACAATGGGTTAAAATTAAAGCAAAAGAGTTCTCACCTAAACATTTGGAAGAACTTCCTGACAGTGCTTCCTCAGTGGAACAGGCTTCCTGGGGAGGTGGTGGGCTCTCCTTCCTTGGAGTTATTTAAGAAGAGGCTAGATGTTCATTTGACAGCTATGATGATTCTGTGATTTAATATTAATGTACACAGATCAAGAGAGGGAGTGTATGAAGAGATGAGCTGGTGTTTGGCTCTTGTGGCCCTTTCTTGATTGATTAAGAACATAAGAACATAAGCAAAGCCATATTGGATCAGGCCAGTGGCCCATCCAGTCCAACATTCTGTCACACACAGTGGCTAGAAATCCAGTGCCATCTAAAGGACTGTCAGTGAGGCCAGGACACCAGAAGCCCTCCCACTGCCTTCCTTCCAGCACCAAGACAACAGAGCACCACCTCCCCACAAAGAGAATACCATCTATCTCCTGTGGCTAATAGCCACTGATGGACCTCTGCTCCATATATTTGTCCAGTCCCCTCTTGAAGCTGGCAATGCTTGTAGCTGCCACCACCTCCTGTGGCAACGAATTCCATGTGTTTATCACCCTTTGTGTAAAGTAGTATTTTCTTCTATCTGTTCTAACCCGACTGCTCAATAATTTCATAGAGTGCCCACGAGTTCTTGTATTGTGAGAAAGGGAGAAAAACACATCTTTCTCGACCTTCTCTAACCCGTGCATAATCTTGTAAACCTCTATCATGTCTCCCCTCAGTCGTCTTTTCTCCAGGCTAAAGAGCCCCAAGCGCCTCAATCTTTCCTCATAGGGAAAGTGTTCCAACCCTTTAATCATTTTAGTTGCCCTTCTCTGTACTTTTTCCAGTGCTATGATATCTTTTTTAAGGTGTGGCGACCAGAACTGTACACAGTACTCCAAATGAGGCCTCACCATCGATTTATACAGAGGCATTATGATACCGGCTGATTTGTTTTCAATCCCTTTCCTAATAACCCCTAGCATAGCATTAGCTTTCTTTATGGCAGTCGCACACTGTGCTGACGTTTTTAGTGAGTTATCTATCATGACTCCAAGATCTCTCTCTTGGTCAGTCTCTGCCAGTTCAGACCCCATCAACTTGTATTTATATTTTGGATTTTTGGTTCCAATGTGCATTACTTTGCACTTGGCTACATTGAACCTCATTTGCCACATGGATGCCCACTCTTCTAGCCTCGACAGATCCCTTTGGAGTGCCTCACAATCCTCTCTGGCTTTCACCACCCTGAACAATTTCGTGTCATCTGCAAATTTAGCCACTTCACTGCTTAATCCCAATTCCAAATCATTAATAAACAAGTTAAAAAGCATTGGACCCAATACCGACCCCTGTGGCACCCCACTGCTCACCACCCTCCACTGTGAGAAGTGCCCGTTTATGCTCACTCTCTGTTTCCTATTAATTAGCCAGTTTTCGATCCACAAGAGGACTTGGCCCTTTATCCCATAGCTACTGAGCTTACTTAGGAGCCTTTGATGAGGAACTTTGTCAAAAGCTTTCTGGAAGTCAAGATAAACAATATCTATCGGGTCTCCCTTGTCCACTTGTTTGTTCACTCCCTCAAAGAACTCTAACAGATTGGTGAGACAAGATCTTCCCTTACAGAACCCATGCTGAGTTTTCCTCATCAGCTTTTGGTCATCAATGTGCCCACTAATTTTATTTTTGATAATAGTTTCCACCAACTTACCCGGTATTGACGTCAGGCTGACTGGCCTGTAATTTCCCGGATCTCCCCTGGAACCTTTTTTAAAGATGGGGACAACATTAGCTACCTTCCAGTCCTCAGGAACAGATGCAGAGTTTAATGACAGATTACATATTTTTGTGAGGAGATCTACAAGTTCACACTTGAGTTCTTTCAGAACTCTTGGATGTATGCCATCTGGGCCCGGTGATTTATCAGTTTTTAAATTATCTAGCAGTCGCATAACCTCCTCTCTCGTCACCTCAATGTGACTCAGGTCTTTCAAAACCCCTCCCAAAGTCAGTGCTTCCGGAGTGGGCATGCACTTCTTATCTTCCACAGTGAAGACAGAAGCAAAGAACGCATTCAGCTTCTCGGCCATTTCCCTATCACCCTTTAGTAATCCTTTTACGCCTTGGTCATCCAAGGGCCCCACGGCCTCCCTAGCTGGTTTCCTACTTCTAATATATTTAAAGAATTGTTTATTGTTTTTCTTTATGTTCTTTGCAATATGCTCCTCATATTCCCTTTTTGCCTGTCTGATCACAGACTTGCACTTTTTTTGCCACAGCTTATGCTCCTTTTTATCAACCTCACTCCGACTAGTTTTCCACTGCCTAAAAGAATCCTTTTTACCTTTTACAGCTTCTATTACATTGCTTGTTAACCATGCTGGCCTTTTCCTAAACCTATTTGTGCCTTTCCTAACCAGCGGTATATATTTAATTTGAGCTTCCAGGATTGTAGTTTTAAATAGTCTCCAAGATTCCCCAAGTGTTTTGACCTTTTTTACTTTCCCTTTCAGTTTCTTCTTCACGTACCCCCTCATCTCAGAAAAGTTACCCCTTTTGAAGTTAAACATGGCTGTGTTGGTCTTATTTGGCAATTTCCTATTTATACATATGTTGTACTCAATAACATTATGGTCACTGTTCCCAAGTGGTGCAATCACATTTACATCTCTCACCAGGTCTTCAGCATTACTGAGGACCAAATCCAGGATCACCTCTCCCCTAGTAGGTTCTGTAACCATCTGTTCCATAGCACAGTCATTGAGACAGTCTAGAAACTCACTTTCTCTCCCCCGATTCGAACACCCATTGGCCCAGTCAATGTGTGGGTAGTTAAAATCACCCATTACAACACAGTTTTTTTGTTTAGCAGCCATCTTTAATCCTGTCATCATTTTATAATCCTCCTCTATTTTCTGATCTGGAGGGCGATAACAAACTCCCACAGTTAAGTTTCCATTTGGGCCCGTAATTTCAACCCATAGCATTTCCAGAAGCAAATCTAATTCAGTTACCTTCTCAATCTTACTGGAATGTATACCTTCTCTGACATATAGAGCCACCCCACCACCAACCCTTCCCTCCCTATCCTTCCGATATAATTTATATCCAGGAATCACCGTGTCCCACTGATTTTCCTCATCCCACCAAGTTTCTGATATGCCCACAATGTCTATGGATTCGCCCAACACTAAACATTCCAGCTCCCCAATTTTACCTCGGACACTTCTAGCATTTGTATATAAACACCTGTAACTTCCCCGGCACACTTTGCCTCGAGACGTAGTTAGGTCATCTGCACTGTTTGTCTCCATCTCAGTTGACAACTCTAATCTATCTCCCTGTAGAAGTGTTATACCTAGCCCTTCATCTCTCTGAGATGAACCATCCTGAACCAGAGACACTTTATCTCTTGTCGGCTTTCCCCTAGCATTTAGTTTAAAAACTGCTCTGCCACCTTTTTGATTTTAAGTGCCAGCAGCCGGGTTCCTTCTCGGGACAAGTGGAGACCGTCTCTCTTGTACAGCTCCCGCTTGTCCCAAAAAGAATCCCAGTGCCTAACAAACTTGAACCCTTCCTCCCTACACCATCGTCTCATCCACGCATTGAGACTCCTGATCTGCGTTTGTCTCTCTGGCCCTGCGCGTGGAACAGGTAGCACTTCTGAGAAGGCTACCTTGGAGGTCCTGGCCTTGAGTCTCCTGCCTAACAGCCTAAATTTTTGTTCCAAGACCTCACGACTGCATTTCCCAACATCGTTGGTTCCAACATGGACCACGACCGCTGACTCTTCCCCAGCACTATCTACCAGCCTATCTATAACACGCGTAATGTCCGCTACCTTCGCACCAGGCAGGCAAGTCACCATACGGTCAGAACGCGGTTGTGCCACCCAGCTATCTACTTGTCTAAGGATCGAATCACCAACTACCAAGAGCCTCCCTCCCGCCCCACCCAGGGATGGTTCCTTGATGCGAAAGGAAACCTGCTCACCAACTGAAGAAGAGGTCCCTTCTGAGGGCATGTTCCCCTTATCCTCAATACGGTGCCCTGATTCCACAAGATCCTCATTCTCCTTGACAACAAGAACGCTGCCATTTTTAGAGTGGGACACATCTGTCCTGTCCCTGAGAATCTTGTCCTCGTGCCTATCTAACTGTCTCCGCTTCTCCAGGTCAGCCACCTTGGCCTCAAGGGTACGTACTCGTTCCCTGAGAACCAGGAGCTCCTTGCAGCGAGCACACATCCAGGACTTCTGACCAGAAGGCAGATAGTCATACATGTGACACTCAGTGCAATACACTGGAAAGCCCCCAACCCCCTGCTGGCATTCTGACTTCATTATTCTGTTTTAGGAATAACACACTATTGATTAGTCTTATAGTCTGCTTTCCCCACAAGTGGGCTCAGAGCTGATAACATCAGTAATATAGTTCACATTAAAACACATATCAAATAAACATTCAATTCAGTAAAAGGACCAATCTAGACGATAACACATATCACTCATCCCCAGCCATAGGGTGGGGTATGATAAAACAATGGGTGGACCAACCAATGAAAAACCATGGTGAGGAGATACACTTTCCCTTCAATAGGAGACCAGCAAGAAAACTTGTCCAAGTCCCTACCTCAACCATATGCCTAGTAGAACATCTCTGTCTTACAGGCCCAGTGGAAAGATAACAAATCTCGCAGGGCCTGAGTTTCAGCAGACAGAGAGTTCCACCAGCTTGGTGCAAGGACCAAAAAGGCCCTGGCTCTGGTTGAGGCTAGGCAAGTTTCCCTGGGACCAGGGACCACCAGCAGTTGTTTGTCAGCTGATTGGAGCACCCTCCAAGGAAATATGGTGAGAGCGTGAAATGCCAATCACCATTTTTTTGGTCAGGAAGGAATTTTCCTCCAGGCCAGATTGGCCAGGGATCCTGGAGGTTTTTTTGCTTTCCTCTGGGCATAGAGCAGGGGTCCCCATAGGAGGTGGGAGTGGAATAGCTGTGAATTTCCTGCGTTATGCAGGGGGCTGGACTAGATTACCCTTGGGATCCGTTTCAGCTATACGTTTTTAAGTCACAAATTAACTCATCAGAGGGTTTCTCAGCAGACCTACTTGATTTATCCTGTTCAGTACTCCCAACGCTTCTAGGTCAAACCACAGGCCCTTGTCTGAGCAACTACTCACTTGCAGTGCAATACTAAGCATATACCCAGAAGTATATCACACTGATCTCAATGTTACTATTGCTGAGTATGTTTAGGACCGCAGCCTGGGTTTCAGCTCACTATTCATATCCTATTTATTTGTTTTCTTCTGACAATGACTAGATGTCATTGCTTGGCTCCTATGCCAAGTCTTCTTGGACTGACTATCTAGCTGTTTAACTTGCTGTTCCAGTTTATGCTACTATCTGTTCCCTATCTTGACCTGGATTTAGCAAATTCCTGTTAGTAATCAGGGTTGCCCAGGCTACTCAAACAATTTCTTGGGTGGCACAATAACAACTGTACTGATGCGCTTCAGGGACACAGTTGGCTTTCAGCGACCAACAGCAATGTTTGTAATGTTCTGATGATTTCCTCACACAACTTTACTCATAATTATGCTATCATGTTTGATTATGAAGAAAACAACCAGAATCTAAGAATAAGGGAGAGAGAGGTATAATGACAAGACCTTTTTTCTGTAGTTGTAGCTATATAGAGTGGGATCCATCCTTTCACCAAATGAGGGCACCAACTATTAGGAGCCACACTAATTTGCTTGACTGACTATTGAAACAGAATTAATTAGCTATTGTAGAAGACATGCAGAGAGCTGCCATGTTAGATGTTGAAGTTTAGAGGAAGCAACGGCTGCTTCCACACACGCTGGATAATGCATTTTCTATGCTCTTTAGTGATCATTTGGAACTGGGTTTTCATGTGTGAAACACAAAATCCACTTCTAAAGGATAACTAAAGTGCATTGAAAGTGCATTATTCAACGTGTGTGGAAACGGCCAACCTGTGTACTCTGAAGTTATTGGAATTTGCTACAACATAGATATTACCTTATTATGCTATGTTATACTGCTGTGCGCATGAATTCTTCCATAGTGGAAAAATAAGATTCTAAAAAATCTAACACATAAAATGCATACAATCAAAGCAAAGTTGAAGGCTTTCACGGCCGGAGAACGATGGTTGTTGTGGGTTTTCCGGGCTGTATTGCCGTGGTCTTGGCATTGTAGTTCCTGATGTTTCGCCAGCAGCTGTGGCTGGCATCTTCAGAGGTGTAGCACCAAAAGACAGAGATCTCTCAGTGTCACAGTGTGGAAAAGATGTAGGTCATTTGTATCTACTCAGGAGGGGTGGGGTTGAGCTGAGACATCCTGTAAGAGTTTCCCAGGGTGTGGAATGCTAATGGCGGGAGGCTTCACTGTATCCTGAGGAGGTTCTTTTGCATATGGATTGGTACTTGATGTGCTAATCTTCTCTGCAGGGCTATTGTCGGGGATAGAATGAAATGAAATGAATGAATCCAGAAATGAAATCCAAAGAGCAATCAAACCCAGGACGAATCAAACAACCAAGGAAAAACAGTCTCCTACAGGAAAAGTGTTTTTGCCATATATCAAAGGAATTACTGATCAGATGGGAAAGCTTATGAAAAAGCATAACCTTCAAGCAGTATTCAGACCCACCCGAAAAATACAACAGATGCTATGATCAGCAAAAGACAGTAGAGACCCCCCTCAACTCTGCAGGAGTATACCGTATACCCTGCAGCTGTGGACAAGTTTACATCGGGACCACAAAGCATAGCATCCAGACAAGAATAAAAGAACATGAAAGACACTGCAGACTTGGACAACCTGAAAAATCAGCAGTGGCTGAACATAGCCTAACTCAAACAGGGCACAGTATCTTATTCCAGGACACCAAAATACTGGACAACACTTCCAACTACTTTGTCAGACTGCACAGGGACGCCATTGAAATTCACAAGCATAAGCAAAACTTCAACAGGAAAGAAGAAACCTTAAGAATGAACAGAGCATGGTTTCCAGTTCTGAAAAACACCAGGCTAACAAAACATTCTATCCCCGACAATAGCCCTGCAGAGAAGATTAGCACATCAAGTACCAATCCATATGCAAAAGAACCTCCTCAGGATACAGTGAAGCCTCCCGCCATTAGCATTCCACACCCTGGGAAACTCTTACAGGATGACTCAGCTCAACCCCACCCCTCCTGAGTAGATACAAATGACCTACATCTTTTCCACACTGTGACACTGAGAGATCTCTGTCTTTTGGTGCTACACCTCTGAAGATGCCAGCCACAGCTGCTGGCGAAACGTCAGGAACTACAATGCCAAGACCACGGCAATACAGCCCGGAAAACCCACAACAACAATCAAAGCAAATTTCTTCAGGAGGAGTTTGATCAATTTATTTACTATTTATGTTGTACATTTTATCCTACTGATCCTTCAAGATGGTTAGGGTGGTGTACCTCATTCTCCTCTCCTCTAGTATGTTTATTTGTTTATTTGATTAAGTCCTCCAGTTGTGTTAGGCTGTGTAACTGGTCCAAGGTCACCTAGCAAGCTTTGTGGTAGAGTACAGTAGGATTTGAACCTGGGTTTCCCAGATCCTACTGTGACAGCCTGACTACTACACCACTCTGCATATATGCATTGGTAAAGCATAACACTAAAACGATATCACTGCCAGTATACCTTGTAAACAGGGCTACAGTGCTCTGTACAAAATGTGGAAATAAACAATGAAGGACTCCTAATGCATAAGTTCTGCTTAAGGGCAAGACATACAATTTACAACTCCAAAAGCAAGGAAGAAAACTCAGAAGAGGAACCTTTTAGGACCATCCTTACTGCAAAGACTATTACTCTGAAATTGGATGAATAACTGTACCTTAACTCAGTGTCAATTTTGATAGAACTGTGGTTTCCCTTGTGTCATGTAGAATATAATAGTTTTCTATAGAATATCTCCAGCCATTTCCCATATTATCACAATTATAAATAATTGTTTTCCCATTAAATCCAGAATTTTCAACTCGTTTTGAATGTATAGATATGAATAGCATGTTTTGTCCACCAGCTCGATTGAGACCAAGAACAGCTTTACAAAGTAAGATACAATTTAATGAGATCCAAGCTTATGGATTTGATACAAGCGAGCTAACAAATGGATATGAGGCCCACCCCTTTCCGGAGAGGCACGTGTGGCTCATTTAATGACATCTTATTGAAGAGAATTCTAGATGAACCTTTGCTTCCACATCACCTATAATTCAGAATGGCACTGATAACAACAGGTTTGTTTCATGGTTTTGCAGCTAGCAGATTGTCATCTCCTTCCCATATGTCCAGAATGAGATATTTCAGGGTGATTAATAGTTAGCTGACAAATGTCAATTTCCCCTGAAGCATATGTTGCTGCAAACGTACAGTCATTCCAAAGGTACACATTAATTTTGGCTTAGTCGTGCTTATAAAATTGCACAAATAGTGATGCTCATATTTTAAAATGTATCCACAGGGTTTCACTGGAGCGGTAACTTAAATGTTGGCTGCTGGCAGCTTTTATTAAACGTGTGAATTAGGAAAGAGAGGAGATGAAGAAAATGCTTCACCGGAGGCTCTCATTGAGCAGCAATCCAATGTACGAATCAGTAAACGTGGAGTACTTTTTTGAATTAGTCCCCAGTGGCCAGCGCTTAATTTCTAGTCTGGGAAGTGAAGAAACTCATTGCTGCTTGGAAGTCATAGGGCTGTTTCACACCCTCAAATTTCTCCACATCTCCATGCATCCAGATACATGTTGCTTGGAGAAAGAGCGGCCTACACAAGGCTGTTCTAGGGTGTAGGCACTGCCATTCACAAGATAGCTGTAATTATTTTGTTTATTACATCTATATTCTCGCTTAGAACTCACAGGAGCTTAGTTGGGGTGCTCAAACACAACTCCAGCATAGTCTTGACCAGCTCACAGTCTGAGTGTTGAAAATTGTAAGTGTTGACTGTCAAACAGGTTCACTAAGAAATTTGTGGCATCCCTGTTCAGGGTTCCCAGGAAGTGTCTCATCCCGGCACAGAGCAGACCAAATGTGTTTAGCTTAGTTTACTATTCCTTCCACTTGTGTTCTACGGCAACATAGGGCCAAGCTACACATGACGAATGACACTTGAACGGCAAGTGGATTGAGTGGAGGGCAAGTGAACAGGGAGAAATACACTTGCTGTTCAAGTGTCATTCGTCATGTGTAGCTTGGCCCATAGATTTTATTGCCCCCCCCCCCAAGTCGGAAGGATGAGACACAAGGCATTGGAACTAAGGGCCACTTTATTAAATACAACATCAACTCTAAACTGTGGCAAAGGCAAACTGGCGGTACAGGTCAAGCCACGGGGTCACTCAGGGACCTCCGCCTTGACCTGTCTGAGTGAGCCTCACTGTCCCGGGAGTGAGCCATTCTTGGAATGGCCTCGACCCAGCCAGCCAGGCAAAGGGTACCCTCCACCAAGCTCCTAAAGCCTCAGCCATACAGCATGAGGGAAGAACTTGCACCTGGGGTTCCCTGCAGGCGGTCTGGCCAGGTGGTGGTAGCCATGAAGCATACCATCCATCCTATGGGGAATTGCCAAAGAGGTGCTCCCTATTCCCCAACTTTCTGCTGCTAATGCGAAAGACCAAGCCTCTGCTTAGGCCCTCGCACCCTACAGGTGGCCTAGTGCCAACCTTAGCCCTTGCCACAGGTCATCTAAGAAGATGTCGTTGACAGCAATTGACAGATGAACCCTGTCATCCCTTTAGAGGGTGGCAAATGCGGACTAGATCCTAGGGTGAGGCAGATAAATTCCTAGTCCCCCCCCCCAACACTTTTGAATGGGCCTCTTGGCCCTACATCTATCTCAAGCCATGCCCCTAGGGTCCATGGTCCCCGCTATACACACTGCGTGAGCATTTTGGACCACAGAATATGTAACCCAGGCCACTGGTTCTTTCTCACCTTAAAGTCAGCAATCACCTGTAAAGACAAGGCCCTGCTTATCATCAATGCCAGGTCATTGCAAAGTCGGTGTTCCTGGTCCCCAACCAATGTACACTGCATGACTCTATGGGGAGATGCGACCATTTGCAGGGAAGGACCGTTCCTTCCCATAACCATGTGCAGGGGAAAACCATTCCTCCCCCAATTAGCATACACGGGAGAGGACCCTTCCTTCCCCCAAACCAGGTCACTGGCCAGGGAGGACCCTTCCTTCCCCATTAACGTATGTGGAGGAGGACCCTTCCTTCCCCCAAAACAGGTGGGGGAGGACCATTCCTTCCTCCCAAACAGAAGTGGCAATTACCGTAGCCCATTCACCCAGCCCGAGCTGGGACATGCTGTCCTGCTGGCAAAGAGGGCCAATCAGAATGCCCTACTGTGTCCCCAGTGGATTCGTCACTACCTTGGAGACCTGACTTGGCGTGCTGTCAAACCTAGGAAAACTCAATTAGTATGATGTTCAAAGAGAAGCAGGAGGATGTACTTTCTCTTTCTTCTTTTTTAAAATTGTTATTATTGTTAAATTCAAAAACTAAACCTAACCCTCAACAGGAACAAGGAAAACGTAACCTTTAAACAGAAACGAGCAAGAGTTAACTTTCGAACAGGAACTTGCAGCCTGCTATTCCAGTTAAATTTTAAACAGGTGCTCAACTATCCACCACCTCACTGGGCTGGGTCATTTTCCCAGCTGTCTGCTGGCCTCCTCCACCCCCTGACCGTCTGCTGCCCCCTCCCTGCTTGGATCCAGGGCAGGCCACATAAGGGTGAGGGCCAGAACAAGATGGGCACTCATTCCTATACTTACAAGTTTTCCTTTTACAGGCCTCCTTTGCTGTAAAGTCCCAGCAAAGAAGGTGAGGTTGCAACTGTTGCCCATTAGATGCATAGGTGGCTGAACTTGAATCAGGTAGACGCTATCTGACCTATCACCCATGTTTGGTTTTGCAGGGGACATCACCTGCAGCCACAGCTGCTGGTGAATCTGGTCCCAGGGGAGCTGTGGGTTGAGGGCAGCCCACATCCTAAACTCTTCTTCGTACTGCAGCCATGCAGCACCAGTGAAGTCAGTGTACCCCCCCTATATATGATATTCAGATATTGAAATAGAGACACCGCCTGTAAAGGCTGGGCTCTAGCAAAAACCCCAGCATATATCAGAAATCCAGGGAGCCAATTATGCCAATTGTGGTCTACCTTTCTTCTCCTAATTTTTTCCTTGTCCCATTTGTCTAGATCATCCTTATCCTTCTTCTCCAGCTCCCAGAAGAGAAGGGTGAAGATGTCTACATACTCCCCTTTTACTATCTTATCCCTGGTAGCCTGGGTAAGATGGTCCCCAAGGGGCAGAGCTGTATCACCAAAAGGAAGCACTCTGTAAGGGACCTGACCATAAGCTTCATAAGGTGGAAAGACCCATGTCAGAAATGCTTCATATGCCAGGTATGCCAGGAGCCTGATTATCGCCAGACCCCCACATTAGTTGAGGGTTTCCCACAGCCGCCTGTGTGCACAGCACATTTGATACCTGACCTGGCCACGATGAGGTGTTAACAGAATAGGAAGGCATTGTGGAACCCAGGGACCCAGAGGGAGCAGCCTGACCCCAGGGTCCCCATGGCCAGATGCATGCCTGCTGTGGTAAGGCAGACTTACCCTCCGGCACACTGGGTTCAACAGCTACAGCAACTTGACTCCCTTCAGTCTGTCCATCCAGTTCAGCTTCAAACACTGCATCTTCCTCAGCATTGCACGGCTCACGACTCATGCCAGCCACCACCTCCGATGAACCTGCTGCAGACTCAAAGGCAGAAAGACATTTCAAAATTTCTGTCTGAAAGGCTGATTTAGATGCTGCCCTAACTCACTTACCCACACCAACCGCCAGAACGGGGGCACCCCTGGCCTTCTCCAAAGCCTCCAGGCACTTCAATATCTCCACGCTAAAACCAGCATCACCATCATCCTCAGAAGAGGACAGCGCTGGAAGGGCCCTCTTAGGAGGCTGCCTTTTGTCTGGCTGTTTTCCTTTGGACATGCTCCTGCTTTTTTTTTTTTGAGGCCATAATACCCCGCTTCAATCTCACTACACTTTATAAATATCACAAAGATCCTAGTATTGACAAAGGTTACCAGTGGCAGACCAAAACCACCTCAGATTGTATAAGGCTTAATGAAATGGGAAAGTAAAAAAAAAAAAGAAAGTACTGATTAATATCCAACCAATGCTGGGAAAGCAAATGGGAAAGTACTGATTAATATCCAACTAATGCAGGGAAAGCCAGCCACAAAGGGCAGAAACTTATTCGGCCCAAGTACAGACTCTTGCCGCTCAACCAGGCCAGCTGTCCCAGAGCTACACTATGATCCCCAAAATGGCTGCAGGCAGCAAAATGGCAGCCTGTCAAACATCCAAAGGGGGCCAGGCCTTCTGCCAAGCCTGCACAAAGCACAGCCTGTGGCAGCCCCAAAGTGCCCCCTAGACCTAATCACCTCGTGGATAAAGCCAAGCCGTGGGAGCCTGCACAGTGCTCCATTTAAGAAGGGCATAAAGAAAACCCACACACAGAGAACCGAAGCTTTCTCCCTCTGCTGCAGCTATCTAGATGCTGCCTCAGGTCAGAACAGCCCGAAACAGGCCTGGAGTGAAGGGGGGGACAGCTCAGAAGTCCACGCAGGCCTGCCACCTCCGCAGACAGCCGAGGAGCGCTTCGCACACACACTCCCCCTCAGGCCACTGCAGTTGCCACTGAACCAGGCAAGGAGATGGCCAGTAGAATCATGCCAATGCTTCTCGTGAGTTGGGCAAAAACTCTGCCGCCCTGCTCATGCCTGGGTGCTCCTCTGTGCGTTGGAAGAGCAGGAGCCTTAAACACCTCCTGCTCCGTCCAATCGCATGGAGCAACTGAAGCCTTGGGGTGGAGATGCTTTCTAAGCGTCTGTCTCCGCCCCTCGGCTGAAGACCTGGATGCCCAGGAAAGCTGCCTGCCTCCTCCTCCTTCTGAGGAGGCAATCTTTGGCACCCAGGTTAAGCCATTGCATGGCTGCTGGGAAAGGGCTGCACTGTATTGTTTTTACTTAGTGAGCTGTCTTGAGAAAGTATCTGGAGAGATGACATATAAATTTTCTAATTAAATAAATACTAGATAAGGTACACGTCATTCTACATTCTCTCACAGGCACCATTTTCTTTATTATCACTCCCCATATCCCACAGCTGAAATCTGACATTGAAAGTAGTTTCAAGTAAAAATGATGATGCTCGAAATCTGGTAATATCAGATTTCACTTGGTTTTCACTTTTGCTGGAGTGTGATAGGATAACATGTTCTTGAGAAAGCATTACTGATGTTACTAGTGAGGAACCTGATTCTCACTTCTATCCAAATCTTAGTCTAACTGTACAGATACTTTAACATGCAGTAGATGGCATGTAGACTGTTTTTAGAAATGATCATCTTAATTTGTGAGATATTGGAATATCAAATATAGTCAACTGAATTAAATATATTTTGATTTTATATTCTTGAATTAACACAAAGCTATTGACTATGCATATTTACTCAGAAATAAGTTCTAGTGAGCCGAATAGAGCTTAGGCTCCAAAAAATATGCATCGGTTTGCAGCCTTAATTTTTGTTGATATGTTTTTATTAAAAAGTGTTGCATAACATAATTGTTTTCTTAAACACATTAAAAGTTAATGAAAAGGTGTAATTAGTCCAAGCTCATATTAAACTTGGCATGAGATTGCCACATTTGTCTCTAGGTTTGATCCTACATATACTTTTCATGACACGGAAGATTTTTCCCACTACTTTTTATGCAAAAAAAATTGAATTAGCTCCTAAACTTTTTGGTGCCAGGCTGATATTAGAGGCAAAGGAGGAGATTTAGAGGTTTGCCAACGCAGTTGGAATGAAAGGCAGACACAGTATTTGGGATCTAAAATGGGCCTCTTTATTAACATTTCAACAATTAAACGTCAACTATGGCATGGGCCTAACTAGCGGTACAGGCCAGGCCCTGGGGTCTCTCCTGGACCCCGCCCTGGCCTGTCTGGGTGAGACACCCGCTGCCCTGGGTGCGAGCCATCCATCATATGGCTGGGACCCAGTCTGGCTAGGCAAATTCGTTCACCTCCTTAAAGTTCCCCCACCTGCCGTACAGCAGCGGGGGGAGACTGGCTTGTCCAGGAGTTCCCCACTAGGGCGTCTGTCCTCGCAACTGGGCTGTACAGCAGCCAGCTGCTTCTGACAGACCCCAATTCCCCACCAATGGGGAGGTGCCAAGGGTGCTCACCGGCCCGCTCAAATTTCCTCCTAATTTAAATCCTGCCCACAGGGAAATTACCTCATACCCACCAAGCCAATTACCTCCCTCTTCTCACAATGCAAGGTAGGCGAAAAAACTCCAATCTCAAGTGCCAATCAGGGACAATGAGAGAAAAAATTCCTACCTGGCCCCCAAAAGGCAACCGGCTAATCCTGCTCTGCAATAGGGTGAGGTAGGTGGGCCAAGCATGAGGTGCAACTGAAGCACTGGGGGCGGAGAAGCCAGCTAAGGTGCCAAACTCCAACCCCGCACTGAGCCCCGGATGTAGGCACACCTTCTGCCATCCTCCTTCCGAGGAGGCAAATTACGGCCACCTGCCTGAGTGGCTATTGCCACTGGCTGGGATGGCTGGAAAAGATAGCAACTAAAGTATGTGAAAGAGCATTAGCAGAAATTCAAGACTCCATTAAAAGGGTGAGCTTTAGAAAGCTTCTTTGAAAGCTTGTTCCCTGTTGTCAATTTTTCAGAGACTGAACATAGGGAAGGGGGAGCCTTTGCTCATTATGCAAGGACAATTGTCTGAGGGAAAGGGAACACAGGCCCATGGTCCTGAGAAGATCAAGGCAAGGCTCCCTACCTTGTGATCCCCATTGTATTGTTTTGAAGATACTAGAGTATAAAGGCTTCCATGAGGCATTGCGCTATCACCTACTTTGAAAAGGACTGTCCAGCATATGGTGAGTGCCAGAGAGGGAGGAAGGGTCCTCAAAAACTTTTAAATCAAAAGGGGGGTGGCAGATCTTAGGTGATGCATAGTTTCATACAATGATCGTACTCTAAGCCTGCCCCCAATGGGGCACACTAGCTTCTCCATCTCAAAAAGAGTTGTAAAAGATTCCGAAAAGGGCATCAAGGGTTTGAGACACCTTTCCTAGAAGGAAGGATTTCATTTTAAATTTAGAGATGACTAAAAGAAGCTAAGCAGGGTCAGCCTTGGTTATTAATTGCATGGGAGACCTCTAACGAAGACCAGGGTTGCAGAGGCAAGCAATGGCAACCCACCACTGTTAGTCTCTTGCCACCAGGGGTCACCATAAGTCAGCTCTGACTTGAGGGCTCTCTCCACCACCAAAAGGAGACATGACACAGGTTTTTTACATCAATGCATGGTGTGGAAAAATGAGATCTTGTTATTTCCCCCCTTAAAACACTATAAGTAGATTAGTGTCCAAAATGGGATAGACAAAAAAAATGCTTATACAATTAATGTATAGAATTTGCTACCAGAGGAAGTGATGAGCACCATCTTATGTGACTTTAAAAGAGTGTTATACAAATTCAGGATGGGTAGGCCCATTGATTTGTTTTGATTACAGACAACAGAGGAGAACCTTTGTCTTCTTGTAATCTTCATGAGATTTCTGAAATTATCTAGGGGGTCACTCTTAGAATAGATTCTTGACTATATCAAATTCTGTTCCAGTAAAGCATAGGCTCTTCTTATGTTCCAAGTTGGGAATGCTAGTTATGAAAGTCTAGCTGCATCAAATGAATTAAAATCCAATACTGGACTATACAGACGAGTCTGATTTTTAGTCTGACTTTTTTTTATAGCTACAAAAGCTACAATAGCCTCTCACATATTATCTATATTGTATCTCTTGCTCTTCATGAAGGACAACTGTCTCTGATATTTTAAAGCTTTTTTTTTAAAAAAAAAAAGCCAAGGCCTTTAGCTTTAAAAATCACCTGTTGTGTATATGTATATTGCCAGTAATGATGTTTCACATACTTTTTAAGTGGAAACCAGAAATCAGAAACATGGAAAACTAGTGAATGCTGAATCTTGAATTTCTCAGATGGGTCTACATTTGTCCTGTGATCATATCTGAGCAAATCCTCTGGAAGTTCTTATGTAATGGTCCCTCTTCTCCTAAACAATATGATTGATCATTTTAGGCTTAGTTGTCATGCATGTTTCTTCTCTTATAGGCATTTTTTTTGCTAAGCTTCTTGGTTCTAGAATGTGGCTACTCTGTATCTATATATGCCTACTCCTTCGAACTGTTATACTAAACTTGGACCCAATCAGTCATATGTAGGGATCCCAGGTACCCTGGTGGGAGCAGGGGATCTCCCACTCCCACCCTCCACCCCCTGCCACCACTCACCTGGACAATGGGGGGCAAAGGTGGGAAAATAGACCTAGTGATCATGTTCTTGGGGGAGTGTGATGACATCTCTCCCGGAAGTGATGTCATTGACTAATCTTGGGAGCATGTGCATGCTTTGCAGTGGGCCAGCTGCAAAGACATTGAAAAAAGTGAATGCCAGGTCCCCCTCTACCACTAGGAGGGTAAGGGGATCTAGCAACCCTAGTCATATGCCATCAAGCTATATTGTGGCATGCCAGGTTCTAGGCAAACATATGTTCTACAATCCCATTCGGTCAACAAGATGTGTAGAAGGGCTAATGTCAGCATACCTTGAGGTAGGGCAGCTGCCATGGCCCAAAGCATCTGCCAGGACCCACTGCTGCTGATTCCCTACCCATACACCTCTCTGCACCTGTCCATGTACCCTTCCCTACCCATTCACTTGCAAGAGCTTCAGCACGCATGCTCCCAGCTTCCCAGCACTTATGTGGAAATGCATTTGGCAACACACAGTGGCAGCACAATCAGCTGCACACACCAGCTGTTGGGGAAAAGGCAGCTTGTGATTAGGTGGGAGGGACACATAGGTGGGTCGGCAGAAAGGGAGACATGGTGGGAGAGCTTGTAGTGAGTAGAAGAGGGCCCAGGAGGACAAACCTGGAAATGGCTCTGTATTGGACACATGTCGGCTGAAGGGTTGTATTGAACTGAATGGGTCATAAATGCACAAGTTGGCATTATAGACAATTATATTTAGTCTTTGTTGACCACCAGGAGGATTAACAATGTTTTATTTTTACAGTTCTGATGGCTGTAGAGAGGGCAGAGAAACAAATAGGGCCGCACAGGTCTAGATAGGGTTACCAGGTGCCTGCCTGTGGTGGTTAAACTCCTGGCAGTTTGCCTCTCTGCCTGCTGATTGTTGGAGATTGGCAGGATGAGGCAAGCTGCTCAGCGATCACCCACTGCAATGACATCACTTCTGGAAGGATTAAGTAGGTGAGTGCTGCATTCCCTGCCCTCCCAGTCTCCTGCCAATTGCCAGGAAGACCTGGCAACCTAGGTTCAGGAGGCATCAGCAGTAGAGGGAGCATCCCAATCCTACAGAGTACTCCTTAGCACAGTGTGTGTGTGTGGGGGGGGGGGTGTTAGCATGCTGCCACCATTTCCCCCAACTAAGCCCTGGTACAGAGGCTGGGGGAAACAAGACCCTGGCTTTATTAGACTTTACCTGATAGGCAACCATGCTGAAACACCATTTAAAAAAAGTTACAAAGCTGGCTGGGCCAAATACAGCACTGGTTTAGGTTGAAGCCAAGCATCAAGGAAACATCATACAAATATAAAGAATATTTTATTTATTAACATTTGTGCATTATATTTGGCAAGCATGCAAAAAGAATAGATAGAATAATAAGGATATAGCTCGACCTAACATTTACACATACATGGCAGAGTCTTTGCTAATCTAAGCCATGATATCACCTTACAAATATAACACAACATTCTTTGTCAGCAACAAGTTTCAGAGTCCAAGGCAACAAAATAAGTTGTAATCCAAAAGGTTTTCAAATAGAACCCACAGAACAAAAGCAGATGCTAACAGCAAGTGCTAACAGCTAGAGCTAAGAGCAAATCCATAATTGACTTTTCTATTTTATGCCCAAATTTCTAGTAAGCAGGAAACAGCTTACTAACTCATTAGTGCTCTTCAATGACATGTGGGTTTTATGTTCTGCAGCTACATCAAGTCACATTGCATTGTGAGGAGCATGTACCACTCTGCTCCTAGGAATCACAGTTGGCCAGATAAGCTTGATTAGCTGAGCTGTTTCAGCCTCATCTTTGCAACCTTGAAGAGGAACTTAGAAATATTTGCCTCTTAGAATTAAATGCTGTAGATGATATTTATTGATATCTTTGGCAAATATTTATACTCTTTGATCTAATATAGCTAATTGTAGTTATCAGAAGCAGAAATCCAGGGGACTAGTCACATGTGCCTATATTATTTTTTTATTTTTAATCTAAATAATAAATTGAGGCTGAAATGGTACAGTAGTCCTTTATTAATCATAATTTAAAGCCTATGTTAGTGTCAATTAAAGTTACTGTTGATTGGGATTTATATGTACAAAGTAATAAAACTTTTAAAAGCATCTTGTGATTAATCCAACAATATAAAAACCATTGTCATTTGAAAGATATATAACATTCCAGGGTCTCATCCCATTGGCAAGAAACATTTTCTCACAATTAGTTCTAATATTGTTGTCCAAATACATAAAGTCTGTTACATTATAAGTAGATAATTACTCCCACTAAGTATATTTTTTTCCAGAGAGGTCAGCTGTTTCAACCCAGTTTCTTTAAATAGTAGGCAGTGGCACATAAGTAGGAAATAGTACAAAGATTCTAATACTACAACAGCACAATAGATCCTGATGTACAATTAGCCTGTACTTCCTCTTCTAGTATTGCTGTATTTACATCGCAATCCTAAGTAAAGTTACACCCTTCTAAGCCTATTGACTTCAATGGACTTAGAAGAGCATATTCTGCTTACAACTGCATTGTTACTGTTTGAAAATTTAGCCCTTGGAAAGGGTCTTGTGAGCTTGACAAGCACTGGATTACCAAAATAATTTTCTAGGCTTAACAATATGCACGAAAGGAAAATAGCCAGTTGAATCTAATGGGTCATATCATCCTACACATAGATGATGGCTGGAAAACAGCTATAAGCTTAAATTAAAAGCATATTATTAAATTCATATTATTAACATACTAGAGAAACAGAAATACAAGAGCCAGAACTCCTTACAGATTTTTTAAAAGGCATGTGTGCTTTGTATTTTATACTGCTTTGAGCTTTTAATTGAAGAGGTGATATATAAATCAAATAAATAAAGAGATAGAGAACATCTTCATTACACATTAGTAAGCAAGAGATGTAATACCTCCAAAGAACCTTCAAAATACCTCCAAGAGCTACCTTAGTCTAGTGGTTGGAGTGTCAGACTAAGCTCTCAGGTTTGAAAACCCATTGTACCATTTATGCTGGGTGACCTTAGGATAGTTGCATACTCTAGGCCTGAGAGAAGAATTATGTAAGCTATTTAGGGTCCTCCTTGGAAAGGAAAGCAAGATCTAAATGAAATAAATAAAAATAAATAATAAATGCAAGGAAGCTGTTCACATGACACAATCCATTGAAGAATTTTGGAAATTAACTTCAGTCTGTGTGTTTTACTACTACCTAGATACTTAATTTTACATTTAGAAAGCACATATTTTTATATTTTTTCATTGAGTTGCAAACATTCAGTACTATAATTTTTAGAATGTGAAGTCAATATACTTTAATATATGTGTTAAATCTTGCATCATAGCAAAAAAGGCTGATATTTTACCAGCAGCTTCAGTGCATTTGATGGCATTGCTCCAGTATTAAGAACAAATTCAGATTTGCAGTTAGTAAGAACATTAGTTCAGTACTTATAAAATAAGAACAGATGGCAGGTAAGGTAGGATTCTTGCCCTTTAGTGCAGTATGCCTTTGAGTATACTGAAAGGCTTATCCTAAACTGCCATGTAGTTGCTGCATTACTCAATGAACAGTGTAAAACATTCATCATGACATTGCTAGCAGGAATATAACCTAACACGCGAAGTTTAACAGTGCAGTCCTAAGCATCTATACACAGAAAGCAATCCTACTGAGTTCAATGGGCCTTACTTCTTTGTAAGTGTACTTAGGAATGCAGTCTCTATGTCTCTTCCCAGTCCTCTAAGCCATTTCAATTCAACAATATCCCACATTGGTATCCATGAATGATGAAAAATGAAAGAAACTAACCTAAGTATATTCATGTACCTTGAGGAGTCATGGGCACCTAGGACTATGACAAATACACTTGGGTCACAGGGCCAAGCTACAAATGACGAATGACACATGAACGGCAAGTGAACAAACTCGCATGTATTCCTCCCTGTTCACTTGCGCTCCACTTGACCACATGTGATCAAGTAGAGCGCAAGTGAACAGGGAGGAATGCATATGAGGGCCAAGCTACAAGTGACGAATGACACCGGTTGCATACTTCTCAGCTTCCCTCAAGTTTTGATGGGAAATGTAGGCATCCTGGTCTTGCAGCCTGGCTCTCCAACTGCTGTCCAATGGACTTTTCAACTGTCACTTGTCCAACATTCCACCAAACTGCCTATATTTCCCATCAAAACTTGAGGGAAGCTGACAAGTGTCCAACCTGTGTCAGGCGTCACTTGTAGTTTGGCCCTGAGTCTGTTCACTTGTTGTTCAGGTGTCATTCGTCACTTGTAGCTTGGCCCTCTGATTGATAGATTTTGCATTTATATCTCCAGTTTGGTTCACAAACATGTAGCATTTCAAGGAGGGAGGGAACTCATTGTGCAACTATATTGGTTACACTAAGAAATGTAAATCCCTTGCATATGAATGCCATAGCAGCAATGTTTAATAGTGCAAGCATGCAACTAATTGATGGCTTGAGTTGACACTTTATCTTAACTTCTTTTGTCGGAAAGAAAACAACCTGGGCTGCTATCCTACAACCATTACAAGTTGATTTTTCTTTTTCAGACCTTAAAGATGTCTTAAAAAGCACTCCCACTGGTAAGAACATGTTATCCTGTTCTCAAAAAGATCTGTGTTAATTGTCTCTTTGCATAGATTCAGTCCTGAAATCCTTTTCATTAAAATCTAATGTTAACGTAAATTGAAATCCCGATGCCTTTTGTTCTACAGCATCCAGTTGACTAATATCCAGGCTCTTATCTACCACAGCCTTCTGTTTTATATCCCTGCCTTATCTTTTCTCTGTACAGAAAAAACTCTCAATTGATACATGTTCAATGTCATTTTAATATCTCCTCACCTTTCTGGTTCAATTAAATTATTTTTAAAAGTACATGTCAACTTATCAAGAAACAAGGGCAGATGCCCCTTAAAACTGTGTTACATGATTTCTTTAGCAGAGGATGTGGTCTGAGCTTTACAGAGATATTATGGTCCTCACCTGGCTGGCAGCCAAAGGCTTGAGGCCAGGGGCCACATTTGCCACCACGGAGGATGAGCAGCAACATTCCCCCAGCCCCGTAGAGTCATGTGGGGGGCCGGGGCTTGGTGCCTTAAGAGGCTGCCCTGCCCCCATAGCGGCACTTGTTATCTCGTGCTCGGCCCACCTGCCCGCCCAGTGGCAGTGCAGGTTAAGACCGGTTGCCTTTTGGGGGGCCAGGTAGGAATTTTTTCCCCCTGATTGGCCTTGGGGAATGAGTTTTTTGCCTACCTTGTACTGCTTGCTGGAGCTGTGGCTATTTGGCTATGGTGGTGCTGTATAGGCCATCACGGCAGGATTTAGTTGGGGGGATGTTAGCGGGACGATGAGTACCCTTGGCAAATCCCCATTGGTGGGGATATTAGGGACCTGTCAGTATTGGCTGGCATGCTTTACCGTGGCCAGTTGAGAGGGCAGGCTGCCTGGTGGGATCCCCTGGATAAGTCCTTCCTTTATGCTCCACGGCGGGGGTGCTTGGAGCTTTAAGGGGGAAACCATCCGCCAGGTCGGCTGAATCCCAGCCATGCACTTGGATGGCTCGCATCTGGGGCAGCAGGTCTCACCCAGACAGGTCAAGGCGGGGTCCAGGGGAGTGACTTAACCTGTACTGCTGGTTAGGCCCTTGCCAGGTTTTAGTTGTTGCAGTTCATGTTATTGCCATAAAAAAATGAGCCTTTATTACCCAAGCCTAGTGTCTGCCTCTTTATTCCAATGGGGGGGGGGCAATTATTTACCTAGCTTGCCATTTTGGTAGGAACTGTTGGACTCGTGGAAACAGCAAAGACCAACTATATGTTGAAGCATGTCATGAGGGTGCAGCTGTCCACTTTAAAGGGACTGGAGGGGGGCGGGAATGAGAAGTTCATTCAAACTGACAATGGGAAGCACAGATAAATAGCTGAAATTGATGCACCATTACTAGGGGAGATTTGAGCTGCTTGAGGCTTTTTCAGTTGCACTGTTCCATGGAAGGTAAAGACTAACAAAACTAAGGGCCAAGCTACAAGTGACGAATGACACTTGAATGGCAAGTGTATTTCTCCCTGTTCACTTGCACTCCACTCAATCCACTTGCCATTCAAGTGTCATTCGTCACTTGTAGCTTGGCCCTCTGATGAAAACTGCATTTCTATTTCCTCCACTTGTATGACTAAAATCAAAATTGTAATATGCTAACAAGTTATTACCTGCATCATTGCTCATGAATACTGTACTTTACAGGATAACAAACAAAAAGAAAGGCCCCTGTCCTGACGAGTGCACAATCTAGGGTGGCTCAAAACTAGGGCCATTCTCTGTAATAAAGACATCAGTGTTCTGGCATCAGCAGCATGCAGAATTTCAATAGTGGAGTAAATATTTTGCTTCTGAGATAATTTACCTCCTGGATTTTTCCATTCACGCAGAGGGTTCTCATCTGTTATGATCATCAATCTGCTTCTTCCCTCTGTTTACTGACATTGGCAGAAATATATTTCCTCTTTTTTCAGTTTTAACTTTTATGTCCTCCTGACACCAAGAATATCACATAATGGTAGAAACAGAAATGGCACCAGTTATACCAGTACCAGTACCTCCAAATAAAGACACAAGGCATCAGTGTATGTATCAACTTGTTTATTAATGGCTGAACTACATCAATGAATTATCCCTAAATTAGTGCAATTTGTTTCTAACAAACAGCCTATAGGCTGGAACTAAATTCCTAGTGGTTTAATGGTATAATAGCACCAATTTCAAACTATTTTCCAACATACACCAAAACTTACATCATCCTGAGACCATGGTGAAATAGTAGCACAAAGACTATGCACACACTAGAGAGACTGGGATTCTATACCACATAAAAGAAAAAAATCAGAACAAATTACCTTCTAAGAAAGAATGGCAGAATAGAAAACTGATGGTGATGTCTTCTGGATCCAGCATTTGAACTGCATGTGCAAATCATGGTAACTGTGCTACATTTGACTAGAGTAGAACTATTCCTAAAATTCCATGCAGTAGAAATATTATGGAATATATTAGTCCTCATTGGTAATAGGAATACTTCCAAAAACAAAGCATCTCCACCTTCCTGTAATGGTTGAGTAATCATTATCATTACTCAATACAACTCTGTCATTATTCCTTCTTCAGTAATTCTAAGAACATGGAATAGGGACACTTGCCAATATGACAGCAGAGCTCCATGAGGAAAATAGGTTGAATTCTACATATCTTTTCTGCTAAGTTTGTTTTCAGGTGGTGCAACAGAAGAGTCTCTTTTGCCAGCATAAGTCTCCTTCAGCTGGAAGAAAATGTCACCATTAACAGAGATACTTCATAGGATACATCCAAGTATTGGTATAATTCATGGCATGACTAGAGGGGTGGCATTCATCATAGAGAGGAAATTTTCGGCAACATCCATGCCCTGAAAGAATGGGGAAAATGTATCTTTAAAATACCTTTAATTACCATGATAACGTGTTCCAAAATTTTTTAACAACTGAATTTCAGTGCTGCTATGAGCCCATTCTGGCATTACAAGAACGTGAATCGCTTGTGCTTCTTGACTGCTACCCAAATGTCTGAAATGCTGATATGTGACTCTCAGCTGTAGTCAAACTGCTGTCGTAAAATAGACTGTGGAGCACATGTATCTCACTACAGATTATATATACTTATGCCAATGTTATGGAATAGGGACACTTGCCAATATGACAGCAGAGCTCCATGAGGAAAATAGGTTGAATTCTACATATCTTTTCTGCTAAGTTTGTTTTCAGGTGGTGCAACAGAAGAGTCTCTTTTGCCAGCATAAGTCTCCTTCAGCTGGAAGAAAATGTCACCATTAACAGAGATACTTCATAGGATACATCCAAGTATTGGTATAATTCATGGCATGACTAGAGGGGTGGCATTCATCATAGAGAGGAAATTTTCGGCAACATCCATGCCCTGAAAGAATGGGGAAAATGTATCTTTAAAATACCTTTAATTACCATGATAACGTGTTCCAAAATTTTTTAACAACTGAATTTCAGTGCTGCTATGAGCCCATTCTGGCATTACAAGAACGTGAATCGCTTGTGCTTCTTGACTGCTACCCAAATGTCTGAAATGCTGATATGTGACTCTCAGCTGTAGTCAAACTGCTGTCGTAAAATAGACTGTGGAGCACATGTATCTCACTACAGATTATATATACTTATGCCAATGTTATGAATGACTGAAAGACAGGTCTGAGATTACATCTTCCTGGAAATGGAGCTCTGTCCACAGTACTTAACTCCTAAAGTTAACACTGGAATAAACAAGTGCTGTCTCAAAGCACAGGTAGTTGCCTTTCCTAGCCACCATTTAACTTGAGCAGATGTTAGCAAACAGCTTTTATTTTCTTATTTTATTTATATATAATTTATCGTCCACCTTTCTCATTGACACTCAAGGCATATTACACTGTGTGAGGTCAGGTTAGTATGGTCAATATTAAGGATATTTCCATAAACAATGCCATAGGGTAAATAAACACACGTTTACAAAAACAGCATTAGGAACAATCCAATACAGAGTTGAAGAAATGCTGAAATAAAATATAAGCAGTTCTAGAGCTGACATTAAACAACATGAAGTATAGGTAGTATTTCTGGAAAGCTAGGAGAGTGAGGGCTCTCCTGACCTCAGGCAGGCTATTCCAGAAGGTAGGGGCCACCACAGAGAAAGCCTGTGTATGGACTGCTGTTGATTTTGCCCATGTGCGGGGTGTCACCTGCAGGAGACCCTGTTCAGATGAGCAAAGTTGCCGTACAGGAACATAGGAAGGCAGTTCTGTAGGTATGCTGGACCAAGGCCATGAAGAGCTTTGCAGCAGCTTGGTTGCTGTAGCTTCTCTATGCTTTGATTATGGGGCAGATTTTGTCATTTGATTAGGGCACTAGCTTTTAAAGTGTAATTTTTCTTCTTTGGATAGCTTTTGCCATGCAATCTACTTTTCATTTTAAATGGCTATCAGTTGTAAAAAAAATATTTTTAAAGATACATAGTCATGAAAACAACTCCCATCAGGCTTTGAAAAAATGTGCACATGCAAAATGTTGCCAGTCCAAATGGATTGGCAGCCATTAATGTTGCCTTATCTAGGAAGAAATGTTTACAAAAAACAATGTTCTTTATTTATGACTTATATGTCTGTTTCCCCCATCTTTACTAAATAGTTGGTCACAGCATGGATCAACACACCATGATGCAGTGGCATAGTGTAGGTTTGGAGTGTCCGGGGCAATTCCTGGGCTCCACATCTGTACGCGCAAAGTGCACACGTGCTCCTGGGACTGCACAATGATATTACTGGAAATGATGTCATTGTGTAGGGCACGGGGGCACTCCTGCAATTTGGGCCACTTGCTTCCCCTCTTCCATCAGGCAGCCCTCCATGGCAGCCGCCAACGCCACTGCCACCTGCTCGGTGTGCTCCTCAGCTGCAGGACAGCCAGTTCATGGCATGGCAGGCTACCAGGGCACTGTGGGTGGCCTCCTGCGGAGCGCAGGCTGTCCTTGGCGCGACACCCCATGGCACCCCTCCAAAATTATGCTCCCAGCGACTGTCCCTCTTTCCCCCTCCACGCTACGCCACTGCCATGATGACATGTCTATGAGAGGAAAAAATTCAGTCTCTACATAAGACCTTTTACATGAGAATGCTCAAGTGTAGGGAGACACAATGCTAGCCAGGAAGCTTAGTTTTAAAAGTTTAAATTTCACCTCTTTACAGAGCTGGAAAAGATTGCTCCTGAGAGGGTTTATTAATTTCCTCCTTGCCTTCCTGAAGGCTCTGTCAATTTCACCTCCCCTTCAGGGAGGTGAAGAGGAAATTAACAAACTCTCTGAGAAGTGATTTGCGCCTCTGTAGAGAGGTGAAATTGACAGAGCCTTTGGATCTATCTTTTAAAATTTTGCTTCTCAGCAAACACTATATCTTTCTACACTTGAGCATTTACATGTATGATGCCTCATGTAGAAAGACTCACAGTTCCTATCAAGCTTTACTAAATATGCATGTGTGAAATGCTGCCAATTGCACTCTAGTGTTCTGTTTGAATAATGTAGCCCACCAAAGACTTGAGCTGTTCACGAATAGTGAAGCAGCCCGGTGAGAAATCAATTGCATGCTTATGACAGGTAAGCAGAACATTAGAACTAGTGATTGTTTGGACATCCCTAATTAACTGCCTGCTAGTGTGACTGCATTGGATTTGATTCTTCTGATTGCCAGGATTCTTTACATTTCTTCAATCTGGGTCAAAGCATTTTAGGGGAAGGATTACAAAACAGGGGCAGTGAGGTTGCAATCTGTAGCTCAGGAGTAAGTTGTGCTAGTGTGGTTTAACCATGACACACACCTTGCAGAGATATATTGTTTTAGCATAGCATGCACATTTATCAAGTCGGTTATAGTCACTCCGGGCTTCATGGGACATTGCCAAGGAAGTACACTCAGGACTGAAGCTTTATTGTATGTGCAGGTTGATGTGGAAGTGACAGATTTTAAAACATTGATCAAAGAGGCTAAGGTGGTAGAGGGGAATATCTCTGTGACCGTGATGAAGGGAATATGGATTCCTGTGACAGATTCCATGCTGTACAGCATGAACAAATGCTTGGGATACAAACTGCCTCAATAATAACATCTTAATTCTATTCTTTTTACCTTTATTGATTCTCATGATTTTACCCTGTACTTAAAGAGCCATAAGTGACTGTTGCCTGCATATTTTTATATTCACTACTATCTTCCAAATGTAATGCAGGCTTTAATTGCAGGATGCTACAGCAGTCAGCAGTGACATGTGGGAATTAGTCTCTCTTTTTTAAACAATAGAATATCTGCACTTGAACATCTTTTGCACAAATCCTTTCAAGGATGCTAGTATTCTTGCATTTTTCTAAACCATTGGTGTCAATAATTGTAATTTCAAGTAAGTGTATCTGTTAATAACGTATAATAAGAACACTAAAAATGAAGAAAGAGGGGACCAAAAAGGAAAGCAATGAACCCATGAACCAAAATAAGTTTTTATGTTTTTTCTTTAAATTGTGCTCTGCTCTGATGCAAAGGTTCCCATTATATCATGTCATTTTATGCAACTGCACTGTGGGCTCATTGAACAATAAAAATAAAATTCCATCTTTTGAGTCACAAAAAATGTAAATGTAAGAATATATCACTTATGGCAGTTCTTATATATTACACCCACATGAAAGCACGGGTTAAATGAATCAGAATTTATCAATACTCATAGAAACAAGAGATTAATCCTATAGAATATAAAGGTTAGCAGAAATAAGAATAATGTAGTAATGCTGTCAATGTGCCTTGTGCTTACATAGTCCAAGATATCAGCTCCCTGCTTCAAGAGGCACAAGGGTGTATATATATCTGTTTTGCCATATATTTATATAGCCCACATGGCCAATTCTCTGCTCAACCAAGACAAGCCCTTGAGATACTGACAGCATTTCTAGGACCAGCAGCTTAGGAGAAGGGACTGGAAACCATGCATGATCATAGTCACTGCCCCACCTGGGCCTGAGGAAAGCTCCTGAGGAACTGGCAGAACCATGAGAGTCTCTGGACAAGGGTCCCTGGCCAAGTACAACCCACATCTCTCCCCCTCCTATTTGTTTGCTGGCACAGCAGTGTCTTCACAATTGGGGGTGTTTTTTGATTTCTTAGGACTAAAACGTTTTCTACCTCTGGTATAGACTAATGTCAAACAACACAACATTGAACACAGGGAAAGGAGATCATACCTACTGGCTCTACTTCTGATCAACACATAATCAGACAAAGCTTTTTTATTTTCCCCTCAATACTGGCAACAAATGTCTTTGTAAATTCTCTTTGCATAGATTCTATGGGGCTTAGGAAGCAAACTTTCACACAATTTTAAGTTAAGAATTTTTAAAAAACTATTTTAATGATTACTGCATTACAACTATTTTTTTCTTTAACTAAATTCATAAGTGCAACCATACAGAAACTTTAAACCAGCTATATCTTTGAAAAGGTAAATAGTTCAACATGTCTGATTCCACCACGTGGTAAGAGTGAATCCTTTCCCAAAATTCTTCCACTTTGAAGCAACTGGAGGCCAAGCTTCTGTCCTCTTCTTGGGGAATTTCAGCCCTGCAAAAAAAATACAATCCCAGTAACACCAACCAAACACAATACACAAACACCACTTTTAGTCATATTGTCCATATACAACATTTCTGATTACCTTATTCAAGGTGATAAGAGCATATTAATTATTATTAAGCTCACCCAACAACCTACTTCTTCCTTAACTGCCTGGCTCTAGCTACTGACTCCGCCCTACTGGGCTAAACCAATTACCTCATAGGGGTTACATCTTTTGTCAAAACATTCCAATTTAACACATGATCTAAGCAAGTGAGATGAGTTGTTATGGATTTAATAGGAAAATGATCTTTGCAGAATGATCTTTGCCATTTCCAAAGAATAAACACTGCAGCAAAATAGAGGTTCTCAACCATGGGGTTTTTAAACATCTTGAGCAACAGAGAAAGAAGTGCTTTGTACACTGGACAAAAGACGTATGAACTAGACCTATGCATTCTCTATTTGCCATTTTTTTAAAAAAATGCAAAACACCCATAACAGTTATTGTTCAACAGTATTGAAGCTGTTTTGGCAGCCTGATCCTATGTTACAGGCTCTTATCAGTACAAACTACACAGCTATGTTTATGGAGATTAATACTGGTTTAGTTCCAGTGTTAGTATAGCTAAACTTTTGCACCAGTCCTGGGGTCATAACCTACAATTTCTGTATTGTCCATCAGATTAGAGAAATAGAGAATGCATATGCTGAGTTCATTGTGCTGATATCAACACAGAAAGACCCTGTCTTTTGATTTCATTTCCATCTCAAGGAATCAGAAGAAACACACTGAGAGTTGGTGTCACATAATGGCTAAGGTAATGACCTAATAGCCTAGAAGTTGCTAGTACAAATTTCACTTCCTCTATGAAATCACCACATAGTTTGGGTTGTTGTAATGATTGCTGATATTGTAAAGAAGGTTGCTGTATAACCACAGCCAAAGTGCTAAAAGCTTCCATGGAACACAGAAGGAAATGGTCAGTAGTTTTTTTACCAGTTCTGTACCATGAGATTGCAAGGTGTCATCATCAAGGCTTTCAGCGGGAATGCGGTGGAACAGAGTTCCAGCACCTCTTGAAAATATTTGGCAATATTGTGTGAAAATAATATTATTTCAAAGAATCCCGTGTGTTTCTTCCTCATTTCCCTCTTGAGAGTTCCACCACCTCTTTTCCCAGAAAAAAAAACCCTGGTCATCATGATCCCCACTAACCAACCATGCTTAGCTCCCAATCCCTGACAAGCTTGGGCCAAATTGATAGCCCAGTCTAGTCAGATCTCAGAAGCTAAGCAGGGTCTCCCCTAGTTAAAATTTGGGAGAGCACAAAGGAAGGACTCACTACACGGAGGCAGGCAATGGCAAACCACCTCTGAACGTTGCTTGCCTTGAAAACTATGGCAAGTGTTACCATACGTTGGCATTGACTTGACAGGAGATACACACACATGACCCCCATTGAGCCAGGATCAGACTTGTCAGAGGAAGAACCAGATGACATAGATGAAAAGCCCCATGTGCTGAGGCAGATGGGGGGGGGGATCTTAGACCAAGATCAACTGGTTCATGGCCATGCCCAAGAGCCTGCAGTCAGGACTCCCCATGAGGAAACCTTGTAGATGTTCCAGGCCCAGAGACAGCTATCCCTCAGCCAGGCTGAAGCCAAGTACAAAACCACCACCCAGCAGGAGCAGCAGAGATAGTATGGCCACATGGAAGTGGCCCAGTGGACTTTGTCCTTTGCAGTATTCCTGCCCTAATTACTCTCTGCCAAGATGAGTCCCAGAGGCTGCCTTCAAAGCTGGTAGGGCTGTTTGCTTCTTAGTCTAGGGTTGGTCCAGCAAGATTTCCCTTTCACCTCAATTGTTTTCAGGCTCCTTCTCTTGTGTTTAGGATACCATAGTACCAAAGAAGGACCTGCAACTAGAAAGACTCTTCTTGCCATTGCTCCTGGAGTCAAAACAATTTAAAAAGACCTCTACAGAATGCAGAAGATATTTCACAGGAATCCAGGGAATCCACAGTGCCTGGGGTTGCCAAACTGCCTGACAACTGGCAGGAGGTTTGGGGGAAAGGGATATGGGGAGCCCTGATATCATATGTGCTGTTCTGTCACTTCAGGTGAAAACCCAGAAGCGGCATAGGGTAGTTCTAGGAAATCTAGATTCTAGGAATCTAGGAAAGCTACAGTAAACATTGGTAGCTGTTAAATCCAGCAAATATTTAGTTTTTTAAAAGAGAATATGTTTTTAAATGCTGTACATTTGTAGATACAGTACATATTTATTTAGTGTTGTTTATTTAAAATGTGACTCAACTGAAATTAGCCCATATTCATCATAAACTCTTGGTTTAACTCCAGATAAGCAGCTTTAAATATTCCTAATTTGTTTATACTTGACTTGTTGCTGGACTGACATAATATTATATTACCCAGCTCAAAGCAACCTCCACACCTCTGTTCTATTAATGAGCCAAATAATGCTAATCTATATTGAGGGGGAGATGTATTACTTTGCTCATTGCTATCACCAAGAAATTTTAACTAATAATGCTCTAACATTTTGCTCTACCATACGGTACGAATAATAAAGCCAATCATAGTCAAAACCATTTTTTTTACCACTCATGGATTACAGCTTTTAGATGGGTTAAAGTAGGTGGCTAATTTTAAGTAAAAGACAGCCAACCTGTGGAGTCAGACAATTCAAAGCAAACTCTGATTTGCCTAGAGGATGAACTGTTTAACCTCTTGTTATTTACATTCACTCACACACACACACACATTCTCTCTCTCTCTCTCTCTCTCTCTCTCTCTCACTCTCAGAAACCACATGGTCACAACAGGAGCCAAATAAGCTGTTGACATCAACATAAAGGGCAGACAAGTCTTAATTATGTGCATGCTGCTACTCTGATTGGATTCTGGCAGCTGCAAAACTTCAAATGTATTCCAACAGTGGAAAAGCAAAGGAGAGATGCCCTTCTGCCCAGAAGTTCCTTATGGCCGCTAGAAGATCTGCCTCCTACCCAACTAATTTGTTTCTTTTTTTAGAACATCTGTATGCTGCCTTTCCAGAGACCTGCTCAAGGCAGACAACAAGATAAAGAAAAAAGAACAGTAAAAATGCAAATTAAAAGAATAATATTAATAAAACAGGTTAATGAACTAACCTCAGCATTAAACAATCTCAGTCTACAGTCATAAAACCAACACCCAATAAACCAGCCTTATAAAGCAGCAGCATAAAACAATCACTGAAGCACAAAAGCTGGTTGGTTTTTGTTTCCATCTCTCAAAATAATTAAATTTAATGACTGTATGGTGGTGGTGGAGAGTGCCCTCAAGTCAGAGTTGACTTATGGCGACCTCTGGTGGGGTTTTCATGGCAAGAGACTAATAGAGGTGATTTGCCATTGTTTGCCTCTGCAACCCTGGTCTTCATTGAAGGTCTCCTATCCAATAACCAACCAAGGCTGACCCTGCTTAGCTTCTGAGATCTGACAAGATCAGGCTCACCTGGGCTATCCAGGTTGGGGCAATGACTGTATAGGAAGCAGATTTTTTTAAAGTCTAGACTGCTGACCCTATCATCCATCCTTTTCCAAGTACAAACACTATCATTCAAACATTAAATATGGGAGAACCTACAGCCATATGCGAAAATAGGGTTGCTAGGTCCCCTTATATCCCGGTGGAAGGGGCGACCTGGCACTTACCTTTTTCTTCTTCCTGATGTCCACCTCACGCCAGCATGATGACATCATTTCCCAGAAGTGATATCATCACGCAAGGCGGGGAGGTGCGTGAGCTTCACTGATTTGGGCTCCAAATGGGTCCAATTTGGCCCAATTAAGCCCATTTGGGGCCCAAAGCGGACTGCTATGAAACATAGCACTCTCAGGGTGGCACAAGAGGCATTGCCTCTCATGGCATCACCGCACCAGGCACGGGAGTGCATTCAGGAGGCCTGTTCCCTGCCTTTTTTGCCCCACCCGGCCAGCTAAGCAGGACAGGAGGGAAAGGTGGGGGTGAGGGATCCCCCGCCCCCACTGGGGGAATGGGATCCCTATGTGTAAATTATCAGGGCCTAACTTGGAGACAGGGATTTTGAGGCAGTTCTGATCTCATGACCAACAGTCTACCCTACCAGGTCTAGCTCACCCAGGCTTTTATAACAAGAGTCCTTGGAGACAGCATCGGGTTCCAAAAGGAGCATAGGAGTGTAACATCATTCCTAGAGATGGGCACGAACAAAAAAAAAGCCATGAACAGCCCAATCTACTGTTCGTGAACAAGCTGTTCATGAGGCCCCACTCTAAATGAACAGGTGGTCATTACAAGCCTCATTTGTTGCTGTTCGTCTTGCTGTTCATCAAGGAGAGGGAGAGAGATAGCTGCTGATGGCATTTTGATAGAGAGAGTGCATTGGAGCTTGAATTTTCTTTGTGTGTGGTGGGATAGGGATCTACCCCTTCAGGTTCCAGAGCTGCTGCCAGGCTCTGGGGCCAAGCTATTATTTATTATTGGTAACTTTCCTGCTGCCTGCTCAGGTAAGGTTTCTGGGAGTGGTGCAGGAGGGATCTTGACCAAACTTGTATGATGGCTGGAGGAGAGACTGCTGGGCCAAGTTATTTATTTATTATTGGTACCTTTCCTGCTGCCTGCTCAGGTAGGGTTTCTGGGAGTGGTGGGATAGGGATCTACCCCTTCAAGTTCCAGGGCTGCTGCCAGGCTCTGGGGCCAAGCTATTATTTATTATTGGTAACTTTCCTGCTGCCTGCTCAGGTAAGGTTTCTGGGAGTGGTGCAGTAGGGATCTTGACCAAACTTGTATGATGGCTGGAGGAGAGACTGCTGGCCCCCACAAACATCCAACCATGAACATATTCGTGATCAGGTCATGCTCATAAGTGTTCATGAGGCCCTGTTTGTGGATGGCAATGAACAATGAACATCATGTTCATCGGTTTTTTTCTGTTCATGCCCATCTCTAGTCTGGAGGGGGTGAAGTTTGGCTTCAGTGGGTTATAATGCCATAAAATCTTCCAAAGCACCATTTTCTCCGGGGGAACTGATCTCTGTTGTCTGGAGATCACATGTAATTCTGGAAGATCTCCAGCCACATCTAGTACTGTATAAGCTCCTGTCTGCCCCAAAAGCAGCCCAATTACTTACCCAACTCCAAAGGGCCAGGGCTTCCCTTGTATTAGTCCAGGCACTATTTGATGCAAAGCAGGGGAAAATGCTGTTTTTCAGAACTTGCCAACAAATTCACTGGAAATGCAAATTTCAATATAAAACGTGTGAATATTAAGTATGAATGAGTGGATGTGTGTCCCCAGTGGTAACCCTGGCCTCATGTAGAGGAAGAGGCTGGAAAGAAAACTCTGGATGGGAGTAGAGTAAAACATGAGAGAGGGAAGGAGAGAGAGAGAAAGAACAAGTTCCTGCCTGCTGTGGTGAGTGAACCAGCTGCTTTGCCCTGATCTCCTCTGTGCCTGAGACACTTTAAGAACACTGCCCCGGGAGCCTGCGCTACCAGAGAGGGAAGGAGAGAGAGAGAACAAGCTCCTGCCTGCTGTGGTGAGTGAGCTGGCTGCTCGGCTCCGCTCTCCTCTGTGCCTGGGGCACTTTAAGAACACTGCCCCAGGAACCTGTGCTCATCTGACAACATCTGATGAATTCCAGAGTGATGGGAGTGATCAAACAATAAAAAGAGGACATCAGAAATTACCAGGAGTGATCAGGCGATGATTAAGAGGCCCCAGAGACTACCTGGTGGCCCTGGGGCTAAATTGAGATAAATTAAGATAAATGGAAGATGGTGAAGAGCAAAGTAAAGAGTTTACAAGGGTGACAGGAGAAGAACAGATACTGTTGATAGCTAGGTTGAATAGTTAGTGATACTTATTTAGCCTGTTCACAGAAATCAACTAGGCCTATATTAATCAACTATAACAGGCTTGAAGTGCCAGAATTTATTTGTGTGGAGTGTTTCTTAAGCTAGAGAGTGGTATTAGGTGGCTGGGAGGTTGTATTAAATTAAATTAAATTAGAGTTTCCCTGATATTAATTAGATTATATTTCCCCTTATATTGCAGCTTCAATTTTTTTAAAAAATTAGAAATATATATATATATATAAATAATTTAGCTGCAAATCAAATTATATTTGGGGATTGGATGGAAATTGGATTGTTTACATTCTGCGGAATTTATGGGGTAGTACTGAATGGGATGGGAAATGATTTATTGGGTGGGGGTGGTTGGTGTTTACTCTGCCCATAGGATAATTTTTTTTTTATTGGTACTGGCCACTAGGATTAGTATGGATTTTGGATGGATAGATTATTTATGTAGATTTATGTATTCAACCTTGATTGATTGTTTACTGGCCCAAACGATTAACTGTATGCTGGAAAATCCCAGAGTTACAATTTAAAGTTCTAGTGGCTGGAGGAATTAGAGTGAGTCAGAGGGTGATGGACAAATAGAGTGGCCGGTATGGGGTAGGGGATCCCAGTCCTCTGGGGATGAGGGAGTTATGGTGGTAGGGTGCAGGCTAGGATGAAAAGGACACGGAGATATGGTAGGCCTCGGTGTCCTTCCAACCTTCATCCCATCCTGAGAAATGCTGGATGTGGAGTTAGGAATTTTAACCCCCCCCCTTTGACACTAATGTTGTGCAATACCAGGTCCATAAATAATAAAACCAGAATGCTGCATGATTATTTTGCAGCGAATGATATGGATCTGGAGTGCATGACTGAAACTTGGGTAAGGAAGGACAAAACAGTCAGCTTGAAAGAACTGATCCCCTCCGAGTTCTCAGTCCTCCATCAGTCCTGAACAGGAAGTCGGGGGGGAGGGGTTTTGCCCAAGTTTTGTCCGAGAGTCATTTTCCTTCAAGCCGCTCCCCACCCCGAAGATCTCTGGCATTGATTGTGTAGGCCTAGTGTGGGGTGCTGAGGAGAGTTTAGCTATCTGTGTGGTGTACCGACCGCCTAGCACACCAGCAGATACCCTGTTGCACCTGCTGGAGGTGGTAGCAGGGTGGGCTTTGGAGTATCCAAGACTGGTGGTGTTGGGAGACTTCAATGTCCACGCTGATGATGCTGCCTCTATTCAGGTTGCAGACCTAGTGTCTTCCATGGCCGCACTGGGACTCCCCCAGTTTGTTTCGACTCCCACACACCAAGCAGGACACACGCTAAATTTTATCTTTAGGATGGGGATAAATGTGGGTCTGGAAGAAGTTGAGCAGGTGCCATGGTCAGACCACTTGGTTTTGAAGGCCCAGCTGGATATCCTGACCCCCCTGCAAGGGCAGCAAACTTATTTATGCTTGCCTGAGGAGACTCATTGATCCTATTGGTTTCCAGAATGCTCTATGGGTTCCAATACTCCCTGGTGGTTCATTAGATGAGCTGGTGGAAGACTGGCAAGTCCGTCTCTCCGAAGTCATCGACAAAATCGCCCCCTGTCGCCCTCTTTACCCCCTCACCAGACTGGTTCCCTGGTACACTGAGGAGCTACGATGGATGAAGCAGGAACTAAGACGGCTTGAGCGGGTGTGGTGACAATCTCGTGATGAAGAAGTAAGAACATTTTATAGGACATTTATGAAATCCTATGAGATGGCGGTGAAAGCTACGAAGAAGGATTTCTATGAAGCTTCCATTGCATCAGCTAGCTCATGCCCAGCAAAATTATATAATGTGGTTCGGTCTTTGGTCTTCCTGTCAGGGGGAGACTCTCAAATTTTAAATTCAAATATTAGCTGTGAGGCTTTTGCGAGCTTTTTTGCTGACAAAATCTTGTCTCTCCGCCGCAACTTGCCAGCCACAATTGATATGGTATGTGAACTAGAGGCCCCTTGGCCATCTACTGGGCCGATATTAGCTCAATTCAACCCACTCTCTGGAGATGAGATTGACAGGATTCTGCAAGTGGTGAGACCTACCATGTGTTCCCTGGACCCGTGCCCGTCATGGCTGGGGAAGGCCAGTGTGGATGGGCTATGGACTGCCTTGGAGGCCATTGTCAACATGACCTTGAACTCTGGCATCTCTCCTGGAGCATTGAAGGAAGCTGCGGTTAGATCTCTACTGAAGAAACCATCTTTGGACCCCACTGACCCGGTGAACTACCACCCACTTTCGAATCTTCTGTTTCTGGGTAAGGTGATTGAGCAGGCAGTGGTGGAGCAGCTACAGGGTTTCCTGAATGATTCCTCATCCCTAGATCCCTTCCAGTCCAGCTTCCACCCGGGTCACAGGATGGAGATGTTGCTGGTGGCCCTCACTGACGATCTCCGCAGGCAACTGGATCGTGGTGGATCGGCACTGCTGATATTGTTGGATTTGTCAGCAGCGTTCGACATGGTTGATCATGATCTATTGACCCACCATCTTGTCATTGTGGGAATACGAAGGACTGCCTTACAGTGGCTCATCTCTTTTCTCCCCGGTCAGGGACAGAGAGTGGAGCTTGGGAGAAATTGTCATCCTGGCACCCATTGGTGTGTGGTGTCCCTCAGGGGGCGATACTCTCCCCACTATTGTTTAATGTTTATATGCACCCCCACACCCAGTTGGTGCAGAGTTTCGGACTTGGGTGTCATCAAAATGCCAATGACACCCAATTATATCTGATGTTGGACGGATGGCCCGACTCTGCCCCGGATGTCTTGGAGCGTGCCTTCGAAGCTGTGACTGGGTGGTTGAAACAGAGTCGATTGAAACTAAATCCCACAAAGATGGAGGTCCTGCATGTGGGTCTGGGGTCCATGGGTTCGGGACTCCAGCTCCCTGCTCTTGATGGAGCGCCACTTGCGCCGCTTGTGAGAGTGAGGAGCCTGAGGGTGATCTTCTTCTTTTTTTTTTTAATAAAAATTTATTGGTGAGCGAATAAACAAAAGAAATTTTTTTCCCAAGTTTGACACATATAATCTCATTATTCCCCTTGCTCTATCCCCCCACCCCTTTCCTCCCCCCTCCCTATTGACTTCCAACAGCTTTCCAACCCTTAACCCTACTTATTGCTTAAATCTAATTCATTTATATTTTCCTACCGCCTCTAGATCATAATATCTCTTACTCTAAGCACATTCTTATTTTTTTACATAAATTCTATCAAGCATACTATCAATATAGTATATATCATAACAATATAACACAACAGTATGGTATAATATATAGCCAGATTCTCAGTGTCTCTTACTTTAGACATTTTCTATTTCTCTTCTTTTAAATATATATTCCATCAAATATACTATCAATATAGTATATATCACAAAACTTAGATTGTATGCTATGCCACCAATGTAGCACAGCACACAACCCAATATAACCCAACCACATAATATATTAAAATATAATGTCTGATACACTGCCTTATTGTTTTATACTATATACTACGCACTGTATACCTCATTAATATATCTGTTTAACCATTTTCGTTGTCCCATATGTTCAATGTAAAATTCCCTTAAATATTATATTTGCTTAGATTATAGTTACATTCCCCCTAAGTGGTAAGATCCCTTCTCTCTTCCCATTACAACATTATTCTTTTAAAAATTTTCAAACTGCCACAGTTCTCCTTTTACATCCCATTTTTTTTCCAAAAATTGTTTCAATTTCCCCCAGTCAACAATATATTGTCCTAGGTCAAGATCTTTAAGTTTCCTTGTCAATTTGTCCATTTCCGCCATGTACAGCAATTTATAGATCCAATCTTCTACAGTTGGTATTTCTTGTGTCTTCCATTTCTGCGCGTACAAAAGTCTTGCCGCTACAGTCATGTAAAATAACAATGTTCTATACTGTGCTGGAACTGCCTCCATTCCCAAGTTCAGTAACAACAGTTCTGGGTTCTTGTTTATTTGTATTTGTAAAATCTCATTAATTGCATCAATTATTTCACCCCAGTACTGTTTGGCTACCTCACATGTCCACCACATATGATATAATGATCCTTCATGCTTTTTACATTTCCAGCATTTGTCTGACATATTAGTATTGCCTAGCACAATTTTCTTTGGTGTTAAATACCATCTGTAAATCATTTTGTACACATTTTCTTTAATGGTCGTACAAGTTGAAATCTTTACTGTATTTTTCCATAAGTACTCCCATGCCTCCATTGTTATTTCTTTATGAAAATTTATTGCCCACTTCACCATCTGGACTTTTACTGTTTCGTCCACCGTAAACCATTTTAAAAGTAATTTGTAAATCTTAGATATTTCTTTCTTGCCTTCTTGTAATATCACTTCCTTTAACTCCGAATTTTCCAGTCTTATACCTCCTCTCAGGCAGTCCGCATTGTAAAGATCTCTGATCTGTCTATACTGAAACCATCCATAACAAGGAGACAATTCTTCTTCTGTCTTTATTCTCAGCTTTGAATATTGTATTTGTGTAATCTCCTTGTAAGTTAGGCATTGCTGTTCGTTATCAACAGTTCTCGGATCTATTACTTCATACGGAACCACCCATGAAGGAATTCCATCTTCCATGTACACCTTATATTTCTTCC
Organism: Eublepharis macularius; assembly: GCF_028583425.1. Taxonomy (NCBI): domain Eukaryota; kingdom Metazoa; phylum Chordata; class Lepidosauria; order Squamata; family Eublepharidae; genus Eublepharis; species Eublepharis macularius. The sequence goes on along the minus strand of NC_072796.1, from coordinate 78,284,840 downwards.
AGACCGTGAAGAGGCTTCTCCGAATATAATGATGCAAGAACATAGAGTCTGCTTTCACTTTGTCATACCACATGTATGCATGCCATCCAAATATTTGTTTATGTCCCTCCAGGGCCAGCAACTTGCGATTTTTTAACGTTATCCAGTCTTTCAGCCATACAAGACATACTGCCTCATGGTACAGTCTTATGTTGGGCAGTTGCAAGCCTCCTCTTTCTTTAGCATCTTGTAAAACCTTCATTTGAGCCTGAGGGTGATCTTCGATGCCTCCTTGACTATGGAGGCACAGATTGCTGCAGTTGTCCGGTCTTCATTTTTCCATCTGAGACAAGCCCGGCAGCTTGTCCCCTACCTGTCGACCCACAACATAACAGCAGTGATCCAAGCAATGGTCACCTCTAGATTAGACTACTGCAACTCGCTCTACGCAGGGCTTCCCTTGGGCTTGATCCGGAGATTACAGCTGGTTCAAAATGCAGCTGTATGGGTGATTGCAAGAGTCCCAATAGGGGAACACATAACACCTGTATTACGCCAGCTGCATTGGCTACCAGTTGAGTACCGGGTGCAGTTCAAGGTTTTGGTGCTGACCTATAAAGCCCTATGCGGACTGGGTCCAGCATATCTGCAGGACTGCCTCTCCCTATATATAACCCAGAGGACACTTGGTTCTACACACAAAAAACATTTGGTGGTGCCTGGTCCTAGGGAGGCTCGCCTGGCCTCGACCAGAGTCAGGGCCCTTTCGGTCCTGGCACTGGCCTGGTGGAACACTCTTTCTGATGAAACCAGGGCCTGGCAGGATTTATCATCCTTCCGCCAGGCCTGTAAGAAAGAGATGTTATGCCAGGCATATGGCTGGTCCCCCGCCGGCCATACTTGACTTGAAAAGATCTGTCCACCACTGTCCATATAGATATGGATATATGGGCCATGTCTGAAATGAAGTAACTCTTCCATTGCCATTTGAGAAGTTTTTATTGTATGTAGTCTTTTAAATTTTATTGTAATGTTTTATCTGCTTTTATGTAAATTAAAATGTTGTGCTATGCCCTGAGCCCACTTGGCGGAGAGGGCGGACTAAAAATCTAATATAATAAATAAATACATTTTGGCTGCCACCAGTAGTAGGAATATGATATTGGTGATCATTTAATTTTGCTCAGTTGTGACTTTGGCAATTAGTCATCCCCTGAAGTGTTGTGAACATCTGAAGTGTTGTGAAAATGAAAGACATGGCTGAAGGAAGAATAAACCTCCCTCCCTTCCTTGAGGCAGAGGTACTGAGCAGCTTTCTTGGCCCTCGCACCAACCTGGTGGAATTCTCTGTCTGCAGCAACCCGGGCTTATTTGGATTTCTTATCTTTCCACTGGGCCTGCAAGACAGAGATATCCCACCAGTCATATGGTGACTGAGGCAGGTGAGCCATCCAAACCATCCACACCTGCCTTTTACCATGGGGAAAACGTACTCCCCCCCCCCAACTCTGTATCCATCTGCAACCAGCCACCCTGCCCCATGGACTTGTCTAGGGTGAATGGGTGGTGCTATATATGCACAGCTGTTTTAAATATTGTATTGTTATTGTTGATTTTATTTTTTTATGCTGCCAAGTTTTATTATTGTATATTCATACTGTTGTTATTTGCTCTGAGCCCACTTATGGGGAGAGTGGAATATAAATTTAAATAAATAAATTGAGGAACATTGCCAGAGCAAGGAAAGAAATACACCAACAGTTTGGTTCTGGTCAAATAAATTTCCTTCACGCAAAACACATAATCAAAGACTGATAAGAGTTTACAGCTCCACCATAAGTTACATAAACTCTTTATGCAGTAACAAATTAGGTGAAAAACATCTCTCCCTGAATGCCAAATGGGAAAGGAGAAAAAAAAATCCTTCCTGGCCTTTTTAAACAGTGGCTGGCTAATCCTACACTGCTATTGAGTGGGTGGGTGGACCAAGCACAAAGAAATGACTGCTAGTTGGGGAGGCAGAGCTGGCTGATAAAGTCTTTGGCTCTGCCCACCTCAGCCAGTACCAAGATGACCAGGCAAGGGCCTGCTGCCGTTTTCCCCTTCTAGGGCAGCAGACACAATCCCTGGCCTTTGTCTGCCAGCTAGGAGGGGCCAAATTCTCTCGCCTCAGGGGTCAATCTAGAGGTGTCATAGACCATTCATGCTGGTCAAGGCCATTATGTTCAGCCAGGCTTGCCACAGTTTGGTGTGGATGTGTCATTTTCTCATGGATGGCCCATTTACTTATGCACTAAGCCTGAGTGCCAGCTGAAACATCAAGACATTTTCATTGTAGACACAGAGGAAAGAGATTTCAGGGAACAGAGATGACACCATCACTGCAAAGAAAGGGAAAAGGGGGGGGGAAGCAGCAAAACATAGTTGCTTTGACTGTATTAAAATAGGCAAGTACGGGCAGAATCACTGCAGTACTAAGTGTTATATGACAGAAAACAAGTTATGTTTCACAGTATTTCAGGGTTTTTTTTTTCTTTCTGTTTTGCAATGTAATAGGTGCTAATTGTCAGGCTAACAGGGTGGTCATCATATTCTGCCAGAATATTCACCTGAATGAATAATTCTTCATGCCACAGAGGATTTTTTAAGAACTGCAGACAGCATGCTGTTTTATGTGGTAGACTTCAAACTAAATACAGTACAATATTGATAGACTTTCCAGTGACTCGTAGTGGAATCAGGATTTTTTCCAATATCACAGAGAAGGGATTCACACCTCATATCTGTTGTAATGGTTTGGCTGAGTGATATGAAGTCATTTGCCACGGTATATCTACTTTTCAAAGTGTTAATTGTCCTAAACCTTCCTCTTGGCCCTCTGTGTATTCCCATGCAAGAGCTGACCAAGACAGTCTGCTTATGGTTGCAACATTAAAGTGTAGCTATTTTGCCAAAGGGATAGGGTAGATAAAAACTCAACTCCCATCTGATCCCCCAATAGTCAGTTTCTGACTAACAGAAAACTCAGCAGTTGTTCAAGTTGCTCGATATAATATGAATGTATCCTTGATCTGTTCATAGTCTGATAATGAGAGTCAAACAAATGAGGGTTTGTCTGTTGAACAGGTTTTCTGAGAAATTCTCTGCATCTCAGTCTCATGCCTTTTCCCACTTGTTTTCAAGGTAAATGCATCACATGGGAACACCAAACCCTATCACATCACTAAATGAAATATGAATTTTATAGAAAAAGGAAGAAATCACATCAGATTCAATTTTTTTAAATTTTAAAATTAGATAAAAACTCAACTCCCATCTGATCCTCCAAGAGTCAGTTTCTGACTAACAGAAAACTCAGCAGTTGGTCAAGTTGCTTGATGTAATATGAATGTATCCTTGATCTGTTCATAGTCTGATAATGAGGGTCAAACAAGATTATTTAATATGGAATTAAACCAAGTCATGTTAGTAGTCACAGTTGTTCAACTGGAAATATATTTCTCAGTAACTATCCATGTTGGGTGGATTATTTGTACTAAGCTTTGTAATCCTATTAATCATTTCATGACAACTCATCCTGTCCTTAAATGGCAGCTTAGAGTTAATAATAACTCATTAAGGGAAATTTAACAACTGAGTGATAGCATGCCATCTAAACATAGGCTATAGTTTTAATTTTAGAAAGTAAAAAGATGGGCTTCCAGAAATACCATGAGACATAGAATCTCATTACTTGGCAGAACTTTTTGAAAATATCCTTTTAAAAGAATCTGCCAGTTGTACCCTTTTCTGGATCTGCTTGAAAAAAATATGTTCAGTCTCCATGAATCATAGTCTGCTAAGGTATTGATTTCTATTTATGAAATGTCTAGCAACAGCTGTGGTAACATCACATCTCTTAAATGTAGATTTATGTTCAGTAACTCCTGATTCCAAAGGTCTGTAGTATCTCTCACACATGACAAAACACTGGGCATTTGAGCATATCAAATGCTGTCATGCTTTCAAGAAAGATTGTCTCATCAGTCAATGGATGATTAAAGCAGACACGATTAATTGTATTTTTACAGTGGGTGCCTTCAAAAGGCACACATGGGAGTTAGGTATATGCAGTTCTCATTTACTTTGAATTTGTCTTTCTGCTTTTAATCTTCCCAAGGTTCAGGTCACACGGTATATGTGAAAAATCTCAAGCAAATCACATATGTTCTGTTTACATAAAGCCAATAAACTGCAAAAAACTTTAGTTGTTTCATCAGACATTATGAACAATTGTTTTGTCCAGCTGTCATAGATCTGGCATGTCTGTGTGAAAGTTCATGTCTGTCTCTGAGGGAGTTCAGTTTTTGATTGCTTGTTTTGTTTTCCAAGCATTTGTTTTTGGAGCAATGCTTGGTGAACAGCACCCAGTCACTCTGTTCTTGGCTTGGGAACTCAACAGAGCCTTCCCACTTGGAAAGGATGTCTGTCTTGTTCATTTTGGTGGGAAAATGAATATGGTTGGAAATCACCTGATAAGAGCAGCCTTACTGAAAAGACGAGGCTCTAGGGCTGGTTTGGATGGAAGGCCTCCTAGGAACTCTACGTATGCCACTTTGACTTTTGGAATAGAAAGAAGTGGGATATACATGTCCTCTACAAATAAAATATGCACATCCCTATGTAAGTATGAATATGTCCCATTCATTAAAATGACTGGAACAGCCACCACACACACACACACACACACACACACACACACACACACACACACACACACACACACACACACACACACACACACACACACAAGAATCCTTTGCAAAGGTTTCTGGATCTGGGAATATGCTTCCAAAGTATATTTGAAAGCATATTCCCACGTAGCATATCTATCATCAGGAAGATCTTGAATGGCTATTAAAACTATTTACTAATTTTTAAAAAGTATTTATTAAAATAATTCTGTCCCCCTAATGTTGTTAAATGAATCAAACATATGCCAATTAAAGATCAATGTGAGTACCATACTGTACAAATCATCTTAGTGAGCTTAAAATGTTGTATTTCAGCACCCATAAACTTCATGACATTTACCTTAGTTCACTATCCCCCATGTCTAGCCCAAGTTCTATAATATTGCCACTTCATATTATATGGGGTGGATCCAACCATAGAATCAAAGGATTGGGACTTCTAGGATCATCTAGTCCAACCCCTGCACAATGCAGGAAATTCACAGTTACCTCCCCCCCACGCACACACGCATGCACATCCAGTGACCCTTACTGCATGACCAGAAGATGGAAAAACATCATCAAGATCCCAGATCTTAATCCCAGATTTTCTCCTGATGAAAAAGAGCAGAAGGATCCCCTATGAGCACCCAAAAAAGTTAAACTGGTTAAGATCATGAGATCTTCATGGACAGAGACCACATGAGACAGGCTGTAATAAGGAAGAGAGTTCAGCAAGATTGTGGGGGAAAGCTGGTCGGATCCATTCCAAACAATACAATTAGTCTTGTTCAAGAAAAAATCAAGTCTATACAAATAGGGACCATCATTTTGAGAAATCTGTTCTTTCTTTCCCTAATATGTCTATTCATCAAATTATCTTACAATTTACCTTCTAAAGATTATTATTAAATTATTCATTTACAATATTTTTACCCCACCTTTCTATCCTCATAGCGTCACTATGGTGGCTAACGAATTAAAGTGTACAAATTACAATCTCATCTTTAAACCCATTAAAAATAGCATATAAATACATCATTAAAAATGTAAAACTAATTCTTAAAATGAATACAAAAGATAAAGCTTAAAATGAATACAAAAGATAAAAACAGTTAAACATCACAGAGGGAGGAAGGATCACTCAGGGAATGCCCAGTGAAATGAAGTCTTCAACCACTGATGGAAGATGGCAACCAAACGGGACAAACAAATTTCCTTGGAGGAGTTCCAGAGTTTTGATGCCATTACTGAGAAGGTCCTGAGTTGCCACCTGCCTAGTCTTAGAAGGTAGGAGCACCCAAAGCAGAGACTCCAAAAATAAGTGCAGTTGTCCAGTGGGTTCATAAGGAACTAGGTGGTCTTTCAGGTTCCAAACCCTATAGGGCTTTAAATATAAGTACTAGTAGCACATTGAACTGAGCCCAGAAACAAACTGGACACCAATTTAGATGAGCTAGGACTGGAGTGATATGTTCCTTATGACATACTCCAGTCAGCATCTTGGCTACAGCATTATCACACAGACAAAGCATGAGTTCTTCCTCAAATGTGGCGATCTGTCAGAAAGCCACATTTCAAATTTTGGGGATGTTCTGTATTTCAAATATTGTTACTTGAGAATCATTCAGTTTAAACTCTGTAGGAACACACATACTTTCTGATGGTCTTATAGTCATATATAAAATCATATGAGCTCTGAAATAATAATTGGTTTTCCAAAATGAATAATAGGACAAAAACATCTCAAATGCAAAGTAATTCTTATTCTGAATGTTATGTTACTTAGTATTTTAAAATGATGAATCATCTTTATGATATATTGAGGTATGGGGAAAACAAATTACTTGCTGAGAGGCTGGGATGTATTTACATTTTTTTAAAAAATCTGCTCAACTGTTAAGACGTAGAAATTATGGGATTAAAGCTTTTTTTAAGAACCAACTTGGTATAGGCAAGAGAATTTGCATAAAATACTATAGGTCCTCTCAATTCTAATCTTATGCCATTTCCTTTCACTTTAGGTTATAAGGGCCAAAGGAGACAGTTTGGTTAGCCTTTATAAGGCCACTTCCACATGCTCCAACTTTTTCTGGTTTTCCCTGTCCCAAAGCCGGATCTTCCCAATCCATTTTGAGAACTTAGCTTCCACATGCATCATCCTCATGCGTGTTTTGTGGGTGTTTGTCATGGGGAAAAAAGGCCCCCAAACAGAAAACGTGTTCTTTATTTGTGCCTCATCACAAATGATGTTGGTGCATTCCTGCCCAACTTTCCTTTTTTCTTTTTTTTTTTGAGCACATGCGGGAGTGCGCTATACCATTGTCTTGTTTTTTAACTTCTGTAGAAACTGAGCATGCGTAGTACACCATTCTATACTGTTCATTTCCTGCTCAAAGCTTTAAATGCAAAAGTGTTTCTTAAATATGCAAACAGTAGAGTAGCATGATTGCGTGATTCCATATCCTACTATATAAAAGGCAAACTATTTTCCTGACCACTCACTCCTTATCCCTCTGCAGGTGTGTTACACAGGGATAAGAAGCGAGTCAGGGGCAAAACAGTTTGCCTCCCCACTGCCTCCTTGGGGTTCCAGAGATATGGAAAGGCTAAGTGCAGTCATAATGTAAGAGCCAAGCCCTGTGCCTAAAATGCTGAATTTTAATATTTATACCCATCATTTGAGAAATTTTATTGCACATAGAATAATATTCTAAATGTTTATTTATAATGTTTTTATTGTTTTAAACTGTATGTTATAAATTGTATGTTGTTATACCGCTTTGAGCCTGTCCGACAGGGAGGGTGGTCTAGAAATGTGATAAATAAATAAATCCAGCTGATGCTTGGGCAGAAAATGCAGTCTTGTAGATTGAGCATTATTTTCAGTAAGAGTACAGTGTCATTGGGATTATTCATTTATTTCAGGCAAATGAAAAAAGGAAGAAAAGCTCTGTTTGTTAACAGACGAGCATATCAAGAAATGAAAGTGTACCATTCATCACACCGACACGTGACAGTCTAGTTTAGTTAGTTCAAGGAGATGAGAACGAGCAGGAGAGAGCCAAGACAGAGTAGGAGGTATGAAACTAACATCAAAGCTTTCAAATCATCCAAATAAAACAGATCTTGAACATAACAGAATGATGCTAATAGATCTCACCACAGAGGTTCCAGTCATCAGACATTTCATTATAATTGGATAAATAGCTTCCAAGGTGCTATGGTATCTGAAGGACAGAATATCATCCCACGAGGATAGAAAACAAAGACCTTATGATGTTTTGCTGATAAAAATGTGTTTCCTTTCTCCTATCTATCATACGGCAGAGCAGATCCCTCCCCCAAGTGGTATAATCCCTGAAAATGTCATCTAAACTGGATTGTAAACAAAGATGTTATGTTTTCTTTTTGAAATTGCCATTTTTTTCCTTTGTAAAAACAGATATTCTTACAGTCTTGTCCCAAGATCATTCAGTGAGCTTCATGGCTGAGTGAGGATTTGAACCATGGTCTCCCCACTGTAGATCAATATGCTAATTCCTGTTCCACCAAGAACCAGTATGGTGTGGCAGTTATAGTGTTGGACTAGGATCTGGGATTTCCAGGTTTGAATCCCATAGAAGCTTGCTAGATGAACTTCAGCTAGTCACACACTTTCAGCCTAACCTACCTCACAGGCTTATTGTGAGGATAAAATGGAGGAGAGCAGAATGACGTAAGCTACTTTGGTCATCATTAGGAAGAACTGAGGAGATAGATAGATAGATAGATAGATAGATAGATAGATAGATAGATAGATAGATAGATAGATAGATAGATAGATAGATAGATAGATAGATAGATAGATAGATAGATAGATATTGATTATAATTCTGCAAAGGAACATAAATCATAGATATAACAAAAACGAACAAATATTTTGAAACACACAAATGAGACAACACACAAATTATGAGGGACAGATAGTGAGAAGGAGGAAGGAAAGAGCTTTACCGTGTGGGTCCCTTCCCATGCTCACTTGCACTCATGGAAAGGGGTGGGTGGATTGTTTCCTTAAGTATTAAAATGTTTTTATCTTTTAAGCTGGCAATTTACATCCAGTATAGACATTCACTATATCAGTGGAGAAAAATGAGACGACATCACTTATTGCATCATGATATAATAACTGTCTTCTAATGAACTAGACCTTCCTCTGCCAGAGCAAGCTTTCTCTCCTATAGTGATACTCCTCACTTAGTGAGTCATAATAGTCATCCTAATGTTTCCATTGCTTTATTAATTGAATATGAAACAGACTATTAATATGATCATTACAGAACTTCATTTTCCTGTACAGTAACTTCAGTTTTCAGAATGACTTTGATGGTAAAAGATAATTTCATATAGTTAAGCCATACCAGGTGCTGGTCCCCTTTGCCCTTCCTGCTCTTATTCACCCCTTTATTTCTCAGTCTAAAGAAGGGAGTGATAGAAGTTTGGTGACATGATTTTGCTTTTACCCAAAAGTATAGACAAAATCTTTCTATAAAGTATCTTCTTTCTACTTGCTGTGAACAGAGTTTCCAAAATATGAAAAAATCCATAAATATGAATATAATGCACTGAATGAGAAAGAAACTATCCCTGGGATCATGTGTTTGTATCACTGGCAAAAATAAATTTTATCAGAATGAGAAAACTCAGACATTCATGAATTTAAAAGTGGGAACCCTACTGAATTTAATACAATATGCTGAGTCATTTCTACTTGAAGAAGCTTATCTTTTTATCCCAGAGTTTAGTTATAATTGCCTTACTTTAGTAGGATACCATTTTTCTGCACTAATATTATTAGATATTCTACTATTAAATCTCATTTTTACAATGCACTTTGTACTAATTGAATGTAAAATCCTTCCAAATAATTAGAAAGAGAATGAATATATCTTATCAGCTGTGATATTTTATATTCATTATTTGCAAAGGGCTTATTCTCATAAAAGCTGTCATCCTTTCCAAAAGACAAATTATGTACTGGTGACTATTTCCTTAATTTCAGTTCTCCAAACTTCTGCAACTATTAAGATACTGAAGAAAAATATGTTGAATGAATATTAGGGATTTTCCTAGGTTTCTTAAGTGCTGATTCATGCCTAAACCCTGATACTCCAAAATACCTATCAAGCAAAACATAGGAGACATGATCCATCTGAAATTTTTCAAGGAATGCTCCGTTTATTTCAGTGGTTACAATAGACGCTAACTTGACTCATGAGGCAGGAAACCGCTGCTGTAAAACCACTGTGGAATAGTAGTTACGGTGGTGAACTAGGATCCAGGAGACCTCAGTTCAAATTCCCATTCTGCTGTGGAAATTCACTAGGTGATCAGAGGCAAGTCACATTCTCTCATTCTCACCTACTTCACAGGTTTGCTATGAAGATAAAATGGAGGGACAACAATGTTGTCAGATACTTTGGGTCTCTGCTGAAGAGAAAAGCAGAGAAGAAATAAATGTATTTCACTATATTTTTCCTGATTAGAGATGGGCACGAAACGAACCACGGAACAAAATTCCATACGGAATGGCTGGTTCGTTTGCACCGAAACACATGTTCCATGGGAACGTGTTTTTCTGGAACAAACAATTTTTTCCAATCATTCCATGGCTGGTTCAGAGTTTCACAGACCCTGCGCTGGTTTCAGCCCATCGGCTGAACCCAGTGCAGGGTATGTGAAACTGACAGCCCCTGCTGCCTGGTCTGTCAATTTTCACAGACCCCGCGCCAGTTCCAGCACGAGGTCTGTGAAGTTGAAGTTGTTTATTATTTAGGGAATATACATCCCATCCTTTGGCATACAGCCCTTCAGGCAGCTGATATAACAAATATAGAAATACACAAGATAAAAGGAGGGGAGAATAAAACCTACACAACATTACACTGGCAGATAATCAAGAACAGCAATAAAATCAGATAAAAGGTTAAAGAATTGGGTAGATTTCCATCTGGTGTCTAAATCTTTGATAAGATGGTGCTAGGCAAATATGCCTAGAGTGAGGGCTCCAAAGTTTGGACACCACCATACCATCCATCCATCATTCTATTACAGTACCAAGACCAGTATACAAAAATTATGTTACAAAACCACTTATCAATAAAAAGAAAAATCATTAGTTTTTAAAAACTTTTAAGATACATTTCACGCTGTTTAAAAATTAATGTACAAAATCTGGCTACTTGCCATGTGACCATGTGGTTTTTATCAGCTAAGAGCCAGCAGAGCTTTGCTTATTTGCAGTTATACGACCGGGGATCCTATCTAATAATGGAGTAATAATTTTTAAACGAACCTCTCCATAAAATGGGCAACTGAAGAACATGAACTCTGCAGACTCTACCTCTCCCAAATGCCATAGACATAGCCTTTCTGCATAGGGGTTTTTGTTGTACCTACCTTCAACAACCGCTGATGGAAAAGCAGAACACCTGGCCAAAGAGAATGCCCTTCTGAGATTATTTACTTCTACAGAGGCCAGATACTTGGCTGGCTCAAGACTACCTTTAGCATTTATCAACACCCCCATTTTAGATGCACTAGAGATGTCAGATTGGCGCTCTGTGTCCTCTATTCTTTGTTTAATTAACTCTTTGGCTCGTTCAGCCCCCTGAGTTAGGAGCACCTGAGGAGAGAAATCTATTTTTGTAATATACCTATAAACGGCCTTAAGCCATCTGGATTTAAATTCATCATGGAGAATCAGGGGGAGCAAATCTTGAGGATAGAAAAAAGCTTTCAGCCACATATGAATGGATTCGGTACCCACCCTAGCTTCAAACCTCAGATTTCCAGACTCCAGCCAAATCCAGGCATTTGATACACTCTTGGGAACTTGTAGCACAGCTCTGAAGAATTTGGGCTGTGCTCTTCATTGCAGATTGAAACAAGAGGAGGGGGGACCTAGAAATGTTCCATATAGCATCTGCACTAAAGATTTGACCTTATACTCCTTTAACGCTGCTGAAACAAAATAGCCGCTCTAGGTACAAAAACATTTTAATATGGCATTTGCTGATCTTTCCCCTTGTTCAGCAACATATTGGCTGTGCTTAACCCTCGAGCCATTTACCTGTACAATTACACCCAAGTATTTAAATCTATCTACTTGTTCAATCTGATGGCCACTGATAGCCCAATATCTTTGTTTCAATCTAGTCCCAGACGCTATGAATTTGGTCTTCTGATAATAGATATCAAGGAGCTCAGTTTTGCAAAACATAGCCATTTTCCCAAGGGCTCTCCTTAAGCCAGTTGGGGTTCTGGATAAGAGCACTGCATCATCAGCATACAGTAATACAGGTACATGCCGGTTTGCGAGTTGAGGGGGGTGAAGATCTGGACTATTGAGCCAGCTAACCATATTGTTGATGTAGAAACTAAATAAGACTGGGGCTAGCAGGAAACCCTGCCTAATACCTCTTAGAGTTCTAATGGGGTCAGTGAAGTGACCAAGTCTACTACATCTAACTCTTAGGAAGGTATGTTCCTGCAAGGCCCACAATAAGAACAGAAGTCTTTTGTCTATATTGGCACTTAGGAGTTTATTCCAAAGCTGAGGTCTAGATATTGAATTGAACACAGACTTAAGGTCAACAAAAGCAGCATATAATGAGATTGTTCCCCTGGCTGAGTATTTTTCAATAAGATGCTGTAAAGTCAGACAATGGTCAAGCATGGACCTGCCTGACCTAAAGCCCGCCCGTTCGTCAGCCAGTATATTTTTTTTGTTCTAACCAATCTTGGAATTTTTTGAACAAATGACCTGCATAAAGCTTGCTTATAATATTTAAAAGGCTATTTGGTCTGTAATTAGAGAGATCCTCCTTCATACCCTTCTTATATAATGGAACCACTATGGCTATACCCCAAGACTTGGGTATATGTCCGGTATTATCAATATATGTAAAAAGGGGAGCTAGAAAGGAAGCCCACCAGACCTTATTCTCTATCAAAAGTTCTGGTGGGATGCCATCAATACCTGGAGCTTTGGCTTTCTTCAATCTGCTAATGAGGGATTCAATCTCTCCAGTTTTTATAGAGGACCACTTTGGAGCATCATCTAATGTTACTCCCAGAGAGGAGTAGACATTGTAGTCATCATACATTTCGCTAAAGTTGGTGACCCATCTGTCTGCGGGAATGCATGCAGTTATGGGGAACTTGACCATCGGCTGAACTCAGCATGGGGTCTGTAAAACTGACAGCCTCTTTTCCTGCTGCCCAGGCTGTCAGTTTTACAGACCCCACACCGGTTCCAGCGTGAGATCTGTGAAACTGACAGCCCGGGCAGCAGGAAAAGAGGCTGTCAGTTTTACAGTCCCTGTACCGGTTCCAGCTCGGGGTCTGTGAAACTGACAGCCCCTTTCTTCTGCCGCTCTGGCAGCAGGAGAAAGAGGCTGTCAGTTTCACAGACCCCACACCAGCTTCAGCAGCTGGTGCAAGTTGGTTGAAATGCCACGGAACAATGAACCACAAACTGGGAAAAGGTCGGAAGTCTGTGGTTCGAAGTTCTGTGGAATGCTATGAACCATGAATCACATGGTTCGTTGTTTTTTTTGGTTAGTTCCCATGTCTATTCCTGACACAGGGACCCCAAAAGTTCAGCAGATAGCAATCCTGTGGTTGCAACAAGCACTGGAGTAGTAAACATGAGTGGGTTATACTTCCTTTTTACATACTTCTTCTGTAATATCCTAGATGAAAGGTTGAGCATCTTCTGTCTCTTTACTGGGAGTACACAGAGATGTGCAAGCTCTATTTTCAGAAATTACAGCACAAAAAGTAGAAGTGCTGTGGGTTTTAGTACTTGGGATTCAAGAAAGCATCCTGAGTTTTATGCTTGATGGAGCCAGACATAAATTAATATCAATTTCGATGCTTCAAAATTTTATTTACTGAGATAGGCTCAGAACAAGTGACAGTAGCAACTCTATTAAAACATAATTATAACTGTCAGTGACTTTGGCAGTCCATGTGATAACTTTATACAGCAGTGAAACTTCTTTCTGAAGAGAGAGTCATACTGACATGAAAAGTCTTGGTGGGAGCAAACTGAAGCAGACCTACTCAGTCAGAAGCAAGTCTCAATTTATTGAAGGAAAAGTGGTTTTAGGATTACAGCCTGTGCGAGGAATCTGAGCAAAAGTGGCCACAATATACGCCATTTCTACACAGCTTACCTTCCCTTGAAACAACCAGGAACATAGTGCAAAAAAGCGAACCATCGTGTTTTCTCACACGCAATTTGCGCGACGTCACACAAATCTCACGCAATAAAATGCGATCTTCCGCGGTTTTTGCGTTATGTTCTGGGTTGTTTCGAGGGAAGGTAAGCCATCTGGAAATGGCCATAGTCTTGGTGTGGCAAGAATCCCTGTGGAACTTCCTCCATATCACTTGTCTGTCTACAGACAGTTTACACTTCAGTGTAAATTAAAAAGTAAATGGCTGTTAAAAAATAAAAGAGAGCCCAAGTGGACTCGGAATGCCTCCACAGGGGAAGGAGGGGCTCCTTTTCCCCTCCTGAAGGTATTTCCCCATGTCACAATAGCATGGGAGGAGTCTCCCCTGTTACCAGAACTGCTCTTTATTATAAGGGGAAATTAGCTTTAGCAGTCTGTAACTTAAAATTAGCGCAGATCTTAACCTATGTCTACGGAGGTCCCGATTCCAGACACTCTAGTGAAAAAGAGGCAGACTACAAGTAGGTTCAAACACGTGTATTTTCTAATAGTGTGGCGTAAGCCTGAACTTGCACATACATACAAGAGAACATACAAGGTCTAGGAAATACAGAGCAGAAAATATAGAGACTTTCGCATTAGTTGGTTCCCAACGATGGTAAGGGAAATACTCACAATCCTGGAGCAAAGCAGAGACACAACAGCGAGGTAGCCCAATGCCAGCACTGGGACCACAGACGGACAGCAAGGGGTTCTGGATAGGATGGCCTGAGCACCAAGTGGTCTGAGAGACCAGCTTAAATACCCCAAAACGTACCCTGGGGCTGGTGCTGTACTTGGTGGTTCTCACAGATTAAAACAAAGGTTCTAATGGGTTACTGAATGGCTTGGATGGGCCACTTTGGTAATCTGATTGTGATAAGTGACACCTCAGGAAGAGGGGACAAAAGAGGGAGGGGGAAATCCAAGTGGGCTGAAAGGATGTTCCAGCGGACAGGGCTTGTCCTGATGTCATCAGCTCTGGAATGCGGAGGTTTCTTTGAGATGCATTCTCTAAGTGCTTGGGATGGTCGGCACTTAGTTCCTTCTCCGGGGCGGCTCCTAAGATATGCAGAGCGGGGCGAGGTACTCTCACTGCGGACGTGGTGTGCCTGCTTCGCCGAAATGGCTTCCCAAAGCAGGCTTCTTCCCTGGGTCTTCTGGCTGCCTAAGAACATGGATGCCGGCTGGGCATAGCTGGGGCGGGATAGCAGGCTGCCCGGTAGCGAGGGCAAGCTCGGGGACCGACCCGCGGGAGTCTCCAGGCGGGAACTGACCAGGGAGCGCCTAGCCAGGCTCGCTGGAGGTTTCCCCGGCAGGCGCCCGGCTGCTAGCAGCGGCTTGGGCCCATATGAGGCAGGCTTCCATGGAGGCAGGGGGAACAGCACACAAAACACAGTCCAAAGCAGGGAACAGGCACGGTCCGTGGCAGATGGCAATGCAGGCACGGGGCACACTTGTAACACAGTCCAAACACACACTGGGAAGTCCAGATATAGGTCAGGGCAGGGCTGCCCAGAAAAAGAGTCCTTTGTGCAGTTAACCAAACATGGAGTCAGGGAACTACACAGTCTACTGCAGCAGCAGGGTAATTAACACGCAGGCAGGAAACTGACACGTGTACCAGAACACACGCGTGTAGGGCAATCTTCGGTGTAGCAGTAAAACAGTAATGCAGGAAACTTTAACACAGTTCATGGCGGGCCTTAAAGCATGAGAGGGGGCCTACTTGGCAACACCCCCCTCTGTTTTTACTGCTCCACGTGTATAGAATACTTCATATGATGAAGAAAAAATGGGGAAAAACTCTTGTCCCATGCTGTTTTGACAGAGGGAAACTGCTTGAGGGGGAATAGGGAGGCATTCTGAGGCCATTTAGTGTCTCCTTTATTTTTAACAGCTATTCTTCAAAGCTGCTATGCAGCTCTGGAAAACTCAAGTTGGGTTTGGGGAACCCAGATCCAATTCTTTAAAAACCTGCACATCTAGTTTGGCCCTCATTCCGTACTTTTCTTAAAACTAACTGAATAGAACAAAAGCTGAACAAAGTCAAGTAATCCAAGTGGGAGGGGTTGGAGAATGAATGTCTTGATGCTTCACTGAGCTGTTCTCAAGTCATACTTTGCTTGAAGGGTGGAGAGGTTAGGAGTCATTTTTTCCAGCATGGATGCAGGAATGAGTGACTTTCCACATGGCAGGAGACTGGTGTGAGAGTAGTTTTTAAGTCTGCAACCATGTAAAAATGGGGAAGAAAGAAAGGGTTAAAAGGCTACACCTTTATATCTCTTGCAGATAATCCAGTCAGCCAACCATCTCTCATTTTGATTTGCCATGTAGGCACATAAATCAAAATACCTTGATGGAATTTCCTCACTCCACATCCACCATTTCTTTCATACATGATGCTCTTCTTCAAGGGTTCTCAGTTTACAAAAGTTTGCTGCTGTACAACCTTCACTGAGTGCCTCCCATGGTCTAAACTGATATTGCACACCAGAACAGCTGGATCAATGACAGCCTCTGAATGTGAACAGAAAACAAACATGGAATCTCCTGCAAATAAACAAGAGTACGGTTGCATCTACCACGACTGCCATAAAAGTTAGTTACATTTACTGCCAGCACCAGTGAATCAGTATGGAAAATCATACTTCCTCCTCCCTAGCTCATTAATGAAGGGATTAGAGAGTAGCTTGAATTTCTCCTAACCTGAAGCATCTTCTGCCTGAACCTCCTCAAATAAACCTAATTCATCCTTCATGTTGTGAATATAGTTTGTATAGCTATAGTCATGTACACATGATCTGCTTCTTAACAAACCCTGCAGGTGTGCATTCGTTACTCTTGCTGATGCTTAGAGGCAGTTAGACTTGTAGCATTTACTTGCCACAACATAAGATTTTAAAAATCAGATTCAATAAAGTACTATAGCTATGGGAACACAATGCATGTATTATTAGTATTTCCTTGGTAACTCATTAGAGTTAATCATGGCCATATGCACCAAGAATATTTCTTACATATTCCCGTTTCATAAGCTTGTGCTAATTACATCTGAAGTTCTGAAGAGCTTTCACGTTGGGGAAGCGGGTTGCAAACTTTTTTTAACTCAGAACATGCCAATAAGGCTAAAAGCTCTTAATCAGGTGTGAATGTATTGTTCTTGTTTTATAATTTAGCGCTGCAAATGGCCCAGAAGAACAGCCATTCAGCCTCTGTATGATTTGAATATTTCAGCTGTCCAAGGCCATTTCTACATGAGTTATCCTGCTTCCCAACAGCATCATGGTGCATATAAAGAAAAAGGCATATCTTCACAAAGGAAGGGTCTAGGTACTTGTTTTTTTGAAATCTGGGAATTTAGAGATCCCACAACACCTATAGTTACACTATTATACTGATATAACAACATTCTAGTGCCATTTTTTTAATTGCAGGGGAGGATAGGTGGCCACTTCAGGGGGATTGAGGCAGGGAAACTGAAGGTAAACCTGCAATGTGGAAGTCCCATTGCTGCTGTTCTTTATCTGCTGCAGCAATAGCAATGGGGAAACCACAAAATCCCATCCTGATATGGAAGCTATCCAAGTATTTTTCACCTACCCTAAGCAGGCCACTGGTCCATGTTGTCTAGTATTATCTTCTATACCTAGCTCTCCAGAATGCTTTTTCCAGACCTGCAATCACTTCTAACCAGAGTTGCCTGAAACTGGACCTTTGACATAAAGGCCCTCAAATGCAGTGTGCACCTGTTTCCATCCATATTGTGGTTTGCTTGGGAAAGGTACAACATGGTCAGGAGTTTCAGGCACCAATTTTTTATCTTCTTCACCCAAATGGTCTGCAGTATAAATGTGCTATTTTAGATATCTCATATCTGCAGCACAGATGAGCAAGTGTCAGACCAGATTATGCAGAAGCATTCACTGTGTGATCTTTGGATCCCACAGGCAATGGATGAGTGCACCTCATTCTACTACATGACTTTGGGCTTTTTATCCTGGTAAGCAAGCTACAAAAGATTAGGAAATAAGAAATGTTACCTTCATTTTCACCACTCTCTGATATTTTTTTCTTCTTTTTTTAAATTCTGTTCACTCTTTTTAAAAAAAATCTAACCTGAATCCATCTGTTTGGATATTACATTATTGTTGCGCTACAGAAATAATTTGCACAGAAAAATCCAGTTACCAGTCACCATAGCACAATGATAGCATAATATCCAACCATGAGTGGATGCAGCCTGTCGCAAACCCTCATCTCACTCTTGGGCTGACCTCCCCCTACCCTGAGGTAAAACTTCTCTAAGCTATGAAGCTGTATACTGGGCTGGGAAGCCTTTAGTAGCATGGTTGTTGTTTAGCTTCAACTTTCTTTCTTGTCCCACCCTTTAGAACATATAAGTGGAATGGTTACCCAGCCAAGTCCAAGCAGGGGAAAGATCAGGGGTTTACGTTTTCCATAAACAGAAACTGGCACACAAGGCTTGAGGAAATTCAAAATGTAACAGGTTTATTTACAAATTGATAAAATAAGAAGGCATGTAGGCAGGTGTTTAAAACTGAAGTACTTTAGAGGTTTTTAAACAGAACTCTTCACTGGTGTGGGGCAAAAAACACTTGGCATGGTTCTTCAGTTGCTGGCTTATATGAGATGTGTTGGTGTTGTCAGACTTAAAAATGTTGAACTGAGTTCTTTCAGAGGTTGGCACTGCTTTACAAATACTCCACTTTTAACATACAGACTCAGCACAACTTCCCCTCCTCTCCAGACCTTAGGATACTCCACTGAGTCAAACCCTTACAAGATACTGGGCAGGTGTTATAGTTATGAGCTATAACCCTGTTCCTGGTGCCGAAGGGGAGACCCTTTCTACCCACTTCCTTGGCCCACTATAATTCCCAGATCTCTTGAGTCTATGCTGGGGTTAGTGCTGTCTTTCCCACTTTAGTCCAAGAACTAAAAGTGCTTCCTGAATTTACTGGTTTCACTTTAAGGGTACTCCTTCCCTTCCTTCCTCACACAGAGGATACTCTGGCTGACCCTCTTTGATCTCTCAGAAGCCAGACTCCAACTCTCTCTCTCTCTTCAGTTTACTTCAGCCCCTCAACATTCCATCACCAACTGCCTTTTCAGGCTAGCCACAAAGGTGGCAGAGGGGAGGACATGTCAATCATCCTCTTTACTGTCCAGTAATCTCAGCATTTGAAGCTCAGTCCATCACACAGCCCTATGGTTCCAAGAGAGCAACAATAGAAATGGCCAAGGAATGAATGGTCAAACACAATCTGCAGCAAGAATCTGCAGGAGGCTTGTGTGTTATGTTTTCAAGGATAGTGTTGCAGAGCTGACGTCCATAAGACACAGACTCCTTTTTATATACTGACATAGTCCCTGGTCAAACTGGTTTTGCCGATCTTCATAGTGCTTTAAGTTGTGCCTGTAAAAACTAAAATAAATGCTCAGGAGAGTAAACCTTTTTTCATCCATGTGCTGAAAAACACATCTCCCTGTGAAGTTGTTGGTATTCTGGCAAACAAAAAAGAAAAAGAGAAAGGGGCTGTACTTGGCCAGGCACTTTGGTCATAAGTTGAACTTCAGTAGTTCTTCCAGCACCTCAGGGGCTCACCTAACTGCTACACTGATTGGGTAGGTGATGACAAGTATGACCCATGACGATTGTCTTCAAAGGCTTGCCTTGAATGGTTGACCAGAAAACTGGCTGAAATAAACTTATCTGGCATGTTGCAGCTTGGCAATCATGCTGAAAGTAAACTGCCTCTACCTTAAGAGGATGACCAGCACTGTTGCACTTGCAATGTGTATATTTTGGAGTGGTTATTTCAAGCACCTACAAGATAGCTCCCATGGGAAGTAACAATCTTCTCACTAAACAAGCCCTGGAAATGGTTAAAGAACACAATTCACAGAAGTCTCCTGGAATTCATGGATTCCATGGGGTGGGTGGAGAAGGAGATGTGAATCTTACCTTCCTGTGAGCCGAGAGAGAAGAATGCAAGCCATTCCTGTTTCTTTTTTCACTACTTCTTTGAACCAACTCTGAAAGCATATTTTTTTTCAGTCTTTGAACACTGATGAAGAGGGTGAATACTTTTCAGCTATTATTACTTTATGTGTTAAGCAGCTATACACAACACTTCTGGTCTGAAAATATGCTGTTTACAATAAATACTCTGAAGCTGATACAATCCATTAGAAAAGAGGCACATGGTAGAAAAAAACCTATGTGGTTAACACATAACAAGATCTTAGATTTTTTTCTTCTGTTCCCATGGAGAAGTTCTGGTTTGGGTGCATTATTGCATTGTCCAAATGCTCACACATACATTGTTCATACTGCACTATTTCTGCCCTCCTGAAGTATGTGACATCCTAATGCATGGCATGACAAGCTGGATTATTAAAAAATAAAAAGTTATGCATGCGATGTACTGGACACTGTTTCCATATAAACTCCCTAAAAATGAAATGAACCTCAGACAAATCCATAAATATGTATTAGCTAGCTGTAGTGCTCTATCTATTCCCCCCTTGCTCCATCACTCAGTTGCTCCCTCCCTCTCCCCCCATTTATAAGAATACAATACAGAGTTCAATTCTATGGCAACTTAGCCAGGGAACTTCTTGTAAGTCTCCCTCCCTTCAACTCCTCTCCCTTGCAGTTTTTAATAGCTATTATGTCTGACAAACCTTCCCTAATTTCTACATTTTTCCTTTTTTCTTTATGTCTACTGTTTTTGTGTAGAATCATAGAATCATAGATTTTGAAGGGATCTCCAGGGTCATTTAGTCCAACCCCATGCACAAGGCAGGAAATTCACAACCCCACCCCCACACTCCCAGTGACCCCCTGCTCCATGTCCAGAAGATGGCAAAAGACACCAAGATCCCTGGCCAAACTGGCCTGGAGAAAATTGCTTCCTGCCCCCAAAGTGGTGATCAGCATTACCCTTGGCATGTAAGAAAGGGCCATGGGAACTAAGTGCTGATGTAACCCTTCCTGCCCTCCCTCTCATGAGCCACCTAAGTTCACAGAATCAGCATTGCTGTCAGATGGCCATCTAGCCTCTGCTTAAAAACCTCCCAAGAAGGAGAGCCTACCACCTCTTGAGGAAGCCTCTTCCCCTTAGAGACTGCTCTAACTATGAGGAAGTTCTTCCTAATGTTTAGCCGAAAACTCTTTTAATTTCAACCCATTGGTTCTGAGCTGCCTTCTTGGGGCAATGGAAAATAATTCCACACCACGCTCTACATAACAGTCCTTCAAGTACTTGAAGATGGTTATCATATCTCCTCTCAGTCATCTTCTGTCCAAGTTAAACATATTGAGCTCCTTCAACCTTTCCTCATAGGACCTGGCCTCCAGACCCCTTGCCATCTTTGTTGCCCTCCTCTGGACATGTTCCAGCTTGTCTATATTCTTCTTAAATTGTGGTGCCCAAAACTGAATACAATACTCTAGGCAAGGTCTAACCAGAACAGAGTAGTGCAATAACTTCACTTTCCATGATCTGGTCACTATACTTCTGTTGATACAGCCTCAAATCATGTTTACTTTTTTAGCTACCACATCACACTGCTGACTCATGTTCAATGTATGGTCTACGAAGAGCCCTAGATCCTTTTTGCACATATTACTACCAAGATAAGTCTCCCCCATCCTATAATTATGCATTTGATTTTTCCTACCTTAATGCAGAACTTTACATTTATCTCCATTGAAACTCATTTTATTTGTTTTAGCCCAGTTTTCCAGCCTGTCAAGATCATCCTGTATCCTGACTCTGTCTTCTAATGTATTTGCTATCCTTCCCAATTTAGTATCATCTGCAAATTTAATAAGCATTCCTTCTATTCCTTCATCCCAATCATTTATAAACATGTTGAACAGGTCCCAGGACTGATCCCTGAGGCACCCCACTTGTCACTCTTCTCCAAGAAGATGAGGAACCATTAACAAGCACTCTTTGGGTGTGATTTGTCAGCTAGTTACACCTCCACCTAACAGTAATAGGATCCAAACAACATTTTACCAACTTGTCAACAAGGATATTATTATCCATATTATTATCAAAAGTCTTAATGAAATAAGATAAACTGTATCTACAGCATTCCCCTGATCAAGCAAAGTAGGAACTTTCTCAAAAAATGAGATAAGGTTAGTCTGATAACATTCTTGAGAAACTCATGCTGGACATACAGCCATCCTTTCTAAATGCTCAAGGACTGACTGTTTGATGATTTGTTATAAAACTTTTACAGGTATATACATCAAGCTGACAGGTCAGTAGTTACCGAGATCCTCTTTTCCCCCCTTCTTGAAGATGGGGGGGGGCCAATATCTGCCCACCTCCAATCTTCTGGCACCTCACCTGTTCTCCAAGAATTCTCCAAAATAATAAACAGAAGCTCAGAAATTACATCCACAAGATCTTTTAGTACCCTCGGATGCAATTTATCTGGCCCTGACGACTTAGTTTCATTTAAAGACAGTTGGTGTTTATGTACTATGCTGATCCTAGGCTGCGACTCCCTTCCCTCATCATGTGTTCTGTTTTTGCCATGTTAAGCACCATTTCTGTCACAGGAGAAGACTGAATAAAAGTAGGAATTGAGCAGTTGTACCCTCTCTTCATCACCTGTTACGATTTCACTTTCCTGTCCCTGCAATGGGCCATGTCCTTGCCCTTTTTCTTACTTTGAACATAAGCAAAGAATCCTTTTTTGTTGTTTTTAGCATCTCTTGCTAGCCTAAGCTCATACTGAGCTTTAGCTTTTCTAACACTCTCCCTACAAGCACTAGTCATTTGTTTATATTCATCCTTGCCTTTTTTTGCCTTGTAATTGCATTTTATTATTACTTCTATGTGTGCCATTAAAAAGCTTTTTTAACAGATTTTATAATAGATGTAAGTTACTTTGCAAGAGTTAAATTACTTTAGAGTGGGAACTCTAGTTTATCATTCTAACAGTAAAATTAAGGCTGTTTATGCATGTTATTATAGGATTACAGATTCTAAAGGTTTTTTGTAGTATTGTGGGCTAAAATTGCAATTATGATTGTGTGTACGTTGGTGGTGTACAATTAGAGATTATTCAAACACAACTAGAAGAGCTACCGCAGCTACATGGTCTTTAGCACACATTCCAGTATCCTAAAAATGAACATTATATGCAGAGTTTATACATACTAATCAGTAGCTGAAAGAAGATTATGAGCTATGGAATATTTGTATGCAATGAAATTTCACCAGTAAAGATTCTAGGGGTTAAGAGGATGCATTTTTTTTTCTATTTTTGGATCTTAAATACCATTCCTTACATAGTTACATTTTTTTAGCTTTATCAGCTGATCCACAATGCAGCAAATAGTTAAACAATTAGCTCAGCATTCTAGAAGAATGTGGCTAAGTTTTGTAACTTTTTTAAAAAATTCAAAAACTTGTTCTTTACTTGTTCTGTGTTTCCAAGAAAAGTGCACTATGTATTAAATTACATCAATTATTCTACCTTCTATTTCTGTCAGCAATTAAATATTGGAGTGGAACAATTGTCACTCCTTGCAAGCACCTAGGGTAACCAAACCATCTGCTTCTAATGGCCAGACACAATGGGATCCCTAAAATGTGAGTGGCCTATTAATAAACTAATAAGAATGAGTTAATGAAGTGTAACACTCCCTAATGGTAAAATTATAGAGATCTTTCCTGCAAAAGCATAAGGAAAGTAATGCACTCATTTCACTGGCTTGAGATCTGATTATGTGAGAAAATGGCAACATTTTGCAAGAGTCCAGGAGATTTGATTTCTCAAGATCATTTCATCACTCATTTACCAGTAGAAGAAACCTGCATGCCTTTGTCAGTATGATATGATGCCTGCATGTGGCATGCATATGTACAAATGCATACATTCTACACTCCTACTTATAGGCATACTCCTGCATCATACATTAAACTATGTACATAGGGGCAAGAGGAGGTATAGAGCCCCCACTGCATGTATAGGATTCTTACTCTAACAAATGGATGAAGCACTCTTAAGGTATCTAACAAGTAGCTATGAGAACAAATGTGCTACTACACTCTTGTACACTGGTGAAGTCATCAATATTAGAAATTAATTTGTCACCAAATACCAAAAGGAACCATATTTTGATCAGCAAAAATAAGTTGTTCGTCTTCTTTCCCATTTGAGCCAAATAATCTCAACTAAGTGCATTGCTAACTACATTTGCTTACTAAAGAAGACTGCTTATAGTCCTAAGTAATGTTCATTTGAGAATATTAGGGACATGACTTCACAGTCTTCACTTCTGCCATTGCAAAACTAAGGCGTCCTGTTGGGGCCATCATCTAAGAATCTCCATGGGACTTGAAGTTTGCACCATTCTGGACACTGGTAAGCTATCAAGCTGAACACACACTGTTAACTATATTTGGTGTTTGTTTTTACTCTTCAGGTTGGCAGGAAAAAAATAATTTTTGTATAGGTCAAATACATGACTGATAAGGAGCCCTGGATAGTTGAAGATTGCAAGACGTCAATTTCATTACACATACTATACAAAACATCCCAACTGAGCAATACTGTTTTGACTTCTGGCAAAAACTTTTAAAAACTTTGTCTCCATGTCAACACACTCCTATAGCTCTTCCCACATGAACCTTAATGGAACTGCTGAAATCTCACTGTCATTGCACAGGATACATAAATCCATCTGTAAGTCTGCTGTAGAATTCTTTTCCCTGTATTCATTGGTGATTCTCTGGTAATTCATAGTAGAATAACTATTACAATCTAAACCTACTTTAAAACATAGAAATAATCTTATTTAATGGTTCTGTTATCTATGAGGCCACCTACACATAGACCCCTGCATTTGCTCACCCCTCAAAAGATCCTCTGACTTGGCTACCAGGGGCCTGGATAAAATATCCAGTTTTATATCAAAGCAGAAGCCCCTGAAACTGGCAGGGATTTCTTTGGGCACTCTCACAACTGCTGGAATGACCCAAGGAGCACAGTGATTAAAGGCCTTTTGCCTAAAGTCTCCAGTGCTTCCTTACACCTATGGCCATGAATAACTGACTCAGATTTGGTGGACAAATGCTCCCTTACACCTACGGCCTTTTCCACAAAGCCTTCCTCAGTAGTTCAATTACAAGGCCAGGGAATGTCATTAATCCACTGTTCAGCTTTAGTCAAACTAGCCCAAACTACTTAGGTAACACAATCACCCACTTAGTATGGCCATGTTTGAACTTCCTCTTCCAGCCCAAATGCCTCTCTGGCTACATTAACCCAGAAGCCAAACTGACCGATAGGAAACAAGACTCTGCACCACTGATTCAATCCCGTTGCACATTGTAAAATCAATACAATCTCCCACTAAAGTCTAGTCACTTCAATACTTATAAACAGGGCATCTCAATCCCTCCAACTTTGTAGGAGGTTCTGTGTGCAGAACTCCCTCCTGGTTCTGCTCCCAGACAATTTTCCATCCTTACTAAATCCCCTCCTGCTCCTAAACTTGTTGCCCATCACAGAGTTCCCTACTGTGGTTAGTTTGGGGTTTACCTCCTTCCACCTGGGAACTCCCAGCTCTAGCCAACTTTTCCTTCTGCTGCCCTGAACCATATTGCATCAAACTTTTCTCTTCAGGACACAGTATGATTTTCCTTTCTCCCTTTAGTTCTCCTTAAATTCCCATACACCCCAATTAGGCAACAACCAAGGCCAGCATAGTTAGGACTGGAGTACGTAACTGTATTGTGATGTCATTTTACGTTTTCCTTTCTTTTGCATTTCATATTTTAGCTCTGTATTTTGATACAGGAATAAAGTTTTTCTTGTTTAATATTATCTTTCTCTCCATCTCATCTTATTAAGGATATTGTACTAGGAAAAGTTCCATATACACAATGGAGTGAAATAGTCCCACATCATTTCTGCACATGTAGAGGACATTCTACCCATGCCAGGCCTAACACAAGGACTGATTTGGGCAACAGTTCCTAATTGTGTTTTGGGAACCATGAAAAAGAATACAGAAGTCTTCTGTCTTGCTTGGTGACCTTGGGCCAGTCACACCTTCTCAGCCTAACCTACCTCAGGATTCTTGTGAGGATAAAATGGAGGAGAGGAGAACAATGTAAGAGACTTTGGGTCCCTACTAAGGAGAAAGGAGGGGTATAAATGAAGTAAGTAAGTAAAAGTAGGCTACCAAAGTGTCATTACTAGCTGCTGGAAATAATGCAATTAAAGGGAACAAATAAATACAGGATTGTGTTTACTTTAGCTAAGTGCCACCATTACTTGATAGATCCTGAACAAGATCAAAGTTATTTTGTTAATTCTCTGTAGTGAGAAGTATGGGAGCTGCTACCACACTACCAGAGGGCTAATTTATTAAATTTCAAAACTTTCTTTGAGGAGTCCATAAAACAGTGCATTTTAAAAACCCTATGTAATAGCTAAAGTGACAACCTTTATAAAATAAAATATTTGAAAAGGGCACAGGAAAAAAAATTAGGGCTGCAGCTGTTTTTAAAGATTTGCTTGTAGTATGTACATAGCACAGGCATTTTTTTTGCATTCTGTCATATAAATACAGTTAGCCAAGGAATGTATTCAAAGAAAGAGTGGGCACAAGTTAAAGTACAATGTA
Source organism: Eublepharis macularius (assembly GCF_028583425.1). Classification (NCBI taxonomy): domain Eukaryota; kingdom Metazoa; phylum Chordata; class Lepidosauria; order Squamata; family Eublepharidae; genus Eublepharis; species Eublepharis macularius. The sequence goes on along the minus strand of NC_072796.1, from coordinate 78,258,192 downwards.
AAATCTGTCATTCATATTGCAGAACTCTGCAAGAAAACCAGTTTCTGCCATTAAGAAAAACTAATGGGAATTTTTTTTATTTGTATAAAATGTACAGTTGAACTGTGACTTTAAGAACCACATTTTCCCCCAACAATTATATATTTTTCTCAATTAACTTTATGGATTTTCTTGATTTTTCACCAATTTCTCCCTCTCATAGCAGACCTCAATTTACCATGCTATTCCTGAGGGTCTCCTATCACCCAGGAGCAGCATTTTGTGGGACTCGGTGAGCTGTAGACGCAGGAAAATTTCACTTCACCAATGGAAGGGTCTAACTTTAGTGGGAAAATGACCATTGCATTCAATCCATAATTTCCTTTGTACTGTGGCCTAGGTAAGTCATATTATTCTTTCTGAAATAACTTCAAAAGAATAGTATGACTTTGAGTTTATGGAATTCTGTAAGTTGCACAAAGTAGTTTCTAAATTCTGAATGCTGGAAAAATAGGATCCCATAACTTGGAAGAATCATATGGCAAGTCCAGGCAGTGGTGCTCCTGCTATGACAATATAATGCATAACCAGAGAACAAGAAACATCCTGGATAAAGCCAAGTGTTACTAGTTAACACTTGCATGCAGGTCCTCTACAAATGTGTGGGGCATCAGGTTTGAATGCTCTACCAGATCATGACATGATCTGGACTGTACACATGTGCATCTGTACAGTCATACACATGCATGTCCTTGCCATAATTAATGACATGCATAAGGTATACATTCTATCTTGATGCCCTACTCAATGATTCAGTGAGGGCACAAACTGCTCCCAGAAATCACAGATGCTTTCGGGAAATTATTCAATTATATTAGGCATGCTATGATAAATGTTTACAGCACACCCATCTCCTTCTCAGTTCTGTAACCTCTAATGTGCTCAGTAAGTATCTCCAATGTTAATATTTGCTCTGCAGCTCCTCCTGTTGGATGGGAGGCTGTCTGTCCTAACAAAATATAATGTTTTCCTATCTGACGTACTCATCCACATGTGGTAAGATATGTAGACTGCTTAAGCAGATGCACATTATAAATCTGGATCATGCAAATAAGAAATTCTGAAATTACTATTACAAAAAGTAAATGCCCTCACAAATTCCCAGTCTCCAGTATTCACTATAATAGATTGCATCTAAGTACAACATTTGTTTTGATCATAGTAAATGCAACTAAAACAAGTGAACATAATGAACTGGAGGAAGAGAGAATGAGAACAAGAACTAGACAATCATAGATTACTAGCAAGTCATTTCTCTTTGTCTGCTATTTGAATTGTTTCTTCTACATTCCCCTCCCCACTTAGAAGTTAAATATGCAATTAGTAGCTGCTATTAGTACAATAAATATAGACGATAGACATGATTATACTGCAGTAATGGCTGTAATTTTGTTCAATAGACCTTCCATTTTTAAAAAGTGAAGGGACTGTATTCACCACATTATTTCCTTAATAAATGATTTATAGTGAGATAGCTTAGTCACGAATTATGAAGAGCTTGCACCTGCAGTACTGAAAGGGATGTACTAAAATGAATGACAGGATTGCCCATTGGAAATAATGGGAGAGGCTTGAATGCCCATTGGAAATAATGGGAAACTGGAATGCCCATTGACTTTGCATGGGCTCCATTGAAACACATTAGAGCAAAAAAAGAGGTGCAAAGAAAACGTGGAATGGATTTTGAAGGAAAGCGTCTGGGCTCAGATAACCTGTTCTGGGACTGGATTGACAGGCCCCATGCTGGAATGACGGCCCCTGGGTGTGCCAGAAGGGCTCTGGGACTGAAATGACAGGACCCTGACTGGAATGACGGCCCCTGGGTTTGCCAGAAGGGCTCTGGGACTGGAACGACAGACTCTGTGCTGGAATGATGGCCCCTGGGTGTGACAGAAGGGCTCAGGGACTGGAATGACAGGCCCCTGACAGGAATGACGGGCCCTAGGTGTGCCAGAAGGGCTCGGGGACTGGAATGACAAACCCCTGAATGGAATGACGACCCCTGGGTGTGACAGATAGGCTCTGGGACTGGAATGACAGGCTCTATGCTGGAATGACGGGCCCTGGGTGTGACAGAAGGGCTCGGGGACTGGAATGACAGGCCCCATTCTGGAATGACGGCCTCTGGAGGTGCCAGAAGGGCTCTGGGACTGGAATGACAGGCCCCTGACTGGAATGATGGTCCCTGGGTGTGACAGAAGGGCTTGGGGACTGGATTGACAGGCCCCATGCTGGAATGACGGCCCCTGGGTGTGCCAGAAGGGCTCTGGGACTGGAATGACAGGACCCTGACTGGAATAAAGGCCCCTGGGTGTGTGAGAAGGGCGCTGAGACTGGAATGACAGGCCCCTGACTGGAATGACGGGCCCTGGGTGTGACAGAAGGGCTCGGGGAATGGAATGACAGGCCCCTGACTGGAATAAAGGCCCCTGGGTGTGCCAGAAGGGCGCTGAGACTGGAATGACAGGCCCCTGACTGGAATAACGGCCCCTGGGTGGGCCAGAAGGGCTCTGGGGCTGGAATGACAGGTCCCTGACTGGAATGACGACCGCTGGGTGTGCCAGAAGGGCGCGGGGACTGGATTGACAGGCCCCATGCTGGAATGACGGCCCCTGGGTGTGCCAGAAGGGCTCGGGGACTGGAATGACAGGCCCCTGACTGGAATGACGGGCCCTGGGTGTGCCAGAAGGGCTCTGGGACTGGAATGACAGGCCCCTGACTGGAATGACGGGCCCTCGGTCTGGCAGAAGGGCTCTGGGACTGGAATGACAGGCTCTGTGCTGGAATGACGGGCCCTCGGTGTGACAGAAGGGCTCGGGGACTGGAATGACAGGCCCCATGCTGGAATGACGGCCTCTGGGGGTGCCAGAAGGGCTCTGGGACTGGAATGACAGGCCCCTGACTGGAATGATGGTCCCTGGGTGTGACAGAAGGGCTTGGGGACTGGATTGACAGGCCCCATGCTGGAATGACGGCCCCTGGGTGTGCCAGAAGGGCTCTGGGACTGGAATGATAGGCCCCTGACTGGAATAAAGGCCCCTGGGTGTGTGAGAAGGGCGCTGAGACTGGAATGAAAGGCCCCTGACTGGAATGACGGGCCCTGGGTGTGACAGAAGGTCTCGGGGACTGGAATGACAGGCCCCTGACTGGAATAAAGGCCCCTGAGTGTGCCAGAAGGGCGCTGAGACTGGAATGACAGGCCCCTGACTGGAATAACGGCCCCTGGGTGTGCCAGAAGGGCTCTGGGGCTGGAATGACAGGTCCCTGACTGGAATGACGACCCCTGGGTGTGCCAGAAGAGCTCGGGGACTGGATTGACAGGCCCCATGCTGGAATGACGGCCCCTGGGTGTGACAGAAGGGCTCGGGGACTGGAATGACAGGCCCCATGCTGGAATGACGGGCCCTGGGTGTGAGAGAAGGGCTCGGGGACTGGAATGACAGGCCCCATGCTGGAATGACGGCCTCTGGGGGTGCCAGAAGGGCTCTGGGACTGGAATGACAGGCCCCTGACTGGAATGATGGTCCCTGGGTGTGCCAGAAGGGCTCAGGGACTGGAATGAAAGGCCCCTGACTGGAATGACAGGCCCCTGGGTGTGTGAGAAGGGCGCTGAGACTGGAATGACAGGCCCATGACTGGAATGACAGGCCCTGGGTGTGCCAGAAGGGCTCGGGGAATGGAATGACAGGCCCCTGACTGGAATAAAGGCCCCTGGGTGTGCCAGAAGGGCGCTGAGACTGGAATGACAGGCCCCTGACTGGAATAACGGCCCCTGGGTGGGCCAGAAGGGCTCTGGGGCTGGAATGCCACGTCCCTGACTGGAATGATGACCGCTGGGTGTGCCAGAAGGGCTCGGGGACTGGATTGACAGGCCCCATGCTGGAATGACGACCCCTGGGTGTGCCAGAAGGGCTCGGGGACTGGAATGACAGGCCCCTGACTGGAATGACGGGCCCTGGGTATGCCAGAAGGGCTCTGGGACTGGAATGACAGGCCCCTGAATGGAATGACGGGCCCTGGGTGTGACAGAAGGGCTCGGGGAATGGAATGACAGGCCCCTGACTGGAATAAAGGCCCCTGGGTGTGCCAGAAGGGCGCTGAGACTGGAATGACAGGCCCCTGACTGGAATAACGGCCCCTGGGTGTGCCAGAAGGGCTCTGGGGCTGGAATGACAGGTCCCTGACTGGAATGACGACCCCTGGGTGTGCCAGAAGAGCTCGGGGACTGGATTGACAGGCCCCATGCTGGAATGACGGCCCCTGGGTGTGCCAGAAGGGCTCGGGGACTGGAATGACAGGCCCCTGACTGGAATGACGGGCCCTGGGTGTGCCAGAAGGGCTCGGGGACTGGAATGACAGGCCCCATGCTGGAATGACGGCCTCTGGGGGTGCCAGAAGGGCTCTGGGACTGGAATGACAGGCCCCTGACTGGAATGATGGTCCCTGGGTGTGACAGAAGGGCTTGGGGACTGGATTGACAGGCCCCATGCTGGAATGACGGCCCCTGGGTGTGCCAGAAGGGCTCTGGGACTGGAATGATAGGCCCCTGACTGGAATAAAGGCCCCTGGGTGTGTGAGAAGGGCGCTGAGACTGGAATGACAGGCCCCTGACTGGAATGACGGGCCCTGGGTGTGACAGAAGGGCTCGGGGACTGGAATGACAGGCCCCTGACTGGAATAAAGGCCCCTGAGTGTGCCAGAAGGGCGCTGAGACTGGAATGACAGGCCCCTGACTGGAATAACGGCCCCTGGGTGTGCCAGAAGGGCTCTGGGGCTGGAATGACAGGTCCCTGACTGGAATGACGACCCCTGGGTGTGCCAGAAGAGCTCGGGGACTGGATTGACAGGCCCCATGCTGGAATGACGGCCCCTGGGTGTGCCAGAAGGGCTCGGGGACTGGAATGACAGGCCCCTGACTGGAATGACGGGCCCTGGGTGTGCCAGAAGGGCTCGGGGACTGGAATGACAGGCCCCTGACTGGAATGACGGGCCCTCGGTCTGCCAGAAGGGCTCTGGGACTGGAATGACAGGCCCCTGACTGGAATGACGACACCTGGGTGTGCCAGAAGGGCTTGGGGACTGGATTGACAGGCCCCATGCTGGAAGGACGGCCCCTGGGTGTGCCAGAAGGGCTCTGGGACTGGAATGACAGGCCCCTGACTGGAATGAAGGGCCCTGGGTGTGCCAGAAGGGCTCTGGGACTGGAATGACAGGCCCCTGACTGGAATGAAGGGCCCTGGGTGTGAGAGAAGGGCTCGGGGACTGGAATGACAGGCCCATGACTGGAATGACGGCCCCTGGGTGTGCCAGAAGGGCTCTGGGACAGGAACGACAGGCTCTGTGCTGGAATGACGGCCCCTGGGTGTGACAGAAGGGCTCAGGGACTGGAATGACAGGCCCCTTACAGGAATGACGGGCCCTGGGTGTGCCAGAAGGGCTCGGGGACTGGACTGACAGGCCCCTGACTGGAATGACGGCCTCTGGGTGGGCCAGAAGGGCTCTGGGACTGGAATGACAGGCCCCTGAATGGAATGACGACCCCTGGGTGTGACAGATGGGCTCTGGGACTGGAATGACAGGCTCTATGCTGGAATGACGGACCCTGGGTGTGACAGAAGGGCTCTGGGACTGGAATGACAGGCCCCATGCTGGAATGTCGGCCTCTGGGGTGCCAGAAGGGCTCTGGGACTGGAATGACAGGCCCCTGACTAGAATGATGGTCCCTGGGTGTGACAGAAGGGCTTGGGGACTGGATTGACAGGCCCCATGCTGGAATGACGGCCCCTGGGTGTGCCAGAAGGGCTCTGGGACTGGAATGACAGGCCCCTGACTGGAATAACGGCCCCTGGGTATGTGAGAAGGGCGCTGAGACTGGAATGACAGGCCCCTGACTGGAATGACGGGCCCTGGGTGTGACAGAAGGGCTCGGGGACTGGAATGACAGGCCCCTGACTGGAATAAAGGCCCCTGGGTGTGCCAGAAGGGCGCTGAGACTGGAATGACAGGCCCCTGACTGGAATGACGGCCCCTGGGTGTGCCAGAAGGGCTTGGGGACTGGATTGACAGGCCCCATGCTGGAATGACGGCCCCTGGGTGTGCCAGAAGGGCTCTGGGACTGGAATGACAGGCCCCTGACTAGAATGATGGTCCCTGGGTGTGACAGAAGGGCTTGGGGACTGGATTGACAGGCCCCATGCTGGAATGACGGCCCCTGGGTGTGCCAGAAGGGCTCTGGGACTGGAATGACAGGCCCCTGACTGGAATAACGGCCCCTGGGTATGTGAGAAGGGCGCTGAGACTGGAATGACAGGCCCCTGACTGGAATGACGGGCCCTGGGTGTGACAGAAGGGCTCGGGGACTGGAATGACAGGCCCCTGACTGGAATAAAGGCCCCTGGGTGTGCCAGAAGGGCGCTGAGACTGGAATGACAGGCCCCTGACTGGAATGACGGCCCCTGGGTGTGCCAGAAGGGCTTGGGGACTGGATTGACAGGCCCCATGCTGGAATGACGGCCCCTGGGTGTGCCAGAAGGGCTCTGGGACTGGAATGACAGGCCCCTGACTGGAATGAAGGGCCCTGGGTGTGCCAGAAGGGTTCTGGGACTGGAATGACAGGCCCCTGACTGGAATGAAGGGCCCTGGGTGTGAGAGAAGGGCTCGGGGACTGGAATGACAGGCCCATGACTGGAATGACGGCCCCTGGGTGTGCCAGAAGGGCTCTGGGACTGGAATGACAGGCCCGTGACTGGAATGACGGGCCCTGGGTGTGACAGAAGGGCTCGGGGACTGGAATGACAGGCCCCATGCTGGAATGACGGGCCCTGGGTGTGAGAGAAGGGCTCGGGGACTGGAATGACAGGCCCCATGCTGGAATGACGGCCTCTGGGGGTGCCAGAAGGGCTCTGGGACTGGAATGACAGGCCCCTGACTGGAATGATGGTCCCTGGGTGTGCCAGAAGGGCTCAGGGACTGGAATGAAAGGCCCCTGACTGGAATGACAGGCCCATGACTGGAATGACAGGCCCTGGGTGTGCCAGAAGGGCTCGGGGACTGGAATGACAGGCCCCTGACTGGAATAAAGGCCCCTGGGTGTGCCAGAAGGGTGCTGAGACTGGAATGAGAGGCCCCTGACTGGAATGACGGCCCCTGGGTGTGCCAGAAGGGCTCGGGGACTGGAATGACAGGCCCCTGACTGGAATGACGGCCCCTGGGTGTGACAGAAGGGCTCAGGGACTGGAATGACAGGCCCCTGATAGGAATGTCGGCCCCTGGGTGTGCCAGAAGGGCTCTGGGACTGGAATGACAGGCCCCTGAATGGAATGACGACCCCTGGGTGTGACAGATGGGCTCTGGGACTGGAATGACAGGCTCTATGCTGGAACGACGGGCCCTCGGTGTGACAGAAGGGCTCGGGGACTGGAATGACAGGCCCCATGCTGGAAGGACGGCCCCTGGGGGTGCCAGAAGGGCTCTGGGACTGGAATGACAGGCCCCTGACTGGAATGATGGTCCCTGGGTGTGACGGAAGGGCTTGGGGACTGGATTGACAGGCCCCATGCTGGAATGACGGCCCCTGGGTGTGCCAGAAGGGCTCTGGGACTGGAATGACAGGCCCCTGACTGGAATAAAGGCCCCTGGGTGTGTGAGAAGGGCCCTGAGACTGGAATGACAGGCCCCTGACTGGAATGACGGGCCCTGGGTGTGACAGATGGGCTCGGGGAATGGAATTGAAGGCCCCTGACTGGAATGACGGGTCCTCGGTGTGCCAGACGCGCTCTGGGACTGGAATGACAGGCCCCAGACTGGAATGACGACACCTGGGTGTGCCAGAAGGGCTTGGGGACTGGATTAACAGGCCCCATGCTGGAATGACGGCCCCTGGGTGTGCCAGAAGGGCTCGGGGACTGGAATGATAGGCCCCTGACTGGAATGAAGGGCCCTGGGTGTGACAGAAGGGCTCTGGGACTGGAATGACAGGCTCTATGCTGGAATGACGGACCCTGGGTGTGCCAGAAGGGCTCTGGGACTTTAATAACAAGCCCCTGACTGGAATGACGGCCCGTGGGTGCGATTAATTATGTCTTGGCTCCTTGCCTATGCTATTTCTTTAAACTTGAAAATATTTGCCGTATGGTACTCTATCGTATCAGGACAAGCTTTACTGTATAAACTCAACATTACCTCCACTGACCTATCAAAATCTGCACAAAAAAGTTAACTCGTTCATCCCCTACTCCTCATAAAGGAACTAATTCCAGTAAGAAACAACTGAGCAACAAAATGGAAAGCATTCCAGAGTCAAGAAATTGTTTTTTTCCCCATTTCCTTGCAAGCCGTATAAGTGGGGAAGGGGGGAACCAATCCAAACTTAAAAAATAAACCAGTTTAATATGTCACTAGCAGTTTGTGCTACCCAGCAGTATTGAGGTTCGGGGGGGGGACATTTTCTCTTGCTCCCAATAAAGACAGGCCCTTGATTTTGCACTTTTGTTCAACAGGCCCAAATGAGTTCACTTTCCACAGGGTCTCTCAGAGGCTGTACATATATCATGTTTTTTGATTTAGCATTTGGTATGAAAATTGCTTTCTTATTAATTTGAGTTCAATAGTTTTTGTTATCAACATTATATTGCCTTTTCAATGGGTGGTGGGTAGGGGGTGAAGTTTTGTTATTTTATACTAGAAACAGAGCCCGTTGTGCAAATAAATACAATGGGCTCTAGAAAGCTGGGGCTGAGGAGGGCTGGTGTGAAGTTGTGGTTAGAAAGGGCTGGCAGGTGGGGGGCAAGGTGGGTCTGGGGAGAGGTGAGAAGCAGGAGGAGTCTGGGGAGGGATGGCAGGTACGGAGGCAATGGAGGTTTGGGGAGGGCTGAGAGGCAGGAGGGGTGTGGAGAGGAATGACTGGTAGGGAGGCAATGGGTGTTTGGGAAAGGGTCAGAGGCAGGTGGGGTGTGGAAAGGAAATGCATGGAGGGAGGCAATGGGTGTTTGGGAAGGGGTCAGAGGCAGGTGGGGGTGGGGAGAGTAATGGCAGTTAGGGAGGCAATGGGGTTTTGGGGAGGGCTGAGAGCCAGGTGGGGTGTGGAGGGGAAAGGCAGGTAGGTAGGCAATGGGGTTTTGGGGAGGGCTGAGAGCCAGGTGAGGTGTGGAGGGGAAAGGCAGGTAGGGAGGCAATGGGGTTTTCGGGAGGGGTCAGAGGCAGGTGGGGTGTGGAAAGGAAAGGCAGGGAGGGAGGCAATGGGGGTTTGGATCGGAGAGCGGAGTGCCGTGGCTCCAGAGGCCTTGCAGGGCGGTGGCACGCCGCTCACGCCGCCTTTCCCCGGGCCCAAGGAGAGTGGAGAACTGCTGCCCTGCGAGGCCCCAGGAACCGTGTGCACTGCTCTCCTCGAACCCGGGTCGAGATGCCGCAAGAGGAGCACCGCTGCCATGCAAGGCCCCGGGTCTTTGCAGAGTGGCGTGCCCGGCTCCGGCAGGGCTGACATGGCAGCGGGTGCTTTGCCCTCGTCCTGTCCCTGCTGAAAGCAGCGCGGCGCGGTTCTGGCAGGGGTCAGAGGGCAGCAGGCTTCTCTCCTGCCATGGCTCCCCTGAGGCTTTCTGACATGCCACCCTTGCTGCCCTTCCTGCGCCACCGTGGGAAGGGCTGAGAGGGGCACCGCTGTGGCGCAAAGGCTGAGCGGAGTGCTGCTGCCGTGCAAAGCCCCGGATCTTTGCAGAGTGGCACACCTGGCTCCGGCAGGGCTGACGCGGCAGCGAGCACTTCGCCCTCGCCCTGTCACCCCGTCCCTTCCGAAAGCGGTGCGGCTTGACTCCAGCATGGATCAGAGGGTGGCGGGCTTCTCTCCCGCCGTTGCTCCCCCAGGGCTTGCCGACGCGCCACCCTTCCCGTGCCGCTGCCACTGCCCTCCGAATGGGCTGCAAAACCTGTGGCATCGAGCGGCACCCTCCAGAAGCGGCCTGCCTGGTGCACTTAATGGTGCATCGGAAACCCGCTAAGGGAATTATAAAGTAGGACTAGCAACAAAGCCCGTTGTGGGGGGAAAAAACCAACAGGCTCTAGAAAGGGCAGGGCAGGCGGGGCAAGCATTTCCTCTTCCGCCCTGTGCTGCGCCCCATTCGCAGTCGCACGGTGCCCGCTCAGAGTTCAACACGGGGAGAATCTGCGCGTGGATTTGGAGCAACGCACGTTCTTGGCCTGGGGCAGCGCAGGCAGCAAGTGCTTCGAAAAGCGCGGGAAAGGGTAAAAGACGGAACGAGACGGAACAGGCCAGAACAGGCAAAAAAGAAATGCCAGTGGCAAAAAAACAGGGGGATGTGTTAGAGACACACCAGAGCAATATTTTAGAAATGAAAACTCTGGACTGGCACCCTTTAATTAACCCATTCCATGCCAAAAAGCTCCCGGAACAGCACAAAACAGCCCGGAACGGGCACTAAAGAAACGCCAGTGCCACAAAAAACAGTGGGATGTGTTAGAGACACTCCAGAACAATATTTTGGAAAGGGTAAAAGACGGAACGAGACGGAACAGGCCAGAACGGGCACAAAAGAAATGCCAGTGGCAAAAAAACAGGGGGATGTGTTAGAGACCCTCCAGAGCAATATTTTGGAAATGAAAACTCCGGACTGCACCGCTTGTATCAACCCGTTCCATGCCAAAAAGCTCCCGGAACAGCATAAAAGAGCCTGGAATGGGCAGTCACGAAATGCCAGTGCCACAAAAAACAGTGGGATGTGTTAGAGACACTCCAGCCGCGACCCCCGGGGGCCCCCGGCCCGCCGGAGGCGGGGCGGGGGGCGTCGGGGGGGAGCGGCGCAGCCGCGACCCCCGGGGGCCCGGCTGTGTCTTTGCCTTTGCCTTTGCCTTCGCCTTCGCCTTCGCCTTCGCCTTCGCCGGGCATGGGCAATTTTATTTTTGGCAACCTCTTCTACATGCAAAACTTTTTTGTTACAAATTTGTAATGTTATAAAATGGTAAAAATTTCATAAAATTGTAATTTTACTAACAATCCAACTCAAATAAGTTTATAGACAATTCAAACAGTATTGCTTTTATAATCATATTAGGCATAAATATTCAACATAACTTTTAAACATTAAGTAAAAAGTATTAAACACTCGGTAGAGATGGGTTGAAGGTTTTATCTTAAATCCTGAGCAGCTTGAAACCTTCAAGTGAGAACTGAAAACATGTCTCTCTGTTTTAGAGAAACTGCTTTTCAGTACAAAATAAACGGGATGTATGTTTTTGTTGCACTCTCCCAACCAGGAGACAGACTCCTCCTAAGAGTTTAATGGCTTCTTTCATTAACAAACGCTAGTTTTTTTTCATTACGTGAGGTATCAAAATATAAATGTTTATTTAAATAAAACATAGAAAAATAGAACAGATGAACGCAACAAGAATTAATTTTCCTAACATTTCTTAATGAAATCTAACTCAGTCAGATTAACGATGAAATGCATTCAAGTTACCGTAGCACATATTACAAGGGTAAGTTTCCTGCCTAGATCTTCATGAGATTTCTTTTGGCCAAAACCCTGATCTGCTATTTGGATTACCATTTTTATATATTATCTTATGCAGAAATCTAAGATCTTTTCATATGATAACAAAGATAAATATCAAACCAATCATAATTTAATTCTTTTTTACTATTTCCAATCATGTGACATTTTACCTAGCCAAAAGTACCACTATGCCCAGCTGTAAGATAAGAGATATGGATAGTAAAAGTGACAAGAAAAGTTACATGACCAGATCATCCTTGGTCTCTGCTAACAATTACAGAACATGTATCTGATACTGTTCACTATTTTTAATTGGCTGTCAAAGATAAAGAAGCACCAGTTATACACCATACTAGAAAAAGAACTACAGTGATGTTCATACAGTGTTATTTAGAATGCATATGTTTCACTAAGTATGTGTTCTAAACCATAATCAGCAGTCTACTGGATTGAATCCCACTACTGACATGAGTTCAGTAGGTGGCCTTGGGTCAGCCACTCCTCTCAGCCCCAGCTCCATTGTGGGGATAAGAATAACACTAACTTGTTCACTGCTCTGGGTGAGGCACTCATATGTGTAGAAGAGCAGTATATAAGCACGGTTATTATTATTATTTATATTTCCATGACACCATCCCTTGACCTGTGAAATTAAGTATTTTGATAAATATGAAAGTGATACCAAATATAAATGCATTGCATAATGTGTGAGTGTACATATACAAACTTTAAAAATTGTATTGGATAATACCGCAAAGCATGATTACTGAGAAAGCTGCTTTCACTGCTTTCAGTGTGGAGAGCTGCTTGTAGATCAAAACAACCTGACGAGCTGTCTTCATGCAGAGTGCGCTTGATTCTCTTGGCTTTCAATTCTGCTTTCATTCAACATGGGTAAATCGATGTGTCAGCAGTAAACATTTGTATCACTCCTCTCTGAATGACCTTTTAAATTTTACTGCCTATCGTGTCAAAGCGATTAAAATTAACAATACAGTTACTAAGCAGCTAAGATCAATTAATGGCTCTTAGGCTTTATCTATTGATCTAGTGACATCTTCAAAACCCACTGGTAACAGACTATACATACTTCTCTTCTATCCACAATATATACACAAGGATTGATTACATATTCTTATCTTCTAAATTACATATTTAAATGATATATTCTTATCTCCTAAATTAATTAGTCAAACTCTTACATCAAGGATTGGTGACAAGTTGTGGACTGACTACGCTTGGACAGAATGTACACTGAGAATAAATGACATCAAACAAATTGGAAACTAAATAAATCACTTTTATTTAACAAATAAATTTCTTCTGAAGTCTCTTTAGAAATTAAACAATAGAAACAAACTATGTGGCATTCCTCAAATCCACGTGTAGGATGCTATGGAAGTGGTACTTAGAGGGAAATTAATCTCTGTTGCCTCCTGTCATGAAGAGCAAAAAGAAAACATTAGAAATGAAATGATATCTAGAATAAGAAAACTAGAAGATGAACACAAAAAAGGCCACCCAATCTATAAACTTGCTTGCATGAAAATTAGAGGAAAAAACCTCACATTCTATACAAGCTATTAAAGGCACCCAGGAAAAACTCAAACTAATTCTGTAAAATTAGCCGATGTATTTGCTGAATACTACCAAACCATTTGTACATCAGACAATCCTGACACTAATCATATTTTAAATTATTTATCATCACAGGAAATTTGGAAAAAAACCTCACAAGAACATAAACAATATCTGGACCAACCAGTCACAACAGAAGATGTTACAGTCACTATCAAATCCTTGAAAAAAATAACAAAGCTTCAGACAGGGATGGATTCCCTGTCAAATTTTTACAAAAAAATACATTCACCTACTTTCAACTCCACTAACTGCCACGTGCAACTCTGTTATGTTAGGAAGTAGCATCCCTCTATCTTGGTCAGAGGCTGAAATAGTAGTTACTCCAAAAAACGACAACCATATTACAAATACTAAATCTTCTCAACCAATACCCTTCCTGAATCAAGACCAAAAGATCTTTACAAGCATATTTGCCAAAACATTGTCTAAATTTAAATAACCAACTACATTCACCTTGAACAGACAATACACGTAACACTTTAACTATAATTAATTTCTGTGAAGCATACAAAACCCCTGCATTACTTCTGGCCTTTGATATAGAGAAGTGGAAACATATATAGGTTAAGTGGAAATACCATATCTAAAACTTTTACTTCAAAAAATGGGTTTTGGCGACCAATTCTAAAATGCCATTAATGCTCTTTATCTTTCTCCAAAAGCTACAGTTAGGACTAACAATGTACATTCAATAGATATCCATATAGCAAGGGGAACTAGACAAGGCTGTCCCCTTTCCCCATTTCTGTTTGCCATAACTATAGACAGGGCCAATGCTACCATTAGACCAACCAGGCAGCCGCCTTGGGCACAGACCTCAAGAGGGGCATAGTTTTAAACAGATTACTTTCTTGAAAAAAATGCAACTGAGAAAACCTATTGAGCACCCCCTAAATGGTCCTGTCCACAGACATCAAGCAGCTCAAAAGCTCACCGTAACTTTTTTATTTATTTATTTATTTGATGTATACCCTGCCCTCCCCACAGATGGGCTAAGGGTGGCTAACAACATTAAAAAATACATTAAAATCACAGAAACATAAAATCAATATTTATTTAAAAATAATTAAAATGGTCCAGGAGCAGGCTATTTAAACAAATATTGGGAGTCCGTATACAAGCATGGCAGATGGCTGAGGGCAGCTCCGGAAGAAATGGTGGTCTTAGATGGAAAAAGAAGGACACTCGCTGGCACTCAGCCAAAGGCCCAGCAGAACATCTCCATTTTACAAGCCCTGCAAAACTGTAACAGGTCCCACAGGGCCCAGATCTCCAGCGGGAGAGCATTCCACCAGGCCAGGGCTAGGGCAGAAAAAGCCCTCGCCCTGGTTGAGGCCAGATGGATGTCCTTTGGGCCAGGGACCACCAGGAGTTGCTTGTTTGCAGAGTGCAACACCCTGCAAGGGACGTAATGAAAGAGGCGGTCCCGCAGGTATGGAGGTCCCAGTCCATGAAGGGCTTTAAATACCAAGGTTAACACCTTGAACCAGATCTGGAACTCCACTTGAAGCCAGTGCAGCTGGCACAGCACATGATGAATGTGCGCTTGGATGGGCGTTCCAGTAAGGACGCATCCCGCTGCATTCTGGATCAGCTGTAACTTCCGGTTCAGACCCAAGGGCAGTCCAGGATAGAGTGAGTTGCAATAGTCTAGCCTGGAGGTGACCGTTGCATGGATTACTGTGGCCAGGTCCTGTGGTGAAAGATAGGGCGCCAGTTGCCTGCCCTGTCGAAGACGAAAAAAGGCAGACCTGGCAACAGTCATGACCTGGGCCTCCATTGAAAGTGTAGCATCCAAGGTCACACCCAGACTCCTCACCATCAGGGAAGGTTTCAATTGTACCCCATCAACAGCTGGGAGCCGGTTCCCAGCTCGATTGCCCCATGATCCAGACACAGAACCTCTGTCTTCAGGGGATTCAGTTTCAGGTGACTCTGATGTAACCGTACCGTCACAGCCTCAAGACCCTTGACCAAGGAATCCAAAGCAAGATCAGACTGGCCATCTGTAATGATTCCAAGTAAATGTGTGCATGTATCTTTAAATGCTTGATGAGATAGGTGAAGAGTGGGGGGTGAAGGAGATGGATGAGTGAGTGATATGTGTCAGGCTATGGCATTCCATACTCGATAGTCTCTTTCACTCCCTTCTGCAAGAAGACGAGGTCTTTTGATTTCAAAAGGTTTATTGTGAAAGACAGCATTCAAGCCCAGACGTGCATATTCCAGGATGAGAGATCCTGGCCGAGCAAATCGTTGCTAGGAATGAATCATAGAGCAAAGGTTGTTACATTTCACACTCCCGGAGCCCAGCCTCCCCCCCAAGTTCATACAGCAAAACTTCTCAGAGGTGTGCTGAGCTGGCCAAGGTCGAAACAACAGATAAGACAGGATCCTTTCCCATGGAATCAGCTCCTTGCAGGTATTGCCTGGAGGGAAAGAAGTCTAAACACTACATGATTAAATATGGCGTTACTTAGGTTAAAACAGTTTCTGACAATATGATTGGTTGAGGACTGAGAGGGTGGGTGGAGTGAATGCAGTTTGAGACTGAGAGTAGAGAGAAAATTTTTAGTCAGAAGGAAGCAGACTAGCTGTGTGCTGCCTGAATATGTTGAAGTGTTTATGAGAGAAATATAACCTGTGTGGAACCTGAACTGAGCATGTTTGTGAAAGGACACTCAGTCAGGGAAAGAGAGGCCAGCTGTGTGAATGAGAGTAAATGAAGTAACTTTAAGAACCGAGAACTACGTTTATGAAACCAATACGCTTCTCGAATAAATAAAAGCTTATTTTTGTTTTGCTATCATTGTAGCTGTCATTGCTATATCCCATTCCTATCTTTTGTTTTGCTATCATTGTAGCTGTCATTGCTATATTCCATTCCTATCTTCAGGGCCACATAGAACCACGAAGGAGCCTGACGCTTAGGAACGTTACCAAAGGGAAAATTTAAATAAAATATCTTGGAATAAAATATTCCGGGTGGCAGCAGACTACCCAGAGGGTTAAGGGATAGATTAAAAGAAAAATATACCCTAAAGAAAATAAAGGTCATAACACCATCCATCAGCAGATAGAGCTGAGTGTCATCCGCATACCAGTGACAACCTAGCCCAAAGCTGCGGGCTAACGGGGCCAGGGGGCACATATAGATGTTAAATAGCATCGGGGAAAGAATCGCCCCCTGAGGGATGCCACATACCAAAGAATGGTAAGCAGACATCTGTTCCCTGACTCTCTGCCACTCTCTGTCCTAGATTGTGAAGGAAGGAGTTCAGCCACTGCAGGGCTGTTCCACGAATCCCCACATTGGCAAGGGAATGGGTCAGAAGATTATGACTGACCATGTCAAATGCTGCTGTAAGATCTAAAAGTATCAGCAGTGCCGACCCACTCCGGTCCACGTGTCGCCGCATATCATCTGTGAGGGCAACCAGAGCCGTCTCTGTACCATGGCCAGGCCTGAAGGTGGACTGGAATGGATCCAGGATAGAGGCATCACCCAGGTATACCTGCAGCTGTTCCGCTACTGCCCTCTCAGTTACCTTACCCAGGAACAAAATATTCAAAACTGGGCGATAATTGGCTGGATCAGCAGGATCCAGTGATGGTTTCTTTAAGAAGGACCGCACCACTGCCTCTTTCAGTGAGTCTGTAAAAAAACCAGAACTCAGAGAAAGATTAATGATGTCAGCTAACGGTGCCCAAATCCCATCACCACCACTTTTCACCAGCCATGATGGGCATGGGTCCAGTGAGCTCGTGGTAGGTTTCACAGCATGAAGGACCCTGCCCACCTCCTCCTGGGAGAGTGGCCTGAATTGATCTAATATCAACCCTGAGGACGACCAAGGGGTCTCCAGTACACATACTGCATCAACTGTGGTGGACAGATCCCAGTGGAGTGACAAGATATTATTCGCAAAATAGTCTCCAAAAGCCTCACAGTTTATTACCGAATTTACATTTTTATTTGTCCCATGTGTGAGGGACGTTAAAGACCAAATCACTCTGGAAAGTTGTGCTGGGCAAGAACTAGTGGACGCAGTGGAAGCTGCATAGTAGTCTCTCTTTGCAGCTTTCAGTGCCATCTCATAGGCCTTCATAAACGTCCTATAAGATGTTCTTGTCATTTCATCATGGAGTCGCCGCCCCACTCGCTCTAGCCGTCTCAGCTCCCATTTGATTTGTCGTAGCTCATCAGTATACCAAGGAGCTACTCTAGTTCGGGGGCGGAGAGAGCGATGGGGAGCGATCTCATCAATAGCTTCAGAGAAACAGACATTCCAGTCCTCTATCAGCTCATCCAATGAGCCACCAGGGGGCATCGGATCCTGCAGAGTGTTCTGCAATTCAATTGGATCCATTTGACTCCACGGGTGAGCATAAATCAGCTCATCGCCCAAGCAGGAGGGGGTCATGGTGCCCAGACAAGCCCTCAGGATGAGGTGGTCTGACCATGGCACTGCTATAGCTTCATCCAGATCCACCTGTATCCCGAACCCAAAGATCAAATCCTGTGTGTGTCCTGCTCGATGTGTGGGCATTGATACAAACTGGGAGAGTCCTAATGCTGCCATGGAGGCTATCATGTCCATGGCCTGTGAGGAGGTAGCATCATCAGCATGGACACTGATGTCCCCTAAGACCAGAAGCCTGGGGTACTCCAAGGCCCAGCCAGCCACCGCCTCTAACAGGCCAGGCACAGCATCTGCTGGTGCGCTGGGCAATCGGTACACCAGACAGATGGCTATACTCTCCTCGGCATCCCACACCAGGCCCACACAATCAATGCCAGCAATCTTTGGCAAAGGGAGCAGCCTGATGGAGAAAGACTCGAATGAGCACCACTACCTCAACAAGACATTTCCCAATATGTAAAACAAATATGAGAAACCTGTACCATAAATGTGTTGGAATATATGTGTGTTGCAAGGTCTGAGATTCACTCATTATGGGGTTAATGTGTTTACCTACCATGCTATTGTTTAGATTGACCTGGAAGGGGAACCTGGCTCAAAGCCAATAATCTGCAAGCCCAGAAAACTTGAGCGTTTGTAAACTGTTATTGGTCAACAGGTCAGGTGATTTTCTTTCAGGGTCAAGAAGACAGAGGAAGAAGAAGATTCTCCATTCAGTTATCCCAGCTCTTTGTTTGTAACCAGTAGTGAGAATGTAGCTCCAGGTATTTGTTATTTTGTAGGCAATCCTGTTAACCTTTTTTCCTTTAGAAGTAAATGATTTTAAAAGCTGAACTCGTGTGCTGACTCTCTATTGATTCAAGATCCATTGCACCTCTGAAGAAAAGCTATTTTTTAACCTTTTCCCCCAACAAAGTGGACCAGTTGAAGACGAGAAGCGAGTGCGTAGGGCCTCGTGAGAAGCAGACCCCTTACTGCTTTCTCACTGTTATTAATCCCTAGACTGTCTTGTCTTGTCTGGGCTCTGTGTTGATAATGGGTGGTTCATGCTCATCCCCAGAAACAACCCCCTTGAAATTGATGTTGAAACATTTCCAGGAGGTGTATGGAGGATGGGTCCAGTCAGGGGAGAATCCAACCCCTGAGCTGTTGGAAATTTTCTGGCCTACATTTGATTTAGGCTGGCCAAAGGAAGGGACTTTTGACGAAACAACTGCCCTAAATGTTTATCACTTTACTCTTAAGTAACATGATGATCAGATTATATATGCACAGTCATGGTTTGATACTTGTTTGAATCCCCCTCCCTGGGTTAAGGACTGGCCGGGGTACCGGGCTAGGAAGAAGGAGGTGCAGCTTATGGCCCTAGGGAAAGGAAGGAGGATGAATCCATAGTCAAGAAGGCGACCACCAAAGGGAGGCATCTACCCGGTGGTGCCAGTAAAGCGAGATACTGCCTGCCCCACTGCCCCTCTAGAAGCTAGGCTCCAGCCGAAGTCTAAGCCTGTTCAACAAACCCAAGAAGAAGAGGTGCCCGCACCACCATATGCTCCCTCACTGCCTAGAGGAGGAGAGAGAGTGGAAGGGCCTGTAGAAGAGCAAGTAAGGGGAGCTGGGGGTGGACCAAGAAACCCCTCCAATGCTACCCCTGCCAAAACCAGATCTTAGACACAGAAAGAAAATGTAGAGGCAGAAGATGAGTATAAAGATATCCCAGAGCTAGAAAAAGAAGGGGAAGAGAGCAATGTCTATCCCTTGAAGAAAACTAAAGCCTGTCCCTTAAGAGAGACAGTGGACCCTCGCTCAGGGACCTCGCATTTAATATATATACCCTTTCCAACTACTGATCTGTACAATTGGAAGACTCAGACACCTCCATTCTCAGATCAGCCAGAACCGGTGACTATTTTGTTTCAGTCCATAATGAATAGCCATAAACCAACTTGGCAGGACTGTAACCAGCTCCTGATCACGTTCTTCAATACAGAGGAACGCAAACGTATTATACAAGGAGCTAGGAAATACCTAGCAAAGCTAGTGAAAGAAGGGGAGGATGCAGAAACAAAAGGTGAAAGAGGCATTTCCTATGGCAGATCCGAACTGGGATGCCAATGAAGAGGGAGGCATGGCTAAACTAACCGGGTACCAGCAGGCCCTGATGCAAGGGATAAAGGCTGCAGGAAAAAGGGCAACCGATATGAGAAAAATACAAGTGTCAACAAGGACCAAATGAGCCTCCTGGTGCTTTCCTAGAAAGGGTCTACCAGACCTACTGTCAATACACTCCCTATGACCCAGAAGCAGAAGAAAATAGGAGAATGGTTTTGAACACTTTTGTCACCCAAGCAGCAGGGGACATTAGAAGGAAAATACAGAAGCAAGAAGGGTTCCTGGGAATGAATATAGAGCAGCTGCTTGAAATTGCCCATAAAGTTTTTTCTAATCGTGAACAGGAAGCACAAAGAGAGACCGATAGAAAAATGAAAAAGAAGGCAGAATTGCTGGCTGTAGCACTGGCCCAGCAGCCCCAACAGGGACAGTACCCCCCTGGAAGGGGACGTATGGGGGGCACCCTGAGAGAGAGGAGGCAGGCAGCCCCTAGATTTTGAAACATGTGCGTGGTGTTTTAAAAGAGGGCATTAGAAAGATGAGTGCAAAGAGAGGCTACAGAGTATCAGGGGATGTAGAAGAGGACGAGATGATAGAAGAAGGAAAAGATGGGACCCCCAGAGCCGAGGGGAAGTCCGAGATGGAACGTATAAAAGATGAGGACCAGCCATGGAAGCAGCATTGAGAGAGGACAAATATGGATGGCAAATAGACTCTGAATGGGACGAAGAATGGGAGGCATAAGCCAGACTGAGCACCTTCAATCTTGGCCCCCAGGAGCCCATGGTTGAAATTTGCATGAGGAGCCAAAATATTTCTTTCTTAGTGGACACTAGAGCTGAACGTTCAGTAGTAACTCAGCCAGTAGTCCCCGTGACAGATAAAACAATCATTGTAAGGGGATTTGTTATGAGGCTACCCAGAAGTTGCTAAAGGTGCTATACAAAGCTGGCTACAAAGTGTCACAGAAGAAAGCACAGCTCTGTCAGCCCCAAGTAAAATATTTGGGATTTGATATATCAGAAGGAATCAGGTCCCTGGGCCATGAATGCAAGGAAGCAGTCTGCTCCATTCCAGAGCCCTCCTCCAGGAGGCGAGTGCGAGAATTTCTGGGGTCTGCAGGGTATTGCCAAATTTGGATTCCCAACTTTGCAAAAACAGCAAAGTCCCTTTATGAAGTTACAAAGGGGGGAGAACGGGATCCTTTTTCTGTGGGGAAAAGAGCAGAAGCAAGCATTCCAGACTCTTAAAGGACAGTTGCTGGAAGCCCCTGCCCTGGGTCTGCCAGACCTTATGAAGCCTTTTTGCTCTTCTGTGCATAAGAGGAATGGCACAGCAGCTGGAGTATTAACCCAGCATCTGGGAAATTAGGAAAGGCCAGTAGCATACCTGTCTAAGCAGTTGGATGCTGTAGCAAAAGGCTGGCCAGCCTGTCTCCGTGCTGTAGCAGCCACAGCAGAGCTAGTCAAAGATTCGCAGAAGCTGACTTTGGGACAGAAGGTCTGTGTTAAAGTCCCACATTCTGTGCTCGCCCTGATAGACTACAGGGAAGAGATTCGTTCACAAATGTATGCATGACCACGTATCAGGGATTGCTGAAAACCCACAAGTGAAGCTAACTGTAATTAGTGCTCTCAACTCAGCATCCTTACTGCCAGTAGATGAGGAGAGCCCAACCCTTGATTGTCTCCGAACCATCGATGAAGTTTACTCTAGCCGAAAGGACCTGACTGATGTCCCCATGCCAAACCCAGACATTATTTTACTGACGGCAGCAGCTTTGTCGAAAATGGGGTTAGAAATGCAAGGTATGCAGTAGTAACTTGGACAAAGAATATAGAAGCTAAACCCTTGCCACCCAATACCTCTGCTCAGAAAGCTGAACTTACTGCTTTAGCCAGAGCTCTTCAGTTAGCAGAAGGATTAAAAGGTTAACATTTGGACAGATTCTAAATATGCATTTCTTACTCTGCATGCTCATGGAGTTTTATACAAAGAGAAAGGTCTCATCACTGCTTCATGAAAATGAATTAAAAATGGACCTGAGATTTTGCAATTGCTCCAAGGCTTTAAAAAGTAACTGTCATGCATTGCAGTGGCCAGAGAAGAATTTTTGCAGCCATCCCATTTTCAATGTCCTTTTCCAAGTCCAGATGTCTGATTGGACTCCAAAGTATTCCCATGAGGAGGAGGACTAGGCTAGTCCTCAGAATACCCAGAGACGTGATGGCTGGCTTCAGTTTCCAGATAGAAGACTCTTTGGGCCAGAATCAATTGCTCATGCAGTAGTAAAAGCTGCCCATGAAGCCACTCATTATGGAAAGTCAGCACTAGCAGAGTTACTAAACAAGGACTTGTACATTGCTAAACTACATGGACTGTGTGCAGCTGTTTCCAGAAGCTGTGTCGTGTGTGCCAGAAACAACCCCCGACAAGGACCAGGTCCACCTCCTGGGTTCCAACCCCCGGGGTCTCTGCCATTTCAGTCACTAGTTGTAGATTTTACTGAATTGCCATGGTACCAAGTATTCCGATACTTGTTAGTGTTTGTTAACTCATATTCTGGGTGAGTAGAAGCGTTTCCTTGTAAAACTGAAAAGGCCAGAGAGGTAGTTCGGTGTCTCTTAAAGGAAATTGTAGGACGGTGGGGTCTGCCAGCAGTTATTTTAAGTGAAAATGTCCCCATTTGAGTTAATGTTTGGTAGGCCACCTCCTATTTTACAAGGTGTTACAGGAAACCCTTGTCAGTTGGGAGATCTGAGACTCAGGGAACAAGTTGTGGCCCTGGGCAAGACTTTGCAGAAAATTCAAAAGTATGTAGGAGAACAATAGCCTTTGCCAGTGTTTAATCTAGTCCATAAGTTTCAGCCAGGAGCTGAGATTTGGGTAAAGGACGGGCAAGTAATTCTGCTAGGACCTAAATAGAAGGGCCCATACACTGTCCTGTTAGCAACTCCTACTGCTGTGAAAGTAAAAGGCATTGCAGTTTGGGTTCATTGGACTAATATTAAACCTGCTGCCACGCCTTGAGTTTCAGAGATCTGTCCAGACGATCCCCTCCGTTTCTGACTGAAGAAGCTACCCTCTGGATCTCAGCCTACCGGAAAAGGCTAAGATTCACAGGCAATAGTTCCAGGGCCTGGTACCTGAGCACTCCAGGAGGCTGTTCAGGTTCAAGGCTGAAGACGCTCTGGTCTAGCCACTCCTGGGCTGGCTAGTCTACCCACAGCTGAAGCTTCGATCATCGGTGGACTACAGTAACAGTTGATGTTTTTTCACGTTTTCTCCTATACCTTTACTGGCTGTGCATTTTTCCTCTGTTTTGTTCTCCTTATCTGTTGTTTTTATAAGATCGGGACAGGCATCCAAGAGGTAGTTTGTCCTGACTGTGGTCAACAACATTGTAGTAACGTACCCTGCCCCCAGTGTTTCTTATATACTCCTCCTACTCTCCCACTCCAGGGAGTGGTGCTACTCCCCCACCGCTCTGATATTATATCTAGATTAAGCTTTGCTTGACTATATTATAAGTGCTTTGCTAAAAAGCCTGGTCCAGGGAAAATGTGCTAGACTCAGGCTGCAATTTAAAGTTAAGTTTTAAGAAGAGCTTCATGTCATACTCTGCCTTCATTATTATATCGGGGTGTGTGTTTGGGGTCTGGCTAACCCTTCTTTTCAGCTGCCTACTCAGGTGTATTTTGGGCAGACGACCATAAATAGAGACTTGTCCAGTCTGTAAGTGCCAACACTATGCTATTACGACATGCCCCAATTGTAGGCTGTCTTCTCCTCCTCCTTATACTCCTTCCAACACAGATGATGCTCCCACAGAGAGGATGGAGGTGTAACCATTGTTTTGGCTTGAAACGGTATATCTGAACTTTTCATGCCGTAACCACCCCTGTTAGTACAAAGTGTTATCACAGACATCTTGCAAAAGTTTGTTATCATGAAGGGAAAATGTATGCAATGGTCCAAAATATAGGGTGGTCCTGGTCTGGTACGGTGCAAGGTTGCCCAACCATACCATGGTTATGCATCCCAGCTGCGTGGGGGAAGGATCGTGTGGCCTACGCCCCCAGACCAACTCAGCCACCAGAAACTGAGGCCACAACTAAGGCCCCGATTGTGGTATACTCCTCCTTGTATCAGGAGGTTGCCTCAGATGTTCCAATCCCCGCCCCTGGTAGAAATCTCTTTTTGACTCTTGCTGAACAAATAGCTGCCTCTTTAAATGTCTCAGATTGTTGGGTGTGTGGGGGACCCCTTATGAGTGAGCAATGGCCCTGGGTGGCAATGGAAGTGACCCCTGAAATATTAACCCAGTGAAACCATACAGTTCAGGCCCCCCAGCGTATAATAGAGTATTATGGCCCAGCCACCTGGGCACAGGATGGGTCTTGGGGCTGCCACACCCTATTTACATACTGAACCGCCTAATCCATCTTCAGGCTGTCCTTGAGATTATTACTAATCAAACAGCTGCGGCTCTTGAACTCTTGGCCCGGCAGCAGACCCAAATGAGAGCACCTATCTACCAAAATAGATTGGCTCTAGACTACCTGCTAGCCGAGGAAGGAGGAGTATGTAGAAAGTTTAATCTCTCGGATTGTTGTTTATCAATTGATGACAGTGGGCAAGCAGTTACAAACATAGCTTCCAATATACGCAAGCTAGCCCATGCCCCTGTGCAGACGTAGAAATCTGCTTGGGACACTACCTGGTGGGACTCCTTCTTAGGAGGAGGTTGGTAGAAGAAAGCTTTGTTTCTGATGGGGTGTGCTCTAGCCGGTATTATATTCCTCCCTTGTTGTATTCCCTGTGTTATTCGCCTCATACAATCTACAGTTTCAGGCATGACAATGATGGTCACACCGGTGGCGCCTCCACCCAGGGGAGCCCCACCCCTGACTCAGCTATATACTGTTACCTCTGTATCTCCTGAATGAGATTATTCAATTAAGATGCGGGCTCTGAGGTTCCCGTCAGAGGATGAAAAGAAGGAGGGGGAGTATGTAGGGCTAAAGGCATAAATTGTACAGACAAAGTTGTGGGTCAGCCTCTTTGCTGCGCTAATCAGAGGCTGAAAGGGGGGAAATGTAGCTGAAGGAAATACCAATTGTTTAATTACTAATAGATTGCAAATGCTGTGTGCCATTAATACTGAATGATTATAATGAAAAATAAACTTTGTTCTCACATTTTACAGTAGCCTGCATTCAAAGTGAAAGAGGAAGCTATGTAGACATGCTTATCTAAAATAGCCTGCATTCAAAGTAAAAGCGGAAGCAATGTAGACATGTTCATCTAAATTGTCAGTTGAAGTGCCTCGCTGTTAGATGGGAAAACAGATACATTCTAGCTAAAATGAGCTTAGCTTACCTGACACCAACACCATGTGATGTGTCTATATGCTGTATGTATAAAATGAGGAACTGTGAATGAATGGGGAGCTCAGTTCTTTGTGGCACTAGTCATGCTGAGCTCTGCCGGCAATAAACATCATTCCTTCTTGAAGATTCTGTCTAGTCTCAATTCTTGGGAACACTGAACCCTGCTACACCAATGCTACAAAAAGAAACTTTTCAGCAACTTGAGGAAGCCAAGCAAGAAGTGAGAAGGAAAACAAAAGGGAAAAGGTGGGAAACTGCCTCCAGAGCTAAGAAAAAACCCACTTCATAGAGCAAACTGTATCCCAGCAACACCAAGAGAAGAGGCAGAGTGGAAAACACTAAAATCTTCACAGCTATTCTGCTGTGTCTGGAAAGAAATGGGCAGAAAGTCAGCTTCATGGCTGCAATAAAAGGGAGGAAAGTAGGGAAATTCTGCTGTAGCAACGCGCAGAGCATACTTGCTGCAGAGGAACAAGTGCAGGGAAAAATACCTCTGCACTAGAACCTACAACTATATAGCCAAGCTTTTAAGGTTTCCTCAAAATCTGAAAATCCTTTAAAGAGTTATGATAACCTCATCCAATCCTTAAGGCCACTTTTGGTAGGTGCTCGAGAGGGAAAACTGGTCAAGACCAATTTGTCATCTAAACCTGGGTTTGATCAGAGCTGTATTTGTGCTAAAAATGCTTTAATCTATGCCTATAAGTTAGCACTGAGAGCTGATGAAAAGACCAGACAAGATGCATATCGTTCTCTTTCATTTTTTAAAAAGAAATATAAATCACTGGTTGCCCGCTGTAAGAAAGAACATACCAGAAAACTGTGGGCCAGTATAATTGAAGCAGCTACGAGCAAAAACTCAGTGGTGTTCTGGAAACTAGTGTCAAACCGCGCCTCCACAGCCGCCTCCCCCTTGGCTTCCTCTATCCCCCCCAGATAAATGGACTTCTTTTTTCCAAAAAATGTATGATGATCCTATTCAACCCCCTCCTGCCCTAACAATAGAAAATCTGGCCAAATGCCCCCCAGTTCATGCCAAAGAGGTAAAAGCTTATATTAGCCAGTTAAAGAATGCAAAAGCCCCTGGGCTTGATGGAATATCTCCAGAATTACGAAAAACAAATAAGGACTGGTGGGAAACTTTCCTAGCCTCCCTATTTACTTATATTGATGAAACCGGCTACATCCCCAATGATTGGGGAATGGCTATAGTAGTCCCCTTCCATAAGAAGGGAAAGAAGGAGGATCCATCCAATTATAGACCAATCAGCTTACTAAGCATTGTAAGCAAGTTGTCTACAAAACATCTGCTGAAGAAATCTTTAGACTGGCTAGAACAGGAGGCAATAATTGCTGATGAGCAAGCTGGTTTTAGAGCTGGCAGGTCAACAATAGATCACTGCCTAGTAATGCAACACCTTGTAGAGAAATACGCTACAGAAAACCAAGCATCACTTTACCGGGCATTTGTTTAAAAGCAGCTTTTGACACAGTCTCTAGAAATAGACTTTGGAGGAAACTGCAGGCCTCCTCTATTGATAGGCGACTGCTGTCCCTTTTGGGGGCTATGCACAAGCAAATTGCCTTGAGTAAGGTGCAGCCGAATTGGGCATTTGACTGAAATTCTATCGATCACAAGGGGGGTAGTATGTACCGGCTGCGCTCAGATTGTTTAAAGCCAAATCATTGGCCCAATTAGTATACAGATCATTCTCGGGGCTGCCATCCTCCTCTTTCTCTCAACTTGAGAGAGTGCACTCCAAATTCCTTAGAGCTCTATTACAAGTGCCCAAATGCATGCCTAACTCATGGGTTAGACTGGAATCAGGAATATTAAGGGTAGAGGCCAGAATCACCATCCTTTCAATTTTCAAATGGCTGTCAGGGTGTCTAAACCCGCAACGTCTGCTCCCTCTGTTATTCCAAGACAAATTTCAATCTAATTGGCAAAAGGGGACTCTGAAATCCCTGGGAAAATTGGGTCTTTCCCCTCAAAGTTTGCTAGTCATGGGGTTAGACCGAGAAAAATCACTCATTAAGTAGAGAGTGACAGACATTGAAAGACAAACATTTTCTTAGAGCACCAGGTTTTATTTCTTCAGATACTACTAAATATATTGCCGCTCCTGCAGCCTATTTTTACTTTCTTGAATCCAGTAACTCCAGAAGGGCATTTGCTTTAGCTAGAAGTTCAACTCTACCCTCTGCCGTTCTGGAAGGAAAGTTTAAAGCTGTCCATTACTCTCTTAGGCTTTGCTCCTATCCCCTAAGAGAAACTGACTCAATGAAGCACATCTTCTTCAACTGCCCAAGTCATAGTAAAATTAGAGCGGAAACCATTAGTCTATTAGTAGAAAGATTCCCTGGAAGTTCAAATAAAATCAAACTTGATTATCTTTTGTCTGATCAGAATCACCAGACACCATGTCAAG
This sequence comes from Eublepharis macularius, assembly GCF_028583425.1. Classification (NCBI taxonomy): domain Eukaryota; kingdom Metazoa; phylum Chordata; class Lepidosauria; order Squamata; family Eublepharidae; genus Eublepharis; species Eublepharis macularius. The sequence continues at coordinate 78,230,647 of NC_072796.1, read as the reverse complement.
TAGCAAGATTCTGTGCCCAGGTCTACAAGCAACGTAAATCACATAAGGCAGCTTAAACAACTAATTTATGATAATCTTATTTTTTTACTCTTATATTTATTCATCGTTCTTCCCCAGTATCCAGTCTCAACGGCTTTTAAACTGATTTGCAAATGGTTTTATATATACTGGTTGACTACCTCTGCACTAAGAACAGCAGAAATACCTGAACCTACTTCATGGGGTGAAATATCCTAGCTACCACCAGAAGAAGCTGAGAAATGGAGAAAAGCGGAGGGTGTGGTGTCGGTGTTGAAGAGAATGATAGCACATTGAAAGAGCTCCATCTCTCCCATGCCGGAAATTTAAAATTTATGTTGAAAGGGTAAAGTAAAAGTATTTACCCTTCCAATGTAAAAATACACTAAGAGATCCGAAAGGCAGATTCATATTTATTAAAGGCACTATAGAAAACCAAACTTACACATTTAGCTCAATTTATGCCCAAAAACAAGACAGCCTAATGAAATTCTAAAACAAAGTTCATTAAAATACACATGTATCACTTAGTATAATTTGCTCTAAACCATATTTTCATGACAAACCCAAAGAAACAGCAGCAACATAATCTAAGAGTATAAACAGAAGGAGTAGTAGAAATAGAAGGATTAAAAATATCATGCTCACTAGGTTGGAGGCAAGTTCTGACGACAACGGGGCCAACAACAAAGATTCTCAGGTCAAACTCCATGGTCAAGTAACAGATTCCAAAATCAAAGACTCTGACCCACCAAGGCTCAGGCAGCCAGAGCCTAAGAGCTCACCAACAGCCAAGTCCAGAATGCCACAATTCTGACTAGCTAATCCCATGCTAGCTGCAGCCTTATAAAGGGAGTTTCTCCTACAGCTGAGGCTGGGTTCATTAAGCTTCTTTCTCCAAGATGGCTCATCTCTGCTACTCAGGAGGAGTAGATCAGATCCTGTACTGGCTCTCCTGACATTTCCTCAGCAGGGGGAAGGCCGTGGGCTGCCAGGCATGCGCTCCTGTGCTTGGCCCATGACTCTGCCCTTACCCTCAGCCTTCGCTGCTCCTGGGGTTCTTTGGGAGACAGTGGCAGTTCTGGCAGCAGGCAGGTCCATGCTAAGGCCGCCTGGCTTGATGACTCTGTGGTTGTCAACCCTCCTGGAGATCCCCACAAATTACAACTGATCTCCAAATGCCACAACTTGGTCTTGACCAGTTTTCCCTCTCGAGCACCTACCAAAAGTGGCCTTAAGGATTGGACGAGGTCATCATAACTTTTTAAAGGATTTTCAGATTTTGAGGAAACCTTAAAAGCTTGGCTATATAGTTGTAGGTTCTAGTGCAGAGGTATTTTTCCCTGCACTTGTTCCTCTGCAGCAAGTATGCTATGCGCATTGCTACAGCAGAATTTCCCTACTTTCCTCCCTTTTATTGCAGCCATGAAGCTGACTTTCTGCCCATTTCTTTCCAGACACAGCAGAATAGCTGTGAAGATTTTAGTGTTTTCCACTCTGCCTCTTCTCTTGGTGTTGCTGGGATACAGTTTGCTCTAAGAAGTGGGTTTTTTTCTTAGCTCTGGAGGCAGTTTCCCACCTTTTCCCTTTTGTTTTCCTTCTCACTTCTTGCTTGGCTTCCTCAAGTTGCTGAAAAGTTTCTTTTTGTAGCATTGGAAGCTATTTCCCCACCTTTTTCCTGGCTGGCACAACAGAGTGTCTTCTAATCCCACCCCCTTCTCATGTTTGCTGTGAGACAATGAGAGAGAGAATTGTGTTGTACTTGAAAAGGAGATACTTTTGTCTGCAGATACTTAATTTGTTTGCTTTCTTCTTTTTAGCTGGCTCTCTGGAGAGCTAAAAAGGAGTAGTTTCACTAAGGATTGTTCCTCTCAAGTTGACTGAGACGTCTGAGATAACTTTGAGTAATTGAGAGGGCGGTAGCAGAACAGCTGCAGGTATACCTGGGTGATGCCTCTATCCTGGATCCATTCCAGTCCAGCTTCAGGCCTGGCCATGGTACAGAGATGGCTCTGGTTGCCCTCACAGATGATCTGCGGCGACACCTGGACCGGAGTGGGTCGGCACTGCTGATACTTTTAGATCTTACAGCAGCATTTGACATGGTCAGTCATAATCTTCTGACCCATTGCCTTGCCGATGTGGGGATTCGTGGAACAGCCCTGCAATGGCTGAACTCCTTCCTTCACAATCTAGGACAGAGGGTGGCACTCAGGGAACAGATGTCTGCTTACCATTCTTTGGTATGTGGCATCCCTCAGGGGGCGATTCTTTCCCCGATGCTATTTAACATCTATATGTGCCCCCTTGCCCCGTTAGCCCGCAGCTTTGGGCTAGGTTGTCACTGGTATGCGGATGACACTCAGCTCTATCTGCTGATGGATGGTGTTATGACCTTTATTTTCTTTAGGGTATATTTTTCTTTTAATCTATCCCTTAACCCTCTGGGTAGTCTGCTGCCACCCGGAATATTTTATTCCAAGATATTTTATTTAAATTTTCCCTTTGGTAACGTTCCTAAGCGTCAGGCACCTTCGTGGTTCTATGTGGCCCTGAAGATAGGAATGGAATATAGCAATGACAGCTACACTGGGATATAGCAAAACAAAAATAAGCTTTTATTTATTCGAGAAGCGTATTGGTTTCATAAACGTAGTTCTCGGTTCTTAAAGTTACTTCATTTACTCTCATTCACACAGCTGGCCTCTCTTTCCCTGACTGAGTGTCCTTTCACAAACATGCTCAGTTCAGGTTCCACACAGGTTATATTTCTCTCATAAACACTTCAACATATTCAGGCAGCACACAGCTAGTCTGCTTCCTTCTGACTAAAAATTTTCTCTCTACTCTCAGTCTCAAACTGCATTCACTCCACCCACCCTCTCAGTCCTCAACCAATCATATTGTCAGAAACTGTTTTAACCTAAGTAACGCCATATTTAATCATGTAGTGTTTAGACTTCTTTCCCTCCAGGCAATACCTGCAAGGAGCTGATTCCATGGGAAAGGATCCTGTCTTATCTGTTGTTTCGACCTTGGCCAGCTCATCACACCTCTGAGAAGTTTTGCTGTATGAACTTGGGGGGGAGGCTGGGCTCCGGGAGTGTGAAATGTAACAACCTTTGCTCTATGATTCATTCCTAGCAACGATTTGCTCGGCCAGGATCTCTAATCCTGGAATATGCACGTCTGGGCTTGAATGCTGTCTTTCACAATAAACCTTTTGAAATCAAAAGACCTCGTCTTCTTGCAGAAGGGAGTGAAAGAGACTATCGAGTATGGAATGCCATAGCCTGACACATATCACTCACTCATCCATCTCCTTCACCCCCCACTCTTCACCTATCTCATCAAGCATTTAAAGATACATGCACACATTTACTTGGAATCATTACAGATGGCCAGTCTGATCTTGCTTTGGATTCCTTGGTCAAGGGTCTTGAGGCTGTGACGGTACGGTTACATCAGAGTCACCTGAAACTGAATCCCCTGAAGACAGAGGTTCTGTGTCTGGATCATGGGGCAATCGAGCTGGGAACCGGCTCCCAGCTGTTGATGGGGTACAATTGAAACCTTCCCTGATGGTGAGGAGTCTGGGTGTGACCTTGGATGCTACACTTTCAATGGAGGCCCAGGTCATGACTGTTGCCAGGTCTGCCTTTTTTCGTCTTCGACAGGGCAGGCAACTGGCGCCCTATCTTTCACCACAGGACCTGGCCACAGTAATCCATGCAACGGTCACCTCCAGGCTAGACTATTGCAACTCACTCTATCCTGGACTGCCCTTGGGTCTGACCCGGAAGTTACAGCTGATCCAGAATGCAGCGGGATGCGTCCTTACCGGAACGCCCATCCAAGCGCACATTCATCATGTGCTGTGCCAGCTGCACTGGCTTCAAGTGGAGTTCCAGATCTGGTTCAAGGTGTTAACCTTGGTATTTAAAGCCCTTCATGGACTGGGACCTCCATACCTGCGGGACCGCCTCTTTCATTACGTCCCTTGCAGGGTGTTGCACTCTGCAAACAAGCAACTCCTGGTGGTCCCTGGCCCAAAGGACATCCATCTGGCCTCAACCAGGGCGAGGGCTTTTTCTGCCCTGGCCCTGGCCTGGTGGAATGCTCTCCCGCTGGAGATCTGGGCCCTGTGGGACCTGTTACAGTTTTGCAGGGCTTGTAAAATGGAGATGTTCTGCTGGGCCTTTGGCTGAGTGCCAGCAAGTGTCCTTCTTTTTCCATCTAAGACCACCATTTCTTCCGGAGCTGCCCTCAGCCATCTGCCATGCTTGTATACGGACTCCCAATATTTGTTTAAATAGCCTGCTCCTGGACCATTTTAATTATTTTTTATAAAAAAATTATTGATTTTATGTTTCTGTGATTTTAATGTATTTTTTAATGTTGTTAGCCACCCTTAGCCCATCTGTGGGGAGGGCAGGGTATACATCAAATAAATAAATAAATAAAAAAGTTACGGTGAGCTTTTGAGCTGCTTGATGTCTGTGGACAGGACCATTTAGGGGGTGCTCAATAGGTTTTCTCAGTTGCATTTTTTTCAAGAAAGTAATCTGTTTAAAACTATGCCCCTCTTGAGGTCTGTGCCCAAGGCGGCTGCCTGGTTGGTCTAATGGTAGCATTGGCCCTGTCTATAGTTATGGCAAACAGAAATGGGGAAAGGGGACAGCCTTGTCTAGTTCCCCTTGCTATATGGATATCTATTGAATGTACATTGTTAGTCCTAACTGTAGCTTTTGGAGAAAGATAAAGAGCATTAATGGCATTTTAGAATTGGTCGCCAAAACCCATTTTTTGAAGTAAAAGTTTTAGATATGGTATTTCCACTTAATCAAATGCCTTCTCTATATCAAAGGCCAGAAGTAATGCAGGGGCTTTGTATGCTTCACAGAAATTAATTATAGTTAAAGTGTTACGTGTATTGTCTGGTCAAGGTGAATGTAGTTGGTTATTTAAATTTAGACAATGTTTTGGCAAATATGCTTGTAAAGATCTTTTGGTCTTGATTCAGGAAGGGTATTGGTTGAGAAGATTTAGTATTTGTAATATGGTTGTCCTTTTTTGGAGTAACTACTATTTCAGCCTCTGACCAAGATAGAGGGATGCTACCTCCTAACATAACAGAGTTGCATGTGGCAGTTAGTGGAGTTGAAAGTAGGTGAATGTATTTTTTTGTAAAAATTTGACAGGGAATCCATCCCTGTCTGAAGCTTTGTTATTTTTTTCAAGGATTTGATAGTGACTGTAACATCTTCTGTTGTGACTGGTTGGTCCAGATATTGTTTATGTTCTTGTGAGGTTTTTTTCCAAATTTCCTGTGATGATAAATAATTTAAAATATGATTAGTGTCAGGATTGTCTGATGTACAAATGATTTGGTAGTATTCAGCAAATACATCGGCTAATTTTACAGAATTAGTTTGAGTTTTTCCTGGGTGCCTTTAATAGCTTGTATAGAATGTGAGGAGGTTTTTTCCTCTAATTTTCATGCAAGCAAGTTTATAGATTGGGTGGCCTTTTTTGTGTTCATCTTCTAGTTTTCTTATTCTAGATATCATTTCATTTCTAATGTTTTCTTTTTGCTCTTCATGACAGGAGGCAACGGAGGTTAATTTCCCTCTAAGTACCACTTCCATAGCATCCTACACGTGGATTTGAGGAATGCCACATAGTTTGTTTCTATTGTTTAATTTCTAAAGAGACTTCAGAAGAAATTTATTTGTTAAGTAAAAGTGATTTATTTAGTTTCCCATTTGTTTGATGTCATTTATTCTCAGTGTACATTCTGTCCAAGCGTAGTCTGTCCACAACTTGTCACCAAACCTTGATGTAAGAGTTTGACTAATTAATTTAGGAGATAAGAATATGTCATTTAAATATGTAATTTAGAAGATAAGAATATGTAATTAATCCTTGTGTATATATTGTGGATAGAAGAGAAGTATGTATAGTCTGTTACCAGTGGGTTTTGAAGATGTCACTAGATCAATAGATAAAGCGTAAGAGACATTAATTGATCTTAGCAGCTTAGTAACTGTATTGTTAATTTTAATCGCTTTGACACGATAGGCAGTAAAATTTAAAAGGTCATTCAGAGAGGAGTGATACAAATGTTTACTGCTGACACATCGATTTACCCATGTTGAACGAAAGCAGAATTGAAAGCCAAGAGAATCAAGCGCACTCTGCATGAAGACAGCTCGTCAGGTTGTTTTGATCTACAAGCAGCTCTCCACACTGAAAGCAGTGAAAGCAGCTTTCTCAGTAATCATGCTTTGCGGTATTATCCAATACAATTTTTAAAGTTTGTATATGTACACTCACACATTATGCAATGCATTTATATTTGGTATCACTTTCATATTTATCAAAATACTTAATTTCACAGGTCAAGGGATGGTGTCATGGAAATATAAATAATAATAATAACCGTGCTTATATACCGCTCTTCTACACATATGAGTGCCTCACCCAGAGCAGTGAACAAGTTAGTGTTATTCTTATCCCCACAATGGAGCTGGGGCTGAGAGGAGTGGCTGACCCAAGGCCACCTACTGAACTCATGTCAGTAGTGGGATTCAAACCAGTAGACTGCTGATTATGGTTTAGAACACATACTTAGTGAAACATATGCATTCTAAATAACACTGTATGAACATCACTGTAGTTCTTTTTCTAGTATGGTGTATAACTGGTGCTTCTTTATCTTTGACAACCAATTAAAAATAGTGAACAGTATTAGATACATGTTCTGTAATTGTTAGCAGAGACCAAGGATGATCTGGTCATGTAACTTTTCTTGTCACTTTTACTATCCATATCTCTTATCTTACAGCTGGGCATAGTGGTACTTTTGGCTAGGTAAAATGTCACATGATTGGAAATAGTAAAAAAGAATTAAATTATGATTGGTTTGATATTTATCTTTGTTATCATATGAAAAGATCTTAGATTTCTGCATAAGATAATATATAAAAATGGTAATCCAAATAGCAGATCAGGGTTTTGGCCAAAAGAAATCTCATGAAGATCTAGGCAGGAAACTTACCCTTGTAATATGTGCTACGGTAACTTGAATGCATTTCATCGTTAATCTGACTGAGTTAGATTTCATTAAGAAATGTTAGGAAAATTAATTCTTGTTGCGTTCATCTGTTCTATTTTTCTATGTTTTATTTAAATAAACATTTATATTTTGATACCTCACGTAATGAAAACGACTAGCGTTTGTTAATGAAAGAAGCCATTAAACTCTTAGGAGGAGTCTGTCTCCTGGTTGGGAGAGTGCAACAAAAACATACATCCTGTTTATTTTGTACTGAAAATCAGTTTCTCTAAAACAGAGAGACATGTTTTCAGTTCTCACTTGAAGGTTTCAAGCTGCTCAGGATTTAAGATAAAACCTTCAACCCATCTCTACCGAGTGTTTAATACTTTTTACTTAATGTTTAAAAGTTATGTTTAATATTTATGCCTAATATGATTATAAAAGCAATACTGTTTGAATTGTCTATAAACTTATTTGAGTTGGATTGTTAGTAAAATTACAATTTTATGAAATTTTTACCATTTTATAACATTACAACTTTGTACCAAAAAAGTTTTGCATGTAGAAGAGGTTGCCAAAAATAAAATTGCCCATGCCCATGTCCATGCCCATGCCCATGCCCATGCCCATGATGAGGACGAGGACGAGGACGAGGATGAGGATGAGGACAGCCGGGCCCTCGGGGGTCGCGGCTGCGCCACTCCCCCTGACGCCCCCCGCCCCGCCTCCACCATCAGTTATCAAACTCAGTTCAAAGTCTTGACTGTGAGATGGCCTTGGCCTGGCATATCGGTAGGACAACCTCTTCCTCTATGTTCCACCACAGCAGCTTTGCTCACCTGATCAGGGCTGTCTTCAGATACCGTCGAGGAGGGAGGGAGAAAGCTGCCATTTGTCTACTGAATGTAAAGCCTTTGTCCTTCACATATGTGAGAAGCTGTTCTCTTCCACATATGTGACAGGGGGAGGTAAACCCCCCCACCAATCCTTGCCTTTTGAGTGCTGACATCTACAATGGATGCCCTGACTCCATTTTTTGGGGTTCACCAACCCACACTTTACAAACCAGTGGGTGAAGAAGACATCATTTGTGCATGTTATCTACCTACCTCTTTGTGGCTGCATGGCAGACAGATGTTTGGGATATAAACTTCCCTGTGTCCCAAATACCTGGTTCCAGGTCACAGCGTTAGCAAATATGAATGCTGTGCTGTCACAGGATGGCATTGTCAACGATATCAAAAGGCACTAAGAAGTACAGGAAAACAAACAAGGATGCAGTTTCCAAATAAGAGGATCAGTGTAGGGCATTCATCAGGGCAACAAATGATCTTAGTCTGCCATGATGAGGGCAACAATCAGACTGAAATGGATCATCTTTATCACGTGGCAACGGGGGTGGACAGGGTTGCCAAAGAAGCCATGGAAAATGGTTCTTCACCATTGGTCCCATCCCTCTTCCATCAACACTGCCTCATCTGGAGGAGATCCAACAGATAATGGGCTAATATGCAAGTACAAGCCAGCAGCAGGAGGCAGCACCACAGTGAAGCCAAGGACTATTGCTGCCTGTCTCCCTCGGCTCATCTTTGCCTCACTTGCCTCATCATTGGTCATCTGTGGCTGGTGTCTCTGATCAAGAGGGATCACTGATGGGGCAACTGAGGCAAAGGCAAGCCAAGTGGGGAGGATAGGCAGCATCTGCAGCACCAGGCTTTTCTGCACCACTAGACCACTGGCTGATTCTTGCCTAGCCAGCCTTATTGGCCCTCCTGGCTGCCTGGGCACTGACGTGTGTGTGTGTTGTGTGCAGACAAGTGGTACCCCAGACCACCATCCCATAGGAAATTTTCTCCTAGAGGCCATAATGGCAAACCTGATCTTGCTTAGAAGCCCTTTATCTGTTACATTCTAGAGTATGATATTTGCTGCTTCACCATCCTCAGCCTCCCCAGTCTTACAGTTGCTGACTCCTGCTTGTGCCAGCAGATTTAGGGGTAATATCAGAGGATGGTGTGGTTTAGGAAGGAAAGGAACCTCGGTGGCATATAATGTCATAGAGTCCTCCCTCCAAAGCAGCTATTCCAGGGGAGTTGATCTCTCTTATCTGGAGATCAGCTGTAATTCCAGGAGAACTCCAGGCTCTATCTGGAGGTTGCAACCTTACCCAGTCTCCTTCTCTTCAAATCAGCTCTGCTGTTCCCTCCTGTATGCTTGAACCGTCTCTCCAAGCACCTGCTGACACTTTAGTCAAAACCCAATTCAGATACCAATACTTCATGCAGCTTTCCAACCAAGCTGTCATGAATTTTTGCATCACTGATTTTGTTCACATTAATCCACTGTTCACTGTACAAACACACACACCCTTCGCATCATTTTTGCACTCACCTTCATTTTGACCCTCTAACTGAATTGGTCTATGGGAAGCAATCCTTAAAGTAGATTCCTTTTTTTGGTTTATTATATATATTAATCGGACATCTCTTAATTTTTTTTTCAAATAAATAAACAAATAAATAACTGAAAAAATAGGACATATTTTTTTATTGTTACTTGGAGCATCCAGCCAGGTAACTCCTCTTCGCCTGAGGCTAAGTCCCAGGCTACCAACAGATAATTGTTGGGGTGGAGGGAAGCGAAAAACATGGTCTGGGTGTGCTTTCAGTCCCGAGTCTGCAGAAAACTGCAGACTGTTTTGTGCTGTTCCATGAGCATATTGGCATAGAAAGGGTTAATTGAAGGGTGCCAGTCCAGAGTTTTCATTTCTAAAATATTGTTCTGGAATGTCTCTAACACATCCCACTGTTTTTTGTAGCACTGGCGTTTCTTTAGTGCCCGTTCCGGGCTGTTTTGTGCTGTTCCGGGAGCTTTTTGGCATGGAAAGGGTTAATTGAAGGGTGCCAGTCCAGAGTTTTCATTTCTAAAATATTGCTCTGGAGTGTCTCTAACACATCCCACTGTTTTTTGTGGCACTGGCCTTTCTTTAGTGCCCGTTCCGGGCTGTTTTGTGCTGTTCCGGGAGCTTTTTGGCATGGAACGGGTTAATAAAAGCGGGGCAGTCCAGAGTTTTCATTTCTAAAATATTGTTCTGGAGTGTCTCTAACACATCCCACTGTTTTTTTGTGGCACTGGCGTTTCTTTAGTGCCCGTTCCAGGCTGTTTTGTGCTGTTCCGGGAGCTTTTTGGCATGGAACGGGTTAATAAAAGCGGGGCAGTCCAGAGTTTTCATTTCTCATAGAATCATAGAATCATAGAATCATAGAGTTGGAAGGGGCCATACAGACCATCTAGTCCAACCCCCTGCCCAGTGCAGGATCAGCCTAAAGCATCTCTGACAAGTATTCATCCAGCCTCTTCTTGAAAACTGCCAGTGAGGGGGAGCTCACCACCTCCCTAGGCAGCTGATTCCACTTTTGAACTACTCTGACGGTGAAAAAGTTTTTCCTAATATCCAATCGGTACCTTTGTAGTTTTAGCCCATTGCTTCGCGTCATACCCTCTGCTGCCAACTGGAACAGCTCCCTGCCCTCCTCCAAATGACAGCCTTTCAAATATTTAAAGAGAGCAATCATGTCCCCCCTCAACCTCATTTTCTCCAAACTAAACATTCCCAAGGCCCTCAGCCTTTCCTCGTAGGGCTCAGTCTCCAGACCCCTGATCATCCTCGTCGCTCTCCTCTGCACCCCCTCGATTTTGTCCACATCCTTTTTGAAGTGAGGCCTCCAGAACTGCACACAGTACTCCAGGTGCGGCCTGACCAAGGCAGTATAGAGAGGGGCTATGACCTCCTGCGATTTCGATGCTATGGCCCATTTGATACAACCCAGGATTGAATTAGCCTTTTTTGCCGCCGCATCCCACTGACTGCTCATATTCAGTTTACAGTCCACTCTTACCCCAAGATCCCTTTCACATATACTACTGCCCAGAAGTGTATCCCCCATCCAGTATTTGTGCTTCTCATTTTTGTGGTCCAGATGTAATACTGTGCACTTGTCTTTGTTGAATTGCATCCTATTCACAGCTGCCCACTTCTCCAGAGTATTCAGGTCTTGTTGAATTTTAATTCTATCTTCTTGGGTGTTTGCTACCCCTCCCACTTTGGTGTCATCAGCAAATGTAATGAGCAGCCCTTCCACTCCTTCATCCAGATCATTGATAAAAATATTGAAAAGTACCGGGCCCAAAACCGAGCCCTGCGGCACCCCACTGGACACCTCCCTCCAATCTGATGAAACGCCGTTGACCACCACTCTTTGAGTGCGGTCCTCCAACCAGTTCCCTATCCACCGAACTGTCCTATAGTCTACTCCACAGTCTTCCAGTTTGCCCATCAGAATGTCATGGGGGACCTTATCAAAAGCTTTACTGAAATCCAGATAAATCACGTCAACAGAGTTCCCCTGATCCAGCAAGCTGGTCACTCGATCAAAGAAGGAAACCAGGTTGGTCTGGCAGGATCTGTTAGGAACAAAACCATGCTGACTTCCCCGGATCACTGAGCGGTCCTTCAGATGCTTACAGATTGATCCCTTTAAAATCTGTTCTAATATCTTCCCAGCAACAGAAGTCAGACTGACTGGCCTGTAGTTTCCCGGGTCATCCTTCCTCCCTTTCTTAAAGATTGGGATAACATTCGCTCTTCTCCAATCTTGTGGCACATCCCCAGTCCTCCAGGAGGCCTTGAAGGTGATGGACAGGCCTTGAAGATGATGTTCTGGAGTGTCTCTAACACACGCCACTGTTTTTTGTGGCACTGGCGTTTCTTTAGTGCCCGTTCCGGGCTGTTTTGTGCTGTTCCGGGAGCTTTTTGGCATGGAATGGGTTAATTAAAGGGTGCCAGTCCAGAGTTTTCATTTCTAAAATATTGTTCTGGAGTGTCTCTAACACATCCCCCTCTTTTTTGTGGCACTGGCCTTTCTTTAGTGCCCGTTCCGGGCTGTTTAGTGCCATTCCGGGCTTTTTGGCATGGAACGGGTTAATTGAAGGGTGCCAGTCCAGAGTTTTCATTTCTAAATATTTTTCTGGAGTATCTCTAACACATCCCACTGTTTTTTGTAGCACTGGTGTTTCTTTAGTGCCCGTTCCAGGCTGTTTTGTGCTGTTCCGGGAGCTTTTTGGCATGGAAAGGGTTAATTGAAGGGTGCCAGTCCAGAGTTTTCATTTCTAAAATATTGTTCTGTAGTGTCTCTAACACATCCCACTGTTTTTTGTGGCACTGGCATTTCTTTAGTGCCCGTTCCGGGCTGTTTTGTGCTGTTCCGGGAGCTTTTTGGCATGGAATGGGTTAATTAAAGGGTGCCAGTCCAGAGTTTTCATTTCTAAAATATTGCTCTGGAGTGTCTCTAACACATCCCCCTCTTTTTTGTGGCACTGGCCTTTCTTTAGTGCCCGTTCCGGGCTGTTTTGTGCTGTTCCGGGATCTTTTTGGCATGGAACGGGTTAATAAAAGCGGGGCAGTCCAGAGTTCTCATTTCTAAAATATTGTTCTGGAGTGTCTCTAACACATCCCACTGTTTTTTGTGGCACTGGCATTTCGTTAGTGCCGGTTCCAGGCTGTTTTGTGCTGTTCCGGGAGCTTTTTGGCATGGAACGGGTTAATAAAAGCGGGGCAGTCCGGAGTTTTCATTTCTAAAATATTGTTCTGGAGTGTCTTTAACACATCCCACTGTTTTTTGTGGTACTGGCATTTCTTTAGTGCCCGTTCCGGGCTGTATTGTGCTGTTCCGGGAGCTTTTTGCCATGGAATGGGTTAATTAAAGGGTGCCAGTCCAGAGTTTTCATTTCTAAAATATTGTTATGGAGTGTCTCTAACACATCCCCCTCTTTTTTGTGGCACTGGCATTTCTTTAGTGCCCGTTCCGTCCTGTTCCGTCTCGTCCCGGCTTTTACCCTGTCCCGTCCACTTCGAAGCTCTTGCTGCCTGTGCAGCCCCAGGCCGAGAACGCGCGTTGCTCCAAATCCACGCGCAGATTCTCCCCGTGTTGAACTCCGAGCGGGCACCGCGCAACTGTGAAGGGGGCGCAGCACAGGGCGGGGATGTACTAAAATGAATGACAGGATTGCCCATTGGAAATAAAGGGAGAGGCTTGAATGCCCATTAGAAATAATGGGAAACTGGAATGCCCATTGACTTGCATGGGCTCCATTGAAACACATTAGAGCAAAAAATGAGGTGCAAAGAAAACGTGGAATGGATTTTGAAGGAAAGTGTCTGGGCTCAGATAGCCTGTTCTGGGACTGGATTGACAAGCCCCATGCTGGAATGACGGCCCCTGGGTGTGCCAGAAGGGCTCTGGGACTGGAATGACAGGCCCCTGACTGGAATGATGGGCCCTGGGTGTGACAGAAGGGCTCGGGGACTGGAATGACAGGCCCCAGACTGGAATGACGGGCCCTGGGTGTGCCAGAAGGGCTCAGGGACTGGAATGACAGGCCCCTGACTGGAATGACGGGCCCTGGGTGTGCCAGAAGGGCTCTGGGACTGGAATGACAGGTTCTATGCTGGAATGACGGCACCTGGGAGTGACAGAAGGGCTCAGGGACTGGAATGACAGGCCCCTGACAGGAATGACGGGCCCTGGGTGTGCCAGATGGGCTCTGGGACTGGAATGACAGGCTCTATGCTGGAATGACGGGCCCTGGGTGTGACAGAAGGGCTCTGGGACTGGAATGACAGGCTCTGTGCTGGAATGACGGCCCCTAGGTGTGACAGAAGGGCTCAGGGACTGGAATGACAGGCCCCAGACTGGAATGACAGGTCCTGGGTGGGCCAGAAGGGCTCTGGGACTGGAATGACAGGCCCCTGACTGGAATGACGACCCCTGGGTGTGCCAGATGGGCTCTGGGACTGGAATGACAGGCTCTATGCTGGAATGACGGGCCCTGGGTATGCCAGAAGGGCTCAGGGACTGGAATGACAGGCCCCAGACTGGAATGACAGGTCCTGGGTGGGCCAGAAGGGCTCTGGGACTGGAATGACAGGCCCCAGACTGGAATGACGGCCCCTGGGTGTGCCAAAAGGGCTCGGGGACTGGAATGACAGGCTCCTGACTGGAATAACGGGCCCTGGGTGTGCCAGAAGGGCTCGGGGACTGGAATGACAGGCCCCATGCTGGAATGACGGGCCCTGGGTGTGCCAGAAGGGCTCTGGGACTGGAATGACAGGCCCCATGCTGGAATGACGACCCCTGGGTGTGCCAGAAGGGCTCTGGGACTGGAACGACAGGCTCTATGCTGGAATGACGGCCCCTTGGTGTGACAGAAGGGCTCAGGGACTGGAATGACAGGCCCCTGACAGGAATGACGGGCCCTGGGTGTGCCAGAAGGGCTCGGGGACTGGAATGACAGGCCCCTGACTGGAATGACGGGCCCTGGGTGTGCCAGAAGGGCTCTGGGACTGGAATGACAGGCCCCTGACTGGAATGACGGGCCCTGGGTGGGCCAGAAGGGCTCGGGGACTGGAATGACAGGCCCCTGACTGGAATGACGACCCCTGGGTGTGCCAGATGGGCTCTGGGACTGGAATGACAGGCTCTATGCTGGAATGACGGACCCTGGGTGTGACAGAAGGGCTCTGGGACTGGAATGACAGGCCCCATGCTGGAATGACGGGCCCTGTGTGTGCCAGAAGGGCTCGGGGACTGGAATGACAGGCCCCAGACTGGAATGACGGCCCCTGGGTGTGCCAAAAGGGCTCGGGGACTGGAATGACAGGCCCCTGACTGGAATGACGGGCCCTGGGTGTGCCAGAAGGGCTCTGGGACTCGATTGACAGGCCCCTGACTGGAATGACGGGCCCTGGGTGTGTCAGAAGGGCTCTGGGACTGGAATGACGGGCCCCATGCTGGAATGACGATCCCTGGGTGTGCCAGAAGGGCTCTGGGACTGGAATGACAGGCCCCTGACAGGAATGACGGGCCCTGGGTGTGCCAGAAGGGCTCGGGGACTGGAATGACAGGTCCCTGACTGGAATAACGGCCCCTGGGTGTGCCAGAAGGGCTCGGGGACTGGAATGACAGGCCCCTGACTGGAATGATGGTCCCTGGGTATGCCAGAAGGGCTCAGGGACTGGAATGACAGGCCCCATGCTGGAATGATGGGCCCTGGGTGTGCCAGAAGGGCTCTGGGACTGGAATGACAGGCCCCTGACTGGAATGATGGGCCCTGGGTGTGCCAGATGGGCTCTGGGACTGGAATGACAGGCTCTATGCTGGAATGACGGCCCCTTGGTGTGACAGAAGGGCTCTGGGACTGGAATGACGGCCCCTGGGTGTGACAGAAGGGCTCAACGACTGGAATGACAGGCCCCTGACTGGAATGACGGGCCCTTGGTGGGCCAGAAGGGTTCTGAGACTGGAATGACAGGCCCCTGACTGGAATGACAACCCCTGGGTGTGCCAGATGGGCTCTGGGACTGGAATGACAGGCTCTGTGCTGGAATGACGGGCCCTTGGTGTGCCAGATGGGCTCTGGGACTGGATTGACAGGCTCTATGCTGGAATGACGGCCCCTGGGTGTGACAGAAGGGCTCGGGGACTGGAATGACAGGCCCCATGCTGGAATGACGGCCCCTGGGTGTGGCAGAAAAGCTCTGAGACCAGAATGACAGGCCCCTTACTGGAATGATGGGCCCTGGGTGTGGCAGAAGGGATCTGGGACTGGAATGACAGGTCCCTGACTGGAATGACGGGCCCTGGGTGTGCCAGAAGGGCTCCGGGACTGGAATGACAGGCCCCTGACTGGAATGATGTCCCCTGGGTGTGCCAGAAGGGCTCTCGGATTGGAATGACAGACCCTCGACTGGAATAGTGGTCTATGGGTGTGAGAGATGTGGTCTTGCAGTTGAATTTCAGTCCCATCATTGCCCTGAAAGCCCCTGGTGTGGTGGAAGCTTTGTGGGAGCTAATTGAATCATCCCTGTATGGACTAATGATCTCTAAAAATTGTAGAATTGTTCTGTGGCTGAAATGGCATGCCCATGACTGGAATAATGGTCTCTTATGGAGATAGTTGTCTCCAACTGCAGTCACCAAGGCTGGAATCTAACACTTAACATTTCAATTTATATTCCAGGGGTTTGTTTAGCTAACATCGTTTCAGATCCTCCTATATCTTTATCCTTCCTCTCACCTGGTCAGTTTCATCACAATTTCATGAAGTCTATATCAGCCACCTCTTCTATTTTCAGGCATAAATCCTTCTGTTCTCTCCCTTCCTGCTCCCACAGCGTTTTCCACAGCCATCCAGACTTCCATGTCCCCTCAAGTGTCACACCCCACTCAAATTCCTTGCTCAGTTTTGCTAATTCTGTCGACCACTGGCCCAGAGTACGTCTCTCTGTGAAAAAACCCATTTCATACCTTAGCTTAACAGTTGACAAACTCATGGTCTTATTTTGTTGCATGCTTTTGCTGTTTTATCTATTTACTGAGTTTGTTCTAATCCACTTTTGGTCAGGTTGCAGTGATAACAGACTATAAATCCAAGAGTAAAAAAAATGGGTCCCCAAACTTGCGACCCTTTGGAGCCTGCTGGCATGTTTGTGATTCTGACACACCATGGTGGGTGCAGACACTAAATGACTGCTGCAGCAGGTGAGTGAGCAAGCAAAGACTGGGTGCAGTGTCCCTTTGGTCACACGGTGAAGATCCCTGTAATGAGTTGTCAGCTGATGCCCAAGGAATATTTTTCAAAATCTGCTCAGCGCAGTTATGGGCCAGCAGTTATGGGGCAAGCCTTGCTTCCCTGTGATCCTCCTCCCAAGGTTCCCCCCAGCAGTGGAGGAGAAGGCAGGAGGAGAAGGCAGCAGGTAATGTGGATTGAATGATGGACCTGCAGAGCCCAGGTCTACTTCCGTTGGCCTTGCACAGGGAGTAGACCTGGCCTCCGAAGTGGCAGAGGCCAGATCTACCTGTTATTGCTTTGCAGAGAAGATAGACCTGGCCTTTGTACACCTCTGAAGGCCAGCTCTACTCAAGACTTTGGTAAGTAGACCTGACCTCCACTCTTCTGATAGTCAGGTCTACTTTCCATGGCATTGCAAGGGGAGAACACCTGGCCCCTGCATGTCCGAAGGCCAGGTCTACTCTCCATGGCATTGCAGAGCTGTCGGCTCCACCCTCACCAGACACGATTGGGTCAAGGAGGCCTGGGGCATGCCTGGCTTGACTGCGCTCCGCCTCCCAAGGATCCTGCCCAAGCCTCGGTCTGCTGTGGGGAAGAGGGCACAGGTGTGGAGAGTGTTGCTTGCCCTCTATCTCCATAGCTCCACCTCCGTTTCCCACCTCGATCTGCTGCATGGAGAGGTTGTGTGTGCAGTTGGTAACGCAGCTTGCATGCCAGATGTGCAGAACCAAGGTCTTCTTGCCATGATATTGCACAGTAAGTGGACCTGGCCTCTGGATCAACCTGCTACAGGTTTGCCAGGCAGATAGACCTGGCCAACACACATATCCGAAGGTTGGGTCTACTCACCATGGCTTTGTTTGGTGGGTAGACCTGACCTCTACTCATCTGAAGGCCAGGTCTAATTGCTATGGCATTGAACGGCCTGGTGGGGGCGGGGGGGCAGACCTGGCTTCTACATGTCTGAAGGACAGGTCTATTCGCCATGGCATTGCAAAGCAGGTAGATCTGATCGCACTTCCGAAGGCCGGATCTATTTGCCATGGCTACTTGGCCCCTGCATGTCTCAAGGCCACGTCTACTTGCCATAGCTTTGCACAGTGAGTTGACCTGCCTCCAGACCCATACAGCTCAGGTCTATCTGCCATACACTTGCAGGGCCAGGCCAATTGGGGGAAGCACGGGGAATGCTGCTCCCTGGGCACACTCTCTGATGGTTCAGCATGCTCCTGTGCACCACAGTAGGGCGATTTCAGACCAAAGCAGTCCCAATTTGACGCACTGTGGAGTGCAGGAGCACTCCAGGGCCATTTCTGCCCCCCACACAGATAGAACTCCAAGTTTCCACAGCTGCCCGATTCAGCTCGAATCAGGGCTAAATAAGCCTGCTGCAGGGCTTAGGAGTGCTCCTGGGCCCTTTCTGCCTGCCCAGAAGCTCTCCTGGTCTCCACAGTGGCCCAATTCTGGGCAGAATCGGGTGGCTGCAGTGCACAGGAGCACTCCAGGGCCCTTCTCTCTCCCCCCCCCAGGGATGCTCCTGGCTCTGCGGTGTCCAAATCAGGCCTGGGATTGGCTGGTGGAGGGAAGGGTCCACCTACCAAACCCTCTGCAGCCCAGTTGGGGTGAGGAGGTGGCAGGATGGACGGTCCCACCTCCCAGCCTTTTCCCAACATGATTGGTCAGCACTGGGGAGGGAGCAATGCCAGGCCCAGCCACCCTGTCTTCCCCCTGCCCATATTGGGGTGCTGCAGAGGGGGCAATGCCAGGCCCGGCTGCCCGGCCCTCCCCTTGACCAGATCATGTTGTGGTGGAAGAGGAAATGCCTGCCCCGCCTGCCCTGCCCTTTCTAGAGCCTGTTGGTTTTTCCCCCCCACAACGGGCTTTGTTGCTAGTCCTACTTTATAATTCCCTTAGCGGGTTTCCGATGCACCAGTAAGTGCACCAGGCAGGCCGCTTCTGGAGGGTGCCGCTCGATGCCGCAGGTTTCGCAGCCCGTTCGGAGGGCGGTGGCAGCGGCACGGGAAGGGCGGCGCGTCGGCAAGCCCTGGGGGAGCAACAGCAGGAGAGAAGCCCGTCACCCTCTGATCCATGCTGGAGCCAAGCCGCACCGCTTTCAGAAGGGACGGGGTGACAGGGCGAGGGCGAAGTGCTCGCTGCCGCGTCAGCCCTGCCGGAGCCAGGTGTGCCACTCTGCAAAGATCCGGGGCTTTGCACGGCAGCAGCACTCCGCTCAGCCTTTGCACCACAGCGGTGCCCCTCTCAGCCCTTCCCGCGGTGGCGCAGGAAGGGCAGCAAGGGCGGCGTGTCAGAAAGCCTCAGGGGAGCCGTGGCAGGAGAGAAGCCTGCTGCCCTCTGACCCCTGCCAGAACCGTGCCGCGCTGCTTTCGGCAGGGACAGGACGAGGGCAAAGCACCCGCTGCCATGTCAGCCCTGCCGGAGCCGGGCACGCCACTCTGCAAAGACCCGGGGCCTTGCATGGCAGCGGTGCTCCTCTTGCGGCGTCTCGACCCGGGTTCGAGGAGAGCAGTGCACACGGTTCCTGGGGCCTCGCAGGGCAGCAGTTCTCCACTCTCCTTGGGCCCGGGGAAAGGCGGCGTGAGCGGCGTGCCACCGCCCTGCAAGGCCTCTGGAGCCACGGCACTCCGCTCTCCGATCCAAACCCCCATTGCCTCCCTCCCTGCCTTTCCTTTCCACACCCCACCTGCCTCTGACCCCTCCCGAAAACCCCATTGCCTCCCTACCTGCCTTTCCCCTCCACACCTCACCTGGCCCTCAGCCCTCCCCAAAACCCCATTGCCTACCTACCTGCCTTTCCCCTCCACACCCCACCTGGCTCTCAGCCCTCCCCAAAACCCCATTGCCTCCCTAACTGCCATTACTCTCCCCACCCCCACCTGCCTCTGACACCTTCCCAAACACCCATTGCCTCCCTCCATGCATTTCCTTTCCACACCCCACCTGCCTCTGACCCCTTCCCAAACACCCATTGCCTCCCTCCCTGCCTTTCCTCTCCACACCCCAACTGACTCTCAGACCTCCCCAAAACCTCGTTGCCTCCCTACCTGTCATTCCTCTCCACACCCCTCCTGCCTCTCAGCCCTCCCCAAACCTCCATTGCCTCCGTACCTGCCATCCCTCCCCAGACCCCTCCTGCTTCTCACCTCTCCCCAGACCCACCTTGCCCCCCACCTGCCAGCCCTTTCTAACCACAATTTCCCACCAGCCCTCCGCAGCCCCAGCTTTCTAGAGCCCATTGTATTTATTTGCACAACGGGCTCTGTTTCTAGTATAAAATAACAAAACTTCACCCCCTACCCACCACCCATTGAAAAGGCAATATAATGTTGATAACAAAAACTATTGAACTCAAATTAATAAGAAAGCAATTTTCATACCAAATGCTAAATCAAAAAACATGATATATGTACAGCCTCTGAGAGATCCTGTGGAAAGTGAACTCATTTGGGCCTGTTGAACAAAAGTGCAAAATCAAGGGCCTGTCTTTATTGGGAGCAAGAGAAAATGTCCCCCCCCCCCGAACCTCAATACTGCTGGGTAGCACAAACTGCTAGTGACATATTAAACTGGTTTTTTTTTTAAAGTTTGGATTGTTTCCCCCCTTCCCCACTTATACGGCTTGCAAGGAAATGGGGAAAAAAACAATTCCTTGACTCTGGAATGCTTTCCATTTCGTTGCTCAGTTGTTTCTTACTGGAATTAGTACCTTTATGAGGAGTAGGGGCTGAATGAGTTAACTTTTTTGTGCAGATTTTGATAGGTCAGTGGAGATAATGTTGAGTTTATAGAGTAAAGCTTGTCCTGATACAATAGAGTACCATACGGCAAATATTTTCAAGTTTAAAGAAATAGCATTAGCAAGGAGCCAAGACATAATTTATCGCACCCACGGGCCGTCATTCCAGTCAGGGGCCTGTTATTCCAGTCCCAGAGCCCTTCTGGCACACCCAGGGTCCGTCATTCCAGCATAGAGCCTGTCATTCCAGTCCCAGAGCCCTTCTGTCACACCCAGGGCCCTTCATTCCAGTCAGGGGCCTGTCATTCCAGTCCCAGAGCCCTTCTGGCCCACCCAGGGGCCGTCATTCCAGGCAGGGGCTTGTCATTCCAGTCCCCGAGCCCTTCTGGCACACCCAGGGGCCGTCATTCCAGTCTCAGCGCCCTTCTCACACACCCAGGGGCCTTTATTCCAGTCAGGGGCCTGTCATTCCAGTCCCAGAGCCCTTCTAGCACACCCAGGGGCCGTCATTCCAGCATGGGGCCTGTCAATCCAGTCCCCAAGCCCTTCTGTCACACCCAGGGACCATCATTCCAGTCAGGGGCCTGTCATTCCAGTCCCAGAGCCCTTCTGGCACCCCCAGAGGCCGTCATTCCAGCATGGGGCCTGTCATTCCAGTCCCCGAGCCCTTCTGTCACACCCAGGGCCCGTCATTCCAGTCAGGGGCCTGTCATTCCAGTCCCCAAACCCTTCTGTCACACCCAGGGCCCATCATTCCAGTCAGGGGCCTGTCATTCCAGTCCCAAAGCCCTTCTGGCACCCCCAGAGGCCGTCATTCCAGCATGGGGCCTGTCATTCCAGTCCCCGAGCCCTTCTGTCACACCCAGGGCCCGTCATTCTAGTCAGGGGCCTGTCATTCCAGTCCCAGAGCCCTTCCGGCACCCCCAGAGGCCGTCATTTCAGCATGGGGACTGTCATTCCAGACCCCGAGCCCTTCTGTCACACCCAGGGCCCGTCATTCCAATCAGGGGCCTGTCATTCCAGTCCCAGAGCCCTTCTGTCACACCCAGGGTCTATCATTCCAGCATAGAGCCTGTCATTCCAGTCCCAGAGCCCATCTGTCACACCCAGGGGTCGTCATTCCAGTCAGGGGCCTGTCATTCCAGTCCCAGAGCCCTTCTGGCACACCCAGGGCCCGTCATTCCAGTCAGGGGCCTGTCATTCCAGTCCCCGAGCCCTTCTGGCACACCCAGGGGCCGTCATTCCAGTCAGGGGCCTGTCATTCCAGTCCCAGAGCCCTTCTGGCACACCCAGGGGCCGTTATTCCAGTCAGGGGCCTGTCATTCCAGTCCCCGAGCCCTTCTGGCACACCCAGGGCCCGTCATTCCAGTCAGGGGCCTGTCATTCCAGTCCCCGAGCCCTTCTGGCACACCCAGGGCCTGTCATTCCTGTCAGGGGACTGTCATTCCAGTCCCTGAGCCCTTCTGTCACACCCAGGGCCCGTCATTCCTGTCAGGGGCCTGTCATTCCAGTCCCTGAGCCCTTCTGTCACTCCCAGGGGCCGTCATTCCAGCATAGAGCCTGTCGTTCCAGTCCCAGAGCCCTTCTGGCACACCCAGGGGTCGTCATTCCAGCATGGGGCCTGTCATTCCAGTCCCAGAGCCCTTCTGGCACACCCAGGGCCCATCATTCCAGCATGGGGCCTGTCATTCCAGTCCCCGAGCCCTTCTGGCACACCCAGGGCCCGTTATTCCAGTCAGGGGCCTGTCATTCCATTCCCCGAGCCCTTCTGTCACACCCAGGGCCCGTCATTCCAATCAGGGGCCTGTCATTCCAGTCCCAGAGCCCTTCTGTCACACCCAGGATCTGTCATTCCAGCATAGAGCCTGTCATTCCAGTCCCAGAGCCCATCTGTCACACCCAGGGGTCGTCATTCCAGTCAGGGGCCTGTCATTCCAGTCCCCGAGCCCTTCTGGCACACCCAGGGGCCGTCATTCCAGTCTGGGGCCTGTCATTCCAGTCCCCGAGCCCTTCTGGCACACCCAGGGGCCGTTATTCCAGTCAGGGGCCTGTCATTCCAGTCCCCGAGCCCTTCTGGCACACCCAGGGGCCGTCATTCCAGTCTGGGGCCTGTCATTCCAGTCCCAGAGCCCTTCTGGCACACCCAGGGGCCGTCATTCCAGCATGGGGCCTGTCAATCCATTCCCAGAACAGGTTATCTGAGCCCAGAGATTCAGTTTCGTTTTCTCAGCCATGTCGGACGCTCCTCTTCGCAGGTCCGAGAGGAAGCGCCCGAGCACCCTGTCCGGGCAGCCGATCTGCGAAGATTAGCCCCCAAAACTCCCAGTGAGGGAGGCTGGGTCCGGGACGCTGCGGGAAGAGCCCCCCGGAATCAATGCGGGGGGTTAATTGCCCGTTTGTCCCTACAGAGGCCGGCAGACATGCGCAGCGCCTCGAGTGCTGCCAGGCCATGGAAAACGGCAAATAGCAGAATTAGGCGAAAGCCTGCAAGTAAGCGAATCCCTTCTGTTATTACAAGCGTACGCGAAGGAGTGGTGGGATCTGAAGCTAAGAAGGCTCGTTCTTCCCCTTCGCTGAGTTTCAGAATCTGGTTGGCGGTTTCTCCCCCCCCCCAAAAAATGGCAACAAAAAACCAAAGTCCCGCTTTGGGCAAGTCAGTTTCGGCTGCCCTGAAGGGAGAGTCGTTGGAGGAAGTAGTGCGGAGGGCGGTTGGTGAAGCCATAAAACCCTTTGTTGACAAGCTGAACGAAACAGATCAAAGGGTGGGCTTAATTTAGAGCGAAGTGAAAACCATTAAGGAAGCAGCGGGGGGGGCAGAGAAGTCTGCTCGGGAAAGTGCGTCACTCGTGAAGGCTACGAATAAAGAGCTTAAGCTGGTGGAGAATCAGCTGATCGGGCTACAAGTGGAACGAACACAGACAATTTTGCGCCTCCAGAATGTGAAAGAGGAGAAAAATGAGGATTTACGGGGTCTGGTCTCGGAACTACTGGCGACACCCGCGAGGGCAACTAAAGAAGAAGTAAAAAGCGCCATTTTGGAAGTCCGTCGGGCTACTTCAAAATATGCAATGAAGCGTCAGCTGCCTCGCGAGATCATCATTGATTTTTCATCTAAGAGGATCCGGGACACTATCCTATATAATTCATACAATGCAGATTTGGACTTTCTGGGTAATAAAGTTAAGATATTGAAAGACGTCCCATTTCTAGTTCGGAAAAGACGTTTTAAGTATAAAAAGTTCGCAGCTCTTCTGAGAGAACGTGGAATAAAGTACAAATGGTTATTTCCGGAAGGAATCTGGTTCAGTCACAAAGATCAAGCTTTCAAGATATTATCAGAAGATCAACTAAGGGATTTTGAGGATAAAAATCCGGAATTTCAGTGCACCAAGCAAGACGAAAAGGAGAAGTCTGAGGGGGGGGGAGGAAACGAGCACTGCGGCTGCAGTTGCTCAGAGAGAATTGCGTCCGGGACCCAGGAGGGGAAGGAAAATTTAATTTGAATTTAAATTGTAATTTGCATTTAGTAAGGTCAACCACTCCATCAATATAACATAAAGCTTTAACTTTTGAATAATGGCAGTATGAAGGGAAAACATTTTGTGTAGCATAGTGGTTACATGTTGTAGTTGTTGTGTTTTTTTTTTCCTTCCTCCCCTTGTTCCCTTTCTTCCCTTTGTATTGTTAGTTAATGTAGTTAATAAAAAAAAAAAAAAAAAAAAGGTTATCTGAGCCCAGACACTTTCCTTCAAAATCCATTCCACGTTTTCTTTGCACCTCTTTTTTTGCTCTAATGTGTTTCAATGGAGCCCATGCAAGTCAACGGGCATTCCAGTTTCCCATTATTTCCTATGGGCATTCAAGCCTCTCCCATTATTTCCAATGGGCAATCCTGTCATTCGTTTTAGTACATCCCGTACTGAAATATTGGCATTCCAGGACAGATGCAAGGGGTGGGGAGGGGGGAATGCAAGTCCACGGTACCTTTGCCCTCATTAATCTTGTAATACAAATTGGTTAAAACTGTCAGTGTTTGCATGAAGATAATGCTGTGTAAATGTAGACTTTCAAGACCATTTAGAATGACATAAGCCTTCTTTCCCCACAGCCCCTCTGCTGGTTTTTGGCACTTAAACTTAGCACTCTGTGCAGCCATGGTAGTTGCTACTAGACACTGTGTGCTTGTATGTATGAGTGAGTGAGATTAACCGTGTTTCCTAGCCATGCAAAACAAATGTATTGTGTAGTGAAATTTAAGGAATAAAAATGCAGGATTCATGAGATACAAAGCTCACAAAAATAAATTTCCCAAGCAAGAGCTTTGCAATGATGTACTGTCCCGCCCCCTTCCCCCACAAAAGAAACCCTATTACTTCTTTCATTGTGTTTGTAATAAAGAACTCAAGCAAGCATACCCTTCAGGGCTGGACTTCTCATCACTTCTCTTGAACTCAGCCTCAGTGTTCAGTCATAGTGTGTGAAGTTAATTACTCTGGGCACTGGGGCTCTAAACAGAAGAATGACCCTATTTGCAGCTCAGTGTAATGTGTAACATGCTACAGTGAACTCTTTCACTGCCTACACATTGCACACTCAGTGACTCTGAATGGAGTAATAATTCTGGCACTCCAGAGGAAAGCTTGCTTGTCATCTCATTTTCACGGGGACACTTGTCTTCCCAGGTATCCATTCAGTGAGTGTTGACATTGGTCCACTTTCAGTCATTTTCTCTCTTCCACCTCCAACAGTATTAGCATTCAACAGCTGTAACTTTCCAGAAAGAATTCATCCTCCAACATCTTGTAAGTCCAGCAGGGAAATTCCAGCAATTATTTATAAATAAGAGGCATGGAATATTTTACATGTCACAGGGTGCGTAACCATGACTACTTGGGTGTGGGCTGCACAGTTGCCAGACTTCGGCTTGCTTATTTATTTATTTATTTATTTATTTATTTATTTATTTATTTATTTATTTATTTATTTATTTATTTATAGTTCACCTTTTTCAATGAGGCTCAAGGCAGATGACACAGCATAAGTCAATACAATGAACAGCTGGGACATTCAATAAACAGCATTAGGTTATGCAAATACAAATTTGTAGAAATTTGAAAACAAGCAGACATTTGATACAGAGCTGAAAAAATACTGAAACAAAGCATAAGCAATTAAACATGACATATTAAACAATGCAGAAACTACCCAGTGTGAACAAAACAAAACCGTAGTGTAGTCTCCAGACCTATCCCTTTACCTTTGCATCTCTTTGAATCATTTACTTATGGCATAGCCCGCCAAGCTGTGTAAAAAAGCCCTCATGAGTAATTCTGTTTTGCATAATTTTCAGAAGACCTGGAGAGTGGGAGCCCTCTAAATTCGTCAGACAGGTAATTCCATAAGGTGGGAGCCATGACATAAAATGTGCATGGGGCAGTAGTTGATTCTGAGCAAAGATTTTGAGCAGAAGGGAGAGAGCTTATGCATACCATAGGCTGGATCAAGACAAAATTGGGAATTTCAACCGATTTCCACTTCCTGCTGCAAATCCACCATTATTTGGGGGGAGTAAAGTTCTGTCCCACTGATTTAGTCCATATTCAACTCCATGTCACAGCCTTCTTCCCCCAGAGTATCAATGGCACAAGAACATAATGTGGTAATCAAAACTGAATGTCTGTGTACCAACAGCACCTACTGGTGCCCACATTAAGTTACTGCCCTATGATGAGCCATGCATCTGAAGCATGCAGAGAAATCTGCCATACCCAAAAGGAGGCATTCTCAGTTTCTCTGACTTTCCATTCTTCCCACTATTGACATTCTTAACTATTAGTGCTATATTACTTCATATGTCCCCTTTCTCATTCTCAAAAGTTACTTCAAGAAACCATGTTTAGAATTTACATGAGTTTGTTTCAGAAAATTGAACTGGAACTGTAGTGATTATAGTTTGTCATTGAAGGAGAAACATGGGTGCTTTAGCATGATGTGGAACGAAGCTTTACTATAGTTGTGATTTTTCTATACATCTACAAACAAGCTGTGTCATATAAATTCATTATGGCATCTTCCAGAGTGCAGCCTTGATCTGGTTTTTACTTGCCTCTTGGGTGCCTTCAATCATAGTGGGTTTGGGGTGATAATTCCACACTGTAGGTTTTTATATGGAACTTCCCCATGTGTGTGTCCTATATTCTTTTTCAGACCGATTAATTTGTGGGTGTGCGGGGGTTGTTTTTCTGTAGTTGCATTGTTGCACTTTCGTGATGGAGCAATTGTGCAAATCAATTTATCAGAAACACTCCATTTGTGCATGTGCTGCATTACTGTGTTGCTTAATTAGTTATCACCCTCAAAGTCCCTCAGCAAATCATACCTTATATACATATCTGGCCTTTGGTTTGTTAGCTGCTTTCCCATGTACTACAGGTTGTTTTGATTGCCTGTGATATCCTTCTCCTTTTTGAATTATGAACAGTAGCTAAAGAATTCAGCATAGCTATGATCATGGCCAATCATAGGACTAAGGGGAAGGTTATTATTTAGGGCACCTCTATGCTGTTTTGTTGTTCTGTTCTGTTCACCAATAATGAATTTTGCTGTGTCTATACTCTTGAATTCATTATACAAGACTGAATTCATTATTACTGTGCTCAAATTTTGTTCACAGAAAGTGCATGAGTGTGTGAGGGGGTAATGGTTAATACTGAGTCAAATCTTGTTTCAGAATCTCCTAACCATCAGTAAATCATCATAGATGCCAAGAAATGTTTTTGTGTCTGCATTCTGATTCTTGAATAGCTAATTGTGAAATTTTGGTTGGACCCGGAATTTTTTTTACAGGTACTCAATATTAGAGATAGGCACGAACAGAAAAAACAAACACGAACATGGCCCTGTTCATGAACATGTTCGTGGTTGGCTGTTCTTGGGGGCCAGCAGGCTCTCCTCCAGCCATCATCCAAGTCAAGATCCCTACTGCACCACTCCCAGAAAGCTGACCTGAGCAGGCAGCAAGAAAGGTACCAATAATACATAATAGCTTGGCCCCAGAGCCTGGCAGCAGCCCTGGAACTTGAAGGGGTAAATCCTTATCCCACCACACACAAAGAAAATTCAAGCTCCAATGCTCTCTCTCTGTCAAAATGCCAACAGCAACTCTCTCCCTCTCCACTGTCAGCAAACTAAGCCAGAGCTGGGAGCCCAGCTCCCCCCTTCTCTTTGCTCCCTTGTTGTAACAAATTTGGAGCTCCAAACTTGAAAGGAAGACCTGCCTATCAAGCTAAATTGGGCTTAGATTGAGGTTTCCAGGGCAACAGCAAGAGTTCAGACAGAGTTCAGACAATCCCTGCCTAAGTTGCCAAGGGAATTGATTGCAGGTGCCAGACTGTCTGGCTTGACAAACAGCAATGAACAGCAACAAATGAGGCTTGCAATGGCCACCTGTTTGTTTAGAATGGGGCCTCCAAACAGCTTGTTCACAAACAGCAGATTGGGCTGTCCGTGGCTTTTTTTTGTTTGTATTGCTGTTTGTGCCCATCTCTACTCAATACATATAGTTGCACTGATTTCCACTAATTGCCCCTTCTGGACTTGGAAGAGCCCCCCAAATTGTGCCAGTACTCAACCAGTGATTAGCAACAGCACAGAAAAAAAAATGCCCCAAACAGACCAGTTGCTGTGCTGGGCCATTGTTTGAAGATGCCACTTTAATTGGTTTATATGGAAGGAATGGGGGGGGGGGCACAGGATATGAGCACCTTGAAGCTTCTCCTCATCCCAGATTGATAGCAAGGCAATAGTTTCCCTTTCTCTCCAGGAAACACCATGTACTTCCACAGGCTTGCCTTTCTCTTTCTCTTTCTCTTTAGATTGCATATTGAAAATGAACACAGCATGCAGTATTCAGAAAGCTTTAAGATGGCACCCTAGGCACTGTGCTCAAGTTTGCTTTTACAATAAATCTTTCAGGGGGCAGCAAGGAGAGGAGAGGCATGCATTTAAAAAAAAAAAACCCTGTTCACCACCTACTGCGCACAAAAACAAAATGGCAAGGTGAGTGGAGCAATGAGAAATGACACAGGCATTACAGGCTGGTGAAAAAAGACATCAGGCAGTTTCAGAGAAAATGATTGGGGGGAAACAGGTTTCAGAAAGAATGGGGTAGGGGAATGGAGAAAAGCCAGAACAGCAAGGGTTATGTTAAAAAAAAAAACTGTGAGGAAACAGTGGGGAAAATGGTAACAAAGGGAACTGAAATCAGAACATTAAAGTTGTCTAGAAGATGTCATCATGATTCCCCAAGTTAGAAATCTGAACAGTTTTTTAGCTCAAAGTTCTTGAATCTCTCCTCTGCATTCAGTCTGTTGGACCATAGTGGTTCATTAAAGGGATGAAGGAAAACCCAAGCAAGTTAATTCAGCCTCACTGAATGCTGGGAGAGACGGTCTTTTAAAAATAAAATTTATTTCAAGTCAATGATTTTATGAAGTTCAAAAGGAAACATTCTTTTCTTTATAACCTTGAAAAACGTCCTCACTTATTCCTGTTAAGTATTCACAAGACTCATATAATCTTGACAAGATACTTTGTAAGTGCGTGTGTGTAACATTTTCCCCAAGCTTTCACAGTTCTGAAAAGCAACTGTCAGTTTCCCTGAAGAACACCATCACAGAAAGCTCTACCCCCACTCTCCTAGCACAAAATCTTAAAGTTCAAAACAAGCAACCATGAAGGTGACACTTGAAGAAAACTACAGTAGGTGATATCTGGAATGCTTTGGTTTGAACTGACAGTTTAATGCAAGGAACTTTCATTTGACCCAGACTAAACACTAAGTTTCTCTGATAGGATCTGCTAAATTCCTGGCATGTTTATGTGTAGAGAAATTTGCTCAGTATAAAATTTAGCCCCTCCATAAATATTAGACAGCTAATTTTTATTATTGGAGACTTGCAGCCAAAAAAATCCACTCATTATTTCCAAAACTCTTTGTCCTTCATTTCCAGTCCCTTTGTCTTTCATGTCCTTGTTCTCTGCATAAGTTTTTCCTGACAGCTTTTCTTTTTTCCCCACTGAGTAGTCCTTTTTTCTGTTCCTTCCTCTTCCACCCTTCTTTTCCTCATCTCCCAACCTTCCCAACTATTAATGGTTGGCAACTGGTGGGAGGACATGGGAGAGTAGACAATGAAACTGTTATCACACCACCCACTGTGACATCAATTCCAGCAGAAACCCGTAAGTGATGTTACCACATTGCTTTTTACCATAGAGTATTGGGTGAATTCTAAAGCATTGCTCTGTTTCAGTGACATCACTTCCAGGTCCCCACCAGAAGTGACATCACAGCAGTGGTGCAACACTGGTCCCCCCCCCCCAAGTTTTGCTCCTGCTGCTCCAACATGCAGCAGTGGGAGTGGTGGGGCCTGGGATGGGAGGCCACCCTACCAACTATCCTATACCTGCTTCTCCACTCACTGACCAATCTTCTACCTAGTGAGAGCCATGTTTGTTCAATTTCCTTTCTCCAAAACCTTGCTTAAACTTAATCTTCATGCCCCAAAGGGATCTATTGCTATTTATCCTTAGAGGTATTTAGTTATCACATAATAATTTATATAGAATGAATATCAGTGTGAGCATCTCTGACTGGTAAGCAGGAGTAAGTTCAAAAGGTGGTAACTTGCAGCAGGGTGAATTCCTTCCTGGTGTATTACAATGGTATTCTAATCAAAGTTATACCCTTCTAAGACTATTAAAGTTGAAGGCCTTAGAAAGGTGTAACTCTACTTAGGATGGCACTGTGAATATATATGGGAGGAAAGCAGATGGGAGAATATCTCAGAGACAGAGGAGAAGCTAGAGAGTGAGGGAACATGTCAGGAAGCATTTCAGTGAAAAAGCACAGGAAGAGAGAACATGAGGGACAGAGAGTTCAGGAGTCATATACAGATTTGCTTAAAGAGTTTTCTATATTAGTCTTGTCTGACTCTAACTATAAACCCCATTTCAGGGGGGCAGTGAGTCTCAAGCCCCCCCCCCCCAGGATTTCCCAGCAAAGGCAGCGCCCTTTCCCTAGGCTTCCAGGTAGCATCACGAAGATCCTCAAACTGTCAAGTTCAGACAGCCCTGTTTGTTTTTAGTTTATTACTTTGTTGTTTGGTTTGTGATATGTACTTTCAAATGCTCATCAGTTTATTTCTCTTGATGCAGAAGATAGATATATCTGAGGGACATTATTAACAAGATCGAAAAGAGTCCAGTAGCACCTTTAACCAACTTTACTGTAGCATAAGCTTTCAAGAATCACAGTTCTCTTTATCAGACGCGTGGATGGTAAGGACAAAGAGAACTGTGATATGAACTGCATCTGACAAAGAAAACTGTGATTCTCAAAAGCTTATGCTACAGTAAAGTTGGTTAGTCTTAAAGGTGCTACTGGACTCTTTTCGATTTTGCTACTACAGACTAACACAGCTAACTCCTCTGGATTATTAACAAGAGGAGTCAGAGGTGATGTTGTACAAAGGCTTTACCATGTTGCAAGATCAATATTTTTGGATGGCTCCTATATTGCACTCCAGGGCCAAATACATAAAGATGTTCTGCATCCTGCAACATTTGTAGGTGCTTTGAACCAACATCAAGGCTAAAGAGTGTTGCTTTATGCAGCAGCAATACTATTATCACTATACTGCTTGTGAACTGTGAATCTAAGAGATCTGAAGCAGTGTGAATTGGCCATAACAAACAATATTTTTACATGCTTTTTAGTGCTTGACTGAATTTATAAGGGCTTTCACTCTCCTTTTAAATCAAAGGGTTTTTTTAATCCTAAAATGTTATAAAACTGCTTTATGAAAGTGACAGATAGAGAGATAAAAAATAAAACCAGCACTAGATTGCCTCAGCAATGGACCACTTCTCGTCCCTGTCCACCAATCACTTGTTAAGATGGCAATCTTTGAAGCCAGTGTAGCAGTTGCTTCTCTGACTGACTATAGATTTATCTACCTTGGATTGCTGTTGTATTGAGCCAGTCCAGGGCTGAAGTTGATCCTTGGTTCTACAAGGCTGAAAAAAGTATAAGGAGGAGCATGTGGGGTGAGTAGCAGAGGACTTGGTAAAGAAATTTTGATCGGCACTTCTGAACTGTTGATTATCCAGAGATTCTACGGTGTTTTAACTGATATCAATAGAACCCCCATCAATCTAAATTGTGGGTGGCCTATCTGAAACACACTGACATCCATTTAAATTAACTCTGACATTCTATGTCGGAGTTTATATGGTAGAACTCAATTTTTCCCTATTAAATCAAATCTAATAAAATGTGTTTTCTCTACTACAATAAATCAAATCATTTGCTTAGGCCATTTCATGCTTTTAATAATCCTATTATTAATATGTCACTATTTGGAAAATACAAATGTGTTCAGGACATTTACAGCAATTATTTTACCTTCTCACTGATCAGCAAAATTTTGAGTGAATGTCATCCCGGGGGATATAATTATGCAGCAAATCATTCCCAGCACATTCAGATTAAGTATTTGAAAACTATTCAATAACCTGAGAAATTTAATTCAACTTACTTCCTGTCTTGCATGACAAGCTCACTGGATCTTTCTATCTGCAAAGTCTGAGACAAGCCACAAAGGTCAGCTTTAAAGAAAACAGACTTCCAATTGCAACCTTCATTACCAACTGGAGAAAATGAAAGTTCTTTGTTTCTGTTCGGCAGCATTGCTGCAAATACATGAAGGATGTAAGCTAGTTCTGACAATGTGATTCTGAGGTATCCATTAACACTCCCTCCATCTTCCCTCAGCAGAATGTCAGCTGCCCAGTTATTTCAAAGAAGCAGTGTTTCCCCTGATGAAATCTTTGTGGCTCAGTCTGACTTGACTCACATTCTCCACTCAGTCATGGAGCCAGTCCTAGACGCCAGAAGGTAAGAAAGGGGTACATCTTCTTGGATGAAAAGAGGGAAGTATCCCTTCATGAACAGAGCCCTCCCTCTGGATGCGGAGAGAGATTCACAGCTTAATGGCACAATGGAAGGAGACAACAGGCTTACCACCTAGACCCCTAGCAGCTCAGAGGCAGCAGCAAAAAGGTATGGAGCTTCCTTCTAGCTGAGTAATCACAACCAAGAAAGAAGACAGATATCAGGAGAGGTTCTATACCATAGAAAGAGAGCAACCAAAAGGGATCCAGCAGTTCTGAGACCACTCCATTACTTCTCTTTTTCTATCCCCTGTTTTTTATTCCCCAATTACACATTACAACAAAGTCTTCACAGTGATGATAAAGAAGAATCCTGCCATCCCAGCCAGGGGCTTAAGCCTCTTAGGCTGGTGGCAGCCATTTGCCTCCCTGGCTGAATGGAGGCAGAGAGCCCAGCCCTGCATACAGGGCTTAGCTTCTGGGGGCGGAGCTTCATGGCATTAGCTTGCCGCTCTGCCCTCAGAGCTCAGTCTTGCCTCATGCTCGGAGGAAGCAAGACCTCAGTGTTGCTTCTCCAGCACAAGGCCTCGGAGAGCCCAGTGGAGCAGCGCTTCAGCAATGGAGGGCCAGCCTTGGTCGGGAGTGTCGACGCCAGAGTTCATCGCTGTTTCCTCACTCCTGAGTTTGGGTGGCCCAGTCCTGGGGGGAGGGTTGCAAAGTCCCCCCCCCTCTTTTTTCTCCCTCTCAGTGTTTCCACGGTGGAGCATTCTGTTGGGTATTCTATTGTAAAGGTGGAGCGGGAGCACGGAGGTTTTGCCCGGCTTCCCGCCGCGTTTGGCGGCGCCAGGCCTGGACGAGCACCGCTTCTGCTCGAAAAAGAAAGCAGGTGCGCGGCGTTCTGTCCCGCCTTCCTGCCGCATTTGGCGGCGTCGGGCCTTGGGAAGCGCTTCTTCCCTGCCCTCCTCCACTCGCGCTGGCCGGAGGGGAAGGGATAGCATGCCTGGGGTTGGTGGGTCGCATCTGGAAGCCCTCCCTTGTGCCAGCTTGGAAGGCTGCAGGGCTGCGTCCAGGTGACTTGGGCCCCGTCCATTTATCTTGCGGCGTGCAGTACGCCGTGGGGCTTGCCTGGCTGCGCTGCACCGCCCGCGGGAGGCTCAGGTTTCCAGCTGCCAGATACTAACCCCCCCCCCCGGGTTCGTGGTAACTGGGCCAGCTGCCTACCTTACTTTCTATTTGTGGCTGCCATTTCAGTGTCTTCTACTGGGAGGGCAGCAGCAGCCATTTTGGGGGTAACCTGTTGTGGGAGGCCATTTTGGCTGGTGACCTCTGGGCTACTTTGGGGTGTGAACATTTGCTGCAGGCACGGCTTGTTTAGGGACAGTTTTGGTCTTGGCATGCTGTGGTTCCCCATGGTTTTTTCAGCCTACCCATTCATTTTGCCATGGTTAATAAGTGGTTAAGTGGTTTGGCTATGAATAGCATTTGGCTACTTCTTAGGCTGATATAGGCCACTAGGGTCATTTCCCTGTGTCATTTCAGTCGGGTATTAATCCTTTCCTTGGGTTTTCAGGGCAGGTAAGGGGACACAGGTGCTTTGGGTTTGTAATAGCTCATTGGTAAGATCTGGGCAGGATGGGCCCAAAAAAAGACGCAGGCATGTCTAAGGGCAAACAGCCTGCTCCGCGCCTTTCCAAGAGTCCTGCAGTGGACTTGTCTTCTGATGAGGATAAGGATGGCTCAGTTCGGCGGGACATTCTGGCTCGAATTTCAGCACTAGCAAGACCTAGGCTCAGACCTAGAGCAGGCTAGGGCACCTTCCGCCGCGGGGGCTGGGCATGCAAGTAAAAGACCAGTGCGGGCTGCTTCCCAGTCTGCATCAATGGCTAACATTCTTTCTCGTTTGGCCGCTTTGGAGGGAACTTCCGAAGTTGGTGCTGCGGTGCCGTCGACATCGGCCGGTGGGCAGGTTATCAAGGAAGAAGTGGCCGAAACAGCAACAGCGGAGATGGAAGGGAACTGGTCATCTGAGGCCGGGCAAGTGGCCCTGGTGGTGCAGCCTCTGGAAGCGGATGGTAAGTGCTCTGGGCCCCAAACAGGCTGGTGCTTGGCCTTGGGCCCAAGTGTCTCAAGCACCACAACACACTGCTTACACACAGGGAGGTTCCTCTGTGGGGACATTGGGGGTTGGGCTGGCTTCTGAATGGGCCCAATGGGGCCAGCCTCCTGTGCCAAATCAGATGCTCGGGTCTTTGGGTTGGCTTGCCTCCCCTGTCTAGTCCGCGGTAGGTATGGGGCCCGTTCCTCCATGGAGAGGTTACTTGGGAACACCTTGGGTCAGTGCCTTACAGGGCCCTGCCAGTGGGTGATACGGCCATGCCTCTG
This sequence comes from Eublepharis macularius, assembly GCF_028583425.1. Taxonomy (NCBI): domain Eukaryota; kingdom Metazoa; phylum Chordata; class Lepidosauria; order Squamata; family Eublepharidae; genus Eublepharis; species Eublepharis macularius. The sequence continues at coordinate 78,195,851 of NC_072796.1, read as the reverse complement.
GGAGATCACCTTACTCCAGCGACGCGGGAGAAGATTTTACGTGGGGAGTATGTTGACATCTTTACCCTTTTCTTCAGGGAACTGGAGAAGGATAAAGAGGACCTGAAGGATAGGGATAAGGAGTGCCTTAAGCGCCGTAAGATTGACAGGACCTGGGCCAATTGGCTCCCGGGTTTCCTGATTTATGCTGGATTTATAGCAAGGGTCCAGCCATGGAGAGCGGCCCCACTCTTTCAGTATATGGACATCATATACAGAGCTCATACTGACTTCGCCGGTGCAGCATGGCTGCAATATGACAAAGAGTTCAGGATGAGGGCAGCCCTTAATCCATCATTGCCATGGGATCAGGTGCATCAGCATTTATGGCTGCAGCTGATGACCCCAGCAAAATCCAGTTCTGGGGATCGTTCCGATAGTGGGCATATTGTGCTACGATCCGGGTCAGGACAGTTTGGTTCTTCTTCTAATGCTTCTGGCCCCCACACTGCTGTGGGGCAGTCAGTTCAGCCCCGGCTGATTTGCTTTGAATTTACCTCACGAGGGGCTTGCAGTCGGAAGAACTGCCGTTACGGCCATGAATGTCCCGTCTGTCGGGGGCTGCATGCTCTCAGTGCATGCAAGAGACAGAAGCCCTTTGGAAAAAAAGGGGGCGGCACTGGTGGGCAGCAGGGTCCTGGAAAATGGCCCCAGCCCAATAAAAGTGAGGGCCCTTGAGGTCATGTTGGCCGATTACCCCAGGCAGGCTGATGCCCAGTTTTTGTTAGAGGGATTTTCTTTTGGTTTTCATATTCCTTTTCAGGGGCCTAGATCTTCTTTCATGTCATCCAACTTGCGTTCTGTGGTTGGCATGGAAGACGTTGTATGGGCAAAAATAGCCAAGGAATGTGTGGAGGGCAGGGTTTTGAGCCCTTTCCCCTCCCCTCCTGTGCCCCATTTGAGGATCTCCCCCCTGGGGGTGGTACCTAAGAAGGCTGCTGAGGAATTCAGACTTATTCACCACCTGTCTTACCCCAGGGGTGGCTCCGTGAATGACCCGATTCCTGAGCACTTGTGCTCAGTGCGTTACACATCTTTTGACCAAGCCATCAAGGTGATCAGACGTGGGAGGGGAGCTGAGATGGCGAAATGTGACATCAAGTCGGCATTCCGTCTTCTCCCTGTTCACCCGGAGGACTTTGAGCTCCTCGGGTTTGCCTTTGGAGGTCAATTTTATATGGACAGGGCCCTCCCCATGGGGTGTTCAATCTCGTGCGCAGTTTTTGAGCACTTTAGCACATTTTTGGAGTGGGCGTTACATCATCGGCAGCGTTGCCATGGTACCACCCACTATTTGGATGATTTTATCCTGGTTGGGCCCCCGGGGACGGGCCAGTGTGCGCGGCTTTTGGCTGATTTTGTCCGCCTAGCCAATGAGCTGGGTGTTCCCCTTGCGCACGAGAAGACGGAGGGCCCATCTACTGTCCTGACCTTTCTGGGGATTGAGTTAGATACTGTACAGCAGACTTCCAGGCTACCAGTTGAGAAGCTCCTTGATTTGAAGGCACGACTGCGGACCCTACTGGGTAAGTGCAAGGTGTCCTTATTGGTGCTTCAACAGGTGGTAGGCCACCTCAACTTTGCATGCAAGTCGGTGGCTCCTGGCAGGGCCTTCCTGCGGTGTCTCTGCAATGCTATGGGGACCCTTCGGCTCCCTCACCACAAGGTATGCATTTCAGAGGGCATGCGGGAAGATCTAGGGGTCTGGCTCCAATTTTTGAAGGGATTTAATGGGGAGTCATTTTGGAGACAGGAGCTGCTGTTAGAGGAGGAGCTGCAAGTGTCATCTGATGCCTCTGGTTCCATCGGGTTTGGGATTTATTTCAGGGGACACTGGTGTGCTGCCAGGTGGCCCGGAGATTAGGTGGAAGCTGGTTTGTAGGGACTTGACACTGCTGGAGTTCTTCCCAATCTTGGTGGCAGTTTATCTTTGGGGGGAGGAACTTGCTAACCACTCTGTGCACTTTTTGTGCGATAACATGGCAGTGGTTCAAGTTGTGAACTCCCTTTCTTCCAAATCGCCACTGGTCATGAATTTGGTCCGTGCCTTCACCTTAAGGTGCTTGCACCTTAATATATTGTTTTCGGCCTGGCATGTCCCTGGGGTAAACAATGAGGTGGCAGACGCCTTGTCTCGTCTGCAGATGGACCACTTTCGACAGCTTGACCCCGAGGCCAATTTGCTGCCAGCCCTGGTACCACAGGAGCTGTGGAGGATTGGGAATCCGAGGCCTCCAGGGCCATCCAATTAGCCATTGCCCCTAGTACCGGGAAGGCGTACGACCGGGCGGTAAGGCAGTTTGCTACATTCAGGCAGGAGGTAGGCCTCTGCCAGTTGTGGCTTATTCCAGTCGAATACGCAGTGCACTTCTGTGTGGCTCAAAGAGGTAAGGGGCACGGGGTCAAGTACATATGTAGCCAACTTGCAGCACTGGCTTTTGCTGCCAAATCTCGTGGGTTTTCCGATGTTACAGGCGATTTCCGCATTCGGAAAATGTTGAAGGGTTGGTCTCGTGAATTGGCTACTCTGAGGGACGAGAGACAGCCCATTTCCCCAAGCATCCTCCAGGGCTTACAAGCTGTGTGGTCGGGGGTCTGCAGCTCACCTTTTGAGGAGCTGCTGTTTCACGCTGCATCTTTGATCGCGTTTTTTGGTGCTCTTGGAGTCAGCGAACTTGTCCCACAGTCCTTTAGGGACAACTCTGGCCGTGCCCTTAAGGCTGCAGATGTGAAATTTGAAGGGGAGCAACTGGTCATCAGGATACGGAGGTCTAAGATGGACCAATGTCAGAAGGGGGTGGACATTGTGCTTGGCCGCTGCGCCCTTACCGATTTATGCCCAGTGGCAGCTTTGAGGCGGTATGTTGATGCCTGGGGAGATGCACCTGGGGTTCTTTTTCTCCACAGTGACGGTGCCCCGTTGACTAAATTCCAGTTTTGGACGGTCACGGGCAGGGCTCTTCGGAAGTTGGGCTTGGGCAGGGTCAAATTTGGGACCCATTCTTTTCGTATTGGTGCAGCTTCCACTGCTGCAGCGATGGGTTACTCTGGACCCGACATTCAGAGGGTGGGACAATGGCGTTCTGGGGCTTATGGATCGTATATTAGGCCGCTGGTCCGTGGTCAATTGTTTTGACATGGTTTTCTTGCAGGTGCTGGGGTTCATCAGGAGAGGGTGTGGATCCTCATCTGTGGCCACAGTATGGCCTTCTGGGCCACACACCAAGTGAGGAGGATGCGGATCGGGTCCCAGCTTGGACTCAGCCGGTGGGCTACTGTCGAGTGGCAGGGCAGAAGAGGCTTGCGCTGGGCGGGGCTGCTGCCGCTCTTGTTTGATGGGAGGACGGCCCCTCCACCTCACATCCTGGTTGTCCATTTAGGGGAAAATGACCTCGGGCTGTTGAAGGGTGTGGCCCTTTCTTGGCAAGTGCGGGACGACTTCCTGTTGATCAGGAAGAGATGGCCCGGTGTTCTGATCTTTTGGTCGGCAATGCTTCCACGCCGCGTGTGGTGGGAGGCATTGGACCACAGAGCTATTGAAAGGGCTACATGTATGGCCAACAGAGCCCTGTTTAAGGTAATGACAGGTGGGTTGGGGATTTATTTGCCCCATCCGCAGATTCAGGCCGAGTCTGTTGACCTCTACTGAGGGGATGGTGTGCACCTCTCTTCCAGGGGTAACAGCATCTTTCTGAACGATCTGCAGCAGGGGCTTAAGTTGGCTTTAAGCCATTTGTGGGGCGCTGAGGCCTAAGCAGAGGCTTGGCCTCTGCGGTGGCAGGATTTTAGTTAGGGGAAATCTGTGGTGGGCCGGTGAGCACCCTTGGCACCTCCCCATTGGTGGGGAAATGGGGTCTTTCAGGAGCGGCTGGCTGCCGCACGGCCCAGCTGCGAGGTCAGACACCCTGGGTGGGGAACCCCTGGGCAAGCCAGTCTCCCCCCTCTGCCGTACGGCCAGGTGGGGGAGCTTTACAGGGGTGAACCACTCCGCCTGGCCAGGCCAGGCCCCAGCCATTTGATGGATGGCTCGCACCCGGGGCAGCGGGTGCTCACCCAGACAGGTCAGTGCGGGGTCCAAGAGTGACCCCAGGGCCTGACCTGTACTGCTAGTTAGGCCCCTGCCATAGTTGTTGTTTGCTGTTGTCATTTTAATAAAGCGGCCCGTTTGAACCCAAACCTTTGTGTCTGTCTCTCATTCCGACTAGGGGGGCAAAGTTCCCACTTCCTGGGTTAAGAGTAAACAAAGAGAGACCCAATAAGCCTCACAATGGAAGTAAACCTGCTTTGGTACTCCTCCCATGACTTTTTTCATTATACATTGATCATAACATGGCTGCCTTGTACCATACTTGTGTATGGACACTTCTTTTTATCAAGTGAGTAGGTTATGTACATGAAAAATTCCATACACATCTATTTAAAATACTTAGAGGTATATATTGCTGCTGTTTCTAAGTATTTTAAAGTGGTACTGGTAGAATTTTATTATCATCCTCTTTGCAAACGTAATGAGATGTTTGTGCATTTTGTATTCAAGCACACAAAGAGAAGTAAAAATTCGTAATTTTTACAACTGTGGCTACATTAGCCACTTCAGGATAAGCCATCTTGTATTGTCAACAAATCACATAAATTATACATTCAGTGCTGGAGACAAATGGCCTGAACATAGAGATAAAGTAAATAGATTTTGCATTTTCTGGAAATGGGGTGGCTATTTCTCTAATGGGATGGGGGGGGGAGACTGTAATCCAAAAATTATTATTCTTGATGTATTCCTACATTCTGCTTTTTATATTCTGATCTCAATAAAATAATTAATACGAAAAAGCATTTTAAAAGTCCAGTCTAACCAAAGGACATCTCTAGAGGTAATCCACAAGGTTCTATTTAATTAAGCTTAGTTGCACCAAAAAGTTGAAACTTAGAGGTATATATTGCTGGTGTTTCTAAGTATTTTAAAGTGGTACTGGTAGAATTTTATTATCATCCTCTTTGCAAACGTAATGAGATGTTTGTGCATTTTGTATTCAAGCACACAAAGAGAAGTAAAAATTCGTAATTTTTACAACTGTGGCTACATTAGCCACTTCAGGATAAGCCATCTTGTATTGTCAACAAATCACATAAATTATACATTCAGTGCTGGAGACAAATGGCCTGAACATAGAGATAAAGTAAATAGATTTTGCATTTTCTGGAAATGGGGTGGCTATTTCTCTAATGGGATGGCGGGGGGGAGACTGTAATCCAAAAATTATTATTCTTGATGTATTCCTACATTCTCCTTTTTATATTCTGATCTCAATAAAATAATTAATACGAAAAAGCATTTTAAAAGTCCAGTCTAACCAAAGGACATCTCTAGAGGTAATCCACAAGGTTCTATTTAATTAAGCTTAGTTGCACCAAAAAGTTGAAACTGGTATGTCTGGAAATTATTTTTTCTACACTTATGTGCAGTATGTGAACATTTCTTACAACAAAAGCATGTGAATAGTGATGCTGCTGAATTTAGTTATTAAGCTTGTAAAACAGATTTGTGTGGATGGCAATTCACAAGCCACTTACAACCCAAGTAGCACATATCTCTCTACTTCCCCCTAAAAATACCACAAACTGTTACTGATGATATTGAACTGCCATACATCAGCAGAATATTAGATTGCCATACATATTCTTGAGCTATTAAGACCTATGGGTCTCTGCACAGAGGGAGTCTCACACATAAATCCCACCCCTCCAAAACTTCTGTTGATGAGGGAGAACTGGTAGTAATGGAGACCTTAGGCTTAAGGACTGGACTAACCCATCTACTATGCACTTGGAATCTGATCAATGCAGCTCAGTCTAGCCTACATGACAAAAGGAATGATAATGTATCTTAACAACAACTGATGTCTCCTCAGAGCCTCGCTACAAGTGACATCTTTCACGCGAAGGGCACTTGATCATTTTCGCAAGTCTTTCTGGGTACTGAAGTTCCTCTCCCACACCCCTTTTCCTTCTGTTCCTTCCCCTCTCTGTTAGCAGGGCTGCCTGAAGAGACTGAGAAAGCCTACGACAGCAGCTTTTGCAAATCGTCTTGCTGGGGGGGTGGGGAGTGCTCTAGAGAAAGCTGACATGTCGGTGAAGTCCTCCCCTCTCTGTTAGAACTGTTAGGATCTTTGGGGGCGGGCAGCTGCAACTTTGCAAATCGTCTTGCTCGGGGAGGGGGGGATGCTCTGGAGAAAGCTAAGAAAGTTGCAGCTGCCCGCCCCCAAAGATCATTGAGAGCAGGCTTGCGACTGGAGAAACGATTTGCAAATGCAGGCTTTCTCTGACTTTTAAGGCAGCGATCCTAACAGTTCTAACAGAGAGGGGAGGACTTCACCAACATGTCAGCTTTCTCTAGAGCATTCCCCACCCCCCCAGCAAGATGATTTGCAAAAGCTGCTGTCATAGGCTTTCTCCGTCTCTTCAGGCAGCCGTGCTAACAGAGAGGGGAAGGAACAGAAGGAAAAGGGGTGTGGGAGAGGGACTTCAGTACCCAGAAAGACTTGCGAAAATGATCAAGTGCCCTTCGCGTGAAAGATGTCACTTGTAGCGAGGCTCTCAGTTAGTCTTGTTAGGAAACTGGCGGTCCATCAGAGCTCAGAAGAGATGACCACCTCAGATGAGCATAGGATCTTTCTAGGAATCCAATGTGGGTAACAGATCCACTGTCTTGTAGGAGTACGTCTGTTTCCACCTGTGTTTTGCATATATATTTGCAAATGCTATGAAAACAAATCCATACTTTCAAGATCTGATTTTTTTTGACATCTGGGAATTCCCTAAATGCCTGTCCAATGTCTGTTCAGCAACTATGAGAGTCTGAAGGGATTCAGTAGGTTGTACAGGTCGCCTATTTTGTCATTGTTAGTCTTTGTATTGAGCAGGTATTAATGTTGACACCATGTTGTACAATTTTTATTAATACATTTTTGGTATTAAAATAAAAGAACTGGGAACTTTGCTGATGTGTATCGAACTATGAAATTCTTTGCACTCTCATCCAAAGGGAACCAGCCCAAGTATGTGCTAGTCACTATATATATGAACCCTCCATGTATTGATTGAATGTACAGTGAGGGGATAGGTTGTAGGTAGAGAGGCTTCAAGACTCCTGATATTGTCACTGAAAATATGTCAGTAACTTAGTTCAAAATGGGGCAGCCTTATGCCCTGTGCTGATAAACCCAAGAGTTGAGGTGAACATATTATAAATCAGGTTGGAGGATGGATTACTGCTGTATATTGTCAATACAAGTTTAACACCCTGAGAGAGAAAAGCTTTCTATTTCCTGAAAACATTTTAACAGGAGATTGAGGTTGAAATTGGGGTCTTTTGCATGCAAAGATTGTGTTCTTTCATTGAATTATGTGTCATTCTTTGCTCTTTCCAACCTCTTTACTACTACCATTCTGCTACTGAATGATCTGAGAATCACTGATCACTTGCTTGATTATGGTGACATCATTAAAATATGCATTTGCTAGGTACTGTACTATAAAATACACTTCATTTTGAAAGAATCATTTGATATAAAGGTATTCAGCTAAATTTAGTAGCATAAAGGTTTAGCCATATGAATAAATAGCTCTACATATCTTGGTTAATTTGCCCACTCCAAGTTAATGAATCTTTCAGATAAGTAATTGAACAAATGTACTGAATTAAGAAAAGATACTGCTGCACAAAGTGCTATTCATTTTGACAATTTTAGCTTACATTTAATTATTTATTGTAATACTTTATGATCTACTAGCAAATGTACTGTAATATATTTTCTAAAAAATAATTAAATCTCAGTAACACTGAACCCCCTCAAAAGCACTTTCTAAAATATATGTGTGAAGAAGTGGGAAAAGACAGTCTAGTTATGCTAATTATCAGGTGAACACATTAGCAATATTGTACTTCATTTATAACTGCACACATATACTGTGTGTCCTTTATATAAGCTCCAGTAATTGCCTATGCACTTTCCATTTCCTTGTTTGCTCCTGTTCAATTTGGCAGGGAGTCACTTCTGATTACAGATGCTCAAGCCACCACTGCTTCTGGTTAGACATGGGCACGAGTCGAAATACAAATCAAATTTTGTGATGAATTGGGCTGATTCGTGTTTCGCAAAACACGTTTCATGGGAGTTGCAGTTTTCACGAAATTCACGACTTTGGGGGCCGATTCATTTGATTCATGAATGATTCGTGATGCCAGACAAGCTGGTGTCGATCCATTGATTCCCTAGGCAACATAAGCCCAGAATGTCTGCAGACCTGTTGTTGTCATTGGAAACCCCAATCTTAGCCCACATAACCTTGATAGGCAGCTCTCGCTCCAAAGAGCACAAAGTGGTGTACATGGTTCTTCCCTCCATTTCATCTTCACAACAATCCTCTGAGGTAGGGTTAAGCTGAAGAAGAGTTGCTGGCCCAAAGTCATCCAAAAACTGTAAAGGCAAACAAGGATTTGAATCTGATGGTAGGTAAAAAACAATAATGACAATGTAGAATTACATCTGTCAACAAAATTCTTTCCTTGCAAGTTCTGATTGACTGTGACAACTGGAAAGATTGCTAGTACTTGGCTTGAAGTCTCTACATAGGTGCCTGACAGTGGCAGGCAAACTCCAGGTGATTTGTCTCTCTGCCCACCAATTGCTGGAAAACAGCAGGAAGGAGGCAAGCTGCCCAGAGATCACACTCCATTGGCAGGCAGTCCAGGTAACTAGCCATGTGCTGCTGTGCACAGGTCACAGAAGTGCTTTTGCATGAATGGTAAGTTCGCATGCCCCCCCTCCCAACAGTTGCCAGAGAGACTTGGCAACCCTATCTCTACACCAGATAGCTACGCCCCAGAAGAATGACTATTAACTAGTATTAACAAAAGTCATTTGTTTGTTTCTGTTTTTAAGGACTCTGGTAAATGGCATCTTTCCTTCTAATCAGTTAATAAACAAATGCACATTTCTTATTATATTGATACATCTAAATGTCATGTCTGTACCCATACATCCATGCCATTGTCTAATGTTGGCCTGATATTTTAAATCATTGCTGTTGCTGTACCCTGATGTCATATTGCTAATACCATTGCTTGCTTTCTCAGGCCCTCTAAAGCTGCAGCTGCAGATGTGTCTTATCTAACTGTTTGAAGCTTTCAGTGCTTATGACCTTGTACACTGCTTGCTCCCACGAATTACTGTGTAATATTTTAATCTCATGCGTTTTAGTGTCTAGACTTGATAGAGAAATATGTGAGAAGTTCTCAGGACTGGTTCGTGCCAAAAGTTGTGTTTACTATTGGGGGAAAGGAGTAATTGTGCTCTATAACAGAATGATTTTCACGCATCTTGAGTATTCCTGTCAACCTGCTATTACTGCTTAATTGCTTACCTTGCTTCTAAGTATTTCTATGGACATATCTGTGGAAATGATCTGATTCCTGAATAAAACCTTTTAAACCAAGAGCCTGGATTCTTGCTGTAATGGTACAGGGGTCTATCTGCCATAGCCTGTCATCCATAGCCTGACACTTCATTTTTTCCCTTCATTTGGATTTTACATCACTGTTTTTAAATCCCAAGTGATTTTTTAAAAAAAATCTATTTCTTTCGCAAAACTGGAACAATTCTTTCATGTACTCTGTAAGATTTTGTGACATATGAAGACACTTCATCACCAACTCTCCCATCACCATCTAGATCTGAAATGAAGTTTCACAAATATATAGCACAAAATGAGTGAGTTAAAATGTCTTCTTAAAAGTACCGAATCAGCAACATAGGAATGATGCCTTAAATGGCACTGAGGGCAAAGTAATCTGTACCATTGCTAAAATAGATGGTGATGATGATAATGATAGTTTTTTAAAAACAGCTTTTGAAGACTCGTGGGAATATATTGCACCTTCAAAGCAACCCACATTCCCCTGTGTCAGAGCCTAATGCCAGGGGTTTAGTGTAGGGCATGAATTAAAATACAGCTGAGGCAGCTGCAAGTAAGTGATTGCTCTGTGGGCTGAATTAATGGTCCAGGTGGATATAATTAGACACATATCAAATCAATGTTGTGGATGTTAAGCACTTTGCTTCTTTAAGGTATGAAAGCTGTTCAAGACATAACAAATACATTAAAAGGCTAGGTGTTTTTTTCACATTAATAATGATTTGTGAAACTGTAAACAAACAGAGGGCACTAGGAAGCTGTGGAGACTTGTGCCAGAGTTGTATACTAATTAACATTCCAGCTTAGGACGAGAAGCACCTAGAGAGAGGAAGAAAAAAACAGGTTCTGAAAAGGCAACAGGGTTATTTTTTTAAAAATACAACATATGGCTAACACATTTGACAAATTTCTACAATAAAAAAAGTTTAGAGCTGAGGAATAAATGCAGTTTATTCAAAAAAAGGTAGAATGTGCACCATTCAGACACCAGCTAACAAATCAGGTCTTAGAAAACTTGTAAGTTATTGTCAGGATGATTTAAGCTAATGAAAAAATCAAAATCTGATTTAACTACTTGATCACCATCTCTCTTTTCCAGTAGTAAGTAGGCAAAAACCTTGTAAAGATCAGGGACAAATCAATAAAGCCTTTATTCAGTGCCCTTTGCATTTTTCCTTTAAACAAGCAGGCAAAGATGCCTTTACCTACTCCCAGCAGAAGCTCATAGCCTATCAGCAAAAGCTTAATAAAGCTCAATATTATCCAGCTCTTGGCTTGTGTTCATTCTCTACTCATTTTTCTTTTCCCATGTCTGTGTTCATTCTCTACTCATTTTTCTTTTCCCATGCCCGTGTACAATATCCAGTGTGACTTAAGAATTCCCAACTCCTTTTTACATGATTTGGTTCAGTTATAATCCTGTAGAATATAAACTTATCCCTTAGTTTCTGGAGGCAATCTAGATGTTTCCATCATGTGGTTCTCATCCCCATGAATGATATCTAGCAGTGCTGAAAATGGATGAGAGAGAGGGACAGGGCCTCTGAGATGAATTTTATGAGGCGGTGCAAAAAAAATTTCAAGTCCCCTTTCCTGCTTCATTAGCCATCAATTTTTTTTATCCATAATGGTTTTAAGCATAAGGTCAAAAAAGGTTAAAAAACAGGCTTTGTATTTACTTAAAAATGAGATTTCCTTGCCTTTTTTTGTGAAAAATTTCTAATAACAGCATCAAAATTAATTGTTCTGGCAATGCTTGATTCAATACTCAGCCTGGCCAAACCCACAAGATGTTCTTGAGACATTGAAGACTAGAGATGGGCATGAACCACATTACGAACTTCAAAAACCCATGAAAATGGCGATCGTGCGATCGTGATCTGGTGGTTTTTGATTGTCCACGGTGAACGAACCAGCATTTGGGAGAGGCCCGGTTCGGTGCGTTCGGCCGCAGTTCGGGAAGCCAGTCAGGTGCCAGCAATCAATTCCCCTGGCAACGGAGTCGGGGGAATGCCTGAACTCTGTCTGCGTTCCTTCTGTCGTCCTGGAAACCTGAATGGAAGCCCAGCCTACCTTGACCGGCAGGTCTTCCTTCCAACCACGGACCTGCAAAGCGGTTACAAGTTGAGAGAAGACACCCAGGGGAGGGAGGGGGAAGGGGGTGTTCTGTAGCCACGGGCACTCATCCTTGCAAACCCTGATAGGCAGCTCTGACAGCCAAACACAGACCTCCTGCATTGCTCAATGGGACCTGTGCTTATAAACAGCCGTGGGCTCCCAGGCTGGGTTTCACTTTCAGCGAGCAGTGGAGTGGGACAGAGCTCTTGCTTTGGAGAGAGAGACTGAGAGTATAATTGAGCTTGGATTTTTGTGGGAGTTTCCTGGGGGCCTTGGATTGGAGAGGGTATAACTCCAAGATCCCTTTTGCAATCTTGTCCAAACTTGGGTGATGGCTGTAGGAGACCTTACAAAACACTCCCCAGGAATATGGGCTCTCTAAGTGCCACGGGGGACATTCCGCACCCAACGAACCGCGAACCGTGAACTGGTTCGGCAGCAGAAAATGTTCATTGCGGTTCACTATCTCGGGATCGTTGTTGGCACCGAACCATGAACCGCCAGTTCGTTAAATTTTTTTGGTTCGTGCCCATGTCTATTGAAGACCTTAAAAAATTCTTAATCATCTTAAATTTGCTAAGTGATCTCTCTGTAGAAGGTACTGTTGCTGGAATTGTTAAAAGAATTCATAAGCTGACACAAACATCTGGAAACAGGTCACCAAATCTGTATTCTTTTAATATGTTCAACAGATCCAGTGGTTTTAACCGTGCATTTCCAATATTTGCCTTATGTACTGAAGGTAAATGCTGCATTTCTGTCAAAAATTCCTCATAATTAAGGTCATTAGGATAACATTTTGATAAAAATAAAGCTTTTTCTTTCAAGTCACTTTCACACAGCGAGGTATTTCCACAAGAAATTGAACTTTTCAGCCAACTGCTTCACAGCATTGAATCTTACAGTTAATTCTGCTATAACACGGTCTACCAAAACATGAAACACAGACTTTCTGAAGTAGGCTTCTTCTGGTGAATCATCTTTGTCATTCATTTCCAGCAAGTCTTTTGGGAATGCTTTAGGCAATGAGATGTGACCACTGGTAACATACTTTTCTATTTCTTTTTGAGAAGGAAATTCAGTTGTGATGCAACAAGTGTCAAGGCCTACAGTATTCTTCTCATTTTCTAAACTCACTTCCACCTGAGCCTGAAATTCTGTTTCTTTCAGTTCATTTTTGTCATTTTCTGCATGTGCTCCTTTATCAAAATCCTGTATGTTATTACCCAAATCAACTGCTCCTTGTTTGGGAATGAGGCTTTCAAGAGTTTTTTCTTGTTCTAATTCTATAGGTGGGTTGAATGAGAATTTTTAAAAAGGTGCCTTTAACCCAACTTGAAAGAGATTTTGTTGTCCCCTTTTTTCATGTTCCTCTCGTTCATTCTTTTCGTTTCTTAGTTCCTGATTTGTGAGAATACATTTTCAATGGGGGATTTATAATTTCTTGTTTTATATCTAAAAAGGGAAAATTTAATCTATATCTAAATAGGGAAAATTTTATTATATCTAAAAAGGGAAAAATTAATCAGCTCTGATAAGTGCCATGCTGCTTCAAAAAAATCCTGAGCCCAAACTTAACAAAGTTTTAAAATGAATAAATCAATGAAAATGTAGCCTGGCCCTAATGTCAGTACAATAATTAAGGAAAGGAATTAGAACATACCTTCAATGTATCTATCCAAAGTTGCTCTTTAAAGATGGATTTAGAATGTACTAATACACCAACCCTCCCACTGCAACAGTGGCCACCAGCCTAAACATTCTGTCTGCCTGGCTGGAGAGGGGAGAGTCACATGATCTTCTCTAACTGGCACATGCTCCCCCTAGTGGAAGAGCTTGAGAACGCAATGTAACAACAATGTAAAGGATAAAACTATGCTATGTAGGCCAACAACATAAGATATAAATGCTAGTCTTCATGTGCAAATATTTTATGGGACTGTAGGAAACTCTTGGGCCCCCTTTGGGCCTCTTTGGGCCCCCTCTGGGCCCATGGGCCCTGGTGCGATGCACCTGCTGACCTCCCCTCTCATAGGGCCTGGAGAGGGAGGGTGGGGTTCGAGAGCTAAAGGTATTGAATGCAGAACTATGGCTAAAATTGCCAACTGTCCTGGAGAAAAATGTCTTATCTTGCCCCTTTAATAGAGATTTAATATTGGAAATACGGCCATACCTCCAGGCAGCTTTAGCTGCTTAAGGAGGGGGCTGTGCATTGCTCCTCTGGAAGGAGGGAAAGCGGAGCAATTCTCGGGCATCCTGGTCTCTGCTGGGTGGGTGGAGCCAGGAGCCTCTTTAGGTGGCTCCGCCTGCTTGGCTTCAGTTGCTCGGCAGGAGAGGATGTGTTTGTTCATTCTCCCAGGCGTTGAAGCAGTGGCGATGGCTGAGTCTCAGTGGCGGTGGCAGTTGCACCGGTGAAGCCTTGGCGGCAGTCACCTTTTGGAGGAGGCATTTTGCATGGCAGAGGCTCAGCAGCGGCTGAAGCGCCACAAGGCTTGGCTGCGGCTTTCCTGCTGCTGCGAAGATGGTGTTGCTGCTGTGGTGGTGTTTCTGCTGCAGCAGTGTTTCCGCAGCCTCGGCAGTGGCATTCCCGCAGCTGTGGCGGCGGAGTTGCTGCTGAGTCTTGGCCCTGTGCCCGTTGGGTGTGTGTTCCCAGGGGGTGCTTGGTCTACCCCCCCTTTTGTATTAGCCATGTTGTAGTGGCTTGTGGGACGGGACAGCATGCCTGGCTTGGCCTCCTTGGGGGACGGTGGGGCGGTATTGGGTGGTTTGTGCCTCCCCCCTCCCTGTTTTCTCTTTAATAGAGTTATTGGAGCTGAATGTCATCTCGCTGTCTCACTGTGGGGCTTTTGGGGAGGCGGGTGGACTGGGCCTTCTGTCCTCCACCTGTCTTATTGGTGGGCCCCTGGACGTGTGTAGGCCCCTAAGCCCAAGAGTTTGGTGGCCATTTTGGGCTCGGAGTTGTAGTGGCCATTTTAGGCTTCAGGCCTAGGACAGGTTTGCATCCATTTTGGGTCCGGTATTCTGCAGTTTGTCAGTGGCTGCTTCGTGCTACATAGAGCTGATCAGTCACTTGTGGGTCCCTGGTGTGCAGCTCTGGCAAAACCGCTTTAATTATATTGGGGTGCCTATTGACCACAAACTTAATCTTTATTATGCCTCCTAAAAAGGGGGCAGGCCCTGCCAAGGGAAAGCAGCCTGCTAAACAGACCCAAACCAAACAGCCTGCTCCAGGGCTTACCTCTTCTGAGGATGAAAAGGAGCACGTCACCCAAAAAGAAATACTCCAGCGATTGGCAGCCCTCGAGGGGGACAAGGGTGTTCCTGTGGGGTCTGCAGTTGGTACAGGGCATGCTCGGCCTATTTGTGGGGCCTCCAAGATGCCATTAATAGAATTCGTTATCCCATTGGAAGTAACTAATTGTCAGACAATGGTGGAATAAGGCTGTTACATCCTCTGGAAAAGTCTGATTAATAAGTGCGATTGTGTCTTTTACCGGAACCTTAGTAAACAGGGATACAACATCAAAACTGACGAGTATGTCCTGTGGATTGAGTTTCAGAGAACTGATTTTGTTGATGAAATGTGCTGAATCTTTGATGTAAGACATGGTTATTCCAATGTGGTCCTGTAGAAAATTGGCCAGATGTTTAGCTAATTCATATGTCAGCGAACCAATGACACTCATGCTGGGTCAGAGTGGGACTGAAGGCCCATGGCCACATACAATAAAATTCGCACTTAGCATTTAGCCCCATTAATAGAGAGATTCTGAGGCGTCTTTCTGTTTTAGAGGAAGTAGCAGGAGCGGGAACTGGACAGTCCAGCAGAGCCCAGTCATCAGTGGACCAGAGGAGTGGGGCACCAGCAATGGACCTTGAGCAGGAGGCTGGGGTAGAATCCGCACCTGTGGCAGTTGCTGTTGACCCTGTGGAAGCGGGGGGTAAGGACATTGTGCCTCAGTCTTCTTTTTCTTGGCCTTGGGACCTTGGGGGCAAGAGGTTAATCAGGGGATGTCAGGGATGGCTCCTGGTGCTGGCCAAAAGTTCCCTGCTGCTTGGCCTGCTTTGGGCCAACACTCCTGGACACCACAGGGTGTGGGGTTGGCTGGTGCTCAGCAGACTGCACCCCCATATCGCAAATGGGGGGGAGTGGACGGTTCCTGGGGCCAGGGTCCTGGGAATGTGGCCCGGGTACACGAGCGGACCTTGGGGGTTTTATCCCTATTCCACCTTGGCCTATGGGCAGGCACCTTTTAACACACTACCCTTTGGGGATACAGCACTTCCTTTGGGTGTCCACCTGATGCAGGCAACTCTAGATAAGATTCTCAAGGGTGAATATATTGATGTCTTTACCCTTCTTTTCCGAGAGTTGGAGAAGAAGGATAAAGATGATCTGGATGACCAGGATAAAGAGAGGCTTAAGCAGTGTCGTGTGGATCGGACCTGGCCAATTGGTTGCCAGGTTTCTTGATCTATGCTGGGGTACTGATCTGCGGATTCTGATCTGCGGACACATTATGATCTTTTGGGCAGCTCATCAAGCCAGGAGGATGCAGTTTGGGTCCCAGCTTGGTTTGAGCAAATGGACGACTGTGGAGTGGCAAGGTCGTCGCAGCCTCAGGTGGCCTGGTTTGTTGCCACTCTTATTTGTATAACGGCAGGGTCCTCCACCCAATATATTGGTCATTCACCTGGGTGGGAATGACCTTGGGTTTGTCCATGGTAAAGCACTGTTCCTGCAGGCTAAATGGGACATGCAGGTGATACTCCAGTGTTGGCCTGGAGTGCTTATTATGTGGTCCACCATGTTACCTCGTAGGGTCTGGCGGAAGGTGGAGGACTGTCAGGAAATTGAAAGGGCTCGGATGAGGCCAACAGGGCCATTCAAAAAGCCCTTGGGGAGGGTTTGGGGGTTTACTTACACCACCCTAGGATCAGGGCCAAATTTGCCAACCTTTACCAAGGTGATGGGGTGCCCCTGTCAAAAACTAGCAATGATTTCTTCCTCAACGACTTGTGGCAAGGGCTTAGGTTGGCGCTAGGCCTATAGTGGGGTGCTAGGACCTAAGCAGAGGCTTGGCCCTTGTGGTGGTGGGATAGAGTTTGTTGAGAGGCAGCGGGCTGGTGAGCACCCTTGGCACTTCCCTATTGGTGGGGAAGAGGGGTCTGCTAGGAGCGGCTGGTACTGCTTGTGATGGCTGCCAGCATACATGGGCAGACTGCCTGGGGAACCCCATGTGCAAGTCCTTCCCTCACTGCTGTATGCTGAGGCTTAGGAGCTTGAAAGGGGGAAACAAATTTGCCTGGCTGGCCAGGTGTCCTAGCCATCCCCTGGGGATGGCTCGCATCCGAGGTTTTGGGGCTCACCCAGGCAGGTCAAGGCAGAGGACAAGGGGTGACCCTGTGGTTTGACCTGTAACGCTTTTCCCTTGCCGCATTTATGGGTTAATGTTCATGTTGAGGTTAATTTAATAAAGTGGGTTTGACCTGTAACGCTTTTCCCTTGCCGCATTTATGGGTTAATGTTCATGTTGAGGTTAATTTAATAAAGTGGCCCTTAGATCCAACACCTGTGTCCATCTCTTCATTGCCAACTGTCCTGGAGAAAAATGTCTTATCTTGCCCCTTTAATAGAGATTTAATATTGGAAATACGGCCATACCTCCAGGCAGCTTTAGCTGCTTAAGGAGGGGGCTGTGCATTGCTCCTCTGGAAGGAGGGAAAGCGGAGCAATTCTCGGGCATCCGGGTCTCTGCTGGGTGGGCGGAGCCAGGAGCCTCTTTAGGCAGCTCTGCCTGCCCAGCTTCAGTTGCCTTCAATGCTCTGCCCACACTCCTCACCCTGTTTTTGGTACAGGATTAGCCGGTTGCTGCTATACAGAGCCAGGTAGGAATTTTTCCCCCTTTTCCCAGATTGGAAAAGGGATGAGGGGATTTTCACCTACCTTGCACCAGGACTTGTGTGTAGGAAATTGGCTTGGGGTGGTTCTTGTTAGTGGTATCACTGGTGGGATAGAGTTTGGTGAGAGGCAGCGGGCCGGTGAGCACCCTTGGCATTTCCCTATTGGTGGGGAAGAGGGGTCTGCTAGGAGCAGCTGGTACTGCTTGTACCAGCTGCCAGCATGCATGAGCAGACTGCCTGGGGAACCCCATGTGCAAGTCCTTCCCTCACTGCTGTACGACTGAGGCTTAGGAGCTTAAAAGGGGAAAACCAATTTGCCTGGCCGGCCATGTCTCCTAGCCATCCCCTGGGGATGGCTCGCACCAGGGGCTTTGGGGCTCGCCCAGGCAGGTCAAGGCGGAGGTCCAGGGGTGACCCCATGGCTTGACCTGTACCACTTTTCCCTTGTCACAGTTATGGGTTAATGTTCACGTTGAGATTAATTTAATAAAGTTAGAGCCAACACCTGTGTCCGTCTCTCCATTCCAACTTTGGGGGGGGGGCAATGGGCAGCTGAAGCTTTTTATGTCATCAAGAAAAACAGCAGCATCATTAAAGCTCAATTAAAGTGACAGGACACTTTTTTCTCCAGGTAGCTGGCAATCATATCTATGGCCTGCATACAACATTCGTTGACTGTCCTGTCAGTTCACAGGTTTGTGGGTTTTTGTAATGCTTCAAAAAATCTGTGAAACCTGTTTGACCACAGTCAGTAATGGGACAAAAGAAATTATGATGATGCCTTCATAGCAGCATACAACTTAAAAATGACTGTCTCAAGCTGATTTCTCTATCACAAGCTGTTTGGAGCTTCTTCCCTGCAATCTTGCAGAGTTTTATTAGCTAATAGTATGCTACAGGTAGAGACAATGGTGCATCTGATATGCTGAAGCATAGTGTTTTAAGTGGCTGGGCTGCAAATCAGCACTATGCTGGTTGGAATCCCACTACTGCCGTGAGTTCAGCAAGTGGCCTTGGGTAAACTGTTCCTCAACCCCAGCTCCCTAACTGTATACTGTATTGTGGGGATAATATAACACTGACTTTGTTCACTGCTCTGAGTGGGCACTAATCTGTCTAGAAGAGCAGTATGTAAGCACTGTTGTTATTATTATTCTACAAAGTTTGAAGCCTTCCTCTAGCCTAGGTTTTTTTTCTTCAACTGAAGTGGATGTTTTATTGGAGGATGCTCTGTTAGGCTGGAGAAGATCTTCAAACTTTGCTGAACAAAGTGGAAGGATACTATTGGGGATATCTGCTTAGTTGATGTAGCAAAGTTGTACAGTTATAAAAGCATGGAATCACAAGTGGTGAGACACTTTCCAAACAGCTAAAACTTACTTTTATCGAAGCTGAATCACATTCAGTTGCATTCTTGTAGTAGCGTAAGAAAAACAGAAACCTAATCTAAATAACACTATTCCCTATTACAAGTGGCTGGCTAATTCAGCTCCATGTGAGTGGGAATATGGATGCCTCTTGCAAGCTTGCATAGGAAAGCTCTACATAACCATCTTGCTTCTTGCAAGACCAGCAGGAGAGAGAACAAAAGGGCACAGAAAGAGGAGGAGGAGTCATAGAATTATAGAGTTGGAAGGAACCTTACAGACCTATTCCAAACCTGGGCCCAATGCAGGAACAGCATTAATTATCGCCAACAAGTATTCATCCAGCCATTCCTTGAAGTCTGCCAGTGAAGGAGAACTCACCAGATCCTTAAGTAGTCAATTCCACTCCTGAATTACTCTTAACATGAAGAAGTTTTTCCTAATGTCCAGCTGGTACCTTCCCTCCTGTAGTTTAAACCCATGGTTTTGAGTTCTATCCTCTGATGCCAAGAGGAACAGCTCCCTTCCCTCCTCCAAGTGACAGCTTTCTAAATGCTTAAAGAGAGTAATCTGTCTCCCCTCAACTTCCTCTTCTCCAAACAGAACATTTCCAAGTCCCTCAGTCTTTCTTCATAGGGCTTGGTCTCCAGCCCTCTGATCATCTTGGTTGCTTTCCTCTGTAGTCATTCCAATTTGTCCACATCCTTTCCAAAGTGAAGCCTCCATAACTGCACACAATACTCCAGGTGGGGCCTGACCAATGTGGAATATAGTGGGATAGTGACATCCTGTAATGTGGATGTTATGCCTTTGTTGATACACCCCAAGATTGTGTTCGCCTTTTTTATTGCTGCATCACACTGACTGCTCATATTAAGCTTGCCAACCACCCATTTCCCATGATCCTGTTCAAATGCACTGCTACCCAGAAGTATATCCCTCATCCAGTATGCAGGCCTTGCATTTTTGTCACTCAGTTGGAGAACCTGGCTCTTATCCATATTAAATCGCATCTTATTCAATCTGCCCACTTTTGCAGTGTCTTCAGATCTCCTTGAATTCTATCCCTATCTTCAAGGGTGTTTGCTACTCCTCCCAATTTAGTGTCATCTGCAAATTTGATGAGTAATCCCTTCACACCCTCATCCAGAACATTTATAAAAATATTGAAAAGCACTGGGCCCAGAACCAAGCCCTGTGGCACTCCACTGGGTACTTCCCTCCAATCAGACATGATGCCATTGACAACTACTCTTTGGGTGCAGTTTGGGTCCAGCCAGTTCCCTATCCATCTAGCCATTCTAGAGGCCAGTTCACAGCACACAAGTTTATCCATCAGAACATCATGAGGAACCTTGTCAAAAACTTTACTGAAATCCAGATTAACTTCATAGCTAGCATTCCCACAATCCAGTAAGCCTGTCACTCGATCATGAGGTTGGTCTGGCAGGACCTGTTAGGGACAATTCCTTGCTGACTTCCTTGTATCATTATATTGTCCATCAGATGCTTTCAGACTGATGCCCTTAATATCTGTTCCAGTATCTTCTCTGGGACAGAGGTCAGGCTGACTGGCCTGTAGTTCCCAGGATTGTTCTTTTTCCCTTTCTTGAAGATTCGGATAATATTTGCCCTTTTCCAGTCTTCCAGCACATCACCTGTCCTCCAAGAGGCCTGGAAGATGATCAGCAAAGGGTCTGCAAGCTCTTTAAGTACTCTTGGGTGCACTCCATCTGGCCCTGGAGATTTGTACACATCCAGTGCTGCTAGAAGCTTCTCTACAACTTTTCTGCCCAGATCAGCCAGCAGCCCTGAAGACATGCTTTCCCTACTACCATCACTAGGTGGGTCTGTTCTCTCCTTCAGAGAAAAAATGGAGGCAAAGTAGACATTGAGCCTTTCTGCTTTCTCTCTGTCATCTGTCAAAGTTTCTCCTTTTTCACCCAACAATGGGGGTATCGCTCCCTTCACCTCAGGTATCTGAAAAACATCTTTTTGTTGTGCCGAGCCCCTCTAGCCAGTCTCAGCTCATTCTGAGTTTTGGCCCTTCAGACAGCTGTCCTGCAGTGCCTAGCTACCCTTAGATACACAGATAGAAGCTTCTAGCTCAGAGAGAGAAGCATATACATAGTCTAGTTCTAGAAAAGGGGAAGATACAGCATCCCACATTGTCCAGGCATATTGACTTGCCTCTATTGCAACAGATATAACCCAATGAGTTGGATCCTACAGAAAAGGTGGAAGAAGGAAGCTGAATGGGTCTTCCCTGTCTTGCTCCTTCCCCAGTAGTCTCCTGTGTATCCCAAAAATAACTCTAGTGAGTGCTTGCTTCGCTATCAATGGTAGAGGGAAGCAGTTTCACCCAATTATGTCTCCTTGCTGCAGCCTGTGCAATGCTCCAACTCTCAGGGTGCACAGATTGCTGCTAAGAGAAGGGCAAGGGGGATCCTCCTTCCATAAGTTGGTTCAGTAGGATCCAATCCATAGGTATTTTTTTCCATTAGCAGCGGTTGGTCATGTTCCTCCTTATGAGTTATGTATCAGTAATCTATGCTTTTTGGGAGCCAGGCCATTGCTGATGGTTGCAAACCTCTTCAGAGAGCATTTACAACATACAAAATCCAAACAAATACAAAACAAAACTTATTGATAGTATCATGTTGGGAGTGGATCTGAAGTATCAGAAATGACTTGCTCATTATTTAATACTGAAAATGAACTTATTTATAATCCATGCCTACTTTCTTAGTCCCAGCCTTTACAAAACAAAATAACATGTACATACTTGAGCTCTCTTAAGCAAAGCCCGAAATGTGGTATTGATTAAAGAAAGCAAATGGGCAATTTTTAAGACAGTTATATTTTAAAATATTTTTCTTGGAAAACATGTTTTAATGTTTTGATACTACAAAACATCTGTGCATTTACTTATTGTTATTTCCATTAGAACCTTTTTTCCCTCAAACAAAATTCCACATAGATTGGATCTACATATTTTTGTGGATATTGCACTATTATAACCCTTCACCGTTTGGATTTTTCTGTTTGCATCGGAAAATCATTCAGGAGGTGAATTATTACTACAGTATATGGTGATGAATCTTAGCTAAACCAGCCAAGTTTTGAATCTGGCACCAAGGTAAAACAGCTGGAATATGAATTAGCACTGTAGAGATTATTTATTTAAAACCATTTTAAAAACACAAAATCAGATTATTTCTAATAACAGTTTTTAAAGGCATAATAAAATAAAACAAGCACAGAATTAGGCCAGACTGGGTAACTTGAAGCAAAATTGTGTTTTAGAGTGGGTCCAGAGATTATATTTTCAAAGCTTTCCTGACTGAGTGTTTTTCTTGCATAAATTAATGTCTGAAATTTAGATTCAGAGATCACAGAGGCTATGTTCTATGATTAGAAAAATACATACTTTGCCGTTTTTTCTAAGAATAGAAATAGCTATTGAAGTCTTCTGTACAACCTTCAGACACTACATTGCTCATATGAGGAAACCACTTGTGTGAGATGTTTGGATAACTGATCCTGGTAATATCTATGCCATCTCTTAGAGCCTTGCTACAAGTGACATTTTACACGTGAAGGATAAAGGATCATTTTCGCAAGTCTTTCTGGGAACTGAAGTTCCTCTCCCCCACCCCTTTTCCTTTTGTTCCTTCCCCTCGCTGCCTGAAGAGACAGAGAAAGCCTGCGGCAACAACAACTTTTGCATATCGTTCCTCCAGTCACAAGCCTGCTCTCAATGATCTTTGGGGCAGGCAGCTGCAACTTTCTCAGCTTTCTCCGGAGCATTCCCCCCCCCCGCCCCCCAGCAAGACGATTTGCAAAAGCTGATGTTGCCGTAGGTTCTCTCTGTCTCTTCAGGCAGCGAGGGGAAGGAACAGAAGGAAAAGGGGTGGGGGAGAGGAACTTCAGTTCCCAGAAAGACTTGCGAAAATGATCCTTTATCCTTCACGTGTAAAATGTCACTTGTAGCAAGGCTCTTAGCTTCCCTTGTAAAAACATCATGAATGAGAAGTAACAAAGTTCTGTGGGAAGGGAATGTCAGAGAATGGGTTTGCTTATGTTGATCGTTGAAGATTTGATTTCCATATGACCTGAGATTGGATTCTGAGATTGTGATAACTAATACTACTTGCAGGTAGTTCTCATGTGACATGCTTCTGTCTCAGGAGAGTGCAGGGGTGCTTCTGTGGTTATGTGAAAGCTCTGTTTGTGTAAACTGCTGTTCACATATGGAAAGTGCTCATACTGCTGCTGAGATTCATATGATTGCTAGGAATGCAACAAATTTCAAAGCGAAACTATTCAGCAGTCAAACATACCCATTTCCTGTGAAGAAAAGATCTGGTCACTGTGGTACATGCACTCTGTATGGGGCTGCCTTTGAAAAGTGCTCAGAAACTTCATCTGGTACAGAAGTGACCTTCTGCTGACCCGGAAGTGATGATTTTCTGACCTGGATGTGACGTTTTCACGGACCAAACAAGCCGGTTCGCGAACCAGGGGCAGGTTCGTGAAAGTTTGTGGTTCATGGTTTGTGAAATTTGATGAACCATGAACCGCATGGTTCGGGTTTTTCCCAGTTCATGCCCATCTCTGCTTTGGACCTCTGGAATTTTATGAGGCTTATGCAGCAAAGCAGAAAAGCTGATGTGAGGCTGTAGTTCTTGTGAGGAAAGAGTTTTGCAGGAGGAGCTACCTTAGCTACCTCTGCAGCCCCTCCTTGTCCCTGCTCCCTCCCTGTCTGTGTGTCACACCACCAGCAGCTGCCTCCTGGGGCCACAACACAGCATTTTGAGCTGTCACAATGTCAAGTAGTTCTCTGGAGAGGCAGCATAGAAATTTTCCTAAATGAATCAATAAATATTTGCCAGGTAGTCCAGAAGGATAGAAAAGTCCATGGTATCAAAAGTTTCTGAGAAGGCCTGAAGAAGAGTAGAGATGCATTGCCAGGGATGCATGCACATAGCTCCAATGTAAAGATGTTAGTTATAGAAATAGAGTTTCTATGAGAGCATGCCCGAATAATAACCCTAGTGTCAGTTCTGTACACTCCTAAGGTGATAGATCACAAGGCACCCAT
This sequence comes from Eublepharis macularius, assembly GCF_028583425.1. Lineage (NCBI taxonomy): Eukaryota > Metazoa > Chordata > Lepidosauria > Squamata > Eublepharidae > Eublepharis > Eublepharis macularius. The sequence goes on along the minus strand of NC_072796.1, from coordinate 78,171,845 downwards.
TGCAAAATATGAAGTGGCCTTGTCAAAACGTTCCTTCTTACACACCTTACAAGCACACCCTGCTTTGGATGGCATACAAATGCCTACAGCAGCATAAATCAATAGGGTATAGCAATTTGTGAAGACTTGTTTTAATAATGTAAAGGCAAGGGGAAGGGAAGAGGGGACAGGACAAGTACAAGCAGCAGCATTCCCTCCTTAGAAAACACTGGTCATGGAAGAGCATGCACAGATGCTTATTTTATGTCTGTTGTGCACTGTGACTGTGGCTGAGAGTATGTATGCCTTTGGTAAAGTTAAAAGTACACCTCCAATAAGATAGGTAGCAAGCCATGCCAGTCACTTCTGGCTTCTGTCTACAGCAATATAAAGATGGCATGTTGATCTCTATTGGCTTTATTTCTTTATCATATATTTATATTAAGATTTGGCTTTTTCACCATGGGCCAAAAATTATAATCATAATTGCTAATATGCTTGGCAGCTCTAATTATGTGGCCAGACTGAATTTAACTGGAAGAAGAGAAGGGTTAGGTTTACCTTCAGTTTAGGTCAGAATCTGTTCAGCAAACTAATATTGAGCTGAAGAATCTGAATAACATTCTTGGTTTTTCTTGTTGTTTACCTGCAGACTGGCAGTAGGCTTATAGGTATGCCTCTGCCTCTCCTTGCTACCGACCTACTTGCCCACAGGATATAGTAGAGTTTTTGAGTTACAAAGAATCGATCTCAAGCTCCTTCCACCTCTGCGATCTTTCATTTTAGCTATTAATCCCTGGCTATGTTTATTTGGTTTTGTATGTGTGTTTTAAACTACTAGCAATTTACCTTTGATGTTCAAAAGAACAATTTCTTCCAGATTTTGATAGCAGCTTGCTCAGTTGTAGTAAAATTGTCTCTCAAATGCTGGTGGGTTTTTTTTTTGTCTGTTCTTTTGTTTTTTTTTACTGAAGCTGAACTCTAAGCATATTGAAAAAGTACAATATTGCAGACCTTGGGGATACAGTGGAATGCTCACCTCAGCACAGGCCAAATACCACGTCTCTAGTTTATGGAATGAGATGCTGCAATTCCATTTCTGCAACTCCAAATGTTTATGTCAGCACCCAAACAGATGATATGGATGGGGAGTATGGCACTGAGGGTGGGAAGTTTGTTGTCCCCCATGCATGTTCCCATAAAACCAGTAGCAAAAGAAAAATTCAGGTTCAATAATATAATAATAATATAACATATCTGTTATTCCTACTAAGTCCTAAAGCAGCCTGGGGACATTTTGGAGTAAAGAAGCACTATGTGGGAAAGTTCATCCTACCTTTTATCATCACCATTGATCTTTATCCTGATCAGGTCTGACAGCTGCTTTTTAGAGCCAAGTTACACATTTGGGATTCCAGTTACAGAATTTCAGCATCCCATGCAATCTGGCACTAGAAGTTGACTACAATTTACACATGTTATATATAAATAAGAAGCATTTATATGTGTAATGACCACCTGTTATCATGCAGGACTGCTGTTTCTACAAGTAATGAATAGGGCTACCATGGATTCCCTAAACTTTGAGGGCAGCATTACTTCTAGTTCTTGAAGGGTGAATAGAGTTGATCTGGAATGTTTCCACACTGAAACTTGGATGTATGTCAAAATCTAGCAATCACTAGAAGTGTGATTAGGTGTAAGGGGGAGTGGGGAATGATGGGTTTTTATTTATTTATTTATTGGCAGCTACTGAGAGCTGTAGAGAAAACTGGAATATGTCATTAGTTGCTTAAAAATGTACTGGATAAAACTCAAGCATTAGCCTCAGCTATTTGAAGAGGCTGTTTTTCTGTATTTCTATTAGATAACATTTTAAAAATCAGGCATGACTTTATGGAGGAAAGAGTACCCAATGCTTTAATGATTACTAGAATGATTACTTTTATACATACAGAACATTTTGATTCAGTTCAAATTATAAATGATTGGAAATGAGCTATGGGCTTGTGACTCTCACATCTCTCACCTAACTTTATTTTTAATATATCTGAATTTGCAAACCATGGTTTGTGCTTTGCGTCCAGAATTAGAACTGGACCCACACTAGTTTTCAGTTCTAGCTTGAGTGGATTTTCTCCATTACATTCCTTTATTGTACTGAAATTTAATTCTGTACTTTGCTTGATTCTTCCTTTATATCTATTTAACTATGAGATTTTATAAAATTAATCCATAATTGGAACACGAATAGTTTTCAGAAGCTACCATGTCTTTCAGTCTATTGCCCCACACACATACCACATGCACATGCACATTGATAACACACTGCAGAAACCAACTTTGATTTGATCGTGCACACAGTATATACAAGATCCTTTATCTGTAGTGTTTTACTGATGACACATGCAATTCTATGCATTTATAAAAGGAATCTTAATATGATAATCAATGCAAACACAATAGAAATGTTATTTGGCAGTACTTTATCAATAGGAATGTTCAGTAATACAGCAGGAGGTTTATGCAAATGACCCGAAGAAACTGAAACAGTTGGGCTAAGGGAAGCTATCCATTTTGATTCTGCCCTTCCTCAAAGAAGTTCAAGACAGTACACATGGTTCTCCTGACATTTTGTTCACACAACTTTATCAGGTATTTTAGGCTGAGTGACTGATGATGATCAAGGTCACACAGTAAGCTTCATTTCAGATGGGTAGCTGTGATGGTCTGTAGTAGGAAAACAATATTTGGGTCCAGTAGCACCTTAAAGGGGAAAGAGCCCTGTGACACAGAATGGTAAGCTGCAGTACTGCAGCCCAAGCTCCGCTCATGACCTGAGTTTGCTGGCTCAGGGTTGACTCAGGTAGCTGGCTCAAGGTTGACTCAGGTAGCCGGCTCAAAGTTGACTCAGTCTTCCATCCTTCTGAGGTCAGTAAAATGAGTACCCAGCTTCCTGGGGGTAAAATGTAGTCTGCCAAGAAAACGTCATGATGCGATGTCCCCCCATGGGTCAGTAATGACTTGGTGCTTACACAGGGGACTACCTTTACCTTTACCTTTTAGCACCTTAAAGACCAACTAAATTTCCATGGTTTGAGCTTTCAAAAGTCAGAGCTCTTTAAGGTCTTTAAGATTCTACTCTATCTGAATCTTACAGTCGTAGGTCCTAATCTAACACTATAAACATATCACATTGCCTCTTCCCAAGATAGGAAGAAGAAGGTGTGAAAGAGCATGAAATCTCATGGCTTATTTCTGATCCTTGAAACAGTATATAAATAGCTAATGTGAATTTGACAACATTTTTAAACAAGAGAAATGCAACTTTTGTATAATTATGTTCAGTGAATATGACACTATGTAGATATTATTCTGTGGATATATATCTCTTTATTCACATAGAGCCAGCACAGATGTTATTACAACGAAACAAATCCCACAAATAAGCACATGATGAGAAATCTCGCATACGTGTTCAGATTTAGAAGAATTGTTTCCTTCTAGAATTTGGTTTCTGCACATAATTAGCCACCTCAAAGTATGCTAAAGACTACATCTAAGTGCTATGGCCTTATATATCAGTAAGTAGTTGGATTCAGTAGTTGCCTTAGTTTTAAAAAATTAGCAGACAACACTAATGAGATGTCTTAGTGATTGTATGCACAGGGACAATGCTTAAAATAATTTTTAAAAATCTCCATTAATGAAATGGGGAGAGGGAGGAGAAGAACAATGGCCATGGTCAAAAAGCATGACAGCAGGAGACTTCTGCAGACCAATTAAACAAAAACCCCTGGACCTTTTAATGAAGTACAAGCTTTGGTGTGAATATCTTGAAGTGGAATGCAGTGACAGCTCTCAGGATGTGTTATGAACTGTGCCCACTTTTTGCATGAACATCAGTAGCGGATTGTGCAACAAAAAAATTTGCCAGATATATCATGAAGTGACACAGCAGGATTTCTTTTTTCTTAAATATCCTCACTAGGGGTGTGTGTAACGAAAATCCCAAGCCATAAAAATTATAGAAAAGCCTGTTTATGAACCTTGCTTGTGACTTTCCAGAATGGAAATGCTAGTCTGAACCATTTAGTAGTCATGTAAACTTCTCCCTGAACATTCCAAGATATTTTTTTGATTTTGAGTGCTTTCAACTATGCTGCTTCATCAAAGCAGCATGCAGGTGCTTCTTGGTTATTGGCGGGGAGGGGGTGTCTAATTTTTTCCCCAGGCAACTAACTGCATTTATTCCTTCCAATAATAATAATTATAACAGGGCACACAGCTGTCCCAGCCAATCGCTAAAGCACCAGGGAAGGCATTTAGAAGGCAAGTTTGACATAGATATAGCTACAACTATAGGAGAACATTGCTGTATATGACCAAGAAAGTCATAGAAGATGTCTTTACACACAGAAACAGGGCTAGGCCAGTCCAATAACTAGAGAGGCCACAAAGGGAGTCTAGAGGCATAGAACAGAACAACCTTGGAGAGGGGCATGAAACAATGGAGTATCATAGTTGTATGGCCATATGTAGATTAGAAAAGCCTCTATATACAATGTACCAAGGCCCAGGGACAAAGAGTGTCTGAGAATGGCAGGAATATCTAACTTCAGAGAAGTCAGAAATAGAATCCAAAGATGGATGAATTGGTTGAGAGCCAAAAGATATTTTCATATGTATTAAAAGCTTGTAATCACTAATTTTACATAGCCTTTGTTAAGATAAGAAGTAGCAAGAATGAACTATTTTTACGTATTTTAAGAAGACGTTTCAAATATAGTGTTTGAAGTTATAAGATAGTAGAGTAGCCAAGAATGTGAGCCTTTGAAGTGGGACAGACAGCTATCGTTATGAGAAGGTTGTGAACCTTAAAAATACGACAGGCGAATTGATAGGCAATTTCTTCCTAGAAGGGACCCTTTGGAAGCAGCTCCTTGGGCTGCTGTTTGTTCACTATTTGATATAAATATTATACTGCAACAGATTGATGTTCCATGTGGAGTACCAGTCTGGTTGACCATGATCTAGTACAGCATTGTCAGTTCAGTTGTTACCTGGAATAAGGCTCCTTGCGAGTAAGTGGGGGGAATTAGCAGCAAAGAGCAGGGCTATGTGAGAGGGGTAACTATGGGATAACTCCATCCATATTTACAGGGTCCTTTCTCCAATGTAGCAGATGAGACTTTGTGCTTTTAAGGTCAAAGAGTACTTTTATTTAAAGAAGAAAAACCAACATACACACAAGAGGCAATTAAAATGGTTGCTACAGATACACACAGAATCCTAGGAAGCTAGCTAGAAATTGGAATAGAGTAAGGGAGCGAGGAAGTATATTTATCAATCTTGGAGAGTAGAGCAGTCCACGGAGGAAGAGAGCTTCAAATGTCCAGCTTTCTTGGCCAGAGAGAGACTTAGGGAAGTGGCCCCAAGGGAGCAGCACTTGGATCCAGTAAGCATGCAGAGCTTGGATGGTGCAAGAGTCCTGGTGTTTATAGGGCAAAACATGTCCTGAGGAGCCCCCTCAGCCGTTGGAACAAAGACCCAAAGGTCAGTTCCTGGGAATTACAAAGGTTTCATTACTTTGGTTACTTGCTGCTGGGGTGTGTGAAAGGAAATGCAAAGCCTTTCCTGCAGCCTAACAAAGGGGCAATTTGCTAATGAATCTCCCCAGAGATGAGTTGATGAAATTAAATAGAGAGAGCATCTTCCCAAGAACAAATTATAAACTTATCAGTGCTAATTGATTGCTCCTTGGGGTGGGGATTTCATCACGGAAGGAGGATATCAGAATGTGCAAAGAGGGGTGACTCAATGAGACCCTATCTTATCACAGCTCATGCCCACAGCTTGGAAGGCAGTAAATATAATCACCATGGTCGCTCTGTATTTGCATGAATGTCCTAGTCATGATTGATCCTCCCATTGGGACTCAGCAACTCTGGCTGGAATTCCCCCTGCTGCAGATCAGGCTGCATTAATCCAGGGGCCCTGTGATTATTATATCACAGGCAGCTATCAAACAGCTATTAAATATGGCGGAGGCCAGGGTTTACTTACACAGTGTGAATCTTTTCATTGCTTCAGCACAAGGTTAACATTTTAATCAGGGAGGCTCGATTTCGCTGGCTACTCAACAACTCTTGGTAAAAAAAAAAAGAACTTATCTCTCTTCCTCGTTCTTTTCACTGTCTCCTCCATTTTTTAATCAAAAACACACTGTGCCTGACAACTTTCCTAACAATGACACATCACTTTTATGTTGGCAGATTCAACTAATTACCTCCTCAACTGTAGGTGCAAACAGACTGTACTGTAGGATGAAAGAGAAGTTAATGCAAGGTGAGGGACCCCATCCCAAATCTCTGTACGTTCTGTTAGCCCATTACACAGGAGTCAGAAGAACACAACATGGGGAACAGGTGAACATTAGTGGACATGGACAAGATGATCTGAATCCATTCCCTAAACTGTATTGTAGGACTGTTCTTTCATGATGCATGTGGTTTTGCAGCATGATTAACATATGTAGGAGTGAGTGTCATTTCTCTGTCACCTTGCATTGTGGGGAGGAAAACCAGGTATGGTTCTGTCCGTCCTGTCATTGTGAAACAAAAGGCAGGCAGGCAGCCTGTCAATCATAATAGTAGGAGTACTTCTCTGAAGGGGCTGGTGCATCAGAAAAAATCACAAATGTCCATTTCAATCCACTCATAAGGTGTTGGATGGATATGAATGGTGAGTTTCAAACATAGGCCTGCAACTTATTTATGCTGCTCGTGAGATCACTTGTCATAGGCAAGGCCATGTCTCCAGTTTTTACTCATGGTTAACATCTTATGTTGAAGGGTGAAGGTGTTGGGATGCAGGTCTTCCTCCGCTTCCATATTTACAAGCCAACTTGATGCTGCAGCATTATGCTTGACTCCTAGATGGTAAGCAATTTTATTTAAACCAGAACATTTAAAACCTGCTCAGGTTTTCCTCTGGGAGTTTGAGGGCGGGGTCCAACTACACTTCCCAGGGAAACATGCAAGAATACAACTCATGTACAACACATGCTGGGTGTCTCATGTAGTTTGGCTCTCAGCCCCACCCACTTCACAGGATGATTGTTGTGGGAATAATAATAACATACTTTGTAAACCGCTCTGAGTGGGCACTAAGTTGTCATGAAGAGTGGTATATAAATTGAATGTTGTTGTTGTTGTTGTTGTTGTTGTTGTTGTTGTTGTTGTTGTTGTTGTTGTTCCATACCATTCAGAGTTGCAGCACTCAGACTCTTGCAAACATTTCTCTGTCTGCTGCAATGTGTGTGTGAGAAATCATGTTTTGGCTATCTCTGGCTGACCAAAAAATTTGGCCATGGTTGGTGCACACTCAAAACATAAAAATATTAGATTGATAATCAAATGCTAAGAATCATGGTATGAAAATTAGAAGGGAATCTGGCTGAAATAAATAATTACAAAATTTTTAGATGCCCCAAAGACGATCACAGGAAAGGGAGCATTGGGTGTACATGCCAGTATATTCCTTCTGCTGGTTCTTATGCTGGTCCCATTGCACTATAAGAAACAAATTTACTGTTTTCAAACTGATCATGAGAACTGCAATTCACTTGAAAGCTCAGAAAGTTCACACGTTTTTCTTTCTGGGGTCCCATGAGCTGTGACAATTCAAAAGGTAATACTGATGATCCAAGTACTCTGTTGCATCTGCATTTGTCATGGTACAGCCCCCTGTCAATTCCAGCATCCTTCACTGTTTATGCCCTCCCTGAAAGGATCATCAATTCATCATGTCCTGCTATGCAACTGAAGGTTGACATGGAGTTCATGTACATTAAAAATGTAAGAAAAAAACATGAAAATATATATTTTTGGTGGGGAGACCCAGACATCCTGATGTTGGCAAATCTGCGGCTGAGTGGTGAATGGCAAGAATGAGGGAATGGATGCCCCCTCATTTGGCAGAGAACTTTGAGCATCATGTGTAATTGGATATTATGCTCATCATATACAAGAACTACACATGGGAACTTTTTTCTGTCCTCTTAAATCACTAAAGTTTCTCCCTATCAAAATATCCACCTCCAAAGAAACTTTAGTGACAGTGGAAATGGTTTAACTGAATTAATTTAGTCTGTGCTGTATTTGTATTTTAAATATTTATATTATATTTATTGTGTTTTTAACTGTACAATTTTAACGTGCATAAATGTAATCTGCCCTGAGCCTGCTAATGTGGGGAGGATGGAATAGAAATCAAAACAAACAAACAAACAAATAAATGGATCTCGACCACAAGGCACTACTATTAATTATTTTATTGCCACTATCACAGTACAAGAAGGGAAAAAAGTAAACATAAAGCAGCATTTGGAAATGTCACTGGTTGCTAGCACAAGACAAGACAGTGGTGCTCTATTCTCCTGTTTGGGTATGAGACCACTGCTAACTATGTGCTTGCGGTTTCCCTCCATAGGAGTCCATGAAACAACAAGACTACACCGCCAAGACTTGCCTACTTTAGGTTCATTAACACCAACCCCCTTATTTGTGCGTGCTGGAAATTTGGTGAGTCGCTGGTTCAAAGGGAGGACTATATTCTGTGCGATTTTGGTGCCATTGAGTACAAAAACAGCAGCCCCAGAGCTTCTAATTGCTTCCCCCATTGAAGAGAATGGCCAAAAAATCATGAGAACAAAATAAAACTAGCACATTTTGAGTCCAACCCAGCAAGGCCTCACTGGGAAACTACCTAGTCATGATAAACATTTCACTTAATAGCCCTGGATATGGAAACAACAAAAATTTTCAAAATGCATGACCCTAATCCTTTCTTATTTGTTGTAATATTTTACTGTACTGTTTTAACTGGCCTAAAGCAAATGAGCCAGCCAAGACCTAGTTAAGAACTATCCCCATTTCCTGAATTTTTGGTTCAGTTTCTTGCATAAGCCCAACTCACAATGGACTCAGACAATAAATAAAGCCAATAGTGAGGATATATATTTTTGAAGTGCAGCAATTGTTATCATCATATGAAAATTGATGCTGTAAAAATGATATCTTCGTGCTCTGCATTTATTTTCCTGCTGAGACTTCCTTATCAAATCTGTTCATTTTGCAAGTCAAAACAAAATTTCTCAAATTGCCAGAAACACCATTCATCACACTATCTCAAAATCAGACATAATTATTTGCATACTATCTCCAGCTATGAGGATCCCTGCTTCTAAACAATGATACTATCTTGTCTGTTTGTTTGTGACGCAACATATGTTACACTGATTCCTCTTACAGTAATATGGAGGGGTATGAACTTTGTAAAACTACAATAGACCTTTGAACTTACCATAAAACAACCTCATCTATACTAGGGGTGTGCAGGGCCAGCCTGATTTGGTATTCCTGATTCGGTTTACCCAAATCAGGAAACCGACTTGGAGTACAGGGAAACCTGAATCAGTAAACCGATTCGGTTTGATTCAGAAAGATTCGGCAGTTATTTTCAAAGGGAAACTTGCTCCCGGGTCTCCGGGAGTCTGGTGGGGTGGCATTTTCTTTCTGAATCAAACCAAACTTGGTGAGGACCTTCTCCTAACTCTCCTATAACTACCCCCCAAGTTTCAGAAAGATTGGACTTTGGCGGGCCATATTATGCCCCCCAAAGAAGGTGCCCCCATCCTCCTACCCTCTCCATTATTCTCTATGGCTAAAAACAAGTCATCTTTCTAGGTGGCTTGGGGAGGCATTTTGCAAGCAAAATGCACCCAACTTTCAGGAGACCTGCTCCCACCTGTCCTCCCACCCTCTCCACCAAGGCTCAAGCAGATCCCACTTTGGGGGGGGGGGCATTTTATGGCCTCCCAAAGATGCTGCTCTTACCCCCTCCTACTCCACTATTTCCTATGGGGGGGGAAAGAGGCTTGTCTGGCTAGGGGTGGCATTTGGGATACAAAATGACCCCAACCTTCAGGGGACCTGCTCCCACCTGTCCTCCCACCCTCCACCAAGGCTCAAGCAGATCCCACTTTGGAGGGCCATTTTATGGCCTCCCAAAGAAGGTCTCTTAGACCGCCCTACTCCGTTATTACCTATGGGGGGGGGAAGAGGCTTGTCTGGCTAGGGGTGGCATTTTGCATGCAAAATGCCCCCAACCTTCAGGGGCCCATCTTCCACCTGTCCTCCCACCCTCCACCAAGGCTCAAGCAGATCCCACTTTGGAGGGCCATTTTATGGCCTCCCAAAGATGCTGCTCTTACCCCCTCCTACTCCACTATTTCCTATCGGGGGGGGGGGGAAAGAGGCTTGTCTGGCTAGGGGTGGCATTTTGCATGTAAAATGACCCCAACCTTCAGGGGCCCATCTCCCACCAGTCCTCCCACCCTCCACCAAGGCTCAAGCAGATCCCACTTTGTGGGGCCATTTTATGGCCTCCCAAAGATGCTGCTGTTACCCCCCTCTTACTCCACTATTTTCTATGGGGGGGGGGAAAGAGGCTTGTCTGGCTAGGGGTGGCCTTTTGCATGCAAAATGCCCCCAGCCTTCAGGGGAACTGCTCCCACCTGTCCTCCCACCCTCCACCAAGGCTCAAGCAGATCCCACTTTGGGTGGTTCTCCTGTCACACCATTTAATATCTTTCTACTGTAGGGAAGACTTCCACACAGCAGAAACACATGGGATTGGGGCTGCCAATGGCCACAGCCACAGTCCACCTGCACCCAAATTTCCAAAGACCGCACATCCCCTCCCCAAAACCTAATCTCCCCTGTGGCCAGCCACTCTCTCTCTCTCTCTCTCTCTCTCTCTCTCTCTCTCTCTCTCTCTCTCTCTCTCTCTCTCTCTCTCTCTCTCTCTCTCTCTCTCTTGATTCCTGTTATGGGAAAATCCAGACTCCCACAGCAGGAACCCACAGAATGTGGTGTCTATGGCCACAGGCACAGTTCCCCTTTTAAATCCACCCCCACAGCCCCACACAGACCCAAAGACACCCTCCCCAACATTCCCACACTGGCCACTACCCCAAGAGCAGGCTAGTCAGCCATCCCCCATTGTTCCCTATGAGGGGAACTTTTAAACTCTCTTTCCCTGGGCAATTATGCACAGTCCTGGGGTGCCATAATGGAGGGCACACTCCTGAGTGCGAGCTTGTCCCTGTGAAAGCACACCTGAACCACAGACAGCCTCCCCAAAATTCCCCCACCGCCTACAGAGATGGCTGGCCAGCCAGCCCCATTGTTCCCTATGATGGGAACTTACTTCACACCAAAGAAGAAAACACAAACAAACATTGAATAAAGTTTTTTAAAAAAATATTTTCTAACTTTCAAAGTACAACTAGGCAAAGTATTGTGACACATTACACCAGCAGTCTCCCACACACAAAAAAATACACAACTCACTTCACATAAGAGAATCACCAAAAACACAATTGCTGTCAAAAACACTTTATTTCTTTAACTGATTTAGGTTACACAGTGAAGTGAGTTGTTTACCCCTGGCCACCCCTCGCCAGACAAGCCTCTTTTTTTCCCCATAGGAAAAAATGGAGTAGGAGGGGGGTAAGAGCAGATTATTTGGGAGGCCATAAAATGCCCCCCCCAAACATGGGACCTGCTTGAGCCTTGGTGGAGGGTGGGAGGACTGGTGGGAGATGGGCCCCTGAAGGTTGGGGTCACTTTGCTTGCAAAATTCCACCCCTAGCCAGACAAGCCTCTTTTTTTCCCTTAGGGTCTAATGGAGTAGGGGGGTCTAAGAGACCTTCTTTGGGAGGCCATAAAATGTCCCCCCAAAGTGGGATCTGCTTGAGCCTTGGTGGAGGGTGGGAGGACAGGTGGGAGCAGGACCCCTAAAAGTTGGGTGCATTTTGCTTGCAAAATGCCACCCCAAGCCACCTAGAAAGATGACTTGTTTTTAGCTATAGAGAATAATGGAGAGTGTAGGAGGATGGGGGCACCTTCTTTGGGGGGGGCATAACATGGCCCCTCCAAAGTCCAATCTTTCTGAAACTTGGGGGGTAGTTATAGGAGAGTTAGGAGAAGGTCCCCATCAAGTTTGGTTTGATTCGGGAGGACTTCCGGCTTGGAGTTCATGGAGGGCTGAAGCAGCTCAGGGAGCTGGGCTGTCCGTGCTGCTGTTTGTGAGGGCTAGTGGGGTGCCAACTGCCCATAGCCCCCTGTTCTCAGGCGGAGAACAGGCAAGTATGCTCAAGACCCTGAGAGTGTGAGGGTCTTGGCTGTGGGGGGGATCTACGCAACGATAACCCACCCAGCCTTGAGACCCCGCTCGTAGATGGGTGGCAAAGATCTCTGCAGTAGCTCTGGAGTCAAGTTTTTGGCTTAAGACCTCCGTACCCAAGCTTCAGCACTAAACTGGGAATACTGGATTATCGTAACTACTGAAACAGCGATTACAACCCATAAAGAAGATTTAATAAGGTAAAGATTGCTATCTCTTTATGTGAGAAGAAAAATGGTAAAAGAAACTGAATCAAATTAGAAGACAAAAATTGCAAAAGACTTAATAACTTACTGTGAATATTCCGGCAAAGTAACTGAGAAAAAAGAATTTTTTAGAGAAGAGCTAACGTGGAAAATAGATTATTGTTTACATACCTGCGGCTTGTAAGAGGTAGCAAAGTGTGAGAAAGTTGAAACATCGCGAGAAACGCTGTGTCGGGAAGAGAAACCGGAAGTGCGTCAGTGCAATAGAAAGACTGGCTGGAAGTGGCCTCTGAGGAACTGGAAGAGGACATGCGCCATTTTGAAGAAGGGAAAGAGCTTGACCTCAAATTGGGCGGAAGTAGGACATTTTGGATAAGGGAAAGGGCAGAAACTTCAAGTAAAAACCATACAGAAAAGACACCCGACATTTTGGATGCTAAGATCGCAAATTTTTAAAAGACTTTGTTAAAATTTGATGCTTAAGGTGAGGAAAGTAAATCAGCCACGCCACGGAGTTAAGGAAAAGAGCGGACTCATGGGAGTAAGGTAAGGCAAGCCCCACGATGTTGAAGAAAGAATGGCAAATGGTGCTGGACAGTCTTGATAAAAAAGTCGCAGAGGGGAATAAGGAGATCAAAGATATGATGCAAGAGATTGTGAAAGACATTAAGGAACTCAAAGAGACTTTTAAATCAGAGATGGTGGAGCTGGTTAAAAATATTGATGAGGTCAAGAAAGAATTACAATTGACACAGCATAAAGTTAAAACAGTGGAAGATGCAACTGACAAGTTGGCTGTATCACACAGGATAGAAACCAAGGGTTTGAAAGGAAGAATGGCCGTGGTGGAATGTAAACATATGGAAAAACAACTTAGATTTCGCAGAGTCCCGGAAGTGGAAGGGAAATCAACCCAAGAGCAGATTTCGGAAGTACTAGCAGAATGTTTGAATAAGGAACCAGAGGAAGTGGCAGCCTTTCTGGATGTGACATACAGAATCAACTCAAAATATGCAGCACAAAAAAACCTACCAAGGGATATAATAGTCCAATTTACAACGAAAAGAACAAGAGAAGAGATTGTGAGTAAGCAATTTCAAAACCCTCTGGAAATTGGTGGAAAAAGAGTGAGAATAATGAAGGAACTTCCTAGGGGGGTTTTGTTGGAGAGGAAGAAATACAGAGAACTGGTACAAATGTTGAAAGAATTGAACATCAGATATAGATGGGAAATACCAGAAGGATTGAGTTTTGAGTTTCGTGAGACCAGAAGAACACTCAGATCTGGACAGGAGATGGAAATGTTCATAAAGGACTATGAAAAAGACTTACCCAAAAGATCTAAAATTTGATAACGGAGTGCAAAATTATATCTTGGAACGTAAATGGACTAAATTCACCTTCGAAACGTAAAGCTACTTTCCACTGGCTATCTAAACAACATTGTAATATAATTTGTTTGCAGGAGACACATACTAGGAAACAGGATGTGAAATATTTAAAATTTGCTAAATTGGGGAAAGAATTTGCAACGGCGTCAAAGCAGAAAAAAAGAGTTGTTTTATATATTAAAGATGAGCTGCAACAGAAAGTGATTTTAAATGATCCGGAAGCTAGATATATAGCAGTGGAAATAATTTGGAATGCAAAGAAAATACTTTTGATTGGGATTTATGCACCGAATGGCACTAAAGAGAACTTTTTTAAAGACTTACAGAACCAATTGGATGGACTGACATATGCTCAAATAATTCTGGCAGGTGATTTTAATGGAGTAACAAATTTGGATGATGATAAAAAAATGAAAGGCGCTCATAAAAAAAGAGGACTTTTGCCAAAATCCTTTTTTGGAATTAAAGATCAGGAAAATTTGGAGGATGTTTGGAGAAGAAGTAACCCCAAAATAAAACAATATACGTTTTACTCGGCGAGGCACTCGTCACTATCAAGAATTGATATGATCTGGGCCTCTGAAGATCTGGCGGTATGGACTAAGGAGGTGGAAGTAATGCCTAAGGTAGGCTCAGATCACAATCCAATAATGTGGAAATTTGGGAAAGGCACCAAAAGATGAGGATGGAGGATAAATGAAGACCTGCTGCAATCAGAAGACAATATAATGCTACTACAAAGAGAGACCAAATTCTTTATACAATATAATCTAAATAAAGGTGTTTCGACTGACAAAGTATGTGATACCTACAAAGCAGTAATCAGAGGAACTTTAATGGATTTAAATGCAAGAGACAAAAGGAGAAAAGAAGAAAAAAGGCAAGAAATTATGGAAAAGATAAAGGCCAAGGAGTTACAATTAAAGAAAAGACCTGGGAAGAAGAAGTTGTATCAAGAAATAAAAATTCTTCTTCAAAATATGCAACGAAGCGTCAGCTGCCTCGCGAGATCATCATCGAGTTTTCATCTAAAAGGATCCGAGACACTATCCTATACAACTCATATAATGCGGATCTGGATTTTCTGGGTAATAAAGTCAAGATACTGAAGGACGTCCCATTTTTAGTTCGGAAAAGAAGATTTAAGTATAAAAAGCTCGCAGCTCTTCTGAGGGAACGTGGAATAAAGTACAAATGGCTATTTCCGGAAGGTATTTGGTTCAGTTACAAAGATCAAGCTTACAAGATAACATCAGAAGATCAATTAAGGGATTTTGAGGACAAAAATCAAGAATTTCAGCAAGACACCAAGCAAGAAGAAAAGGCGAAGTCTGAAGGGGGGGAGGGAACGAGCATTGCGGCTGCAAGTTGCTCAGAGAGAATTGCGTCCGAGGCCCAGGGGGGGGAGGAAGACTTAATTTGAATTGTAATTTGTATTTTGCAAGGTCAGCCACTCCATCAATATTATACAAAGTTTTATTTTTTAATAATGGCAGTATGAAGGGAAAGCATTATGTGTAGTGTAGTGTTGTTATATGTTGCTATTTTTTTCTTTCCTTCCCCTGTCCCCCTTCTCTCCCTTTGTATTGTTAAAAAAAAAAGAAATAAAAATTCTGCAAGAACAGTTGAGAGTAATGAACAATAAAGAATTAGAGTGGGAATTGAAAAAATTGAACCAAAAATCATTTGAAGGTGCGAATAAACCTGGGAAATATTTAGCGTGGCAATTGAAAAAGAAAAGGGAGAAAAAAGTAATAACTAAGATTCAAGAAGATGGTAAGATGTTAATAGACCAACTGGCCATAAGTAGAGCCTTCTTTAAGTATTATGCAAAGTTGTATCAAAGGAAAGAAGTGGATTTGGATACTATTGACCAATATCTGAATAAGATCAACTTACCAATACTATCAGAAAAATGGAAGGAAAAATTAAATGCAGAAATAACGGAAATGGAAATAAAAGAGGCTATCGGGTTGACTAAGTTAGGGAAGGCACCAGGTCCGGATGGAATTACGGCTAGATTCTACAAATTATTGGAAAACAAACTGGTACCTTTTCTGAAAGAGGTAATGAATGGAATTTTAAAAGGACAAAAGATACCAGAGTCTTGGAATGAGGCCAACATATCATTGATTCCAAAAGAAAATCGAGATTTGAGTAACGTCAAGAATTATCGACCTATTCCGTTGTTAAATAATGATTACAAAATTTTTGCAAAAATTTTGGCGGAGAGATTAAAGGACTGGTTAGTTGAGATTATTGCAGAAGAGCAAGCAGGGTTCCTTCCAAACAGGCAAATCAGAGACAATTTGAGAACGGTAGTAAATGCTATAGAATACTATGACAAACATTGTGAAAGGGAAGTTGGTTTCTTCTTTGTGGATGCAGAAAAAGCGTTTGACAATTTGAACTGGAATTTTATGTTTGCCACAATGGAAAGGTTGCAAATGGGAAAAGATTTTATTCAAGCAGTAAAAACGATAGAGACCAATGTGCGGCAATTGTAGTAAATGATGAGCTAACAAAAAAATTGGAAATAAGAAAAGGTACAAGACAGGGGTGCCCATTATCTCCATTGTTGTTCATCTTGATTTTGGAATTGTTATTGATTCAAATAAGAGAAGATGAGGCTATAAGAGGCATAAAGATTAAAGAATTTACCTACAAGGTTAGAGCTTTTGCAGATGATGTGATGGTCATAGTGGAAGATCCAATACAAAATATGCCAAAGTTGCTTGATAAGATGAAAGAGTTCAGAGATCTGGCTGGATTTTATGTTAATAAGAAGAAATCAAAGATACTATGTAAGAATATGACTAAACAAAAGCAGCAAGAATTAATGGAAATTACCGATTGTGAAGTAACACATAAAGTTAAATGTCTTGGAATTGAGTTAACTGCGAAGAATATTGATTTATTTAAGAATAATTATGAAAAGCTATGGCAACAGATTGATAGAGATATGATTAAATGGAATAAACTAAATCTATCATGGCTGGGAAGAATAGCGGCAGTTAAAATGAATGTGTTACCACGGATCATGTTTCTATTACAAACAATTCCAATTATTAGAGACACTAAACAATTTGAAAAATGGCAGAGGAAGATCTCTGACTTTGTGTGGGCAGGCAAGAAACCACGAGTAAAAATGAAAGTTTTGTGTGACGCTAAAGAAAGAGGTGGACTGCAGTTGCCAAATATTAGACTATACCATGAAGCAATATGTTTAGTTTGGTTAAAAGAGTGGATGTCACTGAAAGATTGTAAGCTCTTAACATTGGAAGGTTATAAGAAGCTGTTCGGATGGCATGCCTACTTGTGGCAGGATAAAATAAAAAAGAAATAACAATGGAATCATGGGAATATTTATGGAAAACTACACTGAACATTTCAACTTGTACCAGTATTAAAGAGAATGTTTATAAAATGATCTATAGATGGTATTTAACGCCAAAGAAGATTGCGCTTGGAAATGCTAACATGTCAGATAAATGCTGGAAATGTAAAAAGCATGAAGGATCATTGTATCATATGTGGTGGACATGTGAAATAGCCAGACAGTTCTGGGGAGATATTATAGAAGTAATAAATGAGATATTGCAGATTCAAATAAAGAAGAACCCAGAACTATTGCTATTGAACTTAAGCATGGAAGATGTTCCTACTCAATACCGACCATTACTATTTTATATGACAACGGCAGAAAGACTTCTATATGCGCAAAAATGGAAGGTGCAAGAAATACCAACTATTGAAGATTGGATGCATAAATTGCTGTACATGGCGGAAATGGATAAAATGACAAGGAAGCTGAGAGATCAGAATCCAGCGGAATTTTTTACGGACTGGGGAAGATTGAAAACATAATTAGAAAAGAAGTGGGACGTAAAGGGGGAATTATGGCAATCTGAAAATTATTAGAATGGATTTGTTATTAGAAGAGATAGAGTCTTTACCATATGAAGTGAAGTATTAGCTAATTGTTAGCCCAAATGTAAGTGGACTTAGAGTTAATAGATATTCTTAGACTTACTAAAGTAGATATTTTATCCGACTGTTAGTTAGTTTAAACTTAAATATATGTGGAGTTAATATAAAGTAATAGATAATAGATTTTAAGTTTATAACAATATTTTTGAAGTTAATAGATAGGGCTTAGTTGAATAAAAGAGTAAGTAAACATGAGATAAGGAGTTACAGAAAAAGGGGACAGATTGGGAATAGATTAGGCTATAGGGTTGGAAAGCTGTTTGAAGTCTTGGAAAAGGGGGGGAGGGAAAGGGTGGGGGAAAGGATAATCAGATGCTATTTGAAAGTTGTATATTAATATTCTCACCTAATAAAAACTTTCTAAAAAAAAAAAAGTTTGGTTTGATTCGGAAAGAAAATGCCCCCCAGGCTGCCGGAAATCCAGGAGCAAATGCAAACAGCTAGCAAATGCAAACGGCTAGCAAAATGGCAATTCTCTTATATCCAAATCGACCCGAATTGATTCGGAAATGCCTGATCCAGTATTTTGGGACATACTGGCCCTGATTCGGAAAAACAGAATCAACCCGAAATAGGTCCGATTCAGGTTTTTAACCCAAATCAGAAACCCGAATCACACACCCCTAATCTATACCCGTGTTGAGCCCCTTTCCGGATTGCTACATGAAGTTCAATTCATACACCATAATTAGCAGCTTGGCATCTACATAGTAACTGCTTATACAAGATTTCCAGTAAAAGTTACTTGATATGTTACAGTGTTATATGCAGGTTATGTTTTGCTAAATAAGTTATATTTATAGCATATATGCTGAAGCTTGTCATAACTGTAAGACCTGCACAGTCAGTATGCTTCTTGATCATCTCTTAAGGGAGAGGTCTTGCAAGGTCATGGTTAGTTCCTTAAAGTGACCTACTGGTCACTTGCAGATTGGCCCTTCCTTCATAGTCATAATGCTTCATTTAAATGGCCTACAGTGAGGAAGTTGAAAAAAGCTGAAACAATATAATTCCCAGTACAAAAATGGGCATCTGCTAATTGTTTCACATCTGGGCAGTTTACCTGCCTTTGCCATTGATGAATATCAGGTGATGAAGCTGTGAGAGAAAGAGTGAGACATCTTACATTTGTCAGTCATTAACTGTGAAATCTAAACGTGTTATGTAAATAATGTAGCAAATAGCAGATGGACAGGGGAGACAGCAGTGGGGAAGGGGGATCACAAGAAAATAAAGAGTGTGCTTGTGAAACTAGGCTCTCCTGCTATTTTTTTGTATGATTTAATATATGCAAACCAATTGAATACAAAAGTTTGTTAAACATTCAACTGTGCTGATCATGACCTGTAGGTAAATTGTGAATTGAAATGGTGATTAAGCATCACTAGTGACAACTGCAGCCAATATCTCCAGAGTTAAAAACAAAAAAAGACATACGGTTTATGTCAAGTTTGATGCATATTTAAAAATATTTTTACATGGACTTATAATTTTAGCTATATTCCATGAACACTTAGAAACACAGAGACATAGAGCTGGAAAGGAACCCCAAAGGTCATCTAGTCTAACCCTCTGCACAAAGTAGGAAATTTACAGCCTCCCCTCCACTACCCCAATCCCCCCAGCTTCTCTATGCCCAGAGGAAGGCCAAAACCCTCCAGGATCCTGGACAATCTGGCCTGAAGGAAAATTCCTTCCTAACCCCAAAGTGGCTTTACCCTGTGCATATAAGAAAGGGTCACAAGAGCCTAGCTTCAGTTCATTCCTTCGTGCCTTCCCTCTCACAATCTGCCTAAGTTCATATTAAGTCATATAATCAGCATTGCTGACAGATGGTCATCTAGCCTCTGCCTCTCCGAAGGAGAGTCCACCATCTCCTGAGGAAGCCAGTCCCACTGAGGAACTACTCTGTCAAGAAGTTCTTCCTAATTTTTAGCCAAAACCTCTTTTGATTTAATTTTAACTTGATGATTCTGGTTGGACTTTCTGTTTGAACATCTCTGCTCCATCATCTATGCGACAGCCCTTCAAATATTTGGGCTACCATATCACCTCTCAGTTGCCTCCTCTCCAGTCTAAATATACCCAGCACTTTCAACCTTTCCTCACAGGATTAGCATTCAGACCCCTCACCATATTTGTTGCCCTCCTTTGAACATGTTGCAGCTTGTCCACATCCTTAAACTTCTGTAACTGAAGAGTAGTAGAAAAGATATGGCAGTTCATGACTAGACATGGGCACGAACAGTATTACGAACACAAAAAAACCATGAACAGTCCAATCTGCTGTTCGCAAGCAAGCTGTTTGTGAGGCCCCACCCTAAACGAACAGGTGGTCATTAAAAGCCTTGTTCATTGCCTTCGGCAGCCGTTCAACAAGCTGGACAGTCTGGCGCCTGCTGCAATCAATCCCCTTGGCAACAAGAGGGAGGGACTGAACTTTGTCTGAACTCCTTCTGTCTTTCCTTCTGGCTTTAACCCTTTAAAGTACTTCCAGCAGAGAATCCCGTTTTTGCCCCTGTGAAGAGAAAATGACAACAAAGGGGGAGACCCATGCATCATGCCTTTCCTGGGGTGCAATCTCTCTGAAACTTTGGGGGTCTTCAGAGGACAGTGAGGACTATGTCCCCTGCAAATTTAGTGGGAATTGTACATTGCGAAGGTCAGTTTGTAACCCCTCAAAGTAGCTGCCTTCCAACAGGCAGTTCTGTTTTTGCCACTGTGAACAGAAAATGACAGCAAAGGGGGGCGGGACACAGGGATCATGCCTTTCCTGGGGTGCAATCTATCTGAAACAGGGGGAGGGGTCTTCAGAGGACAGTGAGGACTAAAGAGGGAGAGCCAAGGATCATGCCTTTCCTGGGGTGCAATCTCTCTGAAACTGGGGGGGGGGGTGGATCTTCAGCGGACAGTGGGGACTAAAGGGGGAGAGCCATGGATCATGCCTTTCCCAGGGCGCAAATCTCTCTGAAACTGGGGGAGGGGGTCTTCAGGGGACAGTGAGGACTAAAGGGGGAGAGCCATGGATCATGCCTTTCTCAGGGTGCAATCTCTCTGAAACTGGGGGGAGGGTCTTCAGAGGACAGTGAGGACTAAAGGGGGAGAGCCATGGATCATGCCTTTCCCGAGGTGCAATCTCTCTGAAACTGGGGGGTTCTTCAGAGGACAGTGAGGACTAAAGGGGGAGAGCCATGGATCATGCTTTTCTTGGGTGCAATCTCTCTGAAACTGGGGGGGGGGGTCTTCAGAGGACAGTGACTACTATATCCCCTGCAAATTTGGTGGGTATTGGACATTGGGAAGATTCTCCCGGGTGTGAGAGGGATGGGGAGTATCTCCCCACCTCTCTCGCACTGGGCAGTGCGAGAGAGGTGCCTCGCACTGGGCAGGCAGCCTGGCTGTGCGACTGCTCTCCTGGCCTTTTAAACTATCAGCTGGCAGTTGGCAGCTGATAGTTTGCAGGTGGCAGTCGGAATTCCCCCCCTGCCACCTGCCAGCTGATAGTCTAAAGGGATCTTTAAAGGGTTCATATTCCCCACTCCACCCTTCTTCTTGTGTGTCTGTGTGGGCTTGGCTCCACCTCCTTGTGCTTGGCTCTGCCTTCCATGGAAGCCTTTTGTAGAGGCACCCACCATCCTGCCTCAAAATGGCAGAAGTTCTCACAGCCTTAAAAAGCTGATGTGAATGGTCAAGTGGTAAAATGAATCCATTCGCTGCAGTTAACGTCAGTGTCAGAGAATTTGTCCATTGAAAATGGAGAGCAAGTAGAAGGAAGAAGAGAGGATAAGAAGAAATCAAAGACTAAGAAAGGTAGCTATAATAGCCTTGTCTTTAAGCCACACTCAGCTCCAATAGATCATTTTATTCTGAAGGAAATGGCGTGTCTTATCTGAGGTATAACATTAGGACTTTGAGTCTTACAACATGAAAAGCATGGTTTACTTTATGAACATGTGGAATTTATGTTAATGTTTCAAAGTCAAAGTTTCATTCAAATATTCAAATGGAATATTCTTCAAATTGAAGAAAAATGGTTGATGTACATCCCTTTTGATGCTTGGCTCTATTTATATATAGCATTCTTTTAACATTTTTTTCTTCTGCACCACAAAAGTTTAGAGGCTCTCTTTTGAGCAAGGGTCAAGATTGGCTAGCCTGCAAATAAAGCAACTGAGCTCACTTTTTGCCTTAGGAAAACAAGTGCCTTATTACCTCCTGTTCTGTCTAAAATTCCAGCTTTTGCTAAGGTAAGTCTTAAAACTGCTGGTGCTAATCCAGTTCTATTCTAGTTACCTGTAATGGGTGGACACAGATGGATTTGTGCATCCCTGAGCATATGAAAGGACACATCTAGTCCATTCAATCAGCAAAGTACTGAGGACTACATAACCAACTGAAACACCCTACCCATGTGTACTTACAGGGATCATGTATGTGATTCAAATTGGATTGCAATGCACATCAGCAAAGTTTGCAGAATGCTGCTTTCACACACAGGCCTCCCTTGTAGGACTGCAGCATTCATTCGTATCCTGCCACTAATCCGTATGTTTAACTCCTGCATGAAAGTCTCATTGCAGCAAAAGCCAATTTCTATGGAATCATAAAGCAAGTTACACTCTTCTAAGCCTGTGGATTTCCATGGACTTCAAAGGGTATAATTGTTAAGGACTGCATTGGTTGACTCAAGAAAAAATTAGTTCATGTTATCTCAGATAACATATAAGCTGTTCTTTTCAAAATGCTTACCAGTTTAATAGCAAATTGTGTACTTGCTCTGTGAAGGTAATAAAAGAGCAGTGAACAGCAAACCCCGCCCCCCCCCCCAAATATTATAAATGGTATTTTACTGAAGAGCGTAATATCTATTTTAAAATGCTTGCTTTCTAATATGTAAAAAGTACACTGATCCCATCGTGCATCAGAGAACAATCGTGCCTCAGTCTCCTTTGTCTCTTTCCTTATCTTCCATGTCTGAATGTTATCTAGCGTACCTCAGATGCTGTCTGTTCGGTTCCTCACAGTAGAGGATTAAAACAAAGCAAGAGCTGCCTGGTGTTAATCTTCTCTTAGATGTGAATTCTCTTTTTTAAGGAATCCAAGTCACATGCTAGCCAAGGCCAGCAGGAGATACAAGGCTGAGATAGGCAATGGAAGGGGGCATATGAAGCTGCATTGTAATGTGTGAGGCCACTAGTCCATCTAGCCAACTCCTACTTACCTATTAGCAGCTCTCAAACATCTCAGGAAAGGTTTTTTTTCACCCAATTGTGAGATTCTTTAAGTGGACCTGGGATCTTGTGCCTACAGGGCAAGGGCTCTAGCCTCCATTTTCTCACAGGTTAGCTGAAGAAAAAAAATTACTCACATGAAATGCTAGGATTTTTCTTGGGTATGCCATCAAAAAAAAAGAGGGGGTCATCTTACATTTGCATACATGTTACAGTTATGCCACAAAATAATATTTCTTGTGTATATAACATTTTAAAGGTGTCATATTTGGGGTCATCTTCCTTTTAAGTAAATATGGTATTTTAGAGTTTTGGGAATGATGTTCACATAAGGTTGAACATATGAATAATTTTTTACATGTATTCCTATTGCACTTGTTAAAAAGTCAATTCGATCTCTCATATTGAATAGTTATATGTAAGATACAGACTTACCACATAAAACAGCTTAACAAGCATGCAGCATAGTCCACCAGGGGCTGCTGTTGCTGCCTGACTGGGACACTTGTCAAGCTTGTGGCTTTAAACGGACAGATTGTGGCTCAGAGGTAGAAGTGAGACCATGTGTTTTGTATGAAAAAGGTCCCACATTCAGTTCCAGTTAAAAGGTAATCGGTGATGTGAAAGCCCTCAGCCTGGGACCCTGGAAAGCTGCTTCCAGTCAGAGTAGACACTAATACTGAGCTTGATGGCCCAATTGTCTGATTCAGTATAAGTCACCTTCATTTCTTCATACCTGTTGAGATGAATTTAGCTCATAGAAAAAGTACTCTTCCCCTGGTTTTGCTCCACATAATGACTCATTTTCTGAATTTGATCTGTCTTTTATCAATACTGTCTGCTTTCCTTCCTCCCCTATTTGCAGTACTTTCCCATAAGAGGAGCCTTCCATTGAGCTTTTGAAAACAAAACCAAACATAACAATCCTTTTCCTCCTGTCACTGCCTTTGCTTTGTCTGTTTCTGCCTTCTTCTCTGACTAATGTATACCACGCACTCCCTGGCTTTTGTGTTCTTTCTCTAAATAAATCAGGCAGACATGGACTTTATAGTGATATACTCCAAGACCACCCAGATGTCCTGCTGCAAACTTCATTGTCTACTGCATTTTTTGCAATGAAATTACCATGTAAAAGTGTGTGATTTTGCCCCCCTGAAATAAACCCTGTGAAAAGAACCAATGACTTCATCACATTGATTGGAATCAGACTGCTCCAGTTCATATCTTAGACCTGGTATTTGTATTGTCTATCCCATTGTCATCCTTCAACCTAACTGAACTACAAAGAGCAAGAACCATGATCACAGAGCAAAGAACTGGACATGAGTCAGACAGCACAGCTGAATTGCCAGCTAAAAACTACTGCTGATTCATTTTTGGTCTGGCAAGTTGTCTACCCAGATGACCACTAGTCTTAATGCATTATGTTTAAATTTAAACATCAAAGGATGAATTTCAGCCATACATGCCTATTGGCTGAAATATACATGCCATACACACACATCGTATGTGTTTGCATGTGTGCACTTACGTGTTTCCTTCGTAGGATAAGCAGGAAAATAGGCTAGAACCATGCATCTTGTTTGCATGGAGGGTTCTATTTGGAATGAATACATATGAATAGGTTAAATTGTTTAAAATGCAAATCTGTGACTAAAATGTTTACTAAGCAAAGGAAAAGGGTTCTTTTTCTCTGTTCATGGGAGAGCTTACAACAATTTATCTATTATTTAACCATCATGTTCTAGAGCTGCACTTTAATACATTTACAAGATCTATTTTGGTTTTTTTGGCTCCACAGAATGAGATTCTCTTATTTAGTTCCACAAAATAAGATTCACTTTTCTGTTTCTCATCAGAACCTACATGAAACTCAAACAACCAGAGGAGTGAGAAATGTTTAATGTGACAAGATTATACTCCAAAATAAGGAACAAATAAGAAGTTTTCAGATCATTTGTCACTATGGTTAACCTTGTATTGAACTGGATTGACCCAATGTTCCTGGGAATTTTTCTGATGCCTTAGTAACTTTGAATTGCTAATTATACATCCACTTAAGCTGGCAATATATCAGAATGTTCCATGCATTTCTTTATCCTTCTTCTGTTTTGACATTTGATGCTGCATAATTGGCATCCATGTTTCTACATAATAATTTGATCCAAGATAAGATATTATCATAAGGTAGAGGGGAAATGCTAAAATATTTGACATTACTTCCAACTGTGCTGAGAACAACCCAGCCTACTCCAAGCAAAGCCACACAACTGGGACAGGATGCGTTTGAAGAACACACTATCACATACACATATGACTTGGACATAATGCTTCCACTAAGTGAGGAATTGTCCAATGAAAGATTCATCACTTACAGAATCACTATATCCCACTCAAGGTGCCTGGGAAGAATGTAACAGTGAAATCAATAACTGAGGTCTGTTCTGGATTAACATGGTGCCATAATTTCATTTTAGGTGTGTTCTGAAATCGAAAACAGAAAATTCCACCAAAATTCTTTCTCAGTTGGATTGACTGATGTTCTAACTTGTTGCTCCCTTTTAATCTTTTCTGGGTCCTGTGCTGGATGTTGAGTTCATAATGCCATGATATTGGTCTCTGTGCTCTGTTATTTGACTGGAGCTGACCTGTGTCTAATTTAAGATGAGCAAGGTATTTTTTTGTAATCAACTGGATAACTTCTGAAGACAAAGACAGCTCCTTTAGAAGATGACAGGAGTAAAGGCAAATAGAGCTAATGCCCTTCTAGTTCCCTCTCACAAGGGTGTTACTATACAATATTGCTTCCAGAGCTGAAAGATGCAATGCATATTTAAAAAATGCTTCTTATGCTAGCTTCTTCTTTTCTTTCTTCTTCTTCAGGTATCTAAAGAAGGGAGCTTTGACTCTCTAAAACTTACACCCTGAAAATCTTGTTGGTGTCTAAGACCAACTCTAAGGTTCTACTGGACTCAAACCCTGCTGCTCATTTCTTTTCTAACTTTCTAAGATACAACATGCAAAATATTTGGTGTCTCAGTAAATGAAATACCAGTACATTGAGGAAAAACAAATTATATGTGTACTGTATATAATCAGAAATATATGAGCAACCTAGACATATACCCATGTGAATGGGCTTATTTGGAATATGGTCTCAGCTTCCCATAAGAGTAGCTTAAATATGAGGGGGAGACCCTGTGTTCCACTGCTTCTCTCTTCTAGGAACTAATTTCTTGAGTAGTTTCCTTGCTTAAGAGAATGCTCAATCTTGGCAATGACTAACACAACTGACAACCAAAGGATTATTTGACAAATAATGAAGCTCAGGCCTTCAGTGTGGTGAAATGAGTATCACTCAAGAAGGGGATTTCTCCTGATTTTATGCAAATTATGCAAACCTGAATTATTCAAAAGGGCTTTTTAACATAGGTAATAAAATTACTCTGTAAGGAAATGACTGAGAGAGATATGCTGGTAAAGAGATAGGGACTGTAGACTATACTACTGTGTACTGTCTGTTGCTGTAACTATGCTCCTATTGGGTAGGAGGAGGAACCTCTCACATGAACCTACAGAAGTGCCCACCACACCACCCCTCCCTCGGTCTAACTCCACCTAACACCTCTTGCAGCCATCACCTCTTACTGCTGCCAAGTAGCCTTCTGGCAGATGTTGTGCAAGATACTCCAATGCTAAAAAGAGTAAGCAACTTAGGGATGCAGCAAGGAAGTATGCACGTCCTGCTCCTGCAGTGCACTAAGCAGCAGTGGCTAAGTACCAGCAAGATCACCCCAAGGTGCACAGAGTGGCAGAGTCTCTCTATGAGCAAAGCAATCCTGGAAGACTAGTAGAGAGTCGCTCACTTCTATGGAAGGTCAAGGCTCACTCAGGCATGCCATATGATCCTTCACTACCTTCAAGCTACCTCTTAACCTCATCCATGCAGAAACACCCCTGTTCAGCATCTCAAAACAAAGCAACATGGCCCAAGTGCTGTGGAACTGTAAGCTCATTGTTTGGGATGAGAGCACCATGGTGCTTAAGGGGTGTTTTGAGGCACTGAGCATAATCCTCAAAGATGTCAGGGGCAACAAGAGAGTGAAGGGGGGAGTCACAGTGCTGCTGGCTGGAAACTTCTGGCAGACTCTGCCAGTAGTCCCAAGGGGAACTCAAGCTGACGAGGTTACTGTGTGTGTCAAGGCATCGTATCTGTGGCCCCTCATCAGGAAACTCTCACTAAGAAAGAACATGTGGGTCGACTTGAGAGGCAAGGTGCCTGCTGGGGAATTCTCTGAACTCCTAATAAAAATAGGGGACAGAGAATATCCTGAGTTCAAGGGAAAGGTGACCGTCCCTGCAGGCCTGGGCACAGTAGTGATGACTCTAGCAGACCTAACAGCCACGATATACCCTGATATCATCACTATCACGGAGAAGTCCATGGACTGGTTGAGCAAGCATGCCATTCTGACCCCCCAGATCGACAAGGCTGCCATCATTAGTGAAACACAACTTAACTCACTCAAAATGGAGTACAGATCTGTGGACTCAGTGGTGCGAATGGATGATGTGGTCCACTACCCTGTGCAGTTCCTCAACATGCTCTACCCTCCTGGCTTCCCAGCCCACAAGCTTCTCCTCAAAGTGGGGGCTCCAGTGATGCTTGTCCAGAACCGCAGCTCACCCAAACTCTGCAATGGCACCAGACTACAAGTGAAAGCCCCCCACAGGAACATAATTGAGGCCACATTGTTCATCAGTAGTGCTCAGGGGGAGTAGGTGTTCATACCACGCATACCATTCATACCATTAGATAACCTCTTTGAGTTCAAGAGACTGCAGTTCCCCCTCAAGGCATGCTTTGCTATGACGATTAACAAGTCTCAGGGGCAAATACTGAAGGTGGCAGGAATTGACTTGACAGAGGACGGCTTCTCACATGGGCAGTTCTATGTGGCCTGCTCCAGAGTGAGCTCACCCAGCAGCCTGGTGATCCTGAAGGGAAAATCACCAATGAGGTCTACAAAGAGGTCCTTCAGTAGAAAACTAAGGTTGTATGTATTTTTCACTTTATTTCTTGCACTACAATCTTTTCCTTTTAAACATGTCTTCAATAAATATTACGTTTCAAAATTCACACCATCAGTTTTAGGCATCAACATTCTTCGCTTTATTCAAACACTTTTGTGAAGCTTGGGTACTATGCTATTATACTACAAAACCAACTCAATCCGCCCCCCCCAACCAAAAAATGTTACATACCCATAAATATTATAACTGAATTTAAAGTAGTTAAATACTGTAGCGAAGCACAGGCATCAAGCTAATACATACATAAAAAGAAGCCAAGAAGGTGGATCAAGAGAGTGAAAGTGGAAATGCACTGGTTCTAGGCAAAAGGGAGCAATGGCCCTAAAACATCTGAGCAGACAGTGGTCCAAAGGCAGAGGTAAGACCCATCATGGCAGACGTAAGAGGTATGAACAAGGGTCCTGGTTATTGACCCTAACCATAGTCCAAATAAAGATCCAGAAGATAGCAGAAGCAAGGAGACATATAACTTGTGCCTTAGGGGAAGTTTGTGTAGCAGTACACAGAGGTAATACCTGCAGAAACGCATATAAGAACTTCATTTTGGTAATCTTTCTTCTGCTGGTGGATATGATGGTAGGTAGGACAGACAGACAGACTCTGCACCTATTGGGTAATCTGTGATCATTAGCAAGGAAGTACAGGCTCCCTAGAAAAGCTGAATTCAAAACAAATATGTCTGATGGGTGATGATAACTTTTAGGATGATATACCAAGAAATATTCCCCCCACCATCTATGACCTAAGCTACTCTTATGATGAAAAACAGCCTTCACAATAAGAACAAAAAGAAGTCAGATTAAAGTTTCATAATAGGAACCATAACACATTGTCATTCATCCAGGAAATGGTCTTCTCTGAATGGTGATAGCACAGTGAATCGGCATCTACTTTCTTGCTAGAAGAGATGGCAATATATTTACCTATACTGTATGAAATCCCTGCTAGGTACAGAAAAGCAATTCCTCTGATGTATATTCTCTTTTATTTATTTATCTCAATTCATTTCTGGTCACAGTCCTAGCAGGTATATGCTGCAGACTGGTCAGTTTCAAAAGCCATGGAAAGGAGAATAGTGTACTATAAAGTGCTCCCGCTTGAAAGCAGCAGAAACTTCATGTGCTTCTGCTACTCATTATGGTATTGTATGTCACCTTTTTTTAAACTTCAGCATTAATTTGCTATCAACACAGGAAATCATTCACTCACCAAGTAATTATCTTTTTAAATCCATAATTTATTTTGTTCTGGGCTGTCATAAATTAAATAAAATGATTTCTGAATTGATGCGTCTTCAGCACATAGCAATTAGTCCTCATATGACTTTGCTCTTAAGCAGGCAGGGGGAGAGGTCAGGCAACCCATTCAGAAATGAACCAGGTTTTGCAAAGACTGGATTGTCTAGCATATTAAAAAGTAAGAGTAAGTTCCTCAGAGGAACAGCTGGCTAGATTTGTAAAACAAAAGCAATGGCTGTATGAAATGAAATGGAACAATACAACTAGAGATGTTATGTGGTTAAAAGCTTTGGGCTAAATCCAAAAGTCAGGTTGCAATCAATACTTTTCGTCCAGGCAAAATCTTTTGTAGTCCATGAAAGATGAGTCTCAGTAAAGACTGGATTAAAAAAATATTAGACGGGTGGAGACAGGGACAGTTTGGCAGGAATTCCTTCTGCAAAAGAAACAAGATGCTTAGATCATAGCACAAGAGTATGTAGAGAGACATTCACAAAGGCTGCTGCACAGTTAAATCTCTTCCCTTGAGACTCAGTAAATCACAGACCAAGTGTATTTTTGTTTGGGTTTTTTTGTTTCAGATATACTCCATGTCTGTCTTGTCTGCACAGGCACTAAGAGGCTAAAATTAAATTACAACTGTATGGGTTTAGTTCTCCTCAGGTTGAGCTAAGGATGTGTGAAATCTGCCCTTGATTTCCACAGATATTTCTGCCTTCCTGCACTCTAGCAGCTCCTGTTCAGAACAATCACCAGCAAAGGTAGATATGTTGTTTTCACAACACAGATCAAAATCAAGATTGTGTAGTGCAAATGAATTATTACTGCAGTAAGATAACTGTACAGAATTGTTATAATAGGAAATTAGAAAAACCCTTCCAGGTTCCACAAATAACTTATTGCAGCATCTTGTGAAGGAACTGAACTGAGTAGGTTTTATTTACATATATACAGCTTGGGCCTAGAGGCTATAAGTGCAACAACTCCAGCAGCCATCTTAACAACAACCAACACCGATTCTTCTTCTCAGAAACCACCTGAAGTAGATAGTCTGGTTGATGCACAACTAGACCAACAGGGATGTGCACAGGAGAAAAAAAAATCAGTATATTTGGGTTTGGTAACACTGAACAGGAAAAAAAATCAGTATTCCCTGAATACTGAATTCATTTTCTAGTTTGTTTCAGTAATACAAAGCAAATTCAGTAAAATCCAGTAATATTTGGCCATTGTTTCCAACTGAATTCAAGTATATCCGGTGGCCTGTGGGGGGCATTTTTGGACTGAATTTCACCAAACTTGCAGGGGACCTACTCCTGTCTTCTAACAAACCCCCAAGTTTCATAAAAACTAGATCCCGGGGTGGCACTTTGTGGCTCCCCAAAGAAGGTGCTCCAGCCACTTCTAATCTCCATTATTCTCTACGGGAACAAGCCAAACTTCTATGCCAACAGAAACACCAAACAAACTACTATAAAGAAAGAGCAGCAGCAACAACAGGGGAAAATAGCCCGCTCACAAAGAATTAGGAAATATTTAAAGCACAAAACACCCACACAACACAGGAAAACACTCCCAGAAGAACAAGTGAATCTAATTAGCAACTATAAAACAGGAAACAAAGCACCCTAACAACAGGATAAAACAGAAGACCCCCCTCCCACCCAGAAGATCAGCAAAATAAACACTAATTATAGTAAGTAAAAGCCAAACCAAAGCAGCCCACACACAGCAAAAAAACCCCAGCAAACTCTCATGTTTTCATTATGTTTTGGGCAGATTCCTAAAGAAATTTTCTCTGGTATGATGCTGCTGCTTCCGGATTGTACCAGAAGTGATGTCATCAGCCCTGGACACAGGTATTCTCTGGCCTGCCTGCTGAGGTATTCTCTGGCCTGCCTGCTGAGGGTGAGCAATCAGGGGAATTGCTGGGAGGTCCCACTATAGTGAGAGACCTGGCATCTCCATGTTCAGGCCATTTTATCATCTCTAGGAGGAGCCCTTGAAATAGGGGAAACTATTATTAAATAAATTATACTTCCACAAAAGACACATTATATTACGGAATTCATCATGTTGGTTGTTAGCATTATCATAAAGGAAGATATTTCTTCTTTCCTATGACTGACGAGCCTGCTTTCTGAGTTTTAATATCTTTTCACTGTTACTACTGTTCTTTTAATTACTTGTATGATGCTGTTATTGTTTAGCTATTTTAATATTTTATTGTTGGTAATTTTATTGCTCTTTACTAGTCTTTTTGTTAGAAGAAGGGACTGGCGATGTCTCTTGCTCAGGCCTTTAGGACTGCCAGCAGAGAAGAAGGAGGGCAACAACCATAGAGTCAGTCAGATAGATAGGCTGCTATCAGTCTCTTTCCTGCCAGGGGAACTTCCTTACTTCCCTTCTCTCCCCCCCTCTCTTCTTCCTTGCATGCACCAGGAGAGGCAGCATGGTGTCTCCTCCTGAGAAAGATGGCCTACTTTCAATCTAAAGCCATCCTAGATAGATAGATCAGTTACTAGTTACTAAACTTATGTAAATATAAATAAACAGTTATTGGTTCTCTAACTTGGATGAGAACTTTCTGCGTGCAGTTTGTTTAGTTAACGTGTCTTAGCTAAAACTCAATATTTTACTCTTTTAATGCTGTTTCTGTGCTGCTGCTTTTTAAACATTTTAATGTCTTTTTGATAGTTTTTCTGTTATATATATATATATGTTCCTTTTCCAGGAATATTTCTCCACTATCTTTTGACACATTTTAAAGAAAATGGCAAAATAAAAGCTTCAGATAATTTAAGAGAAGTGATTCAGTCTTACTGAACTTTCCATGAATGGGGGATGATGAACTCCTTTTGAAGTACCTTTTATGACTGAAAATTGCACAATGCTTTCAGATCTTTATGAGATCAAAAAAGTCATAAATTTGAAATTTGAACTCAATTAACTACCAAAACCCTTTTAGTTTAGATATTTGAAGATTTCTAAAACTTTGGCTACAGAAAATAAGTTCTCCATGGAAAATGGTAAAAGATATGAAATAATAACAGCTTTCTTAAAATAGAAGTAGGTCATGGAAGAAAAACTGACTTCTGTCAGAAGGTGCATCAAACAAATGATAAAACTGCTCAAATGCAGGGTTACCAAAATAATGGGACTAGGGTACAAAATTCAGGGGGCCCAAGTAGGATTGCCTGTCCAGATTTCTAGTCAATTTATATCCAGAATATAATCCAAATCTTAATATTTGTTCCATTACAAAGGAGACACTTGGTTTTATCACTGATATAACAACATCATCGGTATAGCTTTTCATTTTATATTCTTCTTTGCCTTCTTTTATTCCAACAATTCTAGTGCCTTGCCTAATTTTTACCACCAATAGTTCCAATGCAATAATAAACAATAGTGGGAATATTGGACATCCCTGTCGAGTTCCTTTTGCTACTTCTATTTTCTCCGTTAGGGAACTGCTTACCAAAAGTTTATCTTGCTGATCAATATAGATGTTTTTCATCCAGTTTAAAAACTTAATTCCACAGTTCAAATTCTGTAGTGTTTTCATCAAAAATTTCCAAGACAATTATCCAAAGAAGATGGCCGACTAAGAGAGAAAACAGTGTTTGAACAACTAATCAGCAGATATTTATTGGGAATATTTATTAGAAAATATTTATTGGGAAAAGTATATAAAATCCCATTGTAACATGCCAGAGAACCAGAACAGGTCAAAAACTGTATGATAAAATGGATGCAATGCTTTGAAGAAAATATTTCTATGAGTCAATGGGAAAATTTATGCACTAAAGAAATCAAACTTACAGACAGTCAAATGTTAATAGAGAGCTGGTACAAAATATTTTAGATGGTATATTGCCCCTAAGGACATTGCAAAAACTCACAAGGTTTACAGTGGAAGGTGTTGGAGATGTCAATGTACGGATGCAGCATTCTATCATAACTGGGGGATGTGTAAGAAGGAGAGAAGATATTGGCTACAAATACATGATGAGATGCAAAAGTTATTAAAG
The DNA here is from genome assembly GCF_028583425.1 of Eublepharis macularius. Classification (NCBI taxonomy): domain Eukaryota; kingdom Metazoa; phylum Chordata; class Lepidosauria; order Squamata; family Eublepharidae; genus Eublepharis; species Eublepharis macularius. The sequence continues at coordinate 78,138,430 of NC_072796.1, read as the reverse complement.
TTTTATTATATGCTTAATCCCCAAAATATATTATCAATTATTCTTCCATGTAATATATCAAAAGGGCACAGTTAACTTTTTCAATATATGGTGATGACAGCAAGATTAAAATATGCAAGAAAATGGAAGACAAAATATTGTCCAGATAAAACTGAATGGATGAACAAATTGTATGACTATGTGCCAATGGCTAAATTAACTTCTTATATGCATAAGAATCCAAGAATTTCAGGAAAAAGCCTGAAAGCTTCATTTGATTATATAGCTGGAATTTAAGAAAAATTAAGATTAACATAATGTTAATTATAAAATGTTTAATACAAAATGTTCAACGTAAAGTAATGATGAAGGGAGAAGAGAAGTATTATGTAGTTTTAAGTACTTTGTTGTATATGTCTGGTTTACTTTATGTACTGTTTACTTTTTATTGCTATTTTTCTCTTTTATTTATATTTTTCTCTTTTAATAAAATATATAGAGGGGGAAAGACATTTTTGTCTGGGGGCTCATAGTGGCTCTTGGCAGCCCTGATCAGGGGATCAGATGACCAATGAAACAATTATCATTTCTTATGTTTCTATTCTGAGAACCATATCTAAAGAATACTCCATATTAGATTCTACTTATTTTCTGACTCTGTTGCTGTCTGCTTTTATAGCTCTGTATAAATGGTTTAGACATATATGAGTAAATGCTTGAGAGAACAGTCTAAATCATGTCTGCTGCATGCCGTGCACAGTACTGCAAAACACAAAGCTCTAACCATCACTATCCTGAAAACTCAAGAGGACACAGGTTGCCCACAGGGGTCTACATGCATAAGGCCCTCGTTCAAAACAAGATGGTAAGAAGCCGGACCAGGAAGTGCATTCTTGATCCTCCTTCCTCCATGCATTCATCTGTTCACAAATTGCAGGTCTGCAAAGATTTGTGTCCTGCTTGACTGCTGTCTTGCTACTCCAACTTGCTTTGAACACTTGCCTCTTTGATGCTGCATTCCCTTCTTCGGTAGGCTGCTTAACTTTGACAGATTTACTGGATTTAGATATTATACAATAACTTGGCTCTTTGTACTGGATTGTAATTGTCCTAATTACAGATGGGCACAAATTGAATTGTGACCCAAAAAAGCGCATGAACCAGGCCAGTTTGTGGTTCGTGAACCAGTGGTTCGTGGAAACTCCCCCTGCCCTATGCCAACTGATAGTTTAAACGGACCTGCTGCTTGCAAGCTGCAGGGCCCTTTAAACTGTGAACTGTGGTTCGTGAAAATCCATGAACCATGAACCTCATGGTTCAGTTTTTTTGTGGTTTGTGCCCATCTCTAGTCCTAATCCTAAAGACTAATATGATGCTTGCCTCCATCTATTCTCCTGGCTCTGCTTACTGCTAGATTATACAATATACAAACTGATCCATATGCTATCTTCTAGGGAAATCTTGGAGTACAGATCCACTTCCCTCTTAGAAAAGAGAGTGCTGAAGATTTATGATATGTATAAAAACATTCTCACTTCTAAGTGTATGGCTACATCATGTATTACAGGAATGTATGGGAGGGATCCAAATTATGCTAGCACCAGAGCAAGATCACTCTAGAACCCCAATATTCAACCAACTTTTCAAGCCAGAGAGCTGAATAACAGCAGAGTACAAATTTTAAATTTTAAATTTCTATTAGCTAAGTAGAATGCAATGACTCTCATTTAGAAATATATAGGGCATGAGGAAACCCTTAGAATACTGTGAGAAGTCCTATTTCCCATTCAGGTCAGAGTAGAACTGCAATTACGTTACTCATAATGCTGTGATTTAAGAATTAAATGCCATCATGGTTATTTATTCACTATTCTCATGTTCTGTATATAAATTGGTGCTTCTGCATTAGCTTTATTCTCATACAGCAGTAGAATTATATTTAGTAATATTGTGCCCTTTCAGTTTAAGGCTATAATTTAAACTGCAATTGCATAAGTCAGAGGTGATAAAACCTGTGCCCAATAGTTCAGGAAAGCCTTGTAAGGAAGTGATACTTATCAAGCCTGGTTTTAAATTATGTGTCTACAAAAAGCATAATGCCAGCCAATGGCTTCTGAATTGAAAGCAGATAACAGGAAAAAGATCAGTACAGCTAAAAACCCAGCGTGGTGGAGTTGATAGAATGCTCAAATGAGTTATGGAATTGCTCCTCTGCAAACTACTGTTTCTCAGCCTAATCTACCTTGGAGGTTTGGGGGATAAATTGAAATGATAAAGTGGTATGCTCCTGTGAGCTGTCCTATGCTTCCTGGAGAAAAGTTAAGATAAAAATGTTATGTAAAAATATAATTGTAAAAAGCAAAATGTGATGCATTACCATTTTTTTCCGCTAGGGAAGATGTGGTCACATGCGGAGTCCATGCTACCATTCCTTCCCATGGCATTACTAGAGATGGGCATGAACAGGAAAAAAATGAACATGATGTTCGTTGTTCGTTGCCATCCATGAACAGGGACTCATGAACAACCATGAACATGGCCCTGTTCACGAACATGTTCAGGGTTGGTTGTTCGTGGGGGCCAGCAGGCTCTCCTCAGCCGTTTCCAGATGGCTTGCTTTCTGCCGCTCCATGCTGCAACGTCGCGGCTCGTCCTGGGGCGAACGCGAAATATCGCGCGAGTTTGGTGCGATGTTGCGCAAAACTCGCACGAGAAAACGCACTATTTTGCATTTTCCCCAGCACGAGCTGTGACATTGCAGCATGGAGCGGCAGAAGGTAAGCCATCTGGAAACAGCCCTCCAGTGGGGGGCAGCAGGCTCTCATCCAAGTCAAGATCCCTACTGCTCCATTCCCAGAAACCTGACTCGAGCAGGCATCAGGAAAGGTACCAATAATAAGTAATAGCTTGGCCCCAGAGCCTGGCAGCAGTCCAGGAACTTGTAGGGGTAGATCCCTACCCCACCACACACAAAGAAAATTCAAGCTCCAATACACTCTCTATCTCAAAATGCCAACAGCAACTCTCTCCCTCTCCACTGTCTGCAAACTAAGCCAGAGCTGGGAGCCCCCTTTCCCCCTTGGTCTTCGGTCCCCTGTAACAAATTTGGAGCTCCACACTTGAAAGGAATACCTGCCTATCAAGCAAAATTGGGCTTAGATTGAGGTTTCCAGGGCAACAGCAGGAGTTCAGACAGAGTTCAGACAATCCCTGCCTAAGTTGCCAAGGGAATTGATTGCAGGTGCCAGACTGTCTGGCCTGATGAACAGCAAGATGAACAGCAATGAACGAAGCTTGCAACGCCCACCTGTTCGTTTAGAATGGGGCCTCATGAACAGCTTGTTCGCGAACAGCAGATTGGGCTGTTCGTGGCTTTTTTTTGTTCATATTGCTGTTCATGCCCATCTCTAGCCATTACTGCCCTCCACCTTAATATGGCTGATCTGACCTCCTGGATCCATGCCAAAATAACATTGAGACTAGACTACTGTAATTCATTTTACATTGGTCTCTCCTCAAAATCAACTCAGAGACTCTGGTTGATGCAGAGTGCCATGGCTTGACTATTATTGGGAGATAAACAGAGTGTGCATATTATTCCTATTGTGCAGTCACTGCCTTGACTGCCCATCAGGTACTGGGCTTAGTTTAAAGCTGTCATATACAATGCCCTTCATGGCCTTTGTCCTTTGTATCTGCAGGACTGCCTCTCCCCCTTCATTGTGACAGCGTCACTAATCTGAGCAGGACCTTCTGCAGGTTCTGTTGTGTCCCCCGCCTTATGGAATGATGAGCATAGGAAAGCTTCTACTCTACTGATTTCTGCATACTATGCAAAACTGAATTATTCAAGAGGGCTTTGGTAGTGGAGAGTGGCCTCAAGTTAGAGTTGACTTATGGTGACCCCCCCCCTAGTGGGGTTTTCACAGGGCCGGATCTACATATTTTTTGAGGGGGGGCAAAAGTGAAAAATGGCACCCCCTTATATTTTTTCTTTATATATACATATATGATCAATGTTTTAATATAGATATATAATAAACAACTCTTAAACCACAGAATAAATTGTGTTGACTTCTATGAATTGTTAATAATAACAACTTTACATTATCTTATCCATCATTAGCTAAGCATTCCTCCTAGAATTCCTTTTGTTGTAGGGAGCCAAGGGAGTTCATAGGCAGACATGCATGTTAGATATTAGGAAGACAGAGTTTAAGGAACTCAGAGGCCTGATGAGAGTCATTCCATGGCAAAAAATACTGGAAACAAGAGCTATTGTGAGCTCAAGCTGTCAATGTTCCAGTAAGACAAATGTGGTAGGGAACTCACAATGACAGGGGAAATTTAAACTCCAACAATGGAAGCCCACTACCCAAATAAAGAAAATAGATTCAAATTCTTAATTCTAGAAAAATAACATTTATTGGTTAGCCAAGGCAAGTTTCTAACACCCAAAAGAATCCACAGCAGATGCAAAGCAGAGATATATGAAAAGTAAACTCTCTTGCTAGGGCATCATGTCCTTAGGAGAAAATGCAGATAACTACTTAACTTCAAGTAAAAGTGAACTTTTCACAGCATCATCATAATTTATGGTATTTGCCACACCACTTTCAATAGACAATATAGCCAGTCTTGACAAACACTCCTGATACATTGCTGACCTGAGGTAATCTCTTTTGGCTGGAGATCAGATCTAATTCTGGGAGATTTCCAGCCTGGAAGCTGGCAACCACCATACCATAAGGCTGGATGCTAAGGACTGTTCTTACTAGTGGTGTAAAATTTCCACAAGTTTTGAAGCCATAAGTAAAAGGTCCCCCCTCCTTTTTTTTTTTTGCTACATAACCTGGGAAATTTGGGGGGAAATTGATATGTATGCAATTCATTAACTTACTTTCCTGACAAATCATATTTTATTGATTTAACAACTTAGCATATAGAAGTGTGCTATGTGGAATAATTAAATTTAAAAGTATAAAGTATATTAGTATTAGTATCCCACGCCCCTACCTTCCTGCCTTGGTTTGATCATCTCCCTCTGTGCTGATCTCTGAGCAAATACAGCAAATAGAATGGTGCCTGCCAGCTGGTGGGGTGATGGAGGAGCCCCCCCTCCCCCTCCATGCGCATCTTTTGGTGCGGTGGCACTTCAAGCTCTTCTCATCCCAGGCAGCAGCGCGCACATGCAGAGACAGGAAAAAAGCAGAGACAGGAAAAAAGCGAGTGAGCCAGCACAAGCGCCTATTTGGTGGGAAGAGAGGCAAATGCAGATCCCCCTCCTTGCCGGTGCACAGGCCGCTCTCTCTTTGATGGAGCAAATGGAGGCGCCTGCCGGCTGCCGGGGCCTGGGGGGGCGGCAGTGGAGCCCTTCCCCTTCCCCTCCCCCTTCACACACACATGCCTTCTGCTGGCTGTCCCACCGTTTGGTGTGCTTTGCTCTTGAGAGTTGAGGCAGAAAAAAAACCAAGAGGGAGAGCTGGGCACGAGCAGCTGTTTGCTGGGGAGGAGAACTCGGATTCTTCTCTTTGCCCATTTGCCGCCCCCTCTTTGATGGCGCCCGGGGCAGGCAACCCCCCTACCCCCCCCAAGATCCGGCCTTCGGTTTTCATGGCAAGAGACTAACAGAGGTGGTTTGCCATTGCCTGCCTCTGCAGCCCTGGTCTTTGTTGGAGGTCTCCCATCCAATTACTGACCAAGGCCAACCCTGTTTAGCTTCTGAGATCTGACTACACAGATAATTGGTTTGAACTGTAACAAAATGGTTTAGAAATGAAAAATTAAAAGGTTAGGGACTATAGTCTATACTACTGCTTATAGTTCATACTGCATATTGCTGTTAAGAAAGACCCTACTATGTAATTTTTTGCATCATTTAACACACCATGTTAATACATGCCCTAACACACCATGTTAAGCCTTCGACAATACACCATGTTAATACTTATGCTCTGCATCAGTTCTGTTTCCAGATTTCTAGTTGGTTCCAGATTTCTACAATCTAAATCCTCTTGCATTGTTTATAGGATTCCCCAGCTGATTGTATTAACTTGCTGTGTAATCCACCTTGAGTTCTAGTAAAAAAGGTGATCTATAAATAACTTTAAAAACCAACCAACCAACAAGCAAGGGATGACATGGCAAAAGAAAGCCATACAGCATAGGACTTAATGTAACTAAGTGACATGTTTCTTCTGCCAAATCCCCATTGTAATAATATCAGAAAGGTCTGTTTTAAGAGCTCCAAAAGCAACACAAATAGAGGATAGGATAGTGCAGCTGTCTCTTGTTTACCTGGGTTTTAATTGCATCATATTTTGATCTGATAAGGGATTTGGGGAAATTGGAGGTGGTGCTGTGGCTCAGTGGTAGAACATCAGCCTTGCATGCAAAAAGTCCCGTGTTCAATCCCCGTCATCTCCAGTTAAAAGGAACAATAGTAGATGATGTGAAAAACCTCTGCCTGAGACCCTGGAGAGCTGCTTCCAGACTGAGTAGACAATACTGACCTTGATGGACCCTGTGTCTCATTCAGTATAAGGCAGCTTCATATGTGTTCATGGCTGTGATCTACCTTCCCATAGTATTTTTTTTTGCGCCTTGATTTTTTTTCTTGTGTTTAGTTTGTTTTCAGTGATTAGTTGTCATTTTATTGGTTTAAGCTGCCTAGAAACATAAAAAATAGTAATATTTTATCTGTTAATAAGCCTGCGTCACCATCATTTTGCATTTACTTCTGTTTATTACCAGTTGTACATAATTGCACAGAATATTTTAAATTACCTTGTATTGTCGAAGGCTTTCACGGCCGGAGAACGATGGTTGTTGTGGGTTTTCCGGGCTGTATTGCCGTGGTCTTGGCATTGTAGTTCCTGACGTTTCGCCAGCAGCTGTGGCTGGCATCTTCAGAGGTGTAGCACCAAAAGACAGAGATCTCTCAGTGTCACAGTGTGGAAAAGATGTAGGTCATTTGTATCTACTCAGGAGGGGTGGGGTTGAGCTGAGTCATCCTGTAAGAGTTTCCCAGGGTGTGGAATGCTAATGGCGGGAGGCTTCACTGTATCCTGAGGAGGTTCTTTTGCATATGGATTGGTACTTGATGTGCTAATCTTCTCTGCAGGGCTATTGTCAGGGATAGAATGTTTTGTTAGCCTGGTGTTTTTCAGAACTGGCAACCATGCTCAGTTCATTCTTAAGGTTTCTTCTTTCCTGTTGAAGTTTTGCTTATGCTTGTGAATTTCAATGGCTTCCCTGTGCAGTCTGACAAAGTAGTTGGAAGTGTTGTCCAGTATTTTGGTGTCCTGGAATAAGATACTGTGCCCTGTTTGAGTTAGGCTATGTTCAGCCACTGCTGATTTTTCTGGTTGTCCAAGTCTGCAGTGTCTTTCATGTTCTTTTATTCTTGTCTGGATGCTACGCTTTGTGGTCCCGATGTAAACTTGTCCACAGCTGCAGGGTATACGGTATACTCCTGCAGAGGTTAGGGGGTCTCTGCTGTCTTTTGCTGATCGTAGCATCTGTTGTATTTTTCGGGTGGGTCTGAATACTGCTTGAAGGTTATGCTTTTTCATAAGCTTTCCCATCTGATCAGTAATTCCTTTGATATATGGCAAAAACACTTTTCCTGTGGGAGACTGTTTTTCTTTGGTTGTTTGATTCTTCCTGGGTTTGATTGCTCTTCGGATTTCATTTCTGGAGCAGCCATTTGCCTGAAGTGCGTGGTTTAGATGATTAATTTCCTCATTGAGAAAGTGCGGCTCACATATCCGTCTTGCACGATCCACTAATGTTTTCATTATGCCTCTTTTCTGTCGGGGGTGGTGATTGGAGTTTTTGTGTAGGTACCGATCAGGTACCGACCTCAAACAGGGCACAGTATCTTATTCCAGGACACCAAAATACTGGACAACACTTCCAACTACTTTGTCAGACTGCACAGGGAAGCCATTGAAATTCACAAGCATAAGCAAAACTTCAACAGGAAAGAAGAAACCTTAAGAATGAACCGAGCATGGTTGCCAGTTCTGAAAAACACCAGGCTAACAAAACATTCTATCCCTGACAATAGCCCTGCAGAGAAGATTAGCACATCAAGTACCAATCCATATGCAAAAGAACCTCCTCAGGATACAGTGAAGCCTCCCGCCATTAGCATTCCACACCCTGGGAAACTCTTACAGGATGACTCAGCTCAACCCCACCCCTCCTGAGTAGATACAAATGACCTACATCTTTTCCACACTGTGACACTGAGAGATCTCTGTCTTTTGGTGCTACACCTCTGAAGATGCCAGCCACAGCTGCTGGCGAAACGTCAGGAACTACAATGCCAAGACCACGGCAATACAGCCCGGAAAACCCACAACAACCATTAAATTACCTTGTCAAGACTTGCGGTGGCAGTGGAATGGTGTGTGTATGTTGGAAATCTTTGCTTCAGGAGCCATTATCTATAAGCAAGAAGATCGCACACTCGAGTCTGCCCTGCACATGTTTAGCCTTAACGACAAGTTTAGACCAATCAGCATCTGACAGGTTTGAATCAATCAGCATTTGCCAAGTTGTTGTTTACCATATATATAAATGTTTTTTTAACTTGCTCTATGATTGGTTAGTAGAAGACTTAGAACCCAGTGTTTATATAAGCACTGATGTTTCTCAGGGCCTTTGAACTGTGGACCTGTGCACATTAAATAAAATTTCTGTTCTTTTGCATTCCATGAAGATAGATCAAGATGGGTAGCCATGTTAGTCTGTCTGTAGCAGCAGAAAAGAGCAAGAGTCCAGTAGCACCTATAAGACTAACAATATTTGTGGTCGGGTTTGAGCTTTCATGAGTCACAGCTCACTTCTTTAGATGATGATGATGATGATGATGATGATGATGATGATGATGATGATGATGATGATGATGATGATGTATTTGATTTCTAGCCCACCATCCCTGCGAGTGGGCTCAGCGCGGGTTACAACCATGTCATAAAACAGATGAATCATTTAAATACATTAAATACATTAAAATCAGAGTCAGCAATACGTACACATAAAATCCCAAGATGGCGGCTTTCTCCACATCATCCCAGCTAATATAAGGGAGGAGAGAGTACGAACTGGTGTCATATTGTGACTTTGCATATAAAGAAGTGAGCTGTGAATTACAAAAGCTCATACCCTACCACAAATTTTGTTAGTCTTATAGGTGCTATGAACTCTTGCTCTGTTCTATTGCAGCTGCTTAAGTGGGTAGTGATTTTTTCAGGTTCAATCACTAGGGATAACCTAGCATGTCTCAAATTTCTATCACATAGATCAACATATCTTGGATTTGAACACTTGGGTGTAGAAAACCCTAGTATATATTAGAGTCATTCTCAATTAGGATTCTGGAGACCAAAGCTTCAACCTTAAAGGGTGTGTGGGGGGGAGAGCACTGGAATAAACTGTTGGCAATGAAGGTGTTCTAAAGTTCTTAGAATGAACTGTGATTAAGAACAATTCAATACTGAAAGCATTGCTCTAGTGGAGGCAATATTAAAATGCTTAGAACTATTTGGTCTTTTAGAGTGTCATGGCTCTTGCTACCTTGATTCTGTGTTTTAGAAGAATCTGGTCTCTTCAGGTCTTTATACAAAACCTTTTGAAATGTACATCCCATCTGCTAGATATTCCCAATTAACTAACATGGAAGAAGCATCTCTGTTTTGTGATTATGGATTGATTTTCTGTATTGAAATGAACGAGCAAGCCTCAACATACAGGAAGTTCATATATATGTGAATACCCAACTCTGGACTGCTACAATGAACTTTTGGCTCATGCTACTAACATCTGTGGTCTACTGCTAATTTAACTGCCCGTCCTAACCTGAGCTAGACCTTTCTAAATTTTGTTGAAGTCAATTGGCTTTGAGGAGAATAACTTTATTTACAACTGCACCATAACACACCAGCATTATTTTTCTAAAGTTTTAAAGCCATACTTTAATTTCCTGCTAGGAATATCTGTTTTCCATGCTAGACTAGCCTAGACAGGTTGGCATTGCTAATTGCTTGACAGATGAAGGGCTTAAGGCACCTTGGGGTTCATGGCTGAGCTGAGATCTGTAAAGCGTAGATCCTCGAGGTGGGGTCTGAAGTTCCCCTGGAATAGCATCTTGTTGGGTTTCTTTTGCAAGTGTCCTATGTTCAGTCATGAAAGAGTTGAATTGTTGTTCTGTTTGTTTACTCAAATAGCTAGTTAGCATAGGACTACTTAGGCATCGAGAAAAGTTCCTGCCAGAGAAAATAGGAGTCTTTAGTCTTAATGAGGGAATCTAGGATTGTCTATTGGATGAACCAGTTTATTGGGGGGCAATTAGCTAGCAACATATACTAAGGTTTTATTGCTCTTTGTTTCAGTCTGTTCTAACTATGGCTGATTCCGCACATGTTGGATAATGCACTTTCAATGCACTTTATCAATTGTTTGAGGTGGATTTTTTGTTCCACACATGAAAAAATCCATTCCAAATGATCTATAAAGAGGATTGGAAGTGCATTATCCAACGTGTGCGGAATCACTCTATACCTCAGTCTCAGTCTCTAAGTTTTTCTCTCTCTAAGCTCCTAGTCTAGCCATCAAGATGTAGTCAGCGTTTATTATTGTTTTCCTACCAAATGTACCCTTTTTAACCTGTTATGTAGTAAAGTATTTTTATAGTGCTACAACTACAGAAGTCTGCCTACTTATTTCTACTGCGCTATAACCAAACTCTGCTACTCTGCTACCTTAATTATCTTCAGGACTTTTTTTGAGGGGGAACGCTCCAGAACGCCATTCTGGAAGCTCTAGAATCTGCCCACATGATTCCTTCCTCCTTCATCCCTGCAGGCTCTGCAAAGGATGCTTAGCTGCTTTGAGTTCATTCTGCTTTTTTTCCATTCTTCTGTGTGAGAGATAGAGTAAGCTAGGGCCCGGCAGGGCTCTGCAGAGGAGGGTAAGCTGCTTTGAGTTCATTCTGCTTTTTTCATTCATGAGTGAGAGAGAAAGAGAGAGTGCAAGCATAGCTGCTGGGGTCGGCTTTGCAGGGAAGGTTTAGTTGCTTTGAGTTCATTCTGTTTTCCATTTCATTCAGGGGTTTCTGTGTATGTGTGTTCTGCTTTGAGTTCATTCTGTTTTATTTTTATTGGGGGAGTGGGGGGGTGGGGCTGTGTGTGTATGTGTGCTGCTTTGAGTTCATTCTGCTTTCTTTTCATGGGGGTGGGTGAGGCTGTGTGTGTGTTTGTTGCTTTCATTCTTTTGCCGACTGAAGTTGACATTGTTATGGTTCCCACAGCTTTTGAAAGCAGATTGGTTCTGTGTTCGTTAAATATATCAGTTATGGTTATTTGTATTAGTTCAAATATCAGCTATGGTTATTCCAGTTTTATGCTAGGAATGGATAG